>NC_088688.1:75143564-75752602 GCF_028017835.1 Emys orbicularis | reverse complement strand
CCTTAGTGGCTTTTGTTTAACATCCTCCACAGATCCTAGTAGAATGGAAAGAGTATTATCATCACCAGATATTATGAGACAGCATCATCTGTTTTACCCAAATATAGAACAGAAAAGTTTCTTGAACAATTCTGCCTTTCTGCATTATTACTGATAATTCTACCATTTCCATCAGGTAATGGACCAATGCCATTGTCAGGATTCTTTCTGTTCCTAATATATTTAAAAAACTCTTTCTTATTGTTCTTAACTCTGCTAGATATAGATATCTCCTTGTATCCCTTGGCTTTCCTTATCAATTTTCTACAATTTGTAACTTTTGATTTATATTCATTACTATTAACTTTCCCTTTCCTCCATTTGTCATACATTTATTATTTATAGCTGCTTTCACTTCCCCTCTAAAACAGATTGGTTTTTTTCACCAGCACAGCCTTCTTTCTTAATTGTGGGATTGTGGGCATCTAGTAAAGTGTTCTTAAATGATTCCCAATTATCAAACTTTTTTCTAATTAAGCTCTTCCTTCCAGCTGATTTGGCTCATAATAGTTTTCAGCTTTGTGAAACTGGCTCTTTTAAAGCATTAAGTATCTATATTGCTGATCTGAACTTTATTCTGCCTGCACATTATACATTCGATCAAGTCATTATCACTTGTACCTCAGCTACCATTAACTTTTAGTTCTGTGATCCATTCTTCTCTATCTGTTTGGACAAGGTCTAATACAGAATTCCCCCATGTTGGCTGCAGTGCTTTTTGAGTTAAAAAAATTGTCAACTATAAATAAGGTTTAGAAATTCCAAGGATGATTTAGTACTGGCAGCATCAGACCTCCAACATATGTCACTCAAACTGAAGTGTCACATGATAAACACATTTTCCTAACACATTATAGATAGGTGCATAAGGAGGCGCTCATTCTCTTCCCTAGTGTGATTTGGTGGTCTGTAGCAGATGCCAACTAGTACCCCATCTTATATTTTATCTGTTAGGACATCAATCAGTAAGCATTCAAGATTATTTTCTTCCGAGTTATCAGTGACTCAGAAACAGGTAATGTCATTTTTTTTTTAATCTAGAATGCCATTCCCCCATCCCCTTTGCCCCGTTGATGCTTCCTAAACATGCTATAACTATTGCTTATAACATTTCAATTGGAGGAATCATTCCACCAGGTTTCAGTGATACCAACTAGGTCGAATTTATGCTAATAATGAAAAATTCCAATTCCTCATTTCCTACTCGGGCTCCTAGCATTAGTGTATAAGCAATTCAAGAATTTCTTCTTTTCATGTTCTTTTGATCCTTGATTAATTTTGTTCGACATCTTGATTTTTGTGCTGGTATCGTCTTTCTTTTAACCCTCTCCTTTTTAAAAAAAATTAATTTACCTCCCTCCTGACTACTCCATCCAGCCTGTCCGCAACAAGATTCTTCCCTCTTTTACTGAGGTGGAGAATATCAGATCAAATCCTGATATGAGACATGAATTTACAATCTGCTGGGATAGAGGCATAAGAGTTATCTTCTGAGCCACACCTGTTAATAAGAAAGTTATAGCAAAGCTATGTGAAACGAGTTATAGCTTGGCAGAGATTCTTGCAAACAACTCCTTTCTTTTAATTCACATGGGTTTACCCTACAACCCCCAAATATCCATATAATCCATCAAGTTTCACTTTTAATTCTGAATTTGAACACATCCCAAAATTTAAAGCAATGCTTAGACAAAACTACTGTTTCTCTTCTGGTTTCACAGAAATAAAATGGAAAAAAAAATGAAAACATGAGTTCTGATGCAACATCAAATCTATGAATTTACTCTCTTTTTCTCGTATTCCTAAAATATTTATTCCCTTGGTAACACGTTAGCCTGAAAAAGAGCCCTTGTTCACTCAAAAGACTAATGAAACTTCCTTAGGAATAAAATAATAATGAAGAAGAATTTATACAATACCTTCAGCCTACGAATCTTAAAAAGTTAATCAGTCACATATCTTTTCTCCCATTAAGCCCATCTGCCACCCTATTATGACTACACCTCTTGCACTGCAGTAGCACAAGGGTAGAAGTAGGTTTCCCTCATTCTCTGCTCTTTTGTGCACCCACACTGGAGATGCCATAATATTGACCATACTGTCTAATTCTTACATTGTAAGCCCTTTGGGGCAGGAACTGTCTTTTTTTGTCTGTTTGTAGAGCACCTAACACAATGAAGTCCCAGTCCATGACTAGAACTCCTAGGTGTATAGTAATACAAATACAGTCAGGCCTCAATTTACATGGTGGTTATGTTCAAAACACTGAGCAAATAGAAATCACGTAAAAAGATAACAAGGGTCTATGGGAAATAAGGGTTTAGGTTCCAGGCTCACAGGATGACCTCCCTAATTTATCCAATACATGTTTTATTAAATAAATTTAATGAAATTTAAACTTGCTACTAACATTTACTGATGTTGAGGATGAATTTGATAGGATGATAACGCTGATTTTGTTGAAGTCAGAACTCCCAGGGTTCATCTGGGGTGTCTGGAGAGGCTGGGGAGTGCGGAGCAGTGGCATAGCCAGGTCGGGACACGCAGGTGGACCCCGACTTCGGATGGGTGGGCAATGATGGGGATGGGTGAGGGGAAGCAGAAGGGATGGGGCAGGAGGAATTGGGGTCACCTCCCCTCACTCTCTCCAGCTGGCCTTATACGGGGGGCGATGGATACTCTGGCCAGCCCCCCCCAGATGCCAGGAGCACACCCAGGGAATGGGGTCGGGGTGCAGAGGCTTGCCTGCAAACCCCACGCCCCGACCCCGCTCCCCAGCAGGAGTGCTGGGTGGAGTGGGACGAGCCCTCAACACCGCTCCCCGGCAGGAGCGCCAGGCAGAGTAGGGCAAGCCCCCGTGCTCTGACCCCACTCCCAAGGTACATGCCTGGGGCCGGGAGGGCCCTAGCCAGTGTCCATCACCCCCCACAAGGCCGGCTGGAGTGGGGAGAAGGGAGGCAGCCCTAATCCCTCCAGCCCCATCCCGCCAGCCTCCACTCCCCCACCTCCATCATTGCCCACCCACCCGAAGTCGGGGCCCACCCAAATGTCCCGTCCTGGCTACATCGTTCATCTGCGCATCCTGGCGACCGTGCTACACCATGTAAAAGTGAATCCATGCCGTGTACAAAAATAAAGCATCACAATTAATTGACCATGCATAACTGAAACTGTGCAAAAAATACCATGTGAATCGAGGCCCGACTGTATATTTAAATATTAAATAAATAAATAAATAATAATAAATTGACTGTTCAAGAGAGGAAAATGGGCAGACTGCAGAATAGAGCATATGACTGATAGCATATTGTTGGTTGCTTTTAGGAATTATTTACTCCACAGCACTACTACTGTTCATCCTGTATCACAAAATATTTAAAGAGTTTAACAAATAGTCACAGAATGAAAGAAAGTGTGTTTGTTTGGGTTCTTTACAGATGCAGGCTTGGGGAAAGAAAATGTCTCCATATGGCTGAAACTGCTATTTGTGAATATTCTATACATTAATATTAATAAAAGTATTTGGTTTTAGGAATGCAATGTTATACGGGGGGGGGGGGGAGGGAAATCAATAAAACCAAATATTATGAAAGAATGTTGCATGCACATAAAAGCAAAGAAATACAAAACCAAAGGTCAATATACCAGTGTTAGCTTGACACGTTTGCTTGGTTTTCTTTCCCCCCCCCCCCCCCCCCGACATGGTCTAGATTCCACATCCTTTACTTCTTAAAATGAACTATGATAGGTTGTTGGCACTGAGCTACTGCCAACATTGGTCTGGAACACACTTATGGCTCAATAAGTAAATTATTTCAGGAAAGGGCTAATATTAATTCAGTCTAGCCACAGCTTTTAGAATTTTCCCTATTCATTCATAGCCTATTCAACACAGAATCATAGAAATGTAGAGTGGAAGGGACCTCGGGAGTTCATCTAGTCCAGGGGTAGGCAACCAGCAGCACGCAAGCTGATTTTCAGTGGCACTCACACTGCCCGGGTACTGGCCATCGGTCCAGGGGGCTCTGCATTTTAATTTAATTTTAAATGAAGCTTCTTAAACATTTTAAAAACCTTATTTTCTTTACATACAATGGTTTAGTTATATATTATAGACTTATAGAAAGAGACCTTCTAAAAATGTTAAAATGTATTACTGGCACGCGAAAACTTAAATTAGAGTGATTAAATGAAGACTCAGCACACCACTTCTGAAAGGTTGCCGACCTCTGATCTAGTCCATCTCCCCAAGCTGAGCCGGACCAAGTGTACCTAGACCACGTTCTTAAAAATCTCCTCTGATGGGAATTCCCTTGGAAATCTATTTCAGAGCATAACTAACCATATAGTTAGAATACTTTTACTATCATCTAACCTAAATCTCCCTTGCTGCAGATTAAGCCCATTACTTCTTGTCCTACCTTCTGTGGACATGGAGAACCATGGATCACCATCCTCTTTATAACAGTGCTTAACATATTTGAAGAATGTTATCAGGTCCCCCCTCAGTCTTCTTTTCTCAAGACTAAATATGTCCAGTTTTTTTAACCTTTCCTCATGGTTTTTAAACCTTTTATCATATATTCTGCTCTCCTCTGGACTCACTCCAATTTGTCCATATCTTTTTTAAAGTGTGGTGCTCAAAACTGGACACAATGATCCTGCATATTTAGTAATGTACATAAAGGCCAAAATTTGACCTTCAAGTTGTTATAAACTGGGGGATATAGTATGGATTTTAAATATATTATTTTAAAAAAATATTCTGTCACCACAAAACAGTTTTGGAAGCAAATGTTACTTTGATGAGCACACTGCAAAGATAGTCAACGATCTAAAAGAGAAAGTTTGAAGTAAATATCAAAACTAGAATTGGGCAGGAAATGATTTCCCCATCCCACAAAACTTCAAGATTTCCAGAAATTTTCCATTCCACATTGTGACTAAACCAGGGTAGGCTCCAGGCACCAGCGAACCAAACAGGTGCTTGGGGCGGCCAATGGAAGGGGGGCGGCATGTCCGGGTCTTCGGCAATTCAGCAGCGGGTCCCTCAGTCCCTCTCCTCCTCTTTGAGCTGCCGCTGAAGAGGAAAAGAGGGAGCGAAGGACCCACCGCCGAATTGCCGCAGAAGAATGAAGCGGCGCGATTGAGCTGCCGCCAATTGGCCTCTCCCCCCACACTTCGCTGCTTGGGGCAGCGAAAAAGCTTGAGCTGGCCCTGGACTAAATTGAGACCTTCTCAAATTTTTCACAAAAATAGGAAGATACACCAACCCACAGGTTAAAGATATGGATATCCATGTTCAAGACCCTGCTCTACCTAATTCAGAGCAGGGACATGAACCTACATCTTCTATATCCCAGGCAAGTACTCTAACCACCACATTATTTTAACTGTTTGTGGGTGGGTCTCTTTCAATCTCTCATTTTCTGTTCCACTCTGTAAAAATAATCATTGAAACAGGGATTTAAACCTGGGTCTCCTACATCCCAAGCAAGTGTCCTAAACACTGGGCTACAGTCAGTCTCTCTTTTGCACCCTGACCATCTGGATATTGGCTTTTCTGGGGTTTCTCTATCTGTTTTTGACCAAAAATTCCATCCTGGGCCTGAGAAACCTTTCCCCACAGAAGTTTTGTTGAAACTGGTATGTGCTCATGAAAAGTTTTGATGAATTGGCACTTCTGAAGAAAAAACAGTTTTGCTGAATAATTCCTGATCAGTTTTAAACATCACGTAATCCTAGGCTGTTTAACTTTGAATTAAAGATGCATTTTAACAAAATCAGCTCCATTACAACTTGAAAACCTGTTACTGGAGTGAATTACGTGATTAGTACTATAAACCAGTTGGAAAAAACGTGGTTAGGGTATGACGGGTTCGGTCACAGAGACCCCCTTCGGACTGTTACCTGATGTGCTGTAACTGCCTCTGAGCCTCCCTGCCAGCTTGGGACTCCAGAAACCTGCCTTGTTGAGCCAGACATGCTAGCCGGCTGCAACACAGACCCAGGTCTAGTCCACGCAACCAAAGCTGCAGACTTTAACCAAAAACTGCTCAGCAAGTCACCTGTCTCCAGCACCCAGACTCCCAACTCCCAGTGTGATCCAAACCCCAAATAAATCCATTTTAGTCTGTATAAAGTGTATATAGGGTAAAGTCATAAATTATCTCCCCTCTGTAACACTGATAGAGAGATATGCACAGCAGCTCGCTCCTCCAGGTATTAATCACTTACTCTGGGTTTACTAATAAACAAAAGTGATTTTATTAAGTATAAAAAGTAGGATTTAAGTGGTTTCAAGTAATAACAAACAGAACAAAGTAAGTTACCAAGCAAAATTAAACAAAACACGCAAATCTAAGCCTAATACATTTAAGAAACTGAATACAGGTAAATCTCACCCTCAGAGATATTCCAATAAGCTTCTTTCACAGACTAGATTCCTTCTTAGTCTGGGCCCAATCCTTTCCCTGGTACAGTTCTTGTTAGTTCCAGTTTCATGACTGCCACCCCCTTTGTTCTGTTCCACCCCCTTTTATATCTTTAGCACAAGGTGGGACTATTTTGTCTCTCTGGGTCCCCACCCCTTCTTCTAAATGGAAAAGCACCAGGTTTAAGATGGATTCCAGTATCATGTGGCGTGTTCACATGTCCTGTGAGACTTCATTACCCACTGGCTGGCACCCAGGTATACAGGAAGGCTTACAAGTAAACAGAGCCATTTACCACCAATTGTCCTAGTTAATGGGAGCCATCAAGATTCCAAGCCACCATTAATGGCCCACACTTTGCATAGTTACAATAGGATTTCAGAGTAATACTTCATATTTCTAGCTTCAGATACAAGAATGATACATTCATACAAATACGATGAACACATGCAGTAGATTATAAGCTTTGTAATGATACCTTACAAGAGACCTTTTGCATAAAGCATATTCCAGTTGCATTATATTTACACTCATTAGCATATTTCCATAAACATATGGAGTGCAACATCACAAGGGTCAACTTTTGTACACTGATATTCATGTGCAATCCCCAACTGGTTTGAATAAAATTTGCACATGCCTATCTGACATTAGACTTTGGCTCTCAGAATGGTCTGCTTTTTTCAAATCTTTCTTTCTGGTACTTATTGTTCTATCAATCACTCCAGCAGAGAAACCAGGAAGTTGGCAGCCCAGATATTTCAGGATCTTGAGGAGGAGGAAATTTAATCAATTTTTGTAGGTTTATTACAGTTTCTGTCCCTTTCCTTGAATTTTCTAACTAAACATCAGGCAGGCAATACATGCGAGCAGCACAGCTTCTGCCCAGTTTAATTCAGATATCCAATAGATACCTCATTTCTCTGATTTGCCATCCAAGTGACTGATCCCATCTGAAAAAGAGAGTTCCTGTCCACCTCTCACAGCTCCCAATTCCTTATGGATCTCTCAATACTTCAGGTAGGATGAGTGATATATTTTATGTTTATCATGCTGAAGTGACTCCTATGTATAAGGCAGTGGGATTTTATCAGAACTGGTGGGAGATGAGTGAGGAGGAGTAACACAAAGGCCTGGTCTACACTACAAAGTTAGGTCGACAAATGCCGCATTAGGTCGAGTTAATAATGTATGTATCTACACTACCGAGTCCCTTCCACCGATCTAAAGGGCTTGTAAAGTAGACTTCTGTACTCCTTCTCCGCAAGAAGCGTAGCGCTTCAGTCGACATCCATGCGTCGACATAGGGATAGTGTAGACACTGCGCTGTGTCATTCGAATGAATTGGCCTCTGGGAAGTATCTCACAGTGCTCCGCTGTGACCGCTCTGGAGAGTGCTTTCAACTCCACTGCACTTCAGCCAGGTATACAGGAAACAGCCGCCCCCCCTGCTAAAGCCCCGGGAACTTTTGAATTTTCATTTCCTGTTTGATTGGCGAGGAGAGCTCGTCAGCACAGCTGACCATGGATAGTCAAGGCTGCAAACGCGCTCCAGCATGGAGCACACAAGAGGTAGTTGATCTTATTGCTGTGTGGGGAGAAGAGTCTATGCAGGCAGAGCTCTGAACCAGCAGAAGAAACACTAACATCTATGCCAAAATCGCGCAGGGCATGGGGGAGAAGGGCTACAATAGAGAGACACAGCTGTTCCGCGTGAAAATAAAGGCACTTCGGCAAGCGTAACAGAAGACAAGGGAGGCGAACAGTCACTCTGGTTCTGAGCCACAGACATGTTGCTTCTAGGAGAAGCTGCATGCAATCCTAGGCAGCGACCCCACCACTACTCCAAAATGCTCCATGGATACCTCCCAGGAGCCCCGGGCACCCTCGGGCAACAATGAGGAGGACATTGTTGATGAGGAGGAGTAGGAGTAGGAGAAGGAGAATGCGCAGCAGGCAAGCGGAGGATCCATTCTCCCTAACAGCCAAGAACTTTTTAAAACTCTGGAGCCAATCCCCTCACTGGACCATTTGTTGGCAGAGCGTGGTGCCGGGGAAGGCACCTCTGGTGAGTACACATTTTCAATCAAACTGTAGGGGTTACATGCTATTATTTTTAATATTGAATCTGAATAAAAATATTGGGATAGTAGTTATCGACGGCCACTCCAGCTACGCAGAGTGCTCTCCGAAAAAGATTGTTTATGTGCCTGGGGCTGGCCCAGGAATCCTCCCTTGAGATCTCTAGGAAGCTTTCATGGAGGTACTTTGCAATCCTTTGCAGAAAGTTTCTGGGAATAGCTGCCTTATTTCATCCACCACGGTAGGACACTTTCCCACGGCACTCCAGTATTAACTCTTCTGGCATCATTGCGGCACACAGCATTGCAGCATAAGGACCAGGTCTGTACCCAGACGCTTGCAGCATCTGCTCCCTTTTCGCCTCTGTTACCCTCACATATGGTCACCTAGGGGAAACGGGGGACGTTTTAAATGCTATCCCTTAAACTGCAAGCAACTGGATAAGTAATCCACCCCGTTGGTGAATACTGGATCACACAACCACGTTTTCCCAAGCGTGCCCTGGTTGTGGTTGGAAGGGATCACTGCGTATTGCAGCCAGCATTTAAAAATAGGGGAGGGGGACACTTCTTGTTCGTCTCCCTTCCACCCCAACCCAGTGCCTCTTTTGTAACAATCCAACTATTTGCGGGGCTTTATGCTGGTGCCTGTCCTCAAGCACCATCCAGGTTGCTATGGGAAAGGGGGTTGTGCTGAGGTTGCAACCAAGGATGTCTTAACAAAAGCTGCAGCACAAGACCTCTCACCCATGCCTCACGGCCTTACTCACCATGACTAGCAGCAAACCGACTCTTGTAGTAGCCAGCGGTTCTGCTTACGTTGTGGCTTGCAGGGAAGTGCATTGAGGGGTATTTCTTTTATAAAAAGATTTAACCTTGCACCAGAAACAATGTGTGCACTGTCAGTGCTACCCTTGTGCTTTGTATTCTTTGCAGCTGAAACCTTGCCCGTAGGTGCATCCTCCACGCCAGGCCAGAGATTTCCCCAGACTAGAAGGCGGAAAAAGACAACTCGGGAGGACATGTTCAATGAGTTAATGAACGCCTCCGAGAGTGACAAGACGGAGCTCAGCGCATGGAGGATTGCACTGTTCGAGATCCTGCACAATGCCCGCAAGGACAGGAGAGCATGCAGGGAACACGAGTGTGACACGCAGGACAAGATGGTGCGGATTATGAGGGAGCAAACAGACATGTTGAGGCATCTGGCTGAGGTTCAAGAAAGGCAGCTGGACGCTAGAGTACCACTGCAGCCTATGCTGAACCTGCTGCCATTGTCACCAAGTTCCACATCCTCCTCTCCCAGACATCCTGGGATGCAGGGTGGGGGAGAATGGGGGAAGAAGCCCAGTATCCCTTGCACTCAACTCTGGGGGAGGGTACAAGGACCAGAAGGTGCCCATTCCCACACCTTTGATTGTTATTGCAGTACAATTGTAACCAAGCTGTCCTTGTTTCTCCCCCGGCTCAGTGTTATCAGCCCTTTTGCCCCAGGTTATCTTACTTTTCTTTGCTGTCTCTCAGTGTTTGTGAGCATTATAATAATTAATGGATTGAGGAGAAAAGGCTCTTCATTCATTCATTCATTCATTCATTCATTCATTCAGCACACTGTGGTTAGCGGGGGTGTAGTTTACAGAAGAGTACACGCAATGAAGGGGACAGCTTGGTAAGGAACAACACACAAGTCTCACATTACTGTGGGTCATTGATAAAACTAGTTTTCAAAGCCTCACGGAGATGCAGTGAACCTCGATGTGCTCTTCTTATTGCCCTGATGTCTAGCTGCTCAAAATTGGCTGCCAGGCAACCTGCCTCAACCCCCCACCCCGCCGGAAACTTTTTTCCCTTTGTTTCACAGATATTATGGAGCCTACAGAACACAGCAACAATGGGGATATTGCTTTTACTGAGGTCTAAGCTAGTAAGCAAACTACACCAGTGGGCTTTTAACCCTCCAAAGGCACATTCCACCACCATTCTGCACTTGCTCAGCCTATGGTTGAACCGCTCCTTACTGCTGTCCAGGCTGCCTGTGTACAGCTTCATGAGCCATGGGAGCAAGGAGTAGACTGGGTCTCCCAGGATCACGATTGGCATTTCAACATCACCAGTTATTTTGCAGTGTGAAAAGAAAGTTCCTGCTTGCAGCTTTCTGAACAGACTGGAGTTCCTACAGAGATGCGCATCATGCTCCTTTCCCAACCATCCCACGTTGATGTTGGTGAAACGGCCCCTGTGATTCACCAGCACTTGCAACACCATTGAGAAGTACCCTTTTTGGTTTATGTACTCTATGGCAAGGTGGTCTGGTGCCAAGATAGGGATATGTGTTCCATCTATCACCCCACCACAGTTAGGGAACCCCATCGTGGCAAAACCATCCACTCTGTCCTGCACATTTCCCAGAGTCACCACCCTTCTTAGCAGAAGTCTATTGATTGCCCTGGCAACTTGGATCACAGCAGACCCCCCCCCCCCCCGGTAGATTTACCCACTCCAAATTGATTTTTTGCTGACCAGCAGCAGTCTCGCATTGCAAGCTTACAGAGCTATCGCCACTCGCTACTGAACTGTCAGAGCAGCTCTCATTTTAGTATCGCTGCGCTCCAGAGCTGGGGAAAGCTCTTCGCACGGTTCCATGAAAGTGGCCTTACACATTCGAAAGTTCTGCAGCCACTGCTTATCATCCCATAGCTGCATAACTATGCGGTCCCACCAGTCAGAGCTTGTTTCCCGGGCCCAGAAGTGGTGCTCCACCATATCAAGGTGATGCATAACTGTCACCAGCATCTGCAAATTGCTCCGCTCCATGGCTTCCAAGCAGGGCTGGAAGCTCCTGCTTCGGCTGAGCAAATACTGCAGGAAAAGGCGCGAGGTGTTTGTAATGATCACAGCAACAGTGTACAGCTGAGCGGGGTCCATGCTTTTCGTGCTATGGCGTCTGCGTGGATAACCCAGGCTCATAACAAAAAGTGCAAAAAAGGCTTGGTTTGTTCGTTGATTTCAGGGCGGAAGGGAGGGAGGGAGGTAAGTGCATCATGGGAGGCTAATGCCATGTTCCCATAACCACCCGCGCAAATGTTTTGGTCCCATGAGGCACTGCAAGCCCAACCCAACATTCCACTCAGCTCCATGCACTGTGCGATAGCTACCCACAGTGCAGCACTCCATGAGTCGACTGATGCCCTGCTAGTGAGGATGCACTCCACCGACACTGTGCATAGTGGGGACATGCAGAATCGTCTTGTTTAAATCGGAGGCTCAATGTCGACTTAAATAAAATTGACCTAATTTTGTAGTGTAGACATAGCCAAAGAAGAGTAGGACTTTTGGTGCCTATTGCCAAATGGTGCAGTGCTGTACAAATTATCTTGGCTTTGTCTATTTCAAATGAAAATATAGTCAGATTACCCAATAGAATATAATTGGCAAGAATAAAATTATTTTAATGCCTCAAAACAAGATGCATGCATTAATGTTTCACAATAAATTTGCTTTTTAGTGACTTATCTGACAATCAGTGGCGTTGAGCAAATAAGTTTATTCTTTTATGCTCCCTGTGTGCCATTAGCGAAATATAAATTACTATATAAGTAGACACTTTAAAGCTGTCATCCATATTTTAGCACTTCAACACTAGAATTTTAGATGCAAGATTTGTTCTTTTAACAAAAATATATTTCAAACACGAAGGGTCTGATACATTGAAAATATAGATTTTTCAGTTCATATAGATTTAACACATTCCTGTAGACTAAAAAAAAGAGACTATATGTTAATCTATTCAGATGCAAGTGCTTTACATCTAAAGAAACAAAATATCATCTGCATTTCAATGCAAAAATATAATCTCTGAAATTCCTGAAGAAAAACATACCTTAGAAAATTATTCTGACTAATTTTTAAGAGAAGACTTTCTTTGGTTTATGTCTGAGATGCTCTGTAGCTCAATAAGTCACTTGCCACCAATCTAAATACAGACATCATACACAAGATTATTTTTTAGTTGGACATCACACATGAAAAACTAGAATTTAGAGCTAAGGGTTATTTTAACAGAAATCAGTATGTCTTTAATGGCAAACCATGCTATTCCATTAAGTACTGCTATTAAATACTCATTAATGTCACATTATTAATACCATATCATTAAATAATACCATTACATACCAATCTGATTGAATGTAAACAATGTAAAGTAATTATGATGCAAAATGAAGTAGTCCAAAAAATACCACAAAAAGAATATTCTGTTTCTATTAGAAACAGTAGTACAACGGAATTTGTAAATAAGAAAAGAGTTATACCTGTTTTCAGCATCAATTTCAATTTATTTATCTAAGGCTCAGCAATGTTAAGAGTGGAGCAAACAAGAAAAATGGTGCAAAATGTCACAAACCATGACAAGTATTTGCATTACATTTCCCCACAAATGCTAACACAAACACACACATCTCTCCCTCCAAGCTAGGTGAATGTCTGAGCTCACATACTCATACTGCAATTAGTAACTTGCCCATGCTATAGTATCATATTTTATCTTGTTTTTATTACCCCCCTTGTAATACATAATATGCTACCCAATGTGACACTGTTCTTTTAGTATTGATCAAGCCATTCACAGGAGCTAAATACCAGAGAATGGCTAAATCAAATATTAAATCTGACAAGGGAATTGTAGCTAGTATAGATACTAAACTTATACTATGCTACTGTTTTTCAGTCTTTTTTTTTTTTTCATTTGCAGACCCCTAAACAATTTCAAATGTAGGAACGGACCCCTTTGGAAATCTTTGACATAGTCTGCGGACCACAGGTTGAAAACCACTGTACTGTCAATGTGAAGGGAGGTGCATTATCCCTGCCTTCATATAGGAAGATGGACAGAAAACCCACCAGGGATGCTTCAAACCTGGATTTCAATGGGGAGTCCAAGAAATATGTTTCTGTAACAGTATGACAAACCTGCTGAGCAGCCATACATGCTGCTCTTCTGTCTCCTGACTACAGGACGACAGGTCAGGAGGAAGGGGGAAGTTTTGAGCAGTTGGGAGGTCAGTTGCTTAGTGAGGAGTGACCAATTGGCAGGGGCTGAGAGGACCTATGATGGGTGCAGGGGCGGCTCCAGGCACCAGCACAGCAAGCGTGTGCCTGAAGCAGCAAGCCGTGGGGGGCGGTGTGCCGGCCGCCGTGAGGGCAGCAGTCAGGCAGCCTTCGGCCGCATGCCTGCGGGAGGTCCACCGGTCCTGCGGCTTCGGCGGCAATTCGGCGGCGGGTACGCCAAAGCGCGGGACTAGCAGATCACCCACAGAAATGCCGCCGAATCTGCATGACCAGTGAACCGCCCGCAGGTGTGCCGCCGAAGGCCGCCTGACTGCCATGCTTGGGGCGGCAAAAAACATAGAGCTGCCCCGGATGGGTGTGGTGGTTGGTGGCTTGTAGCAGATTGTGCACTGAGACCTACCAGATGCTACAGTCTATAGGGCCTAGCAGAGGAAGCATCTCCAATGCTGCCCTGAATCACAGCACATCTGACACAAGTTATAGCAACTTCCATTCACACTTCTGGTGTTTTCTATTGATCTCTCAGATTGTCACCATACAGAGCACAATTGGGCTGTTATCTGGGCCTGTTGGAAGTCTTTTTCAACTTTCTACCCAGTACAAGTAAGTTATACAGAAAGCTAGCCAAATACAGGAATATCTGATTTGTGTCATAGGTCACTGTGACTGTACAAGTTATTTGTCCTCTCACCCTGCTCCCCTTTGTCCATTTATTCACCTGTTGCATTTTGTCTAAATCTTAAATTGTGAACTCTCTGGAACTCCCAAGGACTGTCTTGTGTGATTTGTTTGTGCAGTACCTAGTATGGTGGGGCCCTAATCTATTCACTATCAAAAAGCATGGCTATAATCTCTATATGCACAGCTAAAAATTACAGTGAAGTATAGTAAAAGCCTACCTTCCATTATGGGTAGGCATTGTAGCTAGTGCTATAAAATATATATACACATTATCACAGAGGGAAAGAGCTCAATGTAAAGAATAATTTAATGTTTGGAGTTGATCATAAACTTGAACTGCAGGGGCTGCCTTGCTGCTAAGAACTGCAAAAGCAGTTCTCAGCTAAAGTGAATCATGGCTTTCCCAAATAAATAATCTATTTCTCATACCACATACTCAATATTTCTCTATCTAGGTATTACTATAGCCCTCCTCCAAGTAGTATGTTAACACGTCTTAGCATTTAAAAATAGGCCACAATCAGTGCTTAATTTGTAATGAAAGAGATGCCGTGGCTCAAACAATTAGGTGTTGAAGCTAAAGCAAAATTTTTACATTCATAACTGATACAGAAAGCCTACAGCCCTGGCAAAAATTAAGCACTGGAAACAATACTTCTTTCCTCTTCCTTTCCAGCCTGTAGGAGAAGTAGTTTGATTGTTTTCTGTTGTGTGCATGTGTGTTCACATAAATACATATGCATGTGAAGAGTGCAAAACCTTGGGAATCTCAGAAACAGAAAAAAATTCTGGAACCATAGTTAAAATGCCCCTTAAAATAAACAGAAATATATGTTTGTTGCTTATGAGATAACAAAAATCACAACCCATTGCACTGGGGTGGGGGAGGAAATAAAACCAGGATGATAAGAAAAGGTGAGTGATAGCATCTGGAAGGATTACTTAGGGAAAGTTGTTGAGTTTTCTTTTAAATCACTAAACTATTCTGAAGACTGATTTCACTATAGAAACTGAAAAAAGGTAATTTTTCCACCCTGTGTATGAAAATTATTTTATAGTGACTAAAAAGAAGCTGGAGAGATTCCCATTGTAGATAGAGAAACTCTCTTCAGACAAAGAGAGACAATAAGCAAGATCCTTTATTAAATAGAGAAGGTGATAAGGTAGGTCATAAAGCCTTTTCAGTGAAGTATTCTATATTCTAGACCCTGTTCTCTTCTTTGGTTCAACAAAACCCAAGTGTTTTTATATTCAGTTCATAATTTACATGCCCTATTTTCCAAACTGAATTGAGGAGGTGAATGGCTAGAATCCTGACAGGTGACATGGGAAAGATTTTAATGTTATCGGTTAATGTGAATTTTGTAAATGTTAGTTATGCATACACCTAGAGTAAGGGACAGATATAGTTTAATAAATAAATACAGGTCTAATCCAACTCCTATTGAAGTCAACAGGAATCTACTAACTTCAGTGAGCAATATCCTAGTGGTTAGATACCCCCCTGGGATTTGGAGGACCCTAATTCAATCCCTGCTCTGCCTGATTCAGAACAGAAACTCAGACCTGGTTCCTCCCACCTCGGAGGTGAGTAGCTAGACATTAGACTATTGCCTATTCTGGTTTGGGTCATTTTGCATAAATAATTAAATATTCACTGTGCCAGAGAGAGAGCGAGCAACAACTGATTCCCAGTGGTTATGGCACCTGGAATGTGGAAGACCCAGATTCAACTCCTTCCTCTGAATCAGATAGAACAGAGACTTGAACCTGTGTCTCCCACATCCCAGGGAAATGCCCTAGGAACTGGGGAGGCACTCTCATTTTCCACACACACACAAATTGAAAGGTCTTGAGCTTTGTCTCAATGTGGAAGGGGAAAATTTTTTGAAATCTTAAACATTTTCAGAGGTTAGGAAAACTGTTTCTCGACCAACCTTCTGAGTATTTCTACTGATGGATGGAGAGAGAGAGTTAATGAGAGCAGGTATGTCTGCTTTTTCCTGGGGATAACAGGTAAGTATACTTTCACAACCTGAACTGTACATTCTTTACATTCCCAATGCTACAACAGTACAGTCACACTTTAAAACTTGTCCCTAATCCATTCTTAGAAAGAATGAAATGTGTGAAAAGATAGAACTCCACCTCTAAGAGACACAGACTACCTGGTCCTATAGATAGACTGAAATCCAGGTTGTGGGATTTAGTCATGTGTGTGTGGGGGAAATATGGATTTTAGACAGGCTATGATGATTTATAACAATCTCATAATTAAACTGGGAGAATTAAGTAGTACAGATATTATTGAAATATATGCATTAGGGTGTTGTTTAAGGCCCTTCCTTCTAAGCTATTTAACTGCATTTTACTGTCAGATTAATGTGTTTATTTACAGAGAAAAACAAGTAAGAAAGACCCAGAGGGGTTCAGTTAAAGCTTTTTACTCCCCCCCCCCCTTCTCCTGGTTATTGAAATTCCCCTGTGGCTTACGAATTCAATTCTCTCTCATCAGAAAAAGAAAGCTCAGCATGTATTATTCCAACTCTGTCACTAAAACCAGACGTGATGTTTCCCTGCATTAATCTCCCGCTTTGTCTAGTGTATTCCCAGTACTGGGGTGGGGGGTATATTTCTAATTGCAGGGACAGGGAAGAAATCATTTCCATTCATCATGAAAAATGAGACCGTACAAGTCTTTGGCCCACGGGTTATAAAATATTTTGATCTAAGCAGCAATATTTAATGAAAATGTGACCGTGATTCAGTTTTCTGTTGAAGCGGGTGTAAATGCAGTACCAGCTTGTTAGATCATTTGGAATCCCCTGCTTGCAGACGCTGTGACTGGTAACTCATGCTACCTATCTGCACTGCGCTACCTTTAATCTCATCTGCCTTATTTTTATTAAAAGCCTGAACAAAAAATTAAACATGATTTTAAATATAATATCAGTATCTGACATTTCTCCCACCATTTGCTCTTCATATTTTGGGGTGTTGCCCTTTCCCAAATACTATCTCTGCTGTGAAGGTCCAATAGTACATATTTTACACTTGTGACAGGAAACAAATGCTACTTCAGAGTACTTTTCACATTTACACCTCTCCAAGCTTTAGAGCAGCTATATTTAAACTGAATAAAAATCACTTTCTGAACATACAATAATAAAAGAAAATTAATTTTATTTTCTTTCATACAGCTCCTGCTCTGTACTCTAGCACCATCTATTATGTTCACAAAGATCAGAACATGGAAATTTGCTGTTAACTATAGTTGCCAAGATATCAGTATTCCAAGATATCAGTATACCACTATGAGGTACCAAATTAGCCACACTGATGCTATTAAATGGGTTATTAAAATTTTTCAAATTGCATAGTGCTATACCTAATCAACATTCATATAGGTGAGTAGCAGTATAACAATCCACACTTCTGAAACCTTCAAAATCTTTTACATTACCAATTTTTAATGAGGTACATGCTGAATTACCTGCTGTTTCTTCGTGCTTCAGTTATACAACTCTCAACCTTCAAAGAAGTGAGTTTTATTGATTAGGGACCATTCTTTTGCTTTCAAATACATGACAGTAAAGGCAGACCATGCAACCAAGCTTCGCGTAATTAAAGGGCGTATGGTACATGCTTCCCTCAGAAGTTTAATGTCTGCAAATACTGAAATATGATAAATGATTGAAGGAAGAAATACAGTGTTTACAGACATCCTGAAATGACAAGACCGCACAGGACCGAGCAGCGAACAGCGGAGGCTAACAGAGGGAGTTTGCCTGGGATCTGTCCGAGAGGAGGTACACTAAGTGCTGCATTAGGGGAGCCGTGTTGGTGAGTATCTGAGTGTCTGTTGCGGGAACGGTTTGTCAATTTGACCGTGTGCTTGTTTGAAAAGTGTGAATTGGGAGTGCTTTGTTCCAGGTTGGCCTCGAATGGGCCTGACTGTTATAAAAAGGCAGTCAGCAGCGAACCACCTGAGCGGCAAACAGCGGAGGTTAACAGAGGGAGTTCGCCTGGCGAGAGCCCACTGAGGCTTTCATCTTGCAGGCTTCTCTGAGTAGTTACTGCAACAGCTGAGGAAGCTCTTAGAAGGGAGATAATACAGATGGTGACCATTCAGCTGTTGTTACCTGCACGGGATATGCCAGGTTTGTCTTTCTTCCACAAGACAGAAGCGACTTTGTCTGTACAAAGTGGAAGCTGGTCTCCATATTGGAAGAGAAGGTTCGAGGTCAGGAGAAACAAGTATTGACCCTGAGTTGCATAAGAGAAAATGAAGTTTTCCTGGACAGACATCAGGATATGCTTCTACGGGCACAACATTCTGAAGAATCTGAGCAGGCTGCGCAGCGGGGACAGAAGGACGGTGAAGAAGTCTGACAGCATGTGACCTCCAGAAGAAGAAAGTGGAGCGTCCATGTACCAGCAATGCAGATACAGGGGAGCAACCATTTTCATGTTCTCTCCACGGGTACTAATGCGGAGAGTGGACTAGATGATACATCTGAGGGAAGGGAGCAGAAGACTCCACCAATTGGAAGGCATGAGATGCACTGTCCTAGGGATGGGGATTCCATGACCACCCCTCCCAAGAGAAGGAGGCGGGTGTTGGTGGTGGTCGGGGACTCCCTCCTCAGGGGGACTGAGTCATCTATCTGCCGCCCCGACCGAGAAAACCGAGAGGTCTGCTGCTTGCCAGGAGCTAGGATTCACGATGTGACGGAGAGACTGCCGAGACTCATCAAGCCCTCGGATCGCTACCTCTTCCTGCTTCTCCACGTGGGCAACAATGATACTGACAAGAATGACCTTGAGCGAATCACTGCAGACTACGTGGCTCTGGAAAGAAGGATAGAGTTGGAGGTACAAGTGGTGTTCTTGTCCATCCTCCCTGTGGAAGGAAAAGGCCCGGGTAGAGACCGTCGAATCATGGAAGTCAATGAATGGCTACGCAGATGGTGTCAGAGAGAAGGCTTTCGATTCTTTGACCATGGGATGGTGTTCCAAGAAGAAGGAGTGCTAGGCAGAGACGGGCTCCACTTAACGAAGAGAGGGAAGAGCATCTTTGCAAGCAGGCCGGCTAACATAGTGAGGGCTTTAAACTACGTTCACCAGGGGAAGGAGACCAAAGCCCTGAGGTAAGTGGGGAAGTGGGATACCAGGAGGAAGCACGAGCAGGAGAGCGCAAGAGGGGAGGACTCCTGCCTCATACTGAGAAAACAGGATGATCAGCAAGTGCCTATACACAAATGCGAGAAGCCTGGGAAGCAAGCAGGGAGAACTGGGAGTCTTGGCACAGTCAAGGAATTATGATGTGATTAGAACAACAGAGACTTGGTGGGTTAACTCACATGACTGGAGTACTGCCATGGATGGATATAAACTGTTCAGAAAGGACAGGCAGGGCAGAAAAGGTGGGGGAGTTGCATTGTATGTAAGAGAGCAGTATGACTGCTCAGAGCTCCAGTATGAAACTGTAGAAAAACCTGAGAGTCTCTGGATTAAGTTTAGAAGTGTGAGCAACAAGGGTGATATGGTGGGAGTCTGCTATAGACCACCAGACCAGGGGGATGAGGCTTTCTTCCGGCAACTAACAGAAGTTACTAGATCACAGGCCCTGGTTCTCATGGGAAACTTCAATCACCCTGATATCTGCTGGGAGAGCAATACAGCAGTGCACAGACAATCCAGGAAGTTTTTGGAAAGTGTAGGGGACAATTTCCTGGTGCAAGTGCTGGAGGAACCAACTAGGGGCAGAGCTGCTCTTGACCTCCTGCTTACAAACCGGGAAGAATTAGTAAGGGAAGCAAAAGTGGATGGGAACCTGGGAGGCAGTGACCATGAGATGGTCGAGTTCAGGATCCTGACACAAGGAAGAAAGGAGAGCAGCAGAGGGGGAGGGATAGCTCAGTGGTTTGAGCATTGGCCTGCTAAACCCAGGGTTGTGAGTTCAATCCTTGAGGGGGCCACTTAGGAATCTGGGGCAAAATCAGTACTTGGTCCTGCTAGTGAAGGCAGGGGGGCTGGACTTGATGACCTTTCAAGGTCCCTTCCAGTTCTATGAGATAGGTATATCTCCATATATTATTATTTAATACAGACCCTGGACTTCAGAAAAGCAGCCTCTGACTCCCTCAGGGAACTGATGGGCAGGATCCCGTGGGAGAATAACATGACGGGGGGGAAAGAACAGAAGTACTTGTGGCACCTTAGAGGCTAACAAATTTATTGGAGCATAAGTTTTCGTGGTCTACAGCCCACTTCATCGGATGCATAGAATGGAACATATAGTAAGGAAATATATATACATATACAGAGAACATGAAAAAGTGGGAGTTGTCCTACCAATTCTAAGAGGCTAATTAATTAAGAGAAAAAACTTTTGTAGTGATAATCAAGATAGCCCATTACAGTCAGTTTGACAAGAGGTGTGAGAATACTTAACATGGGGAAATAGATTCAATGTGTATAATGGCTCAGCCATTCCCAGTCTCTATTCAAGCCTAACTTCTCGTTGGAGTCTCTCTGGCCATTCAGTAACAGACTTAAAGGTGGCAATTTTGCAACAGAAAAGCTTCAAAAACAGACTCCAACGAGAAACTGCTGAACTTGAATTAATACGCAAATTAGACATGATCAAGTTAGGCTTGAATAGAGACTGGGAATGGCTGAGCCATTACACACATTGAATCTATTTCCCCATGTTAAGTATTCTCACACCTCTTGGGTGTGATGGGCTATCTTGATTATCCCTATAAAAGTTTTTTTCTCTTAATTAATTAGCCTCTTAGAGTTGGTAGGACAACTCTCATCTTTTCATGTTCTCTATATGTGTATATATATCTCCTTACTATATGTTCCATTCTATGCATCCAATGAAGTGGGCTGTAGCCCACGAAAGCTTATGTTCAAATAAATTTGTTAGTCTCAAGGTGCCACAAGTACTCCTGTTTTTTTTGTGGATATAGACTAACAGGGCTGCTACTCTGTCATGAGGGGGAAAGGAGTCCAGGAGAGCTGGCTGTATTTTAAAGAATCCTTATTGAGGTTGCAGGAACAAACCATCCCAATGTGTAGAAAGAATAGTAAATATGGCTGGCGACCAGCTTGGCTTAACAGTGAAATCCTTGCTGATCTTAAACACAAAACAGAAGCTTACAAGAAGTGGAAGATTGGACAAATGACCAGGGAGGAGTATAAAAATATTGCTCAGGCATGCAGGAGTGAAATCAGGAAGGCCAAATCACACTTGGAGTTGCAGCTAGCAAGCGATGTTAAGAGTAACAAGAAGGGTTTCTTCAGGTATGTTAGCAACAAGAAGAAAGTCAAGGAAAGTGTGGGCCCCTTACTGAATGAGGGAGGCAACCTAGTGACAGTGAAAAAAGCTAATGTACTCAATGCTTTTTTGGCCTCTGTCTTCATGAAGAAGGTCAGCTCCCAGACTACTGCACTGGGCAGCACAGTATGGGGAGGAGGTGACCAGCTCTCTGTGGAGAAAGAAGTGGTTCAGGATTATTTAGAAAAGCTGGACGAGCACAAGTCCACGGGGCTGGATGCACTGCATCTGAGGGTGCTAAAGGAGTTGGCGGATGTGATTGCAGAGCCATTGGCCATTACCTTTGAAAACTCATGGTGATCCAGGGAGGTCCTGGATGACTGGAAAAAGGCTAACGTAGTGCCCATCTTTAAAAAAGGGAAGGAGGAGGATCTGGGGAACTACAGGCCAGGCAGCCTCACCTCAGTCCCTGGAAAAATCATGGAGCAAGTCCTCAAGAAATCAATTCTGAAGCAGTTAGAGAAGAGGAAAGTGATCAGGAACAGTCAGCATGGATTCACCAAGGGCAAGTCATGCCTGACTAACCTAATTGCCTTCTATGATGAGATAACTGGCTCTGTCGATGAGGGGAAAGCAGTGGACGCGTTATTCCTTGACTTTAGCAAAGCTTTTGATATGGTCTCCCACAGTATTCTTGCCGGCAAGTTAAAGAAGTATGGGCTGGATGAATGGACTATAAGGTGGACAGAAAGTTGGCTAGATCGTCTGGCTCAACGGGTAGTGATCAATGTCTCCATGTCTAGTTGGCAGCTGGGTATCAAGCGGAGTGCCCCAAGGGTCGGTCCTGGGGCCAGTTTTGTTCAATATCTTCATTAATGATCTGGAGGATGGCATGGACTGCACCCTCAGCAAGTTTGCGAATGACACTAAACTGGGAGGAGTGGTAGATACGCTGGAGGGTAGGGATAGGATACAGAGGGACCTAGACAGATTAGAGGATTGGGCCAAAAGAAATCTGATGAGGCTCAACAAGAACAAGTGCAGAGTCCTGCACTTAGGACGGAAGAATCCCATGCACTGCTACAGACTAGGGACCGAGTGGCTAGGCAGCAGTTCTGCAGAAAAGGACCTAGGGGTTACAGTGAACGAGAAGCTGGACATGAGTCGACAGTGTGCCCTTGTTGCCAAGAAGGCTAATGACATTTTGGGCTTTATAAGTAGGGGCATTGCCAGCAGATCGAGGGACGTGATCATTCCCCTCTATTCGACATTGGTGAGGCCTCATCTGGAGTACTGTGTCCACTTTTGGGCTCCACACTACAGGAAGGATGTGGAGAAAATGGAAAGAGTCCAGCGGAGGGCAACAAAAATGATTGGGGGGCTGGAGCACATGACTTATGAGGAGAGGCTGAGGGAACTGGGATTGTTTAGTCTCCAGAAGAGAAGAATGAGGGGGGATTTGATAGCTGCTTTCAACTACCTGAAAGGGGGTTCCAAAGAGGATGGATCTAGACTGTTCTCAGTGGTATCAGATGACAGAACAAGGAGTAATGGTCTCAAGTTGCAGTGGCAGAGGTTTAGGTTGGATATTAGGAAAAACTTTTTCACGAGGAGGGTGGTGAAGCACTGGAATGGGTTACCTAGGGAGGTGGTGGAATCTCCTTCCTTAGAGGTTTTTAAGGTCAGGCTTGACGAAGTCCTGGCTGGGATGATTTAGTTGGAGATTGGTCCTGCTTTGAGCAGGGGGTTGGACTAGATGACCTCCTGAGGTCCCTTCCAACCCTGATATTCTATGATTTTATGATTCTATGAAATCAGCCAGTTCATATTTCTGCATAATCTGTTTCTTGCTTTCATTGGTATCGTTACCATCAAGATTCCAGAGAGAGGACTTTGAACAGCAAATCTTACACCAAACCTTGTTAAATTATTTGGACATTTATTGAACAAAAAGTCCAATTTTTTTTAAAAATCTACCAATGTTAAAAATTTACCTCACTACTTGACTGCAGAGTTACTGTGAATAATTCCCCGTTTGTATATCACCTGTGGATCAAAGCCTGACCCTACCTACACCCATTGGGTTAAACACTCAGCATATCCATGAGCTAACAGGATCTACAACTGCAGAACTGTATGCAACTCCTAAGAGGCTCTCTCAAGGTGGTCACATAGGGTATATCCGCACTGCAATAAAAGAACCACGACTGGCCCAAGTCAGCTGACTCAGGCTCGCAAGGTTAAAAATAGCAGTGTAGATATGCAGCTCTGGGCTGAAGCCCTGGTTCTGAGACCCACCCCCTTTGTGGGGTTTCAGAGCCCAGGCTGCAGCCTCAGCGGGAACATCTACGCTGCAGTTTTTAGCCCCACATCCCCAGCCCTGCAAGCCTGAGTCGCTGACCTGGGCCAGCCACGGGTCTTCTATTATAGTGTAGATGTACAGACTCTGTGCCTATCTAACCTATCCCTGAGGGAAGAGCCATAGATCCCACTGCTCATTTGGCACATATTGCATTGTAGGCACTGCTGGGATGACTTAAAAGAAGTCAATAACTTCTTCAACATCCAGACATGGTATTTAGACATTGACTGACACAGATGGGTGTCAGGGGAGCATATAGTGCCTGCAATAACTTCTTCAAACCAAAAAACTTAAGACAGGCCCATGTCTGGCCACTCTCTCTTTCTGTTCCTCCTTCAGAGACACCCTGAGAGAGGTTTACTGATGGATCAGGGTTGAAGTAACCACCACAGCCACATCATTTCTCACCACCCTATTGCAGAACAACCTCCTTAGGCTCTCTTGCACACTGGGCCAGCCAGACCTCAGGATTAAGTACCAATAAGAAGCTACTTT
The DNA here is from genome assembly GCF_028017835.1 of Emys orbicularis. NCBI lineage: Eukaryota > Metazoa > Chordata > Testudines > Emydidae > Emys > Emys orbicularis. The sequence continues at coordinate 75,728,155 of NC_088688.1, read as the reverse complement.
GCCCCTTGCTGCCACTGAACATGATCCCAGAATTTGTTATATGGAAGTTTTGACATCAACATTAGACTATTGTTTTTACTAACATTTATCTTATTCTAAATAATGATTTTTAAAATGATGACTTCCAAGTCATTGTACAATGTCCATAAACTGTTATTCATACAACAGGGCCCTTAGTGAAGGACTCCCCCCAGCATTTGCTTAGATTTTAAAAAGTAATTTGCGAAGGCAGTTTTTATTAGTCTGGCCCTTAACCTGCATTACTACACTTTGGACCTAGTGCCTAGAATGGAAGATTTGTCTGCGTAAGGAATACAGGATCAACTCTCAAAGAACAGTTTGCTCCTAAGTGTGATGGGCAAAACTGCTGATGTGATTTTGCAATGCATCACTATAACCTCCACAGTACCAAAAAAGAGAGATGAATAGGCATTAAGCAATGTTACAAATAAACATTTATTGATAAAATGGATTATATTTTCTCTCTTTTCTGAAGTAGCATCCGTATTCCCATACCTAAGTTTCTCAGTTTTACATTAGTATTGTTTCTATTTTCCCTTCACGAGATGTGCTCCCCTCCCCAAATAATATGTGATGGCAGACTGCATAACTAATTCTGTATTTGATTATTTGTACTTCATAAAAGATAAACTGGAATATCCTTGTTTGCTTAAAACTGTGAAGTATATTAGCTACATTGTATAATTTTATTTTCATAATCTATAGACAAATTAATACTATTATTAAGAACTCGACATAGTCCTTGAGTAGGATATATATTAATTCAGTGAAGATGGTTTAACATGGTATGGTGTATTCCAGAAGCTGTGGAAGAGGATGTTAGAAAAAAAGCCATTAGGCTGTATGTGTGTGTGTATTATATATATATAAAAAAATCCATTCCTTAACATAAGAACAGCCATACTGGGTCAGACCAAAGGTCCATCTAGCCCAGTATCCTATCTTCCGACAGTGGCCAATGCCAGGTGCTTCAGAGGGAATGAACAGAACAGGTAATCATCAAGTGATCTATCCCATCACCCATTCCCAGCTTCTGGCAAAACAGAGGCTAGGGACACCATCCCTGCCCATCCTGGCTAATTGCCATTGGTTACTTAGGAAATTTCCATCCAGCATCAAAATCTGAAGGAAAAAAAAAAATCACAAAACATGGAAGTTCACACATTAATGACACATTTGTCTTTGTCAAGGTAAGGGAACAGTTTTTAAAAGAGAAATTTATTCACTAGCCTTTCTCATATTTCCATTCCTAGAAATGTTGGCATAATGCTGAATTGGAAAATGTTATGATTAAGGGTTTATTTCTCTGACAGGCTTCTTGTGCTTTAGAAAAGATTTACATAGCAGAATTACAATAAAAGAGTACTCAAAACAATAATTACTATTACACATGAAGAAAGAACTTGATACCATCCAAACACCGCTTACATTTCTAACATATTTTTATGGTCAAATACCCTTGGTGAGATGACTCGGAATCAAAATGTGTAGCGTCTTAACAAAAATGGTCACCCAGTCATTATGCTTTAATTCAGCTAAAAGGGGGTAGGGAATCTTTCATACAAGTCACCCAAAACCCAATTTTTGTGACAAATCTAGGTCCCTACACTGAATTCCACAAACCAAATAGTTAATCTTTAATTTAGAGAGAAAGAACCATATCACCTAGAGCAATCTGAACCAAAAGATAACTTAATCAGTTAAGTAAAGGTGATCCTTCATTGGTGCATAGAGGCTTTTGTGTGTCTCACTTCACCTTCCACTTTCATAGTGGGAAAACGAGGTTCTGGCCACAGGAATGGAGTATGGCAAGTATGCCTCTGCCAACCTTCACTGCATTTTCACTGCAGTAGGCACTAAATTAGAGCAGCCCTTAAGCTGCTGTGACAGTGCAAAGGACCCAATTTACACAGAGATGCACCAGGATCAGGAGAGCATCAACTTTGCACATACATCCCGGGATATGCTCTATATAGTTTAGCAGCTTAGTTGTTTTGACTTCATTGGGAGCAGGATTGAGCCGTTTACGTTATTTTCAATCACTACTCCACATGACATCATCCAATCTCAAAACAGCTCATCTTTTTTTCGAGCTTGTATCTCTATGGTTAATGCAGAAGTGCAGCTTGTCTGGACAGCATGTTTTTTATTATACACTAATCAGAGATGCAAATACTTCCAGCAAATACAACACAAATCTAGTACAACCCATAGCACTATGTGTAACGTTCCCCTCTGGCGTTATCTGGACCGGTGATCTGCTAGGTCACTCCAATCCTTGACTCTAGGAGCCAGCTTTACCCTGCTCTGCTGTGAGAACCCCCCTCCTGGGCTGTTCACGCACAGCTTCTAGCATGTAAACTGCTCCTTGGATTGTGAAACCGAATGACACTAGCCAATATCTCCGGCTTCAGACACAACCCTAGGAACCTCCATCTTGCAGTGTCCAGTTATGCCCGCTGGATGCTGCGAGCTTATAAGAGTTTGTCAACTTAACAAAGAAATTGATATGTACCAGGCTTGTTATCCCAAGGGGAGTCTCTGACATGCTTCAAACCAAACGCGCTGCTTCAGGTAGAATAAACAAACACATTTATTAACTACAAAGATAGATTTTAAGTGATTATAAATCAAAGCATAACAAGTCGGATTTGGTCAAATAAAATAAAAGCAAAATGCATTCTAAGCTGATCTTAACACTTTCAGTGCCATTACAAACTTAGATGTTTCTCACCACAGGCTGGCTGGTTGCCCTTCAGCCAGGCTCTGCCCTTTGATCAGTACTTCATTCGCTTGGTGTGGTGTCTGTAGATGTAGGTGAAAGAGAGAGGAAGAGCATGGCAAACGTCTCTCCCTTTCATCATGTCCTTTCTTCCCTGTTGGCTTTGCCCCCCCTCCTTCAAAGTCAGGTGAGCATTACCTCATCGCAGTCCCAAACTGACCAAAAGAAAAGGGGGGTGACTCACTCGAGAGTCCAACAGATCCTTTGTTGTTGCCTAGGCCAGTGTCCTTTGTTCCTGTGAGGCTGGGCTGGGTTTGTCCCATACATGCCCTAATGAGGTGTGAACTGCCCCTCTGCTTCTGGAGAGTTTTAGCCTGGGCTTGTTTTAAGCCATGAGGACACATTTTCAGCCTCATAACTATATACATGAAATTACAACCTATAACATTACCATAACAACAATGCTCAGTACATCATGAGCATTCCGAAGACACCCGACATGACAAACTTTGCATTAGATACCACACAATCATATTATAAGGGTGAACATGGGGATGCTGGGTGTTCCGCCGAGGTACAGAATGTCACATTATGTTTTCCACCACTTCCCTAGGAGTGGTGCCTATTCTCAGGGAAAAGTTTTTGGGCTATTTCTAAACAAAACTGGAAGATTCTGCTAAGTCAGAGTAGTAGCCAGAGTTTCATGTCCTCCCATTAATAAATAAATAAGACTTTAAAAACTATTTCTACAAGATGTTCTCACCTCCACTCTCCTGAGAATGAGCCCTATCTCTAGCACACATGTGATGATGCACTATACTCTGCTGAGGCATCAGATCAACTCACATGAGGCAGCTCTTAGAGTAACAACAGATAAATGGAGCTAGTGAATCCAAGAGCTTTTGAAAAGAAAAGGCTCTAAACCATTTAAAACACAAGTGTAACTAAACAGCACCTTACAAGCAGGGCCGGCTCCAGGGTTTTGGCCGCCCCAAGCAGCCAAACAAACAAACAAAAAAGCCGCGATCGTGATCTGCAGCGGCAATTCGGCGGGAGGTCCTTCGCTCTGAGCAGGAGTGAGGGACCGTCCGCCGAATTGCCGCCGAACAGCTGGACGTGCCGCCCCTCTCCGAAGTGGCCGCCCCAGGCACCTGCTTGCCAAGCTGGTGCCTGGAGCCGGCCCTGTTTACAAGAGACATCATAGCCCTAATCTTTAAAGATTCTCACCAAATGTACAGTCAGGGAGTGGGGGGGGGGCAGTAGTGTTTTGAAAATGTGCAGAAGTGGCCACTACAGTGAACTAAATACGTGCTTCAACATTAAAAATTCACGTGTGCTTTTCAACTTAAGAAGGGAGAGCGGGGAAAGAATCTGTTATTAAGGAGCTAAGAGGAACCAATCATGGGGAAAAGAAAAAGGAATGGGATTTTGCTATCCTGCAGAGCAGCCAAAGAAATTAGAAAGGTTGATCTTTTATTCCTCTATTCATACGACATCACAAACAGAATGCTAAGCCCCCAAATGTGGAAAGGCTTCTGTAGAATAGTTTATCAAGAGAACTGGTAAATGGCACAGCACTTGGGACATTTTAAAACTAAACTGTACAAAGCATTAGAAAATATGCTGCAGTAAAAATTCCTGCACTGCCAGGAGCATGTCACAGATGACCTAATGAGCCTGATTTTAATGGTCTGAGGCCAGAAGTCACTGTTAATTTCTGTATGACTACTTTTGTGCTCTGAGCATAGTCACTGCAATTCCATGCTGAACTCAGAAACAGGTCACTCATAGTCACTTAGGAATGCAAATGGACAATTTTCTCATTAAGTTATGGTAACTGCATGCAAAAATAGTCACAGAAATAGGTAGCCTAGGGTCTGGGCACCTATTTTATTAAAATAAAATCCAATTTATTTATGCCTATAGACCCCAAAAATATCTAACACCATTATTTCAGCAAGAGCTTCCTCATTTACATATGCAGAGTACTATTCTTTAGCAAATCAGGAATCTTACAAAGGCGTTTTTAAGGGACCATAGGAGGCTATTGAGGTTGAGGAGCTTGAGAAGGTTTTCTAGCTTTTTAAGATTATACGTAATATACTTTGGTAAAGTATGCGGTTTTTTTTTTAACGTAATGCATGCAGAGTATGAGAAATACAATAAAAATAATGCATTAATTAAAATATAGCAGGAGAGCTCTTTCTTATGGGATACAACTTAGGACCAAACTCTACCTTCCTTTTTGTAAAAACATGTGAAGGTTTCTTAGTTTGATTGCTTTGTTTTTCTGACATATGCATGTAGACCTTAGTCTGTTTCTTGGTATTGTTAATCTGAAGACATGCATTGGCAGAATTGACTGTAGACAGGATTTCCGAAGACAGATAAAAAACAGTCACGGATTTTACCCGCTGTTTGGCTTTACGGGGACTTCCTTCATGAAATTGTTTGCCTACAATATACACTGCTCTGGATTTTCAAAACAGGAATGATTAGCCATTTCTATCTCTGTACCAGCAAGTGAACATCTTTCTAACTTCAAATATTATCACTGGACATATAGTCAACGTTTGCCTGAAAACCAGGGACATCAATAATAAAATATGATTCTGAATGTTGTTATTCAACAAAGAACTGTGAACAATAAATCAAATATAATTTTTGATAACAAGGAAATTATATGGAAAATCTTGTCAGCAATACCATGACAAGAAATGCTGGGTTCCAGTAATTCCAATAAAACATTGATAAATTATCATCTAATATTTCATATTGGTGCACATATCCCTCTCTACACACTCTTGTTCTTGTTGTAAATGCTATTCTCTGACTCTTGTTGATGGATTTTCTTCATTTCACAGAGATTGCAGAACCACGCAAAAACAATAGATATACCATATACAATAACAGGAGCCTGTGGTGAGTAACCTGGCCACAGATACCACATTAATCATTACCCGATAAGCCGATCATTAATAGAACACTTATCAATAAAATCAAATAAAGTGATCCTTCCATTGTGCACTTACATTAACACCAATATTGTAACTCAAAAAAAAAAAAAAAAAACAATTAAAAACCAGTGTGATGTAAGAGGAAAGGACAGTGATCTTGGAGTCAGGAAACATTGCTTGCATACCCGGCTCGGTAATTGATCTGCTCTGTGTCCTTGGACAAATCAGTTCATTGTTCTGTGCCTGTTTCCCTCCAACCCTTCAATTGTCTATCTGGATTGTAAACTCTTCAGGACAGGGATTGTTGCTTATTATGTGTCAGTACAGTGCCTAGCCCAATAGAGCCCTATCTCAGTTGAGGCCTATATGCGCCACTAGAACACAAATAATAATATAAAACATAGAACAGAGTGCAGACTCATCATTAACACCTGAGAATCACAGGAATATATTGCGCTTATTTCTTAACCAGATCCAAAGAATCAATTTAGGGAGGGTGGGGTTTGTTTTGTTTTTTAAACTTCAAATGGCCTTTGCATATTCCCACTTGTCAAACTTGCACCTCCTGGCTGCATAATCTTCCGGGGCGTAGTGTTTGTTTGAGGCACTCCCTTGCAGAGGATTCCAGGATATAAAAGGGGGAGTGGCCCCAACCACCCTCACTTCCATCTAATCGACAAAAGTGCAAATGAGCTCGGATCACACACAGCATCCTCAATGCTTTCTTCAATGATTTTTCCTTTTCTATTGTCTTTTCAGGAGTGCCACTTGGTGATGTGTCCAGTGTCCGTTATACAAGTCATTAATGTGTTTACAATGGTCTGGATTGTATGAGTCTGGTGCCAAAATATCACACCACTGACTGATGTACCACTTGCTTGAAGAGATCCAAAAATCAGTATAAGTGGTGCTGGGTCCCCAGATCCATCCAGGTTGAATCAGTTTGGTGCTGAGATTTTGGCACAGCGGACTCTGTGAGCCACTTGAAATAGTGAGATCCCTTGTTTCACCAAAATCAAAGATACACCACCAGTGACTTTGGTGAGCCACTAGCTGAAGTAGTTCTGAAACCAATTCAAGAGTTAATAGGATCATTGGATCCATCTGAGGCAACATAGTTTGATGCCAAAGATCCACCATCATTAACTCGGTTAAACCACTTGTTAAAATGGTGTGGTGCCCAATATCAGCAATATCCAGGTGCTCAGGTCAAGTGAGTCCAATGCTGGTGCCATTAACTGTATCTAAAGTGCTAGTTACTAAAGGAGTGATGTACCCTAGATCAGTGTCACCGAGGTTCCCTGATTTGTCAAGGTCTGCTGATCACAGTACCAAAGCTCCAGCACTATTGATTTTCTGGCACCATCAGCTCTAATCTTAGCAGTCCACAGATCCAGCACCACAGATTCAGGAGAATTGCATGGAGTGAACCTCTACATCTAGCATACATGACTCAGAAGTCCCCAGACTCAATTAGTCTGACTGATTCTGTTGTTGACACCATTGACTTCCTGTATTATGGGTGGCACCTTAATCCCCTCGCCTTTGTGACCTATTGAATCAGCACCTCTAAATCTGTGTCTCTTGTTCTAGAGTCTTTCTGATGTCAGAGACTTAGTCTCATGTAAAAAGTGCCAGGAGGTGATGTCTACTGATGTTTACTCCCAGGTCTGCAGGAATAGTTGACTGAGGTGATAGATATTGCATTTATGGGAATCCTTCTAGATGAAATCAAAAGAACTGCTTATGTTTCCAGAATGGGGTACTGAGTAGGATCTGGAATGGCTTTTGACTCTGAAACGCTTCATCTTTGAGTGCTGAGACACCCTCAGCCCTGAAACCTTGGGAACCATTCCCAGACCCAGACTGACGTGGCCCCAATGCCTATTGAGTCTCATTAGGTGCTGCACCACTTATTGGTTCTGAAAAATAACTACGACTTACAATCTGGTGCTGATGACTGAAACGCTCCAAGATCATTGCTGGCAGGAGACTCCAAACACTGGTGTCAGGCTTTGTTTTTGAATGCAGGCTATAAAGATGTTTTTATGGCATTTGGGTGTGATCTGGGATGAAAAACTCTGCTCTCACTCAGGCAGAGCAGGGACCTGAATCTGAGTCACCCACATCCCAGGCAGTGTCCTAACCACCCCTAGACACCCCACCTAACCTTTCAGAAATCTAAAAGCTCAGGTTTTGATCCAAAAGCCAACATCTTGAGAAACTTAGATGTTTGCAAAAACATTTAGTTTTTGTTTCAATCTGGAAGGAAAACTAATTTTGAAACCTCCAAGGTTGCTGCAAAATGTCCTCCAGTCAGCTTTAATACTTCCCTTTAAGCATCCAACATTGAAGAAAAAAGTAACCCTGCTATGACAGATATTACAGACACATATAATATCTTTGAGACTATTGTATCAACTTTATAAATGTTATCTGTGTGTGGGAGAGCCAGGAATTGTATGTGGACTCCATGGTGGAGGGTTGCCAAGCCTTTTCCAGTAATTAATATCAGCATGTGTGCAGGAATGATTACTGAAAATCCGGGAACAGGTAAACTCCAAAAAATTCCACCCCCTGAGGTTGCCGAGGCCCAGGAGTCAAGGAAAGGTTTTTGGTATAAAGGGGTTGAATTGATCGACAAACTTACATGAACCTTTAACCAAGAGGACAAACTCTGCTGGAAAGGTATGAAGGTCTTTGGAACCTACCCAGAGTCCCCATCCCATGTGGAAGATGGGCACGTAGTAAGCCCCACATTCAAATGGACGTTTTATTATTGTTATAGGTTCTCTCTGTAATGCTTTTGTCCTAAAAATAAATGTGCGTTGCTTTGTGAGGCGTAGCTAGTCACTGGTATTACCTGACAGCCTGAGAGAGACAGACAGAGAGAGAAACTGTAGGTGCTGAGCTAGGTCAGGTCTGCTGGGATATGCATAGTAAAGGGTAGGAGGGACTGCAGCCCAGTCTGCAGGGATAGAGCTGTGGGACTCGTCCCATAGACAGGTGATAGCTAGAGGCTGAGACCTAAGGGGGCTTCCAACTCCAAAACTATGACACCTGACCTCACCTGTCTCAGATGCCAGAGCATTCACGCATATCTCTAGACTTTGGGTCACAGACAGGTTCCTTATCAGTGTAACTGGACGATACTTTTATCCAGATACATCTGTGGCCTCCATAAGACTGATTACTAAAGAATCGCCTCTTTTTGACATGACTTACACTTGAGCCTCTCAGATCATTCAAGTTGTAAGAAGAGAGGGTAGCATATGCTCATCAGGGAATGCCCTTCTCACTTCCCATACTATCTACAGTAATATTTGTAGATGGTGGACTGGGATGTTCAACTTGTTCTCCAGCCTTTTCAATGTTTGAGGACTGTAGGAGCTGAAAGCTCCACTTCAGGAGCTAACCTGCAAGACTCTTCTGCTAGAGAAAAACTATGTCCTGGCCAATACTTTGAATAGATAGTTTGTACAACAGCACAAATGTTGTATTTTGGTCTCTGGGTTTGTCTATATGAACACTTAGTTTACACCAAGCTGGGATGTAATTCCCAGGCAATAGCCTGCTGTGCATTAAGTGTCCATGAGGACTCTGCTGCCACAAACTAAAAGTTCCCTAGTCCGCTTAGATCTACTCCTGTTTCAAACCATGGCACATCAAAGCTGACTAAGGAATTTCTAATGAGTGACAGTTGGGTCCACATGGACAGCTAGTACATGGCAGGCTAGCGTGAGGTGGATTTACATCCCAGTTTGCCTCAAATTAAGTTTTTGTATACACAAGCCCACAGTCTGGCATTATGTATTATGCCGGGGGGTAAATCTTAACTAGGTCCCTTTATTATCAAAGAAAACACCCATTGTCTCCAGTTCTGCCTCAGAGTCAAATACGACCCAGTGTCATTAGAGGAATCCCCCTTCTTGTAATAGAACCAGAAATTCCTCTGTGTGTTCCATTAGTTCAGATCTGTTTGCAGATCAGTCAGGATGCAGCTTAGATACGGACAATGAACCTAATCCTGTCTTGGCTGTTTGGTCTTCAAACATTCTAAGTCTGCTGTTAGCGCACTTTCCAAATGTACTGGATGTTTATCTTCAGATTTGGGTAAGAGCGTCAACCTGAACCTGAAACTTCTGGGACTGACATCCTGACTACTGGATTGGAGACATGCCTGATGAGGAGAGTCTTCAAAAGTCTAGAGGATCTTATTGGCAGCCAGGAGCTTTTGACTAGACAAACCTCCTTTGGGCTTTTTTAGCATTGTTTCCTATTACACATTGAACATTAAGAACTCTCTGGCTTCAAGATTAGGCTTGATAAGTTTATGGAGGGAATGGTTTGATGGGATAACGTGATTTTAGTCAATTAGGCATTAACGTGCCATCGCGGGTAAAATAAGGGTCCGGCTGTAGAATCTTGCCTGTATGCTCGGGGTTCTACTGATCGCCATATTTGGGGTCGGGAAGGAATTTTCCTCCAGGGTAGATTGGCAGAGGCCCTGGAGATTTTTCGCCTTCCTCCGCAGCATAGGGCAGGGGTCGCAGGCTGGAAGATTCTGTTGTGGGTGGGTCAGCTTTTGTGGCCTGCATCATGCGGGAGGTCAGACTAGATGACCATATTGGTCCCTTCTGACCTTAAAGTCTATGAGTCTATGAGTTTTACTAGGCTGCATGCAAAAATTTTAGCCTCCCCACCCTTACATGCTTGAGTCAACATTCCTCACCCTAGTTTATGTAAGGGTTGCTCCATGTACAACTAGGGGATCTTGAGGTAAGTTTTCAAAAACCAGTCGGAGAACACTTCAACCTCCCTGGTCACTCAATTACAGACCTAAAAGTCACAATTCTCCAACAAAAATCTTCAAAAACAGACTCTAACGAGAAACTGCAGAATTGGAATTAATTTGCAAACGGAACACCATTAAATTAGGCTTGAATAAAGACTGGGAGTGGATGGGTCATTACACAAAGTAAAAACTATTTCCCCATGCTAATTTTTCCCGTTACTCACACCTTCTAGTCAACTGTTGGAAATGGGACATCCTGATTATCACAACAAAAGTTTTTTTTTCCTGCTGATAACAGCCCACCTTAATTGATTAGTCTCATTATAGTTGGTATGGCAACACCCATTTTTTCACGTTCTCTGTGTAAATATATCTTCCTACTGTATTTTCCACTGCATATATCCAATGAAGTGCATTTTAGCCCATGAAAGCTTATGCCCAAATAAATTTGTTAGTCTCTAAGGTGCCACAAGTACTCCTCGTTTTTTTTTGCTGATACAGACTAATGCGGCTACCACTCTGAAACCTGTCTCTTGCCTTGATGGCTGTGCCAAAAGAATGTGGTAACTAACTGACTTTTTGCCTATCACTTAAACTACCTTTTATAGTCAATACATTTGTTTGTTTATCTTTACCAGTGAGTTTGTATGAAGTGTGGGGCAAATCTGCTCAGGTTTGACAAAGGCTGGTGAATGTCCACTTTCCATTGTTGAAGTGGTGAACAAATTAATAAATTTGCATTGCCCATCTTGAGCAGTGCAAGACGGTGTATATTCCTGAGGTACAGCGCTGGGAGGATTTGGCTCTGGTGCCTTTCTCTGGGTGATTCGTGAGTGGCTCTGGGAGCATTCATGCAATATATCTGGGTGAGGGGCTCCACATGCTCTTGTGCTGAGCTTGATGCTGGTCACTAGCAAGGCATTGTGAGAGATAGCCCAGGCTGGAGAGAGTTAAGTGGGCATAGCGGTCCCACAGTCCCAGGCTGTAGCCCGGGGGGATCCTGTCACATATATATTTCTCAGTATTTATTTATTTTGTAAGATGTCGTCTTTCTCCCCACATCTGAAATTGTATGTTCCCACTTTTGGACGTTGTATTTCTATGAAAGAACGATAAGATTTATTTAGTAACAATGACAACAGAAGGAATACATTAAAAGCCAGGGATCAGATTCAGTTCCAGTTTCCACTGGAATATAATAAGAGAGTATGCAAAGCTGAAAGTCTGAGGAAATAAGGCGAGCTGAGGCAGCAGAGAGCTGCTGCAAAATTCCTTTTCACAGGGGACAAGCCTAGCCAAAAAGGTGACCCATACTGGCTGGAAAGAAGGCATGGCCAGGGCTTATGCTGACTCTATGTATCCCTTCAGCAGCCTCCACTAGTACTGCTCCTAGGAGTTCCCCATGAGCAAGTAAAACCCAAAGGTGGACACCGACCTGCCTTCCCCGGAGGTGAATATCCTCAGGGCTGTAGGGAGATACAATTTAAATCTCCTGGAACAGGTCAGGCCACAAATGCATTAAATACAACTGATTTAATTGCATTTAGTAAGTTATAACTGAAGAATCTCCCATGTCATACTTAAAAACCATTCAGCTAATATTTTGCTCTTGCCCAGACACTATAGAACAAAATTATGAGAGGTGAATAATATTTTTCAATTTCCATTGTGATATGTCTGCAATGACAGCACATTCACAGAAGGCACCTCATTCTATAAATACTCCAAAGTAATAAAATTCAGCTGCAGTGAAAGCGCTGCTTCATATTACTTTTGCTTTACCTGCTGTAAAGCTAATTCATGTAAATTAAGTAAAATCTCAAGGGGATGAAAATGTTCTGTATTAGCAGAGAAAGGATAGGATCTGCTTTTACTTTTTTCCACACTTCTTATTGGTTGCCTGAGGCTGAGGTAGCTTTCCAACACAGACTATTCTACCTTTCTTCCTACTGACTTTTTTTTTTTTAAATGGAAAAAGTAGAGAAAGAGGTGTTTGATTTAAAGATTACTACAAGTTGTTAAATATTTAAAGTACCAGATTTTCAAAAGTGTACATGTTTTTCATCTTCTGCTTTCAAAAAAGAGATTTGCCAAGTTACTAGTAACATTTTCCTTTTACCTTTTCTGAAAAGGTATTATAAATGGCTACAAAATGCTTGAGCCTGAACAGAATGGAAGAACCTGTGCTGGACACTGGGTCCCCCATCTTTGCCATATCCTGAACATGATGCCACACATTGGGCCAAATTTCTCATTGTGTTTGGTACTTCAAGGCACAAAGCAGCAGGAGAACCACGAATGCAACTCACTCACTATACAGTGGTCAATGGGAGATTCACCTGCCCCAAACTCATGCCTCCCCATTCTATGGACATAGAGCAGTGGTTCTCAACCAAGGGTACATGTACTCCTGGGGGTACATCAACTCATCTAGATATTTGCCTAGTTTTACAACAGGCTACATAAAAAGCACTAGCAAAGTTAGTACAAAATTTCATACAGACAATGACTTGTTTATACTGCTCTATATACTATACACTGAAATGTAAGTACAATATTTATATTCAAATTTATTTATTTTATAATTATATGGTAAACATGAGAAAGTAAGCAATTTTTCAATAATAGTGTGCTGTGCCAATTTTGTATTTTTATGTCTGATTTTGTAAGCAAGTAGTTTTTAAGTGAGGTGAAATTTAGGGTACAAAGCAGACTCCAAAAGGGGTACAATAGTCAGGAAAATTTGAGATCCACTGATATAGAGAACTCCCATGGAGCTGTGTCATGCAAGGGCAGCAGACACCTTCCCCCTGCCACGGGGTCTTCTGTGACACAAAAAGCATTTTTCCTCTTTTACAGCTGAACATGGCAATTATTTAATCTGGTTTTATGATGTTGCTACGGTAGCAAAGCTGATGAGCTGTATCTTATATTCAGTGATTATGAGACGTTAGTAAATACTGCTGCTGTGGGATAATTTCACTTGCATTCTGAAAGATTCTTTTGTGAATATAACAGCAGTAATTGGAAGTTCTGGCTTACAGATTTGATAGCTAGTGTTTCTAAGGTTAGAAAGCCTTTGGCTACCACCCCATTTTAGGCATAATTCAGCCGTAACATTGTGCTCCAAAGTGAAACGTGGAACTGCTATGTAATTTCTATTAACGTTTTTATTGCAGCTACTATTAATTAAACATTCTCAAGTAGTTTAAAAAGGGACACTGTAAAGTTTAACAGGCCCCAACATTTGACCTCCCATCCCAGTTCTCCAAATTTACTCTCCATTTATATCCTTACTAATGAAGATACTATCAGCCCTCCAAAAAAATTACACATACCCTAAAACAGAATACACTTAAGGCTTTGAATTCTCTGCACTCCCAGACTTTCCACAGGAAGTGAGCACTTGTAAGCAAAAGAAATCCAAATTCCAAGGCATTGTGTTTGGATCACACTCCCTACTAGCTCATTCAGAGAGCTGTTATTGGTGAGGGAAGAAATATTTGGAAAATAAAACAGTTTGGCTGGAGGCAGGTTGGTCTGACTTGTGGCTTTTCAGTTCTGACACTGGGTCTCCTGAGCCTCAAATCTGACTGACCTTTACAAAGTGTTATAATCTTAAAAGACCTGAGCACTCCACATGCTAACTGCAAATATCCTCCATTGTAACGAAAGGCGCACGCCGAATCTGCCACTATCAAAAACTACTAGGCCTTGTTTCCCACCTTTGGGAACACTACAGAGGTAAGCAAACCCAGGGTATTAACCTGGACTAGGTAAGCCTCACCCTGGAAAAACCTCTTGGTAAATATCTGTTTTCTAAAATAATGCTATTGCTCATTCTTCATAACAGACTAAAAACGCCGCATCAAAACCCACGATTTTTATTTACTAGAGTGGGCAAAACAGTGTGTCAGCTCCCTTATGAATTCTGCTGCAAGAGGTAGCTAGCAAGTACTATTCCCTAAACAGTTCTGATGTAGTTGATGATGCTCTTGTACACAAAGTAGTAAGCAAGAGGCCTTAAAAATGTCAGTTGCACCAGTAAGAGCTCTCTGAATGAGCCATTAGGGTGTGTGATCCAATTTACTAGTCAAAAATAGGAAACAATAGTAAGAAGGACGTTTTCTATTCACTTTGAATATTCTAAGATGATAGCATAATATAGAGTAATAAGAAAAGAAAGTAGCTGAAAACATCTTACACAAGTCCACTGCTTTTGGATGTTATTGTTACACAATATGTACAAAGAACACACTATGTAGACAGACATTTTCTAAATATATGCTTATGTAATGTATATACGATTCACAGTAAATCTCTTTGTTTACAGGAGATTTTTCTTCACCTTATTTTGTAATCTTGAACAACAATGGAAATCCAAAAATGATATCTCATGAAAAATAAGATCAACCCCAAATATTAAGGTATTATATAGGATTTGGGCCATATAGCTTCCAGTAAAGCCAACAGGAACTGTACAATTAAACCTGCAAAATAACTTTAAAGTAGGTTCAATTTTGGTCTTAAACCCTACCATAATCCTTTCATTGTTTTGCTTGAGAATAGAAACATTTTAGGTGCTTATGCCATATCTTTACTTTTCATTGCTGCCAGTCAAAAAACAAAAAGTTGGAAAAGAGAATGGGAAGTTGGGAAAAAGCTGGAGAATTTACCGTCTTTCCCCCAATTCAAGCACTAGTTCCTTTCAAGATCTTTATATCTTTCCTTTGGGTATTTTTGGAAACTACGGATTATAGATTGTAGATCTGGAGGTTGAAGGATAATTTAGGTGGGGTATAGTGATATGATTGGGTAAAGCGACTTTAGTTCTGAAAAATCTACAGAAAAATTTGAAATTTTAAAAAAGTGATGAAACAAAGATTTGCACTAAAAATGTAGAAGTCATAATTCGAGTTCTAAAGATGGCAAGGGTGCTTAGAAATATGGATCAGAGCAGAGAAAGGAAAAGACAATATGATATTTTCAAGAGTCACAAATTGAATTTGAGTAGTTGCTGAATTATTCTCCACTACTCTTCTTGGGGATGTAAACATGTTCCGTATTTGAGAAGGAAAAATGAATCCGTTCAAGACAGACCTGCAAATTTCCTAAAAAGTCCTGTAATTCAATATTAATATCCCTGAAGTACTACATTTAAAATATACTATCCTTGAATTGATGAGATGAAGGGACAAACAAATTGACATATACAGATTTACTATAACTCTACTATCAGCTTCAGAATTGAAATGTCACCCAGGAGCAAAAAATTTTTGGCTTGAAATCTTCAAGATTTATTTGGTTTTCATCTCAATGAAACTAGTTAAATGATACTGGCATTTTCCATGGCTCTCCTGAAACTGGAATAATTTATTATCCATCATTTTCTAGAGAGATGATGGTGGGGAAACTTTTTACAGCTATGTAGACTGCATAGTTAGAGTTCTATGAGCATCAATCTATACTACTTCTAAATCCCCGTTACACAGGAGGGGAAAATGTTCCCCGTGAAACTTTTAAAAGAAGACTTTATGAGAAGAAAATAAAAAATTAGAACTGAAAAACATTAGTGACCTTGATGGCTGCTTGCTTTAACCGCATCAAGAATTCACATCTGTTAAAAATAATGATCCTTCATAGAGTCACATATGGTATATCCTAGTACCATCCCAAATTATGAATTAGTTACATGCTCTGTAAATCAACCTTTGACAGGAAATTATACATCTTCTATGTAAATGTCACACATTAAATGACAATTTCTGCTAGGCATTTTTAAGGCCAAGTAAGGAAGAATATAATTTCCTGACCTTACTGTAAATGAAATAATCCCTATAGATAATCCTGATTAGTAAGAAATTCACAAAATGTTCAAGATTTAACTATGAAATCCCTTTACACCTTGTATGGCTGAAGAAATCTTGAGCTACTGCACCAAATGTTTACTTTAAAAAGTCTGTGTATTCTATAGTTTTCTTCAACTTTAGGAATATGCATGATGTGATGACAGCATCACTGTTACACCTAGTATGACTTTCCAGCAATGGCTTTATGAAAAAAAGTACAGAACTGAAGATATTTTGTATGACTGATGTTTTGATTATTAGCATTGAGGTTTGTAATATTATCAACATGAAATGCTATATGATCTCAATATAATTGAAATCTTTGTAAAAGGGATGGAACGGATAATCTCAAATTGTGAAAACTTTGCTCAAATCCAGTAACTGAATTAATTAGCAGCTTATTTACACTGTATTGATCATAAGATATTACGTGTGGTGTTGAACATTATTTAAAACATCATGGGAAAGAGGAGGCTGACCTTTTCACATATTTCCTGCTATTCTAGGTTGCCTGAAGCATTGCTTTCCCTGCTTCATCATGTGAGGAGGTGGGAGTAGGTTATGGAGCTTCCGTTAAAAAAAAAAAATCAGAAACCTTTTAAAAAGAATTTACTGATTTTCCAAAATATATTAACTGGAAGCTAGGCTGAAGGCCTTAAAAGGGACGCCCGTGTATCTGGCAGTTTGTTCTCTGAAATGTATTACTATTTGGCTTGAGGTCAGCTGTCAGTTTCTGAAATTAAAGACATGAACTTCTTGTCAAATAATAATCAGTAAATTTAATTTCTCCTGATGATTGCATGTTGCTATATAAGGCTTTTTAAAAAACCATGAGAAAAAAATAGAATGTAATATAAAGTTAGACCATTTACTATTTGCATATATCTTGTTTATCTAAAATTAGAAAAACTACTTTTTAATAGCAAGATCAAATGCCTTGGTAAATCAG
The DNA here is from genome assembly GCF_028017835.1 of Emys orbicularis. Lineage (NCBI taxonomy): Eukaryota > Metazoa > Chordata > Testudines > Emydidae > Emys > Emys orbicularis. Next base: position 75,710,862 of record NC_088688.1, on the reverse strand, counting down.
TCAGTTGTAAGAGAAACCTAAGGGGAAGGGAGAAGGCTATAAGCTCAAAGAGCCATATAGAGAGTCAGACATGGCAGTCTCTTATGTATCTTTTCAATTTTATTGTATTTCTTGTGCATATTCAATTTTTTTAAGATTTATTTTTCTGAAGTGGTCCATTGTCAATTTAGAATACAAAAATGGACCAAGAGTACCAGTGCATCGTTTCTGAACAGATTATTCATCATTGACTCAATATTTTATATATGACTGAAATTAGTACTATAGTCTGGATTATTCAGTATATACCTCTTATAAATATCTGGCCTAACAGCGATCTCCGGAAGTGAACAGAGTCTTTATACGGGAATCCCTAAAACAGCACAGAGGCAAGAAATTCTTCGAAAAATCAAGTTTCCTAATAATAGAAACCCTCCTTATAAACACTCATTACATTAAACATGGATAATATACTGGGGGAAAGGACACAGAGAGCAATGTTAAAATAATGTTGTCCCTATATATTGACGTATCAGTGCTTAGTGGCTATAAAATAACTCAGCCATGTCAAATATTAGCAGACTGAAACTTGGTACCACATACACGCAGTCACATGGTCAAATTCAGGACCCTGGAACAAAGCCCAAGAAAGCTGACCTTGTACAAGTGATCACTGTGAAGCGTGATAAACTGCATCCTCCCTTCCATACATCCTACCCAACTATACACACCATGGGTAAAGATGAACCTGTGACCTGTAATAGTAGTTAATACTACTGCATGTTCATGTGTGCGCGCACACACACACACACACACACACGTGTACACATGCAGGGCTGACACAGGGCCAAAACCCTTCCTCAATCTCCAATCACCCACTCTGTCCAGCCATGGAAACAACTTCCGTGAATCACTGCTCAGTGGTGCACTGGAGTTGCAGCCTCTCCCTACATGAGTTCTCTTGAGCCCGCATCCACTGAATATAGAGCCTTTTGGGGGAGCAAGCCTTAAGAATTATATTCTGCCACTAGACAAATATGTGGTTCCTTCTGATTTCCAACAGTGATGCTTGAGCAAACAATTTCAGTGCAAATTAAGAAAAGATGTCAATGTACAATGGTCACCAGAAGCATCTTTAAAATGTGTTTGCAATTAATAAACATGGTACATGAAGTGCTGCATAAATTAAACAGCAAAAGCTGCAGTAACAGTAATTTGGCAAAAGATAAAGATGTGTCTAATAGTGATCACCTGAACATGATCACTTGATATCTATACACGGTCAGACAAGTGAACCAAGAATTTAACAAAGCTATGATAAAAGTTTAATCTACACTATAAAGATTACAGCGTGGAGGGACCTTGTTTCAACATGATAGCCCCCTGGAATGGTTAAAACATGGTTCATTCTTGTAGCATACACAGGCCAAACTGTGTTTTAGTGGCATTGCTGAATTGAGCTACAGAGTTCAACTTTGCAGGGCTGAAGAGAACATGGTTACAATGCAGGTTTATTGTGTCTACAAAGCAACACTGAACCATGCTTTAACTGTGTTGGGGGAGTACTGTGCTGTAACTATGTCCCAACCCACAGTCATTTTCTGTAGACAGTCAATCTCAAAATACCTTAGCAGTCATTGCCACATACTGTATCAAAAAACAGAGGAAATATGCTGGATATACACTGCACATGGGAAGTCCCTTTCATTATTTATTTCTCTCTCCCCCTCTAAATTTGGAGGAAGTTATTTCAAGTCCATCTAAGATGCATCTCTGGAGTGTTAAAGTATTTAGCATTTAGTGTTAGTCACAAGCCTGATCACTCGTTAACTAACTGACGCAGATAAATTAATGCTGACAGGTGGGAAGAGGGTTTTGTGGTGAGCCTCTCCTGCCATGAGTTTCTGGCTCTGCTTCCCAGTCCTGTGCCGACAATATTTTAACAAGGCGCTCCCACAAAATTTCTCCCCTTAACACATGATAAACTCTAATTTCAAAAAGACCATGTACATGCAGAGAAAAAGTATGAGAGTACAGGAAATCTACTTTTCCCCCTTGTATAAATATGCTTTCCCTTAATCATAACCAAGGTAATGGGCGCCACCATAGTTAGAATAGAACCTGGTGTAAATCAGCAAAGCTCCTTGGTCCAGTGAGTATACTGAAAGTGTAGTACAGTATTCAACACACATTTTAAAGCAGTAGATTCACAAAAAGACCTTGAAGGGATGTGAGAATTTCCTTTCCCGGGAAATCTTTAGAAACATCTTTTGATGTTTACTGCAATCTTCTTCATTACCAAAAAAATCTTCAGAAGTACTTTGGTGATCCACAGAGATAATTAATCTCTGGAAAGGACAATTTAACAGTATCCCAAAAGGGTGAGAACTCTGTCAGAGGCAGATAAATCATTCCAACCTTCTTCTCCATTGTGTGGCTGGATTTTAATAAAGAGTTTCCAGGAACCCAAGATCACCTTTTGTATATCAGTGCTACATCTTTTAGTATATCAGAAGCTGGATATCAGACTTTTAATCTCATTACTATTATGTTTCATTTGGCTGTGGTCCAGCAGAGAGGTGTAACATAGCCTCTAGGCATAGTTTACTGATCTGCATCTCAGTGACTTAATTTATCTCACAGCCCTTTGTATGGAAACTCCATGTATTTGTTTTGAATTAAAGAGGAAAGCACACTGTCCTGGAATGTGGTTATAGATCAGGTTTTTTAAAAGGTTCCAGGAGTTTTATTTACTTATGATCCCAAACTGTTATTTCCTCAGAATGATTACATTGGCTCAGCACAGAATCATAGAATATCAGGGTTGGAAGGGACCTCAGGAGGTCATCTAGTCCAACCCCCTGCTCAAAGCAGGACCAAACCCCAACTAAATCATCCGAGTCAGGGCTTTGTCAAGCCTTACCTTAAAAACATCTAAGGAAGGAGATTCCACCACCTTCCTAGGTAACCCATTCCACTGCTTCACCACCCTCCTAGTGAAAAAGTTTTTCCTAATATACAACCTAAACCTCCCCCACTGCAACTTGAAACCATTACTTCTTGTTCTGTCATCTGCTACCCTGAGAACAGTCTAGATCCATTCCCTTGGAACCCCCTTTCAGGTAGTTGAAAGTAGCTATCAAATCCCCCCTCATTCTTCTCTTCTGCAGACTAAGTAATCCCAGTTCCCTTAGCCTCTCCTCATAAGTCATATGTTCCAGTCCCCTAATCATTTTTGTTGCCCTCCGCTGGACTCTTTCCAATTTTTCCACATCCTTCTTGTAGCGTGGGGCCCAAAACTGGACACAGTACTCCAGATGAGGCCTCACCAATGCCGAATAGAGAGGAATGATCACGTCCCTCGATCTGCTGGCAGTGCGCCTACTTATACAGCCCAAAATGCCATTAGCCTTCTTGGCAACAAGGGCACACTGTTGACTCATATCCAGCTTCTCATCCACTGTAACCTTTAGGTCCTTTTCTGCAGAACTGCAGCCTAGCCACTCGGTCCCTAGTCTGTAGCAGTGCATGGGATTCTTCCGTCCTAAGTGCAGGACTCGGCACTTGTCCTTGTTGAACCTCATCAGATTTCTTTTGGCCCAATCCTCCAATTTATCTAGGTCCCTCTGTATCCTATCCCTACCTTCCACCATATCTACCACTCCTCCCAGTTTAGTGTCATCTGCAAACTTGCTGAGGGATATTGAACAAAACCAGCCCCAGGACCGACCCTTGAGGCACTCCGCTTGAGACCAACTGCCAACTAGACATTGAGCCATTGATCACTACCCGTTGAGCCCGACGATTTAGCCAGCTTTCTATCCACCTTATAGTTCATTCATCCAGCCCATACTTCTTTAACTTGCCGGCAAGAATACTGTGGGAGACCGTATCAAAAGCTTTGCTAAAGTCAAGGGATAACACGTCCACTGCTTTCCCCTCATCCACAGAGCCAGTTATCTCATCATAAAAGGCAATTAGGTTAGTCAGGCATGAGTTGCCCTTGGTGAATCCATGCTGACTGTTCCTGATCACTTTTCTCTCCTCTAAGTGCTTCAAAATTGATTTCTTGAGGACCTGGCTCCATGATTTTTCCAGGGACTGAGGTGAGGCTGACTGGCCTGTAGTTCCCCGGATCTTCCTCCTTTCCTTTTTTAAAGATGGGCACTACATTAGCCTTTTTTCAGTCATCCAGGACCTCCCCTGATTGCCAGAACTTAATTCTGAACCGTACTAGCTCAGCAGTGTACAGATCACTGTGTCTGCCACACATTCTAATAGCTCTGAACATAAGACTTGGAACTTTATGAGCAGAACAATTGTCTGGGAACATAAAGACATGATCCAGGTTGTGCCTTTTCCCTGTGTGTTTGCCCTAATTTTGTCCTTACAAAAGTTCTTTAGTGAGGTACAGTCATCTCTGAATACATTACTGCATTCTCAAGGGGCCTGATAAAGTAAGCTCTCACAGCTGATTGAAACTGTAGTCTTAGAATATAACATTCATTTCAACGTGAAAAAAATGAAGTTGCAGAAATGATTGATTTGATTATTTACTTATTGTTAGAAGTCAATTTTACAGACTATTTGCATCCTGTCTGCATAGGTAGAAGTACAGAAGCAACAAACTCTTAAGTCTTCCTTTTCCTTAAAACAAATCCGGAAACCTATTATACCAATTACTACTTTATTGACCTCAGCTATGCTATTTCAACATATTAATGGATGACTAAGTCAATAACCAGGTTAAATAAACTTAGCCCTGGCCTCGTTAGACCCTTACATGTGACACAAAGGGACACAAAGGGAAATGTTTTTACTTTTAAATTACTCATATGTACTCAACCTTCAATTCCGTTTAATGTAGATTTTAGCTGGAAATACACATGGTGACTAGACTAGACTGACTAGGAGGGCCAGATGAATTTTTTGGGCTGAAACTTTCTTCGGCAAAAAAAAAAAAAAAAACAGATTGGGCAACACAAAAATATTTTGTAAATTTGTGTTGGTTTCATCGAGTTCTTGTTGTCAAAAAAAGTTACATTTTCAAAATTAAACTTTCCAATTTTTCAGTTAGAAGTGACTTCTCATTTAGAAATGTCCTTTTTTAATAAAAATTATAAATTAAAAAAATAAATAAATTAAGCATTTAATTTTGGGTCAAACAAAAGATTTCTCCCCAATTTTTTAGAATAGTCAATATAGCAAAAAAATCCATTATTTGCACCGTTCTACTGCCTACTCACTTCCAGTTGCCAAGAGATTAAATATCCACAGTGTATTCACAGAATTGTATGTAATAAGACTCCCCAATACAGCAGGAACAGGTTTCTTGATAGTTAGCTACAAAGCCTTCATTTGGGAGTTTCCTGCCTGGATTAGAAAACCACAAACAGAAAGTTGGCAAATTTGATGTTTGGGAAATCCTGGAAGGGATGTGTGGGCAATAAATAACACATTATTCATTCCTCCTTTTGTACATCATAACAATACATACTAAACCCTCACACATCTGTAACTCACTTATGACTATTGACTCCGGGCAGGGGAACTGCATCACTGAAGAGTCCGGTTGAACTCAAGTTGCTTATCTCTCAGGCAGTGAGAGTGGCTAAATGCTCTATTTTTTTATTGGTGTAACAGCTGTGGCCAAAAATACTGAAACATCCATGCCTAAAGTTAGGCTCCCAAATCCATATTTAGAAACCAAAAAGAAGCTGATTTTCAGAGGTCCAGAGAAATCCCAGCACTCCTTGAAGTTAACATGAGCTCCAGGTACTCACCAACCTTGAAAAAACCTTGGGGGGGGGGGGGGGGCGGGAATCAAGCATTTTTTCTGATATCAGAGCAAAATGACTTGGTGTTCAGAGTTGCTGGGTATCAGGAGCTCCCATTAATAGGGTTACTTGGCACCTCTGAAAATTGGTTTCTAAGTATGGATGTCGGAACCTAAATTTAAACACCCAAGTTTGAAAGTTTTAGTCACTACTAATACCACATTATCCAGGAGAAGCAATTCAATAGCATGAGAGAGAAGGATGGGAATAATGCCAGCTCTTGATTTTTAAGAAAAAAATATATTGTATATATAAAGAAGTGGTAAATACAAAGGATCTTCCCTAAGCATGCCTGCCAAAATGAATTCATCAAAGTAGCATTTGTAAAGGAAAAATAGAAGAGCAGCAGTAAACAGCAACTAAAGGGGAACCAATGTGATTTATAGAAGCAGTCAGACTTTCAGCCTCTCAGTTACAACAGAAGTGACTGGGAAAGTAGAATTCTTAGGGCTCCAATATGCCTCTGTGAGAAAAGGACACATTGGCTGGGTGACAGAAGCACCAGCTGAATACGAGTCCCTGATAGGCTTTTATGAAGACAAAGGAAGTAGCAGGGACTCAGCAACTTTCATAATTTTACCGAAAAACACTCAAAATTATCCGTGATCACAAAGGAAATCCTGTACAACATACATTAGTGACCTCATTTTCAAAAGTGTTGAACATCCACAAATCCCACTGAGGACAATGACAGCTGTAGGTGCTCAGTACCTTTGAAAATTAGGCCATATTACAGTGGGTGTGCTTACACAGCTCATTCCAGTTTTTAGAGACATTATAGATTTCAGCAATAACTCCTTATACTTAAAATGTGGTAGATCCCTACAACAGGCAACGTCCAGAACCGAAATAAACTTAATTGCACCCAACCGTAAATGTAAATTCTGTAATCCAAAGCAGTAATTTGATCAAGGAGCTCTAGGGACAGCAGAACCATAAGAGTAGCACTTAAAGAATTTATTAATAGAATTCCAAGACAGAATCTTTTCCCACTGGTGTGTATTTGCTGCTGATGGTAGGGATGATTATATATATATATATATATTATATATACACACACAGAAGCAGTCAGATTTAAATTATTGTTGACGTATATTTTGTATTCCACAATGTATCAATTTGCTACCGATGATTTTGTTATACAGCTATGACTTTTTATTTAGTAGTTTATGGAGATTTCCAGAAACTAAACAATTTGATTAATATATCAGTTACATATCATATATTTCATACTGTATTTATAAGAACATAAGAATGGCCATATTGGGTCAGACCAATGGTCCATCTAGCCCAGTATCCCGTCTTCCAACAATGGCCAATGCTAGGTGCTTCAGAGGGAATGAGCAGAACAGTTAATCATCAAGTCATCCGTCCCCTGCTGCCCATTCCCCACTTCTGGCAAACAGAGGCTAGCAATTACGCTGTTGTATATTTTACATTTTATAGCATAAAGTTTTTGTATTTGAAAAGTTGTTACTCTAAATTTAGAAGTCCCAGGAAGTTTTTTTATATCAGTGTGGACAGAGTGTTTGCATCAGTTTGGCAATTGTTAATCTCAGTGAACTTTTGTTCCTTTTCCTCTTTTTTTCAGTTAAATTGGAGCATACAGTTGAGGACAAAAGTAAATACATCTTTGCTGCCCAGAAAATAAATATTTCCTGGGGGGGGATCAGTGTTAAAGAACTAACCATGTCAATCTATTGTTCAATATTGACAATGCTGAACAACTAGCACTTTGGCAGTTATCTCGGAAAAGGGAAAAAAAAGTCAGTGAAAAAATAAATGTTACAAAACTTTCTCTGATTTGAAATCAACTAATGTAACTTACTGGCTACACCCTTCTTCAGATGAGTGGTTGTTCCAAAATTATGAAAAGGATATTTCTGGTTTTCACTTTACTATTACATATATTTCATTTTTAATTGTCAAAATAATATGACATTGAGTAAGACCTTACAACAACCTCAATATGTGCACCAGGAGTTGTTCTGCATTTCTTTCCCCTGATTCTTAGGCACATTTTTCATGGTTACAATATTCTTCTTTGTCATTTATTTTCCCAGAACAGCTAATCTCAGATGCAGCATCTGGTTTTCAGAAGGGTCCTCCTGCTTTTTTACCAATTTCCAGGTGGGTGGTTCACTGCACAGAAAGAGGCACTTTTAATATGGAGAAGAATGCAATAGCTCAACAATAATAGTTTATATATTTTTTCCAGGAGAGCTTTGATGAGGATTACAATATTGCTTTCAGGAGATTCTACATATAGAACTCAAGCCAATGATACTACATATAATTTGAAACAGCTGTGGAAGGCTTAAAATGTTGGGATTTCTGTCAACATATACTTTCTTCCTTTGTACCTTTCCACTATAAACATCTGCTTTACTCTTTGTTTCTCTGATTAGAGGCTTTCACAAAAGCTCTAGCATCCTTTCTTGTACCTGATCCTCAGATTTAAATTTCCCTTGAAAGGCGGATGTTTCATTTTCTACTGAAATAAGCAAAAAAAGAAGGTGGAAATTTCCAAAGGCACAAAACGGCAGTTAGGCCTCCTGCTCCCATTGACAGTCCATGGAAATTGAAGCCTAACTCCCATTTGTGCCTTTGGAAATCTTTCCTGAAAGCTTTTTAATTTCTGGAAATTGTTAATGGATGTCTATCATACGTCGGCACCTCTAATGTCCACCTATTGTATGTTTTTCTGTAGCACATTAATATCTAAGCAATATGGTCAGAGAGCTCATTCTACGCTGTCCTTGTCAGTTGCTGCAGTCCTCCTTTCTCTGTCTGTTCGTTCTCCTAGGTTATGATAAAGTGCCAGTGAGAATCTATCCTTTGTGTAATTAGTTCTTGGTTACAGGGTTTTGGAAACCAGATATCAAACATTTGTTTAGACATTGTGTGTGATCTTCACTTAAGATATCAATATACATGTCTGCTGTCTGTGGCAGCCCCACAACTACTCCAAAGTTTATGTCTGAGGCCTTGGGTCTCTCTGGACCAGTTGAGTCCCCGTTATCTCTTTTTCACTCAACCATTCTCATCTGTTGGGACAATCTGTCAACACTTCTGCCCACAGCATTAAGAATCACATTCAAATTATAGTCGCATGTTAAACAACATAGAGATACCACTCTAAAAGCAGGCTACATGTTGGGAGCACACACAGAGATGCAGATCCAGGGCTCACATCCAAGCCTGGGAGATTGACAGGAGCCCCATGTCTTCCCATTGCTCTATCCCCATAAAGTTATTACATAAACGTATTCAAGTTCACATAAGAGCCCTGGCTAAAAGGGTTGATTTGATATGCTTAGGGATTTGCATATTTGGCAAGAAAGGCAATTGGATAATCAGGTCTGGGAAGGCTAACCACAGCAAATCCCATATGAAATGCAGCTAACATTGAATCACAGACATGTAGGGCTGGGGGGGACCTCGAGAGGTCAGCCAGTCCAGCCCCCTGAGCTGAGGCAGACTCAAGTATACCTCGACCAGTCCAACCTGTTCTTAAAAACCTTCAATGAATGGGATTCCACAACCTCCCTTGGAAGCCTTGTTAACTGATATTCAATTTGTGATCCACTATAACCGCTAGATTCTTTCAGGAGTACTATCATCTAGCCAGTTATTCCCCATTTTGTAGTTGTGCATTTGATTTTTCCTTCCTAAATGAAGTATTTCACACTTATCGTTATTCAATTTCATCGCGTTGAATTCAGACCAATTCTCCAATATGTCACGGTCAATTTGACTATTAATCCTGTCCTCCCAAGTGCTTGCAACCCCTCCGAGCTTCATGTCATTCACAAATTTTATAAGCTTACTCTCCTCTCCATTATCCATGTCATTAATGAAAATATAAAATAGTACGAGACCCAGGACTGACACCTGCAGGACCCAACTATATACACACACCTTCCCAGTTTGACAGTGAACCACTGATAACTAGTTTTGAGAACATCTTTCAACCAGTTGTGAAACCACCTTATAGTAATTTCATCTAGACCACATTTCCCGAGGTTATGAGAATGTCAGGAGGGAATGTGACAAAAGCCTTACAAAAATCAAGACATAACATGTACAAACATAAAGTAACACAACAAACCAAAAGGACTCCCTCTATTTTAGATCCTGTGCTTGTACAGGAATCTGCCACTCCATTTAAAATGAGAGAACAAGTCCTCCCTTCTCCCAATCCAATACTCCCCCCGCTCCCTGACAGCACGGCTCCATTGGAAGGCTATTGGAAAATGAAAACTTTTGATGTCCTTGTCTGCTCAAGGATATGAAATGTAAAGTGTTGTATTCATTTCAAAGAGAAGAAGCTACTATTCTGGGGGATGGGGGGAAGAAGCGGTCTACTTTGCAACGGTCAGAACTGCACTGGAAAATAGCAGCATGACCCATGGGAGCACTCGCACTGACACAGACAGGACTATGGAATAGGATTCCCATGGTCACCAGAATCTTTGAAATCTTCTTTGTGACACAGATACAAGTGGAAAAAAATCCTGAGAGTCTCACAACAAACAGAAAAAGAATATATGTTACTGCTTGAGAGAAGTGAAGCCGTAAGCCAGTTACTTTAAGAGAGCTCACATCTGTAAAAAACAGAACAAAAAGTATACTGTTGAAGATTGCTTTAGTTCCTGAGATACTGTGATTCACAAAGAAGCCCAGGGCTCCTTGCCATCAGAATTATCTTCTTTTTCCTTAAAGTAAATTTTATTGATTCACAGTGACAGCCAAAGCAAACCAACACGGAAGCATCAACATTTAATTTCCCCACATCTATCCCCCTAGTCCGACAAATTAAATGAACCAAACAAAAATATAAATTTCCACATATACCCACTTCATTTATCTGCACATCTATGAAGACCACTCTCCAATCCTCCTTTCCCTCCAGTATCATTTACTGTGTTCTCCTGAGAGATTTCAAAAGGAAAATACCACCACTATTTCACAACCAAACGACAGAAAATCTCCCACACTAGACTCAGGATATTTTTTTGTCTTCTGTAGAAGGTACCAGTTCAGGTAAGGCCTCCTTGCCGCATGAAAAAGTCTTTCATCTCCACCAGAGTTTTTGGTCAGTGAAGGCCTCCTTGCACATGGAACAGAATGGGCTAGATCTCATAACATCCCTAGGCCTTATTCTTACACTGTGATATATGTTGATGGACTGCTGTGCATATGCAGAACCTTGTTGACTTCAGTGGGTCTCCAGGTGAGTGCAGCTGTCCACCTGTGCACATCACAACACAGAATTGGGGCCTAAGTATGGCACGGTGGTATGATATATAATCTATCAGCTATTTTATATTGAGATCCCTGTGTATCTGTTGTGTCAGGAATTTCATGACTATTCAGTGAGACCTTACACCCTACACCACCAGTAATTTGTTCTCTGCACAATATCTCCCAGGCATTTCTGATTCACTCCCCCAGAGGCATAAAGATAAATATATAATTGTTTATATAGGAGATAAATAAAGTCTAATTAGACCAGTCATAGTGAAGATTACTTCCACTGAAGTTTTTAGTTCAACAGAATTTTGAAAAAATATTAAAGCTCTGAAAAAGCAACAAAATTAGCATAGGGAAGATTAGAGGTACACTGAAAGTCCCTCTATGAATGCAAATGCACAGTAAAATAACTGTTAATACATTTAATCCCTCCAAGGTTCAAAAATAGGGCTAGCCAGGTTTGAGGAAATGTACAATTAATATAAGCAGGCCACAATGGTGAGAAATCCAAAGTCTCAGCCATCAAATTACATCTTCAAGTGCATATAAGGGTCTTGATTAAAAGATAAGAGATGATTTGTTTGAGTATGTGTGTGTCCAGTAAGAAAGACAATGGAATAAATCAGGCCTAGAGAAGCCAACCCCTCTTCAATGTATAGTGAAATGTAATCTCCTATCTCACTCAGCTAGTCTTTCATGAAACTAACTTGACATAAAATACTATAGTGTTTGAGAGAAATGTAAGGGCTGCCTTCATTTTAGACCTCTTAAAATTTTATAGACATGTGTGGGCATCTGCTATGCCAGATGAAGTGAGAAAACAAGCCCTCAAAGTCAGATACCTCCTTCTTGGATAGAATAAGGGGGAGTACTCATAGTAAATAAAGTACTTTAGAGAATATTGTCATTTTAATTATGTTAATCATATCTACTTGAGAGAGGGAGGAAGAACCAGCTCAATAACCAGCTTTGATTTTGATAAAAGGTGGATAAAAGTTACAAGAGTACAGAGCAAAGGAGCAAATAACTGCTTGGACAAAAAGATCCAGCTAATACTGCTAATTTATCAAAACTCATTTTAAAACCTGAAATTTTACCATAGTAATTTACTGAGGAGATTAAATTTAGGTTTAATATTTATGAGCAGACATAATACAAGCATATCACCAGTAATTCCATCCACCTGAATGCCCAGAATGAACTCTGAAGAGAGCCTGTAGTTTATAAAACAGGACAAAGAATAAGGGAGAAAGACATACCTGCCTTGTACAAATTATCTGAATACTACACTTGCTGTAGGAAAAGTTCGTAAAATCTGAACCCATTTGAGGACATTTCTTCCCACACCAAATCTGTGAAAAACCTATAGGGCAGTATAGACATTCAACTCCACCAAATCTTCTCCACCTCCAGGGAAACCACCAAAGCTTGGGGGCAGGAGGTCTCCCAGAGCTGGAGGGCCAGAGTGTGCAGCCAGCTGCTAACATTGTAGAATCATAGGACTGGAAGAGACCTCGAGAGGTTATCTAGTCCAGTCCCCTACACTCATGGCAAGTATATTCTAGACCATCCCTGACAGATGTTTGTCTAACTTGCTCTCAAAAATCTCCAATGATGGAGATTCCACAACCTCCCTAGGCAATTTATTCCAGTTCTTAACCACCCTGACCTAATGTCCAACCTAAACCTCTCTTGCTGCAATTTAAGCCCATTGCCTCTTGTCCTATCTTCAGGACAATTTTTCACCCTCCCCCTTGTAGCAACCTTTTATGTACTTGAAAACTGTTATGTCCCCTCTCAGTCTTCCCTTTTCCAGACTAAACAAACTTTTTTCAATCTTCCTTCATAGGTCATGTTTAATCATTTTTGTTGCTCTTCTCTGGACTTTCTTCAATTTGTCCACATCTTTCCTGAAATGTGGTGCCCAGAACTCGACAATACTCCAGTTGAGGGCTAATCAGCATGGAATAGATCAGAAGAATTACTTCTCGTGTCTTGTTTACAACACTCCTGCTAATACATCCCAGAATGATGTTTGCTTTTTTGCAACAGTATTACACTGTTGACTCATATTTAGCTTGTGGTCCACTATGACCCCCCAGATTCCTTTCTGCAGTACTCCTTCCTAGGCAGTCATTCCCCATTTTGTATGTGTGCAACTGATTGTTCCTTCCCCTAAGTGGAGTACTTTGCATTTTTCCTTATTGAATTTCATTCTATTTACTTCAGACCAATTCTCCAGTTTGTCCAGATCATTTTGAACTATAATCCTATCCTCCAAAGCAAATCATGCATGAGTGGAAGCCAAGGACATAGCCAGTCTGAACTAGTTTAACCAAAAAAGAGGACAGGATTAAAGCAAGAGGCTAAAATTTTAGACAGGTACCTTATTGTCTGTTCAGTTGGAAACTGTATGGTAAGAGCTATTGCATTCAGAATCCATTCCATGTACTTGTATTAAAGTAGTATAAGCTGTAGTAGCTTGACTACCTGAGAAAGTTTCATTAACTTAAGATGCGATTTTAAACTGATTTACATAAGCCAGTACAAACCTCTGTGTGAACAGGTTTATTTCAGTGTATCTTACATTTATAAGGAATCTGCTTAAGCCACCCTGAAATAAGCCTCTCAAACTGAAATAAGAGTGTTCACACAGACATTTGTGCCTGTTTAACTAAATTGGTTTATAAACTTTGTGATTACAAGGCCTCAGATGAATGGGGAAGAGATCCCCCAATAAAAGGTTGATCGTATATTTTGATTAAGACAAAGGTGGCACCAACAGCTTAGAGAGTGCTTCTCCAAACCCAAAGGAGCCTTTGCTCTACCGACTTTGAGCGGTCAGTTGCAAAGAACTTGCTCCAACCAGAAAGGTTTATTAAGTTATTTCCCCTACTAAGGGTTCGAAAAACCCTTTAATTGGGAAAAAGCTTTCAATTAATTGTGGAGAGTAGAGGGGTGTTTTTTGTTTGTTTAATAAAACTCAGAAGACAGATTTATATAGGAAAAAATATCTCCTTTCATGTTAACTGTGGGGATTAATGTGAGTGCAGTATAGCCCTTGGCCAATCTTGCTAAAAATCTCCCTGGTTTATTGCCTTGGGGGGAAAAGAAAGTTATCTATGCCTAGCTAAAAATAATGAATTTTGAGACTCTGACAATAAGAGTATTAAATGCCAAGCTGCCAATAAAATATATTACCTCATCTACCTTGTCTCTCATATCCTGGGACCAACATGGCTACAACAACACTGCAAAAAAATCTGCCAGCATGTGAGTCACATTTATCATCCAAACTAAAATGATGTGTTAATTCAGCCTCAAGTTCTTTTATTTTATCTTCAAATTCCAGAAAATTCAGATTAGTCCTTTCATGTTTTGCAAAGGCATCTGAGAGGATAGACCCTATAAGAAATGCTTTTGCAGTCCTCCATAATAAAGAGGAGCTACTTGCACTAATGGGGGTTTGTTTCCACAAACAGTTTGAATGGCTTTTCCCTAAATAAGTTGTAAAATCAGTGTATTTAAATAAAGCTGTGCTTGCTCTTCTCCTGAGATGGAACTTTTCCAAAAGTACCTGACACTGTGGCATGATCTGAATGAAGCATTCTGTATCAACCACTTTGTCAGCTAATGCCTTTGAAATAAATTGTCTACCATGTCAAAGAATTATGGGGTAAAGGAAAACAGACATCTGTGATACTTTAAATGCAGGAGTCTCTTGCAGTCTACTACTTCAGAGTCTTTGCCCACGCTCAATAAAAGGCTTTCATGTGTCTTCTCATGGCTAGATAACCTATCCAAGGAACAGGTTTCAGAGTAGCAGCCGTGTTAGTCTGTATCCGCAAAAAGAACAGGAGTACTCCTGTTCTATCCAAGGAAGTTAAAGTCACTCCACAAATACAATATGCACACTGATGTGAGGGAATAAAAAAGAACACATCCTACACAAAATATATTGTCTGAGATATTTGAATATTTGATTTATTTCTTTCCTATGCAAAATTCCTTTAACAATAATGCTTCTTTTGGTATCTGAAAAGAAGCTTCTGACTATAAATGGTACACTTTAAATGATTAGCAAACAAATTGCTTGGGGAGAGGACAGCAAATCTTGCATGAATATGTAAGTGATATGGGGAAAAAGATGTCTTTGTATAACCATTTATGAAGTAATAGGAGTCACTAAAGAACAAAAATAACCACCCCCTATATATTTCATTCAGTTTCCCTATATTACAGGCCACGGTTCAGAAGACAACTGTGACAGGTTCAGGCACAGATGCTCCCTAAAGACTGTCACTAGATGTGCTGGGATACCACTGAGAGCAAACCCCCCCACCAGAGAAGGCTTCCCTCCACTCCCGTCTTGCTGAGTTAGACATGCCAGTCAGCTACAACAGAGACCAAGAGGTTGGGCCACGCTCCCCTGCAGTGCACAAAAACTAAGATTCACTTACCCCAGGCGCTTCTCAGTTAACAAGGACTTTCCCAGCACCCAGTATTCAGTCTTTCTGGGAGCCTAAACCCCAAATGAATCTGTTTTACTCTGTATAAAGCTTATACAGGGTAAACTCATAAATTGTCTACCCTCTATAACACTGATAGAGAGATATGCACAGCTGTTTGCTCCCCCAGGTATTTATTACTTACTCTGGGTTAATTAATAAGCAAAAGTGATTTTATTAAGTATAAAAAGTAGGATTTACGTGATTCCAAGTAATAACAGACAGAACAAAGTAAGTTACCAAGCAAAATAAAACAAAACACGCAAGTCTAAGCCTAATACAGTAAGAAACTGAATACAGGTAAATCTCACCCTCAGAGATGTCCCAATAAGCTTCTTTCACAGACTAGACTCTTTCCTAGTCTTGGCCCAATCCATTTCAGACCAACGTTGTGGCTTATGCCCTGGGTCCAGCAATCACTTACACCCCCATAGTTACAGTCCTTTGTCCCAGTTTCTTTCAGGCATCTCTTTGGGGTGGAGAGGCCATCTCTTGATCCAGCTGAAGACAAAACAGAGAGACTTCCAGGAACTTTTATATTCTCTCTCTTGTGGGCGGATACCCCTTTGGTTCTTCTGTGCAAAGTCACAGCAACAAGATGGAGTTTGTAGCCACTTGGGCAAGTCACATGTCCCTGAATGATTCAGCTAAGTGTTTCTTAATTGGGCACTTAATGAGAAGAAGTAAGCTTTCTCAAGAAGTTGACCAAATGCTTCACTGAGGCTACTTAGAATCAAACACATTGAGATATGAGTACACTGCCAATATTCATAACTTCAAATACAAAAATGATACACACATACAGACAGCATAATCATAACCAGCAAATTACAACCTTTCCATAGACACCTTACTTGACCTCCTTTGTAGAAGATTTGGTGCTACTATACGGTCACAGTTCATGTCAACAACGTCACAACAACATCTTCCAATAACAAGAAAGGAGTGCCTAGCAGAAATCATTTCCCATGGCCCAAAGGACTGGTTTCTTGGCATCCAGTTAAAGCAGGAGTCTTCAATCTATAAGAAACATCCCTTCCTCCATGTCAAAAATAACAGGTTAATAAACCAATATTGTCATAACCTAAAAGTTTGTCTGGTAATACCAATATATGAAATTAATGGACTTATCCTTATTCCCCCCATCCCTGATTTGTTTAAATTTAATTTTCCCTTTAAGAAGCTGAAAATAATCAGCCTTCAGAGAAAAGGCTAAGAAACTCCTCCACAAAGTGCTAAAATAGGCTACACTTTGCATTAGATTCTGTCTTAGCTTACAGCAAAACACATTCTTAAATTTAAGCACATCAGTAGTCTCACTGAAGCCAATGTGACTACTTACATGCTTAAAGTTAAGCGAATGCAGAAGGGTTTTCTGGATCAGACCGCAATCTGGTGCAATAGCCAGCATCTGTCATAAATGCAGTTCTGGGGCAGATGAGATGAAATAATTTTCCTGTTCAGGTTAGGCATCATTAGGAGAAATGCAATAATAAGAGATAGATACAGAGCAGAAATAATAATCATAGCCTGTCATTAATGAACGGAGTGACCTGTATCTGTTAAATTCCATAGTTGAGTGGGACGTGGATATAACTGCAAAATATTCCCATTGTAATATCAGTAAGAACAGAAACTAAATACAGGTATCATTGTCACGTAAGGGGTAATCATAGAACCAGGACAAAACAGTACATAAGATTAAGAAAAAATAAGCTATTCCCATACTAATTGGCTAAAAACATGAGGATTTGCATGGCATAACTTCCAAGTTTAAACCATAAAAAGAAAATCAACTTGTCATTTTCTCTTTGCAGTGATACAGATACAGGGTGACAGTTTTATGAGTGCCAGGCCCACTCCTATAATTTGTAATGGCCAATGTAACAAATTGAAGCAACCATAATGAGTGAGCGCCTATCCCAATGAAGTCAGTGGAAGTTTTGCCACGGATTTCAATGGGGCCAGAATGTCATCTAATATGTGCAAATCTCTTATAACCCCCATTCAAGTGTTCCTTTACATCTAAGTTTTCTTTTCCCTGAGAACATAGCTACTCTACTAAATACAGTGGGCACGTGGGCAGGATGAGTCCATTGTTAAACACAAATGGCTATACGCTGATACAAGGCATGTACTATGTCCCATCTTGTAAAATCAACTCCTTCACTTGCGTACTACAAGCTGCATATAGTCTTAATACCAATATGAGCCCCAAGCATGTAATTTCCAAATATGGATTCTAACATTTATGTTGAGAGAGAGAGAGAGAAAGAGAGAGAGACCTACTTTTTCTCCCTCTGGAAAAATCTTTGTGTAACTATAGCAGTCTAAAGACAATAATAATATATTGCAAAATATAAAATACCAAGTTTGCCTACACTACAAAATAAAATATTAATTAGGAAAAATCAGGACTATTACTACAAAAAGGCAACTATAACTGCCAAGGAAAGACTTCAGAAGCTGATATGTCCCCAAATTATTAGATTTTCACATACAAAGAATAACTATCTATGGAAGAGATGTAAATTTTCCTTTTGCCTTAAGAGCTACTCTACTGGATCCTCTAGTTCTAGCAACAGCAGGATTGTTCTTGAAAGTTGTTTGTTTTGTGTTTGTTTTCTTTCCCATTTATAACGATGTGCTGCCATACTCCATACAGCAAGTTAGTAGGTTATGTGGGTTTAATACAAACACTAGCGAGGTTAAAAATACTATGTATTTTAACAGATGTTATTTCTTTCATGTTGTATTCATACACACAATACAATACACACACACACAAACTTGAGGAGATTGCAGGCAACTGAGTGGCAGTGAAAGCAGCAGGCTAGAGAGAGCAGCCTTGGAACTTGCTGCAGAGGGAAAACCAGAGAAGTTTGAAATCAAGAGCTGAGCCATGAAGTGAGAATCTCCATCCTTAGAGGTTTTTAAGGCCCGACTTGACAAAGCCCTGGCTGGGATGATTTAGTTGGTGTTGGTCCTGCTTTGAGCAGGGGATTGGATTAGATGACCTCCTGAGGTCTCTTCCAACCCTAATCTTCTATGATTCTATGACATAAGTGCTGAGCCAGGAAGTGGGCTGTGCTGGCAGAGAATTCAGCAACAAGATACAGGGAGAGCAGTCTGCAGCAGGAGGTACAATGCAACTGCTAGAGCTAGACAACAAGACAACATCACAGGAAGAATCCCAGTAAAACCACAAACAAAGCTGAATGGTCTGCATGGTCTATGGACCAGCCCTTAATTGTTCTCCAAGAAAAAGATGGACTAAAAGAGGTAGCCCAGATACTGAGGATCCATGGTGCACGGATTACCCTTCTGTCCTTCCACTGGACTGCCCCCAGGGATGGACTACTATGCTGACCAGTTATAAATGCTAAGTATTATACCTAGGGTATTTCATGCTCTCCTTTCTGCCAGGCCTGGTAAAGAATCCCCCTTTAGATAGTACATTAGGGAAGCATCACACCACTCCATTGACAAAAGCTGTCAAAGATGGCATAACTGGCCAGCAGAGGATCTTCCCTCATTATGGGGTGCTTGGGTAATGCAGAACCACTGTAGCGCTCTTATATCATCCCCCTATCTGTGGCCAGTCTGAGGGCACAAACAAGGGAAAGGAAACATGGACAGGTAATCACTCTACCCCAGCATCCCAGGCTAGTTAATGCCATCTTTGGACTGTAAAGCACAATGGTAGCTAAAAGCTACCTTTGCACTTCTCACTCCTGCAATGAACCGTACTAAACATTCCTAAGCCATAGCTCAGATTCTGTGTCATTATATATAAGGTGGCATGGTATGTTTATCAGTGAACAGTATAAATCAAAGAGCAGGCACCACACTGTGCACAATTACATGCCCTTTTGCTAAGAAACAAGGACTCCATGTTGGTGGAAATGCAACAAAAATTTAACAAACAGGTAACTAACAAAGGATCTCCATCCTCGCAGTGATAGGAACATCAAGTCCACTCTCAAACACACGTACTCCTGTGTCACTGCAATTTCAAAGGTTCTGTTTTTTGCCCCTATAAAAGTGTGGGGATTTTTTTAAGTTAAAAGGGGAGAAAAAGTAAAATTTGCATCTTTAAGTATTAACTAAAAACTTGAAAGTGAAAGTCTCACTTTGAATGGTACGTACATTCTCACTTTTAGGAGTAACACTTTTTCTCAATTGCTCACTTTAAGTCAGAGACTAACATAAAGTTAACCATAACTTTTTTTCAGTTGGAAAACAGTGTGCTTGAAAAAGAGGGAAAACCTCACTTTTCACACGTTCTTACCGATTTTCAAATGACAATGGCTGGAAAACAGTAACAAAGTAGGAGAAAAGTAGATTTTTCCATATTTTGTTATTTTTTTTCTAGTTTTCCCATGGAATATCATATTTTCCACAGAGGGAAAAATTTCAAACGAGGATTTTTTTTCTCATGAAAATTTCCATGGGAAAATACTCATTTTTCCAGCCTGTTCTAGATCTAAGATATAGGGCAAATTTTAAAAACCAAAAGCTAATTTGCATCAGTAAGTTTCGGCACAGTTACTATAACTCTGGGTAAAACAGGTATTTCAAGAGGCAATTAAATTTTTACTTACTTACAAGGTCAATTAAGCATGTAACATGAGATTTGCACCCTCAACTGCTATAGTTGCGCACACATGGAATCATGAAATTGCATGAGTGTTTTTCCCCGGGCATGAGGGCCTTCAAGGGCTTAAAAGTTTGGCCTATAATCTTCTGTTTTATTTTTAATGTATCTTGACTCAAAATATTAGCAATTTTGCCTTCACGCAACTCTCAATTTACACCAAAATGACAAAATAAACAATATAGCAGCTGGTTCAGTAAGTACTAGTTACAACTGCACAATAGTGGGCATCAGTATATAATACTGTACAATTCACTTCTGCACAGAAAACAGTGACCTCAGTTCTCTGCCTCCTATGAGTTATAGCCCAATCTCTCTTAAGTGGAAATAAATTATATAGCAACATAGAGCTATCTACTGTATTTTCTCTCATTCTCTCTCCTCCTTTATGAAACTGCAACTATGAACATATTGTTGCAGGAAAAATGCAGGTTAGAATATATATAATAGAACAAAAAGATTTTTCTTTCAGAAGCGTAACACCTAAGATACTCTTTCCCTGTCCTGAACTATTACTTATTATGCTTTAGATAGAGGTACAGTAGCAAATGTCTCTGCAAAATATGTAAAATGACATGTTCTAAATGCTGCAGCAACATTAGGATTCAGTAATATACAACCTATCCTAGTTTCTGTGCTATACAAGGCATCAAACCTCCTAAGAACCTTGCTTCCAACCTGCTCATGTATCAATGCAAGCCTAATGGGTTTTTCTCTCTGAAACGAGTCTTCACAATTATTATATATCCAAACGTACTGGACATTCAGCAATGGAGTAAATATTATTTGAATTTGAAGTGAACCATCCTTGAGTCAAAACAGAATTGAATGTATTGCCAAGGCATTTGACATCTTCTGCTGGCAACTGGCGAGCTTCTTTCTACTGCCCACATTAAAATACAAAAGATGCACCTGGCAGTCTCTAAAGAGCATATTTACTACAAACACCTCAGTAAACTCATAGCCTAATCAAAAACAATTTAAAGTGCACCAAGCAGTTATCAATGATGAAACAGTCATTACAGCATGAAAGAATAATTAAAGGTATTTTCCTGCTACAGCTGTGTTGTATCAGAAAAAAACAACATTTTTTTCTTCTGAAATCTGAATATTTAAAGAGTCACCAGCGTTGGGCAATAATAAACTGTACAGACTAAAATGGGTTCCTGGAAAATTGTGGTATTCTCACATTCTAGAAGGATGATAGCCTTTGGCAGCAGGAGCTGAGATTTCTTTATCCTGGCAGATGGGGTGGAGGAGTTAATGCGGTTCTCTCATTAATCCTAGGGAACTCTTGCTCCCGGAAATCACCTCAGAGTCACTATAATCCAGTTGCAAATTTCAAGATAAGAGTAATATTAACATTTAATCTGATCTGACCTGCTTAAGGACAGATTTTTATTTTTTTGTAGAGAGCTTTAGGAGGTTCTCTAAAATGAATGATTTCATGAAGAGACACTGTTAGGCACATTCAGAAACTACAAGAGATGGAACAGCAGAAGCAAAAGCAGTATAGGGCTGAAGAGGAAAATATCTTATTTTAAGTGTGATACAGAGGGGCTGAGCAGGGCAAAATTGAGATAGGTGGAAGGATAAGAAGAGAAGAGGAATACTGAAACAAGGGTTGAAATATATATATAAGATTCAGTTTTCTTGTTTGGCTGATTTCATTTTCTTCATATCCTTTTACAATACATTGACTAATAAGAAGCTAAGGGCTACAGCTGAAACATTGAAGGCAGGTTATGAGGAAGCAGAAGTATACGAGTCTTGGCAGCTGGGTAGGATCAGGTTAAGGATCCTTATCACAGGACACATGATGGTTTGCCTGAAGGAAGGAAGCATGAGGCAGCTTGTCCCTAGCAAGGTGTGGGGAATTGATTTGTTTGAGGGGACTTATAATCATGGTTGTCTCCCTACGCACTAACTGGCCACTGAATTTCTTTTCTCTCTGTTTACCCAATCAAAGCCACTGGACATCTCTACCTTCTCCTTCTGCTCAATCCTTCCTTGCCAAGACTCCATGACTTCAGGCTGGCTTACTGCTACCTTAAAAGATTCATTCTGGGATTTATGCCTGTGATGGGGAGTTCTGTTGTGGTTCCTCCTTGGTGAAGTGTTGCACACACTCATGCACAATGGAGTGCAAGACACTCCAAATCCCAGTTTCTGTATCTAGGTACTCTGGGATTTGAACAGTTTGGGGCACGTAACTCAACAGGGAGATGCCAACCCCCAAGTTATCATGTGAAGGTTGTACAGGGAGTACTGGGAGGCTGTTCAGAGAAGTAGACCATTATTCCCAGAGGAAGGATGATACAATTAAGGCACTAGACTAAATAAAGAAGGTTTGGGTTGAATTTTCAGCTCTGCCACAGATTCTTGGGTGACCAAGGGGCAAGGCACAATCTCTTTGTTTCTTGGTTTCCCCATCGGTTAAATAGGGATAATACTTCCCTATCTCATAAGAACACCGTGAGATATATTCATTAATATATGAGATACACTCTTAATGATGGGTAGATAGAACTATTGTGGGCTGCTACTCAGCTACTTATACACTGTCAATATTAACCACTACCAGAGGAGCCAAATTATGGTTGCTCTAGTGCCCACCAGAGCATTTCATAAGACTCGCAGCCTGCTTTAACACAGTATACTAATGGCTGATTCATTATTGTTTTGTCATCATGTTTACATCATTTTAGTTTACACAAGGAAGTGTGTAGAATCTGTTTTGCCCACACAACTTTGTGCTTAAGTTTATATGACCCTCCTATGTAATAAGGTTGGGGAACACTGCTCTAACGCATTGAGCATGGAGGACAGAACAAGAAATACCCTGCCCTGTAGTGCTCCCTCACAGAAGATCATGATTATGCTACAGCCAACACTCTCAAGTAAGAGAGGGCCAGACCAAAGGTGGTACATATAAAGCCTGTTGGTTTTGAGACCATGGCCATGGCCCTGCCCCTTTCCTGCCCTCCGCACACAAGGCAGCCAAACTCCAGAGGCAAGTGCTGAAGCACAGCTTTTCCCACTGAAGGCACAGAGAAACCACCGGGTCATGCAGACTACCAATACTAATATGTCATTTACTGTTCACACTCCATAGAACAAAACTTGAGGTACTTTGGGCTGCCTGAGTTCTGTAAAAATAATTCAGGAATCAGAGAACATGGCCCTAGCTAGAACACATCAGTTTTTCTCTCCTCTTGTCCATCTTATATTCTACACACACACACACACACACACACGACAGAAAGTCACACACTGAATCTTGGTCCTTGCAGATGTGGAACCTAATAATTAGTTTGAATCAACATTGTCTAAAACACTCAAACAAGTCAGATAAGTTACAAAAACATTTTGTGATGACCATTACCATATGCAAACATGTTTGCTGTGCACTATATTGTCCTTCAGAATACCTGAATCCAGTACTGTCATGTTTAAGTTAATACATTCATAGATTTTAAAGCCAGAAGAGATCATTATGATTAGGGTTACCATATGTCCTGATTTTCCCGGACATGTCCGGCTTTTTGGTCCTCAAATCCCCGTCCGGGAGGAAATTCCAAAAAGCCGGACATGTCCGAGAAAATAGGGAGGGGTCGTGGGGCTTGGGTCTGGGCTGGGGCCAGAGCCGGAGCCGCTCGACCAGAACCGGGGCCCGAGCCGCTGGGACCAGGGCTGGGGGTGCTTGGCCGCCGGCCGGGGCCGGGCCGGAGCCGCTCGTCCAGAACCGGGGCCCGAGCCGAGCCGGGCTGGAGCCACTGGGACCGGGGCTGGGGGTGCTCGGCCGGAGCCGGCGCGCTCGGCCGGAACCAGGGCCGGCGCCCCAGGGCCCGAGCCGGGCTGGAGCCACTGGGACCGGGGCTGGGGGTGCTCGGCCGGAGCCGGCGCGCTCGGCCGGAACCAGGGCCGGCGCCCCAGGGCCCGAGCCGGGCTGGAGACACTGGGGCCAGAGCCTCTTGGCTGGGGCCGGCCGCCGGAGAGAGCCGCTCGGCCGGAAGGGCCGGACTAGGCCGCGCCTACTCGCGCCCCACCCCACCGCCCCAGCCCCAGCTTACCTGCTGCCTGCCTGCCTCAGGCTTCCCGCGAACATTTGATTCGCAGGAAGCAGGGGGCGGGGGAGGAGCAGGGGGTGGAGCGTTCAGGGGAGGGGGGGAGACTTTGGGAAAGGGGCAGAGTTGGGGCGGAGCCAGGGTGGGCTGGGGGTGGGGAAGGGGCGGGGCCGTGGCCCCGTGGAGTGTCCTCCTTTTAGAATATTAAAATATGGTAACCCTAATTATGATCATCTAGTCTGAAAATCTGTAAAAAACACACGACTTTCCTGAAGTCATGAAGTAGAGCAAGAATTACCTAGGCCAAGGGTGTAATTGTCAGAGATAAACTTAGACATGCACTACATAAAAATTAAAGCCTTTAAATCACACATAATAAACAAAACACCATTGTCCTTCCATCTCAAATTAGTCAGTACTGCTGGTCAGTACTTTTTAGACTTTTGGATTATTTTTACTCTAACAAGACAGGGAAAATGAGTTGAAAAACATCACAGCAACTTGAGTCTGACAACTCAAAGTCTTGATGCTTTGATCAACTGTGATTAGTTTTAGTTAATTTAGTTTATATATCCATGAAGAAAAAAATTGTAATTATGGATAAAACTACAACACACACACAGAAAACAAGATTTATTTTTTGTAGTTTGACTATATCTTACATGTAGCAATTAAGCTTGCACTGAAGACAACTCAGCAGTTCAGATATTATCATTTATGTACTATCCATTACATGACAAGATTTAAGAGCCTCCACAGTTGAAATTCTGAGATACCTTAATTTTCCTTACTTATTGCCATTTGTGGCGGAGAACACCTTTGCAAAGGTAGAATCTCTACATTATCATTAAGGTAACTTTTCAGAACAGGTTCCAATCCAACACAGTATCTCCTTATAAGTTGCTCCTGAGAGTGGACTGCTCTAAAAAAAAGGAAAGCAAATGTGAATGTAATTCTTTATAGCATTAAGTTGTGAGCCTTTATTTTTTAAACTTTGCAGGCAGTAGAAGTGCCTTGAAAATTTCTCCATACTGACCCATTAATTGGTGCTTCAATCCTTACCCGTAGAGAGGCTAATTCAGTCCTTGTTCTCTCCATCAAGATTGCCAAAAAAGGAACCAATTATTGCCAGCAATGGGTTGGTTCTTGTGATATGGATAAATGTCCACAAGAAACTGGACTAAGATCACCCATCTGGTTTCAAAAAAGTCACTAGACAGCAGTCCGATGGGTAACAACTTTCTGTCACTATTAACCCGAATTGGATTCAAACCAGCAACTACCTATTTTGAATGATCAGTCTCCAAAGCTAATAAAATAAATCTCTGTTGTGTCACACACTCTCCCTTCCACCTACGGCTATTCAACTCTTTGGATAGGCAAGACAAATACTCATCTTTACTTGTGTACGCAGTAACCTCACACATTCACAGGTATCTCAGATCCCTTTCTATATTCTTGTTTTAAACGTAATTGTACCTAGGATGGCAGAGGTTGTTTCCATTTCTCTTTTTAAAATACTATCAAAGGAGACTAGCACCTCTTCCAACTCACGCAAAGGTATTGCTGGGGGAATCATAGCTCTGCTAAAACCAGAGAGGACCTCTCCTGTTCTCCCTGGCTTGGGTAAGCAGCATTTCCCCTCAGACACCCTTTTCTTTGGCTGGTACAGGGAGAGTTCCCTTTCCTGTTCCAATCCACCTTAGCAACTTCAGCAGAAAAAAGTACATTTGTCTTAAGATTCAGGTAAAGAACCAGGGCATCTGAAAGATCTTAGGATTTAGGTGGACAATGAAATTCTTATAAATATTTTGATAGCAGCAATACAGTTCCAGTTAAATCCTCCCCTCACACACAAACACTTGCGCAATATAAACATATTAGAGATTTTGTCAAAATTTTTCTAGCTGTTCCACAAGTTCAAGTGAGAGCCTTGATACTGTCATCTTTATTCTCCAACTCTTTTTTTATATCTTCAATGTCCTTTGTAATTTTCAGTCAAGTTAGAACATGAAAGATTCTATTCATTACATTGTCAAATTTACCAAATCAAATAATCCATCATGAGCATGGACAGCTGAAAGAATTGATTTAACATCAGCACCATGAAATTGATTCAAAAGAAATTGATTTAACCTAATGATTTCTAGTGCTGTAATAGCTAAGGAAAAACATGGTGGAGTTTGGTGCACAAGGGAAGATCTCCTAGTGCTGGACCACTGTGGTACTGAAGCTTGTATTTTTCAGGTGTAAATATCTGAACTCACATTTCATATAAACAGCTTTAAACATAAGTTTCTGAATCTGCAGTTGCAAAACTAACTGGAGACTAAGCTAGTGTCTATTCTAACACTTACGCAGGTATTACTCCATTTAAAGCACTTGTACCTAGCAAAGTGTAGCCACGGACACATTCTCATGCAATTTTAGGTACATACAAAGAGAGGCTCAGGAGAAGCTCTTTTAAAGGTTAGAATACCATTCCTTAGAATACTGTTTAAAAATTGTAATTCTAAGCCTGCACAAATTCTTCTCATATCACTTTTTACAGCACTGAAAATGACATTAACACATTATGGCAGAGTTGCACCAAACGATCATGTCTGTAGGACAAGTGGGTCCAATATGATGTTGATAGAGTGCCCTATGATACTAACTTGAAGCCATTACAATATTAATAGAAAATTCATGATAGCTCCATCAATATCTACACCCACCAGCCAAATACTAGGTCAATGCATTTCATAATAAAAGAATCAAGTGACCATTACCATCATATCCCGTGTAAGAAGATGCACAAAACTGACAGACTGGCATGCAGGCAATGGAAAAATTTGGAAGTGCTTGTTTGGTTGGTTTTTTTAAATGGAAGCATCTCAGACACCCAGACTCCCTGGAGCTGGTACAAACTCAACCCACACTGTGCTCAAGTATTGCAGGACACATTACATATAAGGTCACACTATCTTTCTAAGACATCTCCCCTACCTATGGACAACATGGTAAGTTACAGACAGAACAGCTGCCTTACATCAAACTACCATGAATTTGGCTGAAGTTGGAACTCAGAACTATCTTAAAGGTGACACACAATTTAAATGAAAAGACCCATAGGTTTAGCATAATATGCTGAAATAAAGGTAATGAGGCACAGAGCCAAGACTGACTTTAAAGGTAGCTTTTCCAGGTCACTGGTTCCAACTCTCTTTGATACTCCATTTTGCATATTGCACAGACATCAGAATCATCTTATAACTGACTATCGAGTGGAAACAGCCTAAAAGCGGGGAGGGGTCACAATTCTGTAAAGTTTTTTTTAATACCCTTACTATTTTATTTTATATCTTCTTTTAAAAAAATGTTGGCAGAACGGCAATATTAAAAAATGAATTTATTCTCCTTACAGACTGAATCTAGTTTGCAGCCTCTATCACTAATGTAGTACATACTAGGATATAACAGAGTGGGAGCTGGCAAGAATTGGTGCTGGGAGCTGGAAAACACTTTTAAAACAGGCTGCCACCTCTGATCTTCTAACTGAACAAAGACACCAACTCATTTCACAGAAGCTAAGGAGATGTAATTAGATAACTATTCTTGGTCATTACATATTGAGCTGTTGGTAACAGGTGGTCAAAGAATAGTGGGGGAGTGTTTGTTTTTCCCCGTGGAAAATTTTGAACAAAAATTCTTATTTATATTGTCAGTGGAAAAGTTTGATTTTTCAGCAAAAAAACAAAACCAAAAATGTTTACTTTTCCAGTGGAAAAAAATCAAAAAATGCTGAGAAAAGTGGACACTTTCTGTAAAATTTTCATTCAATCAAAAAAACAATTTTCTATCCAAAAAGTTTCAACAGAAAATTTCCGACCAGCCCTACTGTTGCTGTCAGGTTAACATTTCTGTATCCTTTTACCAATCCCCAAGTTACTTTTACAGATGTTTCCATTTATAGATCCCAAAGCACTTTAAAAACTTTAACTGACCTTCGCACTATGTATGTGAGGTATTAGAGCTAAATATTAAGCCCATTTAACAGATAAGATGAGGCACGGATAGGTTATGTGACTTTCCCTAAATAACATAAGAAGTCAGTGATAGAACTGAGAAATTAATCCATATCTCCCAACCTGGAAGTTTAACTACAATGCCATTCTTCTTCTCTACCATTCCAAAAAATAGGTTCTATTTTCTTGTAATAAAGAGTCTGCAATCTCTTCTAAATGCATAATCCCTATTAAAGTTAATGGGAGTTACATGGTGATTGATGAGAAAAAGTGAGCCTTCATCCTGAAATGAGAAGCTCCCTAAATTATAAGTTTGAATTACTTATACTTTTATTCTTTTTCAAGTGTATATGAAACTCAACAACAAACAGAAGAGCAGAGGTATGAATTCACTTGTAAATTACAAAGGAATGACAGGCTGCATGAAGTAGTAACAAAACTTATGCAAAATGTATATCATTAAAGAGAAATAAATATACAGAAACAATGTTGTGTTGGTTAATTATTTAACACAAACATAAAAACACAAGATTGTAAACATCAACACGTAGGTTTTCTAACTAAAAGAGTGGCTGAGAGGAAAGACAGGAAAATAAGAATATAAAATGTAGTCTTGTATATATAAAGAAACAATATAAAATAAATGTTGAATAGCTGATGAAGGACAATATGGTGGGAATTACATAGTGTGCATACTCTCTGAATCCAGGCTTTATCCACACATAACAACTTGACTGTGTTTCCAACACAGACTCACTCTAGCTATGGGAATTTTGCCCATTCATTGACAGGAAAAGATAACCCTAGGAATTAAAATGACAGTAACGGGAATCAAACAGAAAACAATAAAAAAAATTAAAAATACATATTCTAAATTATTGTCCCAAAATATGAAAGAATGTCTCTGTTTTCAAAGCATTCCTTGGCGACTCTGTGGATGTGTACAGAAAATGGTGTTTTGTCCCAGTTTTTGTAATCCCCTGCCTGCAGAATCTGGCTGCCTGATTGTGCTGCTGTGAAATGTACAGAAAGCCAACCGAGTGCATGTGTGCCCTCATGGACCTCTCCCCACCCAACCAGTCACACGTTGTCCCAAAATCCCTGTGTAGGGAAGATGTCCTGGACAACTGAGAGCCCCACCATTTTTCAGGGTCATTCCTATCATTTGCTGTGTTATTCAAAAACCAGCCCACAACTCATTTTAATGCAAACCTACTTTAGATCTGCAGGAGGAAGAGACAGAGGAGCAGCTCAGACTTCTCTCCTGTGCACCTTCCTGACTGCCCATAAAAGTTCTCTATGCACATGCTCATCCATTCCTCACCTGCTGTGACATGCTCCTGGGTGGTTTGCTTTGAAAACCTGGTCGCCCTACTACTACTGTCTTTTGGACCATATTGTAATCCCTACAGTAATGGTCCAAAATACTGTAGAAACCTATTGTAATAGCAAAGTAGTGTATTGTGGTAATATGTTAAATAAAATATAGAAGTTATATATAAACTTGAATCTGTGATAACCAATTAAAGAATGAGACAAGACATTATTACTCCTCCTAGTGCAACATTTATAATTAATTAACAACATCTAATCCCCCTTTCAAAAATGCTTCTAGTTCTATGTGAATACATCTATAACTGTAGAAAATGCAGGAATTATCTGAGTTACTAATACCATTGTCCAATGTGCCTGGAGTTTATCTCCTTGTTGCGAATCTCCTAAAGTGAATAAAGATTAATAGAATATAGCACAAGGCCAGGATATGATGTGTAAATATCACTGATTTCTCATCCAAACAATATGGCAAGTTAGTATTATATTCCACCATATAGTACTAACATGTTTTTGATTTATAGACTCTTTGGTATAGAATTAATGGACTGGGAGAATTAAATAAATTGATCTGTTCTACTTTCGTACCCTTTATACTAACGACTTAGTTGTCTTTAGAATGAAGCAATTTAAAAAAAAATCTTCCTGAATTAAAGTCATGAGAACAACATCTGAAAAATATTAATGATAAAAAATAATACATGGTGAAGTTTCTTTAATGGCTGTCTGACAAATGCAACATTTGATCATAAAGTACTGTACTTCTATATCAGGGGTGGGCAACCAATGGCACGCGTGCCGATTTTTAATGGCACCCCGAGGTCCCGGCCGCCAGCCCTGCTCAACCCGCTGCCGGCCTGGGTGAAGGGAACCCCAGGCCGGTAGCGGGCTGAGCGGAGCCGGTGGCTGAGACCCCAGCTGGCAGGAGCCAGTGGCCATAACCCCAGACCGGCAGCGGGCTGAGCGGGGCCCCGGCCCTGCTCATCCCGCTGCCAGCCCAGGGTCCCGGCCGCCAGTCCCGCTCAGCCTGCTGCTGGCCTGGATGGATGGAACCCCGGGCCAGCAACGGGCTGAGCGGGGCCAGCGGCTGGAACCCCAGACCGGCAGCGGGCTGAGCCACTCAGCCTGCCGCTGCTCTGGGGTTCCAGCTGCTGGCCCCTTGCCAGCCGGGGTCTTGGCCGCCGGGACCCCGGCTGGCAAGGGGCCGGCAGCCGGAACCTAGAAGTGAAAGTAAGGCGGAGCGTGCATGCTCGGAGCCGGCCGATGCTGGGGCGCTCCGCTGCGGGTGGAGGCACGGCGCGCGGCGTGCTCCCAGCTGGGGTCCTGCTGGCTGCCAGAACTCTCCTGCAGGCTAGCGCTGGCAGCCCCGTGCACCGGACTAAGCAGCAGGCAGTCAGGAAAGTGAAAGGGGCCAGCAGGAGGCGCGGTGGAGGTGTCCGCGTCCCAGCCTGTCCTGCTGCCCCTCTCGCCACTGTGGCTGGATACCAGGGCACTGCAGGCACGTGCCGTCCCTGCGGCGTGCACAGCTGCGGACCCTGGGGGGAAAGGGGAAGGGAGTGGCAGGCCAGGGGGTCTTCTGCCGCCGCCCCCCATTTGCCTGCAGATGCAGTGCCCCCCCACAGCTGGCCCACAGCTCCCTTGGGAGGAACAGGAACAGTGTGGGGCAAGGACCCATCCACCATCCAGGTAACCCGGCTGCAACCGGGACTGTCCCAGGCCAGCCCCAAGCTCCCGCCCCTCCAGGACTTCCCCCCTACACACACACCCCAACCCCCTGCCCTGAGCCCCTCATGCCATCCAACCCTGACTCCTGCACCCCCCATGCTCCCAGCCCTGACTCCTGCATCATCCACATCCCCACGCCCTGCCCTGAGCCCCCCGTACCCCAACCCCCTGCCCTGAGTGCTCCCCCACACATCCACACATCCCCAGCCCCTGAGCTCCTCCCCCTGAGGGGGGTTGCAATATGACAGTACCTGTAAGAAATTTAAGTTACTTTCATCCCTGCTGGAACCCCAGACCAGCAGCAGACTGAGCGGAGCCAGCGATGGGCTGAGCGGCTCATCCCGCTGCTGGTCTGGGGTTCCAGCCGCCGGCCCCGCTCAGCCCACTGCCAGACTGGGGTACCGGCAGCCAGCCCGGGGCTCTGCTCCTGGCCTCGACCCAGCGCCCTTCAGTCACCCCCTGCTGTAGCCCACATTGGAAAACTCAGCAAGGAAAAGCTAGGACAAGGATCACACTAAACTGATAAGATCTGCATTTTAATTTTATTTTAAATGAAGCTTCTTAAAAATTTTAAAAACCTTATTTAACATTAAATACAAAAATAGTTTATTTATATAATATAGATTTATAGAGAGAGACCTTCTAAAAACGTTAAAATGTATTACTGGCACGCGAAACCTTAAATTACAGTGAACTCGGCACACCACTTCTGAACGGTTGCCTACCCCTGTTCTATATTCTTATAAGGAAGAGGTTTTTACCCCCTTTAATCTTAAAATACAAAGGAATCTGGACTTTTTTTAGGGCACCAGTCCATTCTTTTACCATTTTAAAATATATTATAGTATATAAGCCTTGTAGTTTGCAGAAAAACAGCACGATATGCCCTTAAAGGGCATATATTTTCAGAGAAAGAAGTCCCTACAGTAAATCATAGTGACATTCTAGTTCAATGGTGCATCCTTGTCTTTAAAAAATAAAAACCAAAACTCAGTTTCAATTCCCCTCAGGTATCTTTTACCTGAAAGTTTCGTTTCTTTTCTTTGGTTAAATTAGGTCCTACAGATCCATTATGGTAAGTTGTCAGCCAGCTCTTTTCTTGAACAGTGCCGATCGTGTTCTGCTTTGTTTATATAAAGCTATGGCAGATGTATGGACTGTCATGAGCATTGAGTGAAACAATGCTTTGACACCATATCCAATCATTCTGAGCTCTAACGAGTGGATGCTGTGCTTTTTCTCCTTCCAAGATCATATTCCCTGGATTGAAATGAGGAGCTAATGTCTCCCTCAAAATCCCATCTTTCTAAACATCCATTATGATGTGTTGTCTGGCCTTCTGACAGTATTTTCTTTTTCAATAATCTGTTCCTTGTTTTCCACCAGCTGAGAGAATGGAGAACAGTCCATGGGGCCTTGACCTTAGCCGATGGTTAAAATAGAGATGTTGTACATCTGTGGCCTGCATTATGAGAGATGTCAAACTAGGTCACCCTCACAGTCCTTTATGTTCTTAAAATCTACAAATTCATTAAACAGGAATTTCTACGGAGGTTTCTTATGAGTTGCAGCCATTGTAGCATGTCTGATCATGAGATCAACACTCTCAATCAGCCAAAAGGGATTAGATTGTCGTTTCTGTGTCAGATTTTACTTTCTTTATAGACTTGATCATCTGCTGAAGTCCCCTTGATATGAACATTTTATTACCTGATAACATATATCTTTGCTATCATGTATGATTGACTGCACTGGAAATATTTGGGTTTTCTTCCTATCACAAATCCACAATATGCCAGAAAATGGACAGATCTCATTGTATCTGTGCTCAGATCGGTAAGGCATCCAAAAAGGGATAAATTTGCATCTCCAGCTACAATTAGTGGCCTACAATTAGTGGTGTAGTGGCCTACAATTAGTATTTCCAGGACCCTGGTGAAGTACCACTGGTGATGACTGGTATTAGAATTGTTTCCATCGATAAGCTAAGCAAAGAAAACTGAGATGGTGAAGTGAGAATGTGAATATAAGCCCTTCAGGTTTATACAAGACCATAAGTCCTCCATAAGCCTCCAGTGGGTACCAGTGTGGCTTTGAGAGCCTACATCTTGAAACTTGTCTGTGTGTGGTGTCAGTGGTGTTTGTTTATTGGGGAGGGGGCAGTGGGTTTTTTTAATGCATCTATTCAGGTGTCTCAGATCAAATACTACTACTCTGTTTCCCTCCTGTCATCCTGTTTCTAGCCTTAAATGATAAACAGTACCTGTACTCTTTTTCTATGCTCTATTTTCCAGTCCCTTAACAGGGACAGGTTCTGACATTTCAATCTGAAGATGCTGTATGGCTTCCTTCATGCCCCGATGCTTCCTTGGTGTTTGAAATTGGAAATAGAATGAATCTGTGTCTAAATGTCTTGTACAGTTCTATCAAATAGCCCCTCTGGGCTATGTCCATCACCCATCTGTCTGTAGTACCTGCTCTGGGAGTGCAAGCTAGATAGAAACAGAGGGCACGGCTACACTTGCAGATGTAGAGCGTTTTGAGTTAAACCAGCCTTCATAGAGCGCAGTAGGGAAAGTGCTGCAGTCTGTCCACACTGACAGCTGACAGCGCACTGGCATGGCCACATTAGCAGCTCTTGCAATGGCCACAGAGAGCAGTGCATTGTGGTAGCTATCCCAGCATGCAAGTGGCTGCAACGTGCTTTTCAAATGAGGGGGGTGAGGTGGAGTGTGACAGGGAGTGTGTTGTGTGTATGTGTGTGTGGGGGGGGAGAGTGGGTTTTTGGGGGGCTGAGAGCATGTCAGCATGCTGTCTTGTAAGTTCAGACAGCAGCAGACCTCCCTCTCACCCTCCTCCCCCCCCCCGCCTCTCTCTCTCTCTCTCTCTCTCTCACACACAGAGCATTCCACAGTAATGGTTTGCTTTGTCTCAGAGCAGATAAGCATGCTGGCTGTCAAATGGTGCTTTCAAAGGGCATATCCAAAACAATGACAAAAGTGGCCACTTGACTTAGAGGTGATTATGGGATGTTTCCGGAGGCTGATCAGAGCGCAGTAATGCAACACCTCGTTCACACTGACGCTGGGGCGCTCCAGCATGGGCCCATCAAATGTTATTCTACTCGCCGAGGTGGAGTACCAGTAGCACTCTAGCCGTGGAGTCAGAGCGCTCTACGTGCCTTGCCAGTGTGGACGGGTAGTGAGCTAGTGCGCCGGGGGCTCCTTTAATGCGCTGTAACTCGCAAGTGTAGCCAAGCCCAGAGACTTAGCTATGCTGATGTAAGTTCACAGAGTACACCAGTCCTAAATTTGCAGCCAATGAAATTTTCTAGAGAGAAGTCCTTAGTCAGATTTCTTGGTTTTGAGAGGGACGACATCTGTCAGTGCACTTGTTCATGCTAGGATTGCTTAACAAATCATGTGGAGTCTGAAGAGATACCCAGAGCAGCTGATGTTGCCGCAATTTCTCCTGGGCAAGGAGTGTTTTCTCATCCAGATGGAAAATATTCATCAAGAAGTATCGCTATCTCCTTGATTACAGAAGAGAAGACTGAATCAGTCTTTGTAGTGACTATAGAAGTTTTTGGCCTGCTTTCTCAGTCCCTTGAGTTTAGCTAAACATTATGTCTCTGTTATGACATCCCCCAGGCTTGAAATTGGATAGATGGATCAAATTTCAAGCCTGAAGAGCTGTATTTCCTAGATGTTTCACTCATTTTTGGTCCTGTTCTTTCCTTCTCTTTGGGAAACTTATTTAGGAGGAAAACAAGAACTGCAATTGTCATTCTGAGCACAGTTCAAAGTACTTTGATGAGAGCCTGTTTCAAGCAGTCTGCTGGGGAAAGGATGGTCTTGAAATTAACACAGAACAGAACTGAGACTCAAAAGATCTGGCTTGAATTCCACTCTCTGCAACAGACTCTGTATACAATCTTGGCAAGGTCACTTAAAGTCTCATTCACAGCCTACTAAAGTTAGTCCGTTGTCTTCAATGGGCTTTGGATCAGATCTTTATCTTTCTTTCCTCAAACGTAAAATGGGAATATTTCTTCTGTATTCACAAGGAGGTTTTGAAGATAAATAAATTGATAAATACTTGGGTGGCACTGAGACGCCACAGTTACAAGGGCTATATTAGTAGAGAAATTATTAGGGTGGCAGCTTGAACTGGGTATCTTGAACTTGAAGTGTGTATCTTCTGTGAAAGTCCCTAACTAGCCCTTCAGCACTTTACCACTGATCAGGAATTTCATAGAAGACACATGCTCATACTAATTAAAGACAATACCCACTCTACCATAGAGGAGGAGGATCCATCAGTTATAACGCTGGCATGGGACCCAAGAGACCCAGATTCAATTCCCTGATCCACTACAGTTTTTCTTTGTGCTCTTGGCAAGATACTTAGTGTCTCTGTGCCTCAGTTCCCCATCTGTAAAATGCAGATAATAGCACTTCCCTACTTCACCAGCGTTGTAAGGATAAATACATTAAAAATTGGAGTGCTCACATACTATAGTAATGGACATCATATAAGTACCTAAGAAAGGCAGATAAAAGCAAAACAGAACGGCATTTAGCCCATATTCCTCTTTGGTTTCAGTTGTCTAGATATACATTAAATATTAAAATACATCCTTCCAACTCATCATTTGTATCAGAGAGTTTCTTACTTCTCCCTAAGTAGCAAATACATCAGAGAGCTTTAGTCAAAACCTCCCACAGCAGCTTCTCTAAATCCATGTGTCTGCCAACTGTCTGTACTGAATTCTCCTCCAATTTAATTCATAACTTAAATTTGCACTGAGTAGCCTTATTTTATGAGCTGTAAAAAGCTTTGCTCAAAGTATACAGTGAAAAAATGTTATAAAGAAAAAGTTGAACAACCAACAGTTACTTTAGTGAGCTTCCCCTTTAGCATTAGAGCAACTCTGAAGATTGAAGTTATCATAGCATATCATATCCGCTATGCTAATATAAACACCAACATTTCAAAGCACTGACGACGAAATTTAGATAGGTGTAAATGCTACCATTTATGTTTACAGCTTTGTGCCCTGGAAATACCAGATAGCACCTGCAAATCAGGGAGTTAGCATTTAGACCTTTAACCACCTGATTTGCAGGTCCTATTTAATAAAAGTTTACGTGCTATCATTTGTGCCCACAGTCAGTTGTAGATGTTTTAAAAATAATTGTTGCTTTAAGTTTAAGTGGTACACAAAGATATAGTTGCCTCCATTATCTGAAATGTTGGTGTTTACATTAGCATATCTGAGACGTTTTGTCTTCACTTTCCAGAAGTGTAAATAGTTATATTTTGTTAATTTATTTTGTTCTTTGTCAGTCTATGAAAAAGTATGTTTTATGAGAAATCCTATGAAATTTAATAAAATAACCTTTCTGGAAGTATTGTGACCCATTTCATTGAATTCAATAGCAAAATATCAAAATTTTTGGGATGATTAAAAATACTACTGGAAACAAATTGGTCCCTGTTAGATTCTCGGGTTTTTACAATAGCTTCTACAAAAACCTATCACATAGTTATAGAATCTTTTTTTATTTCATCACTATTATATTTGGTAGGATTTTTCCCATAAGAACAGGATATAATTTAGTGGAAGTGCATAAAACACTATTTTATCTGCAGACCATTGACATGCTGGTTCAGCTATTATGGTCCATCATACCAAGGTACGCTCCCAGGGACTCTTAAATCGTGGATTACTGGCATAACAGACTATAACAGCTTGTGTCACTTCCTATTTAGGGTGCTTTAATCTGTGGATTACAAACACAGGAAAAGCATCAGGGCTTCAAAAGAGACATTATGGTCTATTTTGTAAGTGAATAATTTGCAAATTTTAAAAAATACTGTAACTTGCTGTGAATACACATTGTGTATTTTATATATAGTCATGTTCCATAACGGAATACTAATAGTCCCTATAGAAAATTGTTTCTTCACACATGCACATGAAGTCATTTTAAGATTTGACAGGCATGGTCATTTTAATTTTTAAGTCTTAAAAAAAAAACGGAGCACAGAAGGTATCTAAAAGCAACAAACTCAATTCTTTCCTCCCCCGAATTAAGGGAGAAAAAAGGGCCATCCTTCAACATTAAAAAATGCTTCTGCTTCCTGGTTCAGAACATTTTATGATTAGGTTTTTAAAAATATGAAAACAGGGCTAATATTGAAAACCATTACAAACATTTAAGTTGGCTGAGTAGCACCTTAATATGAGTCACTGGTAGACCAGACCAGCCTATTTAAATGCAGATTCTGTCTTATTTTCTGAAGCTTCTGTGCATAATACCACAGGATAAGAAGGGGAGCTTAACTAGAAGATAAAAATTACTTTAAAAGGCTGTCTATGTGAAATTCACAATTCTGCTATATTTAATTGATTTTAACATGGGGGGGACGACAACAAAGGCAGTTTGATATGGTGGTTGTGCAATGTAAGATTTAAGCTTACATGCTCACTACAAGCTACATTCTTTTGACTCCGCTTACAAATATATATAAACTAAATCAAAGACAGTACATCTGTCAAAACTGAGAAGTCTGTATTCAGCAAATCAAAAACAAAAATTGCTGGTAAGGATTTGAAGGCATTAATTATTTTATTCAGCTTTAAGGCTTCAAATTATTTTATTCTTTGAATCTCTCAGATTTAATCAATGGTCTGTTACCTGATTAAATAATGTTTGTATAATGCTTTGAATGTCTGAAGAGCTATATGAACACTAAGTACTATTCTCCCAAAATTAAAGAAGAGATACAGTCAACATCCACCAAAATAGCCCCTCAAGCTATTTAAGAATCCCTTAACTCTCAGAGGAAACAACACAAAGAGCAGCATTCCTTAAGTATGCAAATTAATAATTAAGATAGCAAAGACACTGTGGCTGTTAATCCTTTAAGCACAAAAGAGGTAAACTCCTAATTGGCTCTAATGACATGCTTGCTGCTTAGCTTAGCAAGGTGTTTTATTCAGCAATATCCTGGGCCAAAGGACCAGATACACAGTTCAGAAAGAAGTTCTGGCCCCCTTCAGTATTTATTGCCTATCCTACCAGATCTCCACCTCAGGCAACTATGTGTCATTATGCACTATGGAGCCAGCACAGCAACTTGCTGGTTAACGGTCTATAAATCAGAGCATTCAGAAGCAGATGTCACTGGTTTCTGCTTTGCAAAAAAAAAAAAAAAATCTATAGAAGGCACAGACGCTTGAATAATCAAGGAAGGGAAAAACAGAGGCGGGGGGGGAAGATACAAAAATGACTGATTTCCACGCTACTGAATTTACATTTTCCAGGAGGGGAACTAAAGTTTAGATTTTCTGACAACTGCCAAAAAATGCCCCCAGACTGTTAACAACCACAGATTTTTCAGTCAACTGTGTTTTTCAAAGGCTAGCAGTATGACTCAGTAAAATAATGAGAAGCTACTCAAATTCAATAAGGTTTTACAGTCGTGCCGATGAAAAATAAACCCAGTGAACTTCTTTTTATAAAGAAAAGCAAGCGACAAACACATTACAAATTCCTAACACCTGCACTCTGAAGGGTGTTCTCATATATTTCTATACTATGCTAGTATTAAGAGTTACAATGTCATACATGGAACCTAATATTGTTCTAGTCCTACAATAATAGGGATACAGTGTTTTCCATATTGGATCAGACCATTGGGTCCCTCTAGGCTAGTACTCTGCCCACCAGCAGTAGCCTATACCCGACGACTCCCAAGAATCCAAGAATAAAAAATAAAAAATAAAATAAACAAATCCTAACCCATAATGCACCTAATCCTTTCAGATTTCCACAGGCCTTCAGTCTGTGCTCTGACTCATAAGATTAGATACATCTGATTGTTCTAGGTTGCACAGCTAGCTGCACAATTTAACAATGATCATAAAATAATCCAGCCTCAATATTTGTCTCGATGATCCCTTGTGGCAGAAAATGCCACAGATTAACATAATTCTGATAAATAGTATTTATTTGTATTAGTGTGGGGAGTGTACCTCCAAGAGGCTCTAGCATAAGACAGTTGGAACAGGTTGTCGTACTATACAGAGGCTCCTATCGGTCAGAACTCAGATACTGACTGAAGTCAGACTCCTTGGCTCAGAGTAATTACTGACCACTCCAATTAGTACTGCCTTTAATGTCACTCAATGCTTTTCTTATGCAACAGGATAAGAGATAGGGAGCAATTCATTTTTAATATGCCCTTTACAATATGAATTCCTCAGCTAAATCCCCATTTACAGTTTTTCTTTATTATCGGTTATCTCTCCTAGTATATCCTGAAAATCGCACTATTCACCAATTTTAACCATTTTCATCCATCTTGCCTGGTCCTGTTTAGTTTCTGCTATCACTTCTTTAAGGAAAAACAAAAATTGGACACAGAATTCCAAATGAAGTCATTTTTAATATATCTGTGATGGGTTCCCCCCAGGGTGCCACCTGGAACTGGGGTACCACTGAGGCCCCCGATCCGCCAGCCTGGGCTCCCTCTCACACTGTGCTGCTGTGGCAAGTTGCTAAGCTCTCCAAGCTTGCTCTTTCAATCAGCATACGCACAGGTAGGGACACACCCAGCTGTAGCTAAACACAGACTGAGATCAGCTCTGCATGGGAAGGCTTAGCTAAGGAACTGCCCAGTAACTCAAGTGCACCCCCCCCCCCTTTGAAGGATAAATGCAAAATTATACCATCTTGCACTGCACAGGGAACTGTACAGTGTAAACTCATGAAATTTTCCCCCTCCTTCAATGTGAAGAGGAATATACACAGCTTTCTACTCCAAGTAATGACTCCCGCACACACTGTTTTTTACACAAAGCAAAAATAAATGTATTAACTACAAAAGATAGATTTTAAGTGATTATAAGGGATAGCAAATAGATCAAAGCAGATTCCCTAGCAAATAAAACAAAAATGCAATCTAAGCTTAATATACTAAAGAAATTGGATATGGGTAGCAAATTCTCACCCTAATTGTTAGCTAAGGCAGTTTGCACAGATTCTTCAGGGCCAGCCACACTGGCTTGCAGCTTAAAACCACAGGTATTCCTTTCACAGGCTAGAAATCCCTCTATCCTGAGTTCAGTCCTTGTTTCCAAAAGTCTCTGTTGGCCAGAAAGTCAGTAAAGAATCACAGTGATGTTACTCCCCTGCCCGAAATAGCTTTTGCATATGGCAGGAACCCTTTGTCTCCAACTTTAGTTCCCATGCCTTTCAGTGGAAAAACCCTAGTATTCTATGATGGAGTCCAGCACCAGGTGACTTGGTCACATGCCCCTGTAGGGACACAGCAGCCATGACTCAGAGGCTGTTTGTAGCATGCTCAGCAAGGCTCCCAGGTGGGAGATTAGCATCTTCAAAGACCTATTGTTCTCCCTAATGGCCCTTCCCAGCAAGCCATCTAGACTGATTGCATTCTGCCTAGTGGGCATTCCCCAGGTGTAAACACATTTGTAACAGATGCATAGACAATATTCCTAACTTCAGATACCAAAATGATACATGCATACAAATAGGATAATCATATTCAGTAAATCATAACCTTTTCAATATCTTACATGACCTATCTTGCATAAAATACATCAGTTATGCCATAGTAATATCATAAGAATATTACTATGAAGAATATGGGGCGTAATGCCACAGTATCGTTTTCATATTTTCTCTATTATTTTCAATCCCTTTTTCATGCATCCAAGCATCCTAATTTATTTTGAACTCATGCTGCTGGATATAGTTAATGCAATGTTAAAATCAAGCAGATATATTTTCACTGTAGTAGACAATGACCATGTGAGTCTTACAATTATACTATAGCTATATTAGGTAGTGGCTGGTGTGCATTTAGCGGCCAATGGATGTTGATGCAGTACACTGATGCCACTATTGAAAAGCTATATTGAATTAGCTGCAGCCAGGCAGAGACCAATTTATTAATGGAAGTATGTTTTTTGAAAGTATAGGGCCAGATAGGGTGACCAGACAGCAAATGTGAAAAATCGGGATGGGGGTGGGGGGTAATAGGAGCCTATATAAGAAAAAAACCCAAAAATCGGGACTGTCCCTATAAAATCGGGACATCTGGTCACCCTAGGGCCAGATTGGTCCCAGCATTAGCACAGGTGAGTGTGTGTAAGGAAACTTCCTACCCATCTTTATTGCACTCAGGGAAGGGCTGGGACTTCTCCTTCCATATACTGCATCTCAATGTATACTGCACTATACAGAATAAATCTATTCTAGATACTTATTAGGCACCTATCACCATGGCCTTTAGGTACTGTCCTGATTTATTAAATGGTGTGCTAGCTATGAAAATAAGTGAAAATGTAGTGCATGGAAGGGTGGTGGGATTGGTGAACATAGGAGATGTTAAGAGGTGGCTTTTGAGCACAAAGAATGTTTATCAGAGTGAACCCAGTCTCTGGCCTTACTTCTTTCTCTCAAGCACCACATAACTGAACCCCACTTCTCTCCGGTGCTCCACTACATGGTCAGGTCATGCCTCACAAGTTTAGGATAATCCTCTAGACACTATTTTAATGATTAGGGGCCAGATTTTGTAACTCGTCTTCATATTAAGTAGTCCTACTGATATTTGGGGGGGGGAGAAGACATGGAGGGAGGACAATCTCACACAAATTGTCTGAACCATTTCCACTCAAATTTTCTATAATGTTCACCTTCAGAGACCAAGCCTGGAAAATTTCAGACTGAAGGGTAGAAGTTGCAGAGATTTATACACAATGGAAGACAGGAGTTAGAATGGGATCATTCAAGCAGCGTGAACCACAAATGCCATTGGCATTCCTTTAAAAAAAATAGTAAACAAGGTGTTTCTAGATTTTGCCAGTTTTTCTACTTTAAAATCAACACTGAAAGTGTATGCATCTCTCTCCTCCTGATATTTGCATTAAACCTCCTATTTTTCATTCTTGTTCTAATTACCCAATAGCACTTTTAACATTTGTGCTCTTTCTTCGCGAGAGCCAGATGTTCTAAGGTCAGAATCCTATGCCACCAACTGCTCTGTGAATAGAACTACTTCATTTCAGAGAGCTGAGAGGTCAGAATACTAGCCCTGGTGTACCATTTGCTCTCAAAACATTTATATTTGAAAGACTTTATTTTTTTTTAATCTAAACTAATTTCAGACAGAGCAACAGCAACTTCCTGCCTTTTACCAAAACCGAAATCAGTATTTTAAAAATTCTGTCATCCTTGTTCACTGCCTTTTGAAGACATGCAA
The DNA here is from genome assembly GCF_028017835.1 of Emys orbicularis. Taxonomy (NCBI): domain Eukaryota; kingdom Metazoa; phylum Chordata; order Testudines; family Emydidae; genus Emys; species Emys orbicularis. Next base: position 75,668,193 of record NC_088688.1, on the reverse strand, counting down.
AGCAAGAGTGAGCAGTTTGGCAACTATTCTGAAAGCCCTGAAATACTCTGTGAGAACCTGAATGTAACAGAAATTCCCTGACCAGTCCAAGCTAGAGAAATGGAAGATTTTAGTGGTCAGACCATCTCTTTTGAAGGTAATAAATATGCACTAGTATCTATTTCTAATTATACACCTAATATTTGTGTATTTTGCAATTCCAATCGTGTGTCTGTTGCACACAATGTCGCTCAATTTCCTTGATTTCAGTGAAGGTCTTAGGTGCCCAAGTAGCATAGGACAGACTCATAACTGTATTCTATAATTTAACAAGATTATTGATATGATTTCTGATACCACCAAGCATCTATCTGAATGCCTAGATTCAAATAAAATGAGTGACTACACGTTTTTGTGCTTTTCTGACATACACACAACCACAGAGAGAGAGAAAGCGCGAGAATGCATGATGAGGTGGTTTGATATAAAGGTTTTATCTGCATGAAATTGAGATGGCTGCATTCCACACAAGAGACAATGCCAACAATGGGTTATGCAGGTCATCTATTTTATGGTTTTGTACTGCTGTCCCTCACCATAGTATCTGAGCACCTGGCATGTAAAATAGATTGGCAATAGTGAGGTCCCTAGTGAACTGTATGAAGTCTTTGGCTCTTCTCCTTTTGCAGGTTATACCCAAACAATTGCCAATAAAAGCTTTACACATAACTGTGAAAGGATTGCTCCTGGGCGCATGACAAACCACTGCTGGGTCCCTGGGCAGGTACACAAGACAACAGATTTTTAGTTGGATGTCACCCCTTTCAGGCAGGGCACCACCTGCAGCAGTCTTACTCAGCAACAAGCAAGTCATTGGTAGCAAATCAAACAGTCCCACGTCAGGCCAACCTTCCTCAGTGAGGCTTTGGCAGACAGCAGTCTCTAGTCAGTCCCTGGCCCCAGCCAAGCTTCTCTCAGAGAGAGAGAGCGAGAGAGCAAGCTGGAAGTCTATTCTCCCTCCTGGAGGTCTGCTTGGGCCTAGTTTTTAAACCTGATCGAACCCCGAGAGGGTTGAGTTGTTTTTGGACTCAACCTCAACCCTTTCTCCTGAACCTGAGTCAGTGCCAACATCATCATATCCTGCCTGTGGAGTTGACACGGCAGCACCTGCATGTGCCGCCAGCTGCGTGCCTCATTTCTGCCAGTTGCTACCCCTGGTTGTGCTGTGGAGCGAAAGGTGCTGCGGCTGCTTGGGACACTCAAGCCGCAGTGCACACAGCACAGTGAGGCGGCTGGCAAGAGCAAGGCACACAGCCACCATGGAGCCAACACAACAGGCAGGAGAAGGTCATCAGAACCCACCCAAGCCCAACAGGGCCAGGCTTTTTTCTGACTGAACCGAACACTTGTAGTTGGGTCCTATCATGCTCGGGTCAGGTTGCAGGGCTGTACTCCCTCCCAGCCAGCTCCCAACTGAGCTGGGCTCTCCTTTTTTAATTCCTCCCTCCAAGCCTGACATCTATTGTAAGTGTAACAGGATGGGGCTGACTGAACCCATAGCAGCTCATTCACCCTTTCTTGGTCAGGGTGAGATTTGTATACCCCATCATACCACCACATCATCCTGAATTCTTTATTCTGTACATCATACAGAAAAAGATTTTAGAAGTGTTTTCCAAACTTGGGACTGTTTTTTGAATTCCTTCACCGATAAAGACAGGCACGCAAGGGTTTCAATGGAAGCTAATCAAAATCTGCACATATTTCATGCTCAGGATTCCAACTCTGGAGACCAGTGGGAGAGGAAAATTATGAGCAATAAACACTAAAAATATACCCATGATACTTTTTTCATACATAACCCCCCCACACTCCCCAGAGCTAGAAGCCAATGTTTTATTTCCTGCTGAGAAGCTAGAAATCTGCCCTTTCCAATGGGACAAACCTCCCCTTTCTAGCCCAAAAAGAAACCTGTCACTCATCCAAGATAATTTGCTTCTTATTTGTTTGTTATGTGTTTTTTGTTTGTTTGTGGGGGAGGGATTGTTGTTTTTGTTTGGGGGGATAGAACTCCACATTTCGGGGAGAAGAAGAACACCCCTCTCCCTCTCTCTTTCCCTCTCTCTCTGGCAGACATATATTTTTTAATGCCAGCTATCATAAGCGCCTCAAAAGTTTGGAATGACCCAAGTATTCCTGCCAGATATGGTGTGTAAGTGGTGAAAGCATATGATAAATAAATAATACTAATACTAATAATGCAACGCTCTTCATCAGTAGATCTTAAAGCGTTTCACAAAGGAGGTCACTATCATTATCCTGTTTTACGGACAGCAAAACTGAGGTAACAGAGAGGTGAAGTAACTTGCTCAAGCAGGCCTGTGGCAGAGTTGGGAATAGAACTCAAGTCTCCCAAGTCCCAGACCAGTGCTCCATCCACTTTATGTGGGATATGCACCTAAATACACATTTTATATTCATTACATAAATTACATTACATTTTATATGCATTATGTTATTCTCTCTAACACACACACATTGTGATGGTGCCACCCATAAGGCTTTATGGAAATATGCTTATGAATGTGTGTGTGTGTGTGTGTGTGTGTGTATATATATATATATATATATATATATATATATATATATATATATATAAAAAACAACTAGAATGTGTTTTATGCTACATATGTCATGTAACATATCTCTGTAAAGGTCATGATCTACTGAATCTATTAATCCTATTTGTATGCATGTATCATTTTTGTATTCAAAGTTATGAATATTGGCTGCATACTTGTTTGATTCTAAGTAGGCTGTAGTGAAGCAGTTGGTCATCTTCCTGAGGCCTTGGCTACACTTGCAAGTTACAGCGCTGTAAAGCCTCCCCCAGCACTGTAACTCACTCCCCGTCCACACTGGCAGGGCACTTACAGCACTGTATCTCCCTGGGTACACCGCTGCAGGTACTCCACATCAGCGGAGTGGCTACGACTCACGGGTGTGAGTGTAAACGCTTGCAGCGCTGTACTAATCACCTTGTCAAGTGGCCAATCCTCTCCATTGTTGTGACCGGCTGCAGGAATGTGGAAGTGCCGGTTTCAAAGCTCGTACCACAGAGAAAAGAAAACAGTTTGCAGCTTGCTTTGAGTGAGTGAATGAATGAGCAGGGGGCCGGGAGTTCGGAACTTGCAAAATAGAGAGCTGACATGCTCCAAAAAGCACTCTCTCTCCCCCCACACTCCCTGTCACAATCCACCCCACCCACCCCCACCCCCCCGTTTTGAAAAGCACGTTGCAGCCACATGAATGCTGGGATAGCTGCCCATAATGCACCGCTCCCAACACAGCTACAAATGTTACAAGTGTGGCCACACCACTGCGCTGGCAGCTGTCAGCGTGGACAGACTGCAGCGCTTTCCCTACTCAGCTATACGAAGACAGGTTTACCTCACAGCGCTGTACAGCTGCAAGTGTAGCCAAGGCCTGAGAAAAGACTATTCTCAGTAAGTCCCCAATCAAGAAACACTTAAGCCAACAATGAATTGGAGACACCAATCCAGATCTGGGCTTTCCCAGGAATGTGGCTTGGCTGGTAAGGAACTCAGTCATGCATGGACATGTGACTTGCCCAGGTGACTCCAAAACTCCATTTTGTTGCTAGACTTTGCATAGAAGAGAGGAGGGGGTCTCCACCCACAAGAGAAAGTCTATTTAAGCCCAGGGGAGACCCCTCCATTTGGTCTTCAGCTGGCTAAAGAGAGAGCCTCTCCACCCCCAAAGATACCTGAAAGAAACTGGAACAAAGGACAGTGACTGCAAGAGGTGTGAGTGATTACTGGACCCAGACTAAAAGGAGATTAGTCTGTAAAAGGAAGCATTCTGGAACTGGTGAGGATCTTATCTGTATTAGACATAGATTTGCGTGTTTTATTTTACTGAGTAATTCACTTTGTTCTGTCTGTTACTACTTGGAACCACTTAAATCCTACTTTCTGTATTTAATAAAATCACTTTTTACTTATTAATTAACCCAGAGTATGCATTAATACTGGGGGGTGGGGCGAACAGCTGTGCATACCTCTCTATCAGTGTTATAGAGGGCGAACAATTCATGGGTTTACCCCGTATACGCTTTATACAGGGTAAAACGGATTTATTTGGGTTTAGACCCTATTGGGAGTTGGGCATCTGAGTATTAAAGACAAGAACACTTCTGTAAGCTGCTTTCAGTTAAGTCTGCAGCTTCAGGGCAAGTAATGCAGATTCTGGGTCTTTGTTGGAGCAGACAGACATGTCTGGCTCAGCAAGATGGGGTGCTGGGCTCCCGAGCTAGCAGGGAAAGCAGGAGCAGAGGTAGTCTTGGCACATCAGGTAGCAGCTCCCAAAGGGGTTTCTGTGATCTAACCCGTCACACACGCAATTTAGTTAACTAATATTTGGTCTAAAATTGCTTTGGAATAATATATATTGTCCATACACTATTGTTTTTAAAATTTACATATGTAGAGTAATAATTGTATCATACAAATGTGGGCAAGAATTTAGATACCTAAATGCTATTTGCATGCATAATTGTTATGCTGCCATCTCTAAATACACTATTGTAAATTTGGTAGTTATTCATGCAATTGTTGTGATGTGCCACTATGATGTTGCATCATTGTTGCTGACATTATAAGCACATGTGTGTATATTTGCCTGGCACACCTGCAGACTGTGGGCTGTCTCCAATGAAAAATTTGCCCTTTTATGTCCTTGCCAAACACAAGCCTTTTGAGAAAAGTAGGTGAACAACTTCAGTATTTGAGCAGATATTTTGTCTCACTTTCTTAACATGCCTGGAAATACAATCAAGTTCATCCAACCTGGCCACACATGTCCACATGTGCCCTGGCAAAAGGACCGTTTAGAGAGAAATGGAAATTAAGCACCGGTATGTTTTACAAATTATTTGTTTTAGCAAACTGCAATTTTGTCTTAAACTACATTAAAACACAACCTAATGAAAATCTACTAAATCTTATTTTCTTCTTCAGTAAAAGGTGAGCCTGAAATACACCCTTTCTTTTGTACATAAATCAATCTTGTGTCCAGCTGTGATCCGGGTAGATCTATTCAGACATCTAGCTCTGCTGTATGAAAAGTTATAAAGTGAATCATTCTGGAGGGTAAAAATTTCTATCTATATATTAAAGAGAGGATAGGCACCATGATAGTAAAAGAAAATCAGACTACATAAATAACAGAACTAGAATCAGGGAAACTGAGGAATTACAGAATATTCAAACTACACCTCTACCTCGATACAACGCTGTCCCTGGGAGCCAAAAAATCTTACCGCGTTATAGGTGAAACCGCGTTATATCGAACTTGCTTTGATCCACTGGAGTGGGCAGCCCTGCCCTCCCGGAGCACAGCTTTACCGCGTTATATTTGAATTTGTGTTATATCGGGTAGCGTTATATCGAGGTAGAGGTGTATGTATTCAGAGCGAATCTTTCTTTTTGATAGGTGGGATAATGCCAACAATCAGTACTTGTATGAAGTAGAGTAGGTACCCATATAGAAAAAACAGAGCAGCATTAGACATGGAGGCATTTTGGAGGAGAGGTTTAAGGAGTGCCAGATAAGTGTGGCGTCCAAGCATAGCTATGTTTGCAGCTTATTTGCTTTTGCCATGGCAAAACTTAGCAGAGTGGCTTGAGGAAGTCATAATAATATGGTGATTAACATAGGGCTTAATCGTGTGAGGTGCTGAACATCCTCAACTCCAATTTACTTCAATAGGCATGGAGGGTTTTCAGCACCTCAAAGGACCAGACACTCAGTGAAAGGAGACCAATACAAAATAAATATAGCTATAAATGCTGCTTCTAGATTGTAAATGAAGGCAGACAGCAGCACTGTCACTCTGTAAGGTAACTTTGCACATTAACAGGTTTGAACATCTCCATGAGTCAAGGGTGAGGACATGGTACATAGTGAGTGCTGAGTTTTGTGAGAACCTTACTCAGAAGATGGTTATATTTTAATATGAAACTCAAATTTCCTAGTTTTTTTCTCTCACACACACTCTGCCCCACATCTCTGTCCCTCTTATAAAGTAAACAATATACAAAACCATCAGAGAACAGGGCCCTGAGGTGCAAAGATATATGTCACTCAGAGCAAAGAAAGTTAGAGAGGATTTTTAAACTAAATTTCATAGCAACAAAATTATCGGGGAGCAATTTTATTACATCAGTTTTGAAGTATTATTGTAATCTAATTTCAGGTTTACAGAAGAGTAGGCCTTTTCATTTCAAGAGGCACTCAGATCTTGGAAATCAAATTAAGTCATGCTCGTTTGGCAAGCTTACCAATGTCTCCTTAGAAAAAAACAAAATTGAATATTTGACTAAGCCCTAAGAAGGGCATTTGATGCCTCAGCTTTACTCACTAACAACATGAAACAGCTACCTCTTCCTGGCAGGATTTTTCTACAAAACACAATGTTTCAAGCAAAAAAGAAAGTGACTTAATAGCAAGTAGACTTAGCAAATGAACTGAACCCCAGAACCAAAGCCATCTGAATTTTTCAAGGGGAACAGAAGGTTCAGAATCTTAACTCAGATCCGAATCTGATTTACGGATGTTGAACCAAAACATGGGATCTGAAGAACCTTGAACTTTGGGGGGCCTGAAAGCAGGATCTGAATTTTGCCAGGTATGGCCCATCTCTAAGGCCTGGTCTACACTAGGCTTTTATGTCGAATTTAGCGCCGTTACATCGAATTAACCCTGCACCCGTCCACACCACGAAGCTATTTAGTTCGACATAGAGCTCTCTTAAATTCGACTTCTGTACTCCTCCAAAACGAGAGGAGTAGCGCTAAATTCGAAATTGCAATATCGAATTAGGCTAGGTGTGGATGGAAATCGACGGTAATAGCTCCGGGAGCTATCCCACACTGCACCACTCTGTTGACGCTCTGGACAGCAGTCCGAGCTCGGATGCTTTGATCAGCCACACAGGAAAAGCCCCGGGAAAATTTGAATTCCTTTTCCTGTCTGGGCAGTTTGAATCTCATTCCCTGTTTGGACAGCGTGGCGAGCTCAGCAGCACTGGCAACGATGCAGAGCTCTCCAGCCGAGATGGCCGTGCAATCTAATAGAAGGAGGGCCCCAGCATGGACTGATCGGGAAGTCTTGGATCTCATCGCTGTGTGGGGCGATGAGTCCGTGCTTTCAGAGCTGCGCTCCAAAAGACGGAATGCAAAGATCTACGAGAAGATCTCTAAAGCCATGGCAGAGAGAGGATACAGCCGGGATGCAATGCAGTGCCGCGTGAAAATCAAGGAGCTGAGACAAGGCTACCAAAAAACCAAAGAGGCAAACGGACGCTCCGGATCCCATCCCCACACATCCCGTTTCTACGAGGCACTGCATTCCATCCTAGGTGAGGCCGCCACCACTACCCCACCACTGACCGTGGACTCTGAGGATGGGATATTGTCCGCGGCAGGTTCCTCGTCGGACATGTTAGCGGACGGGGAAGATGAAGAAGGAGATGAGGAGGAAGAGGCAGTCGACAGCGCTGGCACCGCTGATTTCCCCGACAGCCAGGAGCTCTTCATCACCCTTACCGAGATCCCCTACCAACCGTCCCCATCCCTTACCCCGGAGACAGAATCAGGGGAAGGATCAAGCAGTAAGTGCTTTAAATATCTAAACATTTATTTTTACAAGAACTGAAATATTTATAATATTAACAATGGCTGTTTCTTAAAGTGCTTAAATATGTAAACAATTATCTGCAAAAAAACTGGAATATTTACAATAGTAACAAAGGGTTTTTCATGATTTGTCTGCCTTAGGCTCTTCACAATTTAGTCCCAAGTATTTAAAATTTTTTTTACAATGTCCGGTAACTCATGATTATGCTGCCCAAGACGCTCCACTCTTTAGTCCCAGTGCACCTACGCGAAAATCCGGTCAATATGGCCGGGGATGGAGGCGAAATCCTCGTAGGAGAACTCCTCGTAGGTCTCATGAAGGTACATTTCCAGCCTGTTCATCAGGTTCCTGGGTAGGGCGATCTTATTGGGCCCTCCGTGGTAGGACACGTTACCGCACCACGACACCATCAGATACTCTGGTATCATTGCCCTGCAGAGCATAGCGGCAAACGGCCCTGGTTTCTGAAGGCTTTCTCGAAACATCCTTTCCCTCTGGGACTCCGAGATCCTCAGCAGGGTGATGTCGCTCATTACGCCCTGCTTTGAATTAGGGAGGGGAATGTTAGTATTGGGACTGCTTTACAGCCACGCGGTGGAGGGAGAGGGGCAGCATACAGGGATCTTTCCCTGGAACAGCCGCGAGGGGGTGGGACAGGGGCATAGTTCATGCTGTCCTGATTGCTGGCAGCAGAGACTGGCATTGCTTTCAATGTGAAAGGAGGCCAGTGCTACTAGTACAGTTTTAAGCAGCCAGAAGTCTACGGCTTACCATGATTGCACGCTACAGAAGTTCAGGTGTCCTGCCACGCTTCTCAGATAACTGCAAGACCACTGTAGGACCCCAGGCACTGAAGGCGAGGGCCGAAAATTCGACCTTGTCCTGAGTGCGCATGTGAGAGGTGCAGTGCATGGTCTTGTTCACAGAGAAAGACTAGGTTCTTTGTACACAACTTCATTTATCTGTCTCAGGAATTCACTCCATTTTTCCCATTCACACAGACACATCTGCGACTGTCTCCCAACCCAGCCTGTCAGCACACTCCCAGAGGCTAGTGCAGATTAGGAGGAGGAGGAAGAAGACGCGGGAGGACATGTTCTCAGAACTAATGAGCTGCTCCCGAGCCCAGGCAGCCCAGCAGACACAGTGGAGGGAGAACCTGTCCCAAATGCACCGAGCAGTCATGGAACGGGAGGAGAGGTGGCGTCAGGAGGACCAGCAGGCTACTGAAAAGCTACTTGGACTTCTGAGGGAGCAAACGGACACGCTCCGGCGCCTTGTGGATGTTCTGCAAGACCGGAGGCAGGGGGACAGAGCCCCGCTGCAGTCTATCTCTAACCGCCCTCCCCCGCCACCAAGTCCCCTCACCCAAAGTACAAAGAAGGAGGGGCGGCAAGGGCCGTTAAAACTTTCAGTCAACCCCTGCAGACTGCTCTAGCACTAGAAGGCTCTCATTCCCCAAAATTTTAAAAGTCCTTTCCTACACACCTCACAGAAGCCCCCGTGCAAGTTTCAACCCCCACGTTTCATGTCTGGTTCATAATAAAATATTCGTTTCTGTTAATTACTGTTTCCATGATTTTATTTTGGAGGAGAGTCTGTCTGAACGAGGGGAAGGGGCATGGTAATTGGACAGGACAGTCACCTTTACCAGGGTACAGAGGCGGGGTCAGGTCCAGGATCAGGACACATACCCAGTGCAGTGACTAGTGACCCTGTTCAATCTGGGAGGTGGTTTTCATGTTCTGGGGGGGGGGGGGGGGGGTTGCTCTGTGACTTTGTGGCGGGGGAGGGCAGTTACAGATCTAATGCATCACAGAGCCCCGCAGCAGGGGAGCTGTAACCCTCCTCCCCCTGCCAGACAGTCACATAGCCGACACATACACGCTGTCCCGCCCAGGAGGGCTGGCAGGCTCTGTTGAAACAACCAGTCCACCACTGCGGAACCCGTCATTCCTGGAGTTTAGAAGCATCATTTGCATCACAACACTAAACCCGCACCCCGCCACAGTCTGCGTCCCAGGTTTAAAACATTCCCGCGAAAACAGTAATAAAGACAACGGTGTTCATTATCAAAACAGAACAGATTTTATTTTTTGGGAAGGGGGTGAAGGGGGTATGTAACTGGAGAGGATAGTCAACGGTAACTGGGTAAAGAAACGGTGGCAAGTTCGGTTCTGAGTCCACAAACTTAAAATTCACTGGTGACCCTGCTCAGTCTGGAAACTGTCTTTCAAAGCCTCCCGGATGCACAGTGCGTCCCGCTGGGCTCTTCTAATCTCCCGGCTGTCTGGCTGGGAGTAATCAGCAGCCAGGCGATTTGCCTCAACCTCCCACCCTGCCATAAAGGTCTCCCCCTTGCTCTCACACAGATTGTGGAGCACACAGCAAGCTGCAATAACAATGGGGATATTGGTTTCACTGAGATCACAGCGAGTCAGTAAGCTTCTCCATCTCCCCTTGAGACGGCCAAAAGCACACTCCACCACCATTCTGCACTTGCTGAGCCGGTAGTTGAACAGTTCTTTTTCTGTGTCCAGGGCGCCAGTATAGGGCTTCATGAGCCAGGGCATTAGCGGGTATGCTGGGTCCCCGAGGATCACTGTAGGCATCTCCACATCCCCAAGAGTTATTTTGTGGTCCGGGAAGTAAATACCTTCCTGCAGCCGTCTAAACAGACCAGAGTTCCTGAACACGCGAGCGTCATGAACCTTGCCCGGCCATCCAACGTTGATGTTAGTAAAACGTCCCTTATGGTCCACCAGTGCTTGCAGCACCATTGAAAAGTAGCCCTTTCGGTTGATGTACTGGCTGGCCTGGTGGTCCGGTCCCAGGATAGGGATGTGTGTCCCATCTATAGCCCCACCGCAGTTTGGGAATCCCATCGCGGCGAAGCCATCTATGATGGCCTGCGCGTTTCCCAGGGTCACTACCTTTGACAGCAGTACCTTCACGATTGCCTTGGCTACTTGCATGACAACAACCCCAACGGTAGATTTGCCCACGCCAAACTGGTTCGCGACTGACCGGTAGCTGTCCGGCGTTGCAAGCTTCCAGAGGGCTATGGCCACTCGCTTCTGGACAGTCAGGGCTGCTCGCATCCGGGTGTCCTTGCGCTTCAGGGCAGGGGACAGCAACTCACAAAGTTCGAGGAAAGTCCCCTTCCGCATGCGAAAGTTTCGCAGCCACTGGGATTCATCCCAGACCTGAAGCACTATGCGGTCCCACCAGTCCGTGCTTGTTTCACGGGCCCAGAATCGCCGTTCCACAGTATCCACAAGACTCATTGCCACCGTCATGTCCTCGGCACTGGGTGTCGTGGTTTCAGACAGGCGTGTGCTACTCTCGGAGTTCAGGTCCTCACCCCGGTGCCGTAGCCTCCTCACCTGATTTCTCTCTATCTGCCTCAGTGAAAGGTCGATGATGAGCTGCGATGCGTTGACAACGGCCACAACTGCAGCGATGGTCGCAGCGGGATCCATGCTCGCAGTGCTGTGGCGTCCGCGCTGTCACTGACCAGAAAAGTGCGTGAACTGATTTCCCGCCGGCGCTTTCAGGGAGGGAGGGCGGGAGTGACGGTTGGATGACGACAGTTACCCAAAACCACCCTCGACACATTTTTTTACCCAGAAGGCAATGGCGGCTCGACCCAGAATTCCAATGGGCAGCGGGGACTGCGGGAACTGTGGGATAGCTGCCCACAGTGCACCGCTTCCAATGTCGACGCTTGCCCCGTTAGTGTGGACTGACAAAGTCGAATTACTGTCCTTAGTGTGTACACACACGTTCGACTTTGTAATATCGATTCCACATATTCGATTTAACTAAAATCGAACTACTCTCGTAGTGTAGACATACCCTACGAGCAAGACACAAATCCTGAGCCACAGGATCTTTCCACACAGAGTGAAAGAAAATGTCCTTTGCACTCTTTAAAATAAGTAACTATAGACAGAAATTTCTCTGTAAATTAGAAGAGATTAAATATGGTCTGAAGAGAGAAAGAACAGCAACATGAGATACACACATTTCCATACAGAAGACTCCTTTGAGATCTCCTCTAATGCGGACGATCTGGCAGACACAAAGCTGAAGCCATGGCCACTTATTAAAAATCCCTTTTCAAAAATCTAGCTTGAATAATTACATACAGTCTTCTTAAGATTTCCATGCAGTTTCAACTGGAGAAATTATTCTTCATTTTCCCTCCTAAAAATCCCATTATATAATGTTGATGGTGCAGAATGAATGCCACATCCCACAACAGTGCTGGCTGAATGATCTCTACAGAAGAACCATGTAAATTTCCATGGGATCCTCCAGGATGCACAACACTATAACTGCAAAATTTTCATGTAAATGACTTACAAGAGCCTGCTTTTTCTGTTAGTTAACGTTCTTCTTCTCCACTTCCCCCACTTGTATCTCACCACAAAAACATCACAACTTTCCCACATAACAGATATCTACCCCATTATGGCCAGGTGTAGGTTTGATAATTTATCTGAAAATTGATTTTCCATGGATAGTTAATTGTGAGATCCAGTAAGAAACTATATATATATATATATATATATATACATATATATACACACACATATACATATATATACACACACACACACACACATACATACACACACACACACACATACACACACACACACACATACACACACACACACACCTCCATATCCTTCAGCCAGATTCTTCAGATCAGTACTTCTCTAGATATCACATAAAAAGGGCTTGGTATCTGGAAAGAAATAATGATCCTATGCCTTGAATTCTGATGAGTACCTGGAGAATTTTACTGCACATCCATCCCTAGGAAAAATGAGACTATACCACCTAGCTTATAGTATCTCCCTGAATAGCACATAAATATGGTGGAACTAATATCAGTCCTCATGAGATCTCTTACACCTTCATTATATCTAGAACCCTACCATTTTGATCAATTTCACAGCCAGAGGGATTTAAAATTGGTCAGTTTCACATTTTCAGCTGTTTACATCTGAAATTTCATGGTTGTGTATCCGTGGGGGTCCTGACCCAAAAGGGGGCAGAAGGGGGACGCAAAGCTATGGTTGGGAGGTCGCGGGATTGTCACCATCACTTCTGTGCTGCCTTCAGAACTGGGCTTCCTTCAGCTGGGGGAGATACCCGGAGGTGGAGGTGGGTCTGATCTCCCCCAAAAGCAGCCATGCAGGGGAAGAGGAAGTCCTGCCCTTCCCCAGCCTAGTGCCTGGTGAATGGTATGAGCCCCCAACCCTGCCCCTTCCCCCTCCCCTCCAATAGCTAGATTTCATGGGGAAGGTCTGATATCACAGTCCAGGACGTGTTTTTCATGGCTGTGAATTCAGTAGTCCTAATTTTAAATCTATGTTGACAGCTTGTTCAGAATTAGCTAGTAGAAGAGATTTCCTCACCTAAAATGTTACGTATTGAATCACATAGTTTAAGCACTGTGAGAAGGAATGGTTAGTAGGTTAATGCCATGTCTACACTAGGAGCGCTTGACAAGTATAGGAATACCAGTATGCTACACCAGCAAAGCATCCTAGTGCGCACACAGCCATCAGCAAAGTTTTTCTACAATACAATACAATAAAACCACCCCCCACGAGCAAAACAAGCTCTACCCATAAAAGCACAGTTCTGCCTGTATAGCTGCAACTACACTAGGGATTTCAGCTGGCATAGCTACGTTGGTCAGGAACTACAGCTCTTCACACCCTGATCAACACAGCTGTGATGTCAGAAGTCTCAGGTTTGAAATTCCTAGAGTCCATGAAGCCAATGTTCAAATCCCAGCAAGCTCCACCCAACCCCTTTACCTTCCAAGGCAGATAAAGTAAGACCTGTCTACATGTAAAAATTAGATTGACCTAGCTCAGGGGTGGGCAAACTTTTTGGCCCGAGGGCCACATCTGAGTATGGAAATTGTATGGTGGGTCATGAATGCTCACGGTTCCCGGCCACTGGGAGCTGCAGAGGGCAGCATTTGGGGCAGGGGCAGTGTGTGGAGCCCTCTGTCTGCCCCTATATATACGAGTCGGAGGGGGGACATGCCGCTGCTGCCGGGAGCCGCACGGAGCCACGGCACGTGCGGAGCAGAGCAAGCCTCAGACCCGGCTCCCTGTCTGGAGCTCGAGGGCCAGATTAAAACGTCTGAAGGGCCAGATGCAGCCCCCGGGCCATAGTTTGCCCACCCCGACCTAGCTACATCGCTAAGGGCTGTGAAAGTTTTCATGTCCTGAGCACTGTAATTAGGCTGACCTAATCCCCAGTGTAGATGTGGCTATGTCAACAGAAAAATGCTTGCTACCACCTTTTGGAGAGATGGATTAACTATGTCAATGGAAAAAACCTCTTCCGTTGGTGTAAAAAGCATCTACACTACACCACTATAAAGGGCACAGCTGCAGCCCCATACATGGGCTTCCGTAGTGGCTGCAGTGTAGGCGTGCTCTGAGTTCCTTGCAGTTTAACATCATAATGGCTTTTGAATGAAACTTTTAAACTAACAGCAACAAAGGGAAAATGCAGTGGCTTCTCCACATGGACAATAAGGATTCCATTGTATTTTTCATCAGCAAAGGGGTCTACCTTGGTTTCCTGAACCAAACTTCCCCTCCTACATCATTGTGTAGCATGCTCTCTGAAAGTTGGCTACTGCTTGCTACCAAAAAGGTGGCTTCCTTCTTTCCACTGGTGATATACGACTAGAAGCATAATTATGCTGCTTATCTGGGGGAGTAGAACGGGCAATGGGAGCCTCTTCTATACAAAAAACCCTTCTCACCGCCACAGGAAATATACTTCTCTTAGCTCTTCCCTTGAGCAACAGGCAAGGGCACAGCTAACATTCTCCCTGTGTTCCACAGCTCCAAAGGGTTTGATCTGTTGGCTTGGGCGCACAGTCAGGACCCATGGCCCCTATCATGCACAGAACCCAGTAGCTAGCTCCTTTTGGAACACTTTAGCATGCATTAAAACCTGTCCTGAGTCATCTTGTATGTGAGCATTAACCTTTGCTTCCTCACCTCCTTTTTGTGGAGGTTGGCTTAAATATCATGATGGGTTTTTTTTAAATATATATCACACACACACACATTTGGGATTCATTTTATTTGGCCTTCTGCTTTTTGAAACTTTATAGGACACTCAGGTCAAGTTTTCTTTTGCAACCAAAAGGGCTAGAGACTTAGGGCTTGTCTACATGATCAGTTAGTGCACAGCCCGGAAGGGTGTAAATCTACAGTGCTTTAGTGTGCTGAGCACCACCTGGCCACATGGACCCTGCTACCGTGCCTTCAAAGCTTGTAATGCACATTAGCCAGATCCACATAGTGACTTAGCGCACAACAGGCTAGTGTGCGTTCTCCAGTTGAAACTGCAAGGAAATCTTAAGCTTGTTGCACACCAAGTCTCCGCGTGGACATGCCCTTTCTTTAAAAAGAAATTAAAGCTTAGCTTCTCACAACTGACTCCAGGAACTAAGGGCTTAAGGAAAATAAAATCTCAAAACTTGCAATGAAATCATGAGAGTTCACAGCACTTAAATACAATCACTTTTCTCTATTACCATGCCAGCCTGCACTGAGAAGTGAAGAAGATGTAAACAGAAGGCTTGTCAAAGGTTATTTCAACCCCCCAGACCAAACAAAATATGACAGGTACTAAAATACCTCTTCTTACTCGGCACGTGTGGTCAAAATACCATCATGCAAACAGGCAACCAGCCATTCCATTACTTAAAAAGTGAAGGCTGGGAAGTTCTAGAAGCAGAATTCACCTCCCAAAATGACCATTGAGGCTTCTATTTACTTTTATCTCAGCAATATCTAGTGCCACATTACAAAACAGGAAAACAAATGACAAGGGCCACACTCTGAGAGGCACTGACCCACTGCCTCCCACTCCCATTTACTTCACTAGAAGTTAAAGGCATTCAGCATTTCATAGGACTTGGCCCACAGATAGAAGAAGGAAATGAGGAAATATAAGCAGTGCTAAGAAAATAAATCCTTCTTACTTCCTCCTTCCATCCCTCCTTCCCTCTCTACACCTGTTAAACCAAACAATGGACAGGTGGCATATTCAGCAGAGGGATTAAAAAGCGGCACGCATTCAGCAGTACATTGCTGGAACAGGCAGACATAATTCATCTTATATTTGTTCGTTAGCAAACCAGCCGGCAGCCATATTTTTAGACGATCTGGTACATTATTTCAGATGGAGCAGTACACCCACTGCAAATAAGTGTATTTGACAATTCTGGTCATCCTCACTCTAGGAAATGTTAAATTAGAGAAGCAGATGTATAATCTGGGATCTGTTCCAAGTTTCATTTTATTTTATTTGTTTAAGAAAGGCACACAACAACAGTGACACTAGCTAGCATCCTTCTGCTTATTACATCATCTTATTGTCATCACTCAACACTGAAGATATTTGGTCAAAATAAAAGTTTTTATGAGCTTACTCTGGGGATGAATGTGCCACTGCATCTCCAAGTACATACTATCGAGAGGTCAAATGAGATGGAGAAGAGCAGGTTTTGTCAGCACTGACTTTTCTTGACAATGGCCTAAATCTTTGGTATTCATACCACCTCATGGCCCATGGGCCTGTTTATTGGGGCCCTCTGAAATACCAAGAAATATTTTCCCCTGACTGCAACACACGTATTTTGCCAAGGCACCTTGTGCTCCCAGCCTACCAGTGTCATAAACCAGAGAAAACTGATCTGATAACTCAGCAGCTCTACCCGGGAGCAGAAAGCTAGTGATCCCTGCACAACCAGGAAGCCTCCTAAAACCATCAATCTTTCCCCAACAGAAACCCTCACCACATAGGATAACATAAATCATGTGGAATCTCTTGTCTGTAGCACTATGCTGATTATAACTAAGGTAAACAGATAAGAATAATAAGGCAGAAAACAAGAGACCTGCAGGTCCTGGCCTATAAGAATTAGCTTAAATGCTTACTATAAGAATAAGGCTTTACAGTCTTAGCAGGAGTAAGTTGCTTAATGAAGTTAGCATAAGTAAGTAAACTAACAGTGACCCTAAGTCACAAGATGGCATAAGACTTTTGCTTGTTTTGCAATAATCACAAGTTATTAAGCATACACTGCTGACATGTAACCGCGAAAAGGCAGTTTGTATTTTTGGAGGAAAACATCAGCAGATGCCTAACCGCAGGTAGCTATCGTAACTAATTCACGTACATGCAAAAAAGGTTAAATTAATTAATATACTAACCTATAGGATAAGGACACCCCAATATTATGAGTGTGAGGAAATTAAGATAGGAAGGAGGGAGGAGTCACTCATGTATATGCATGATGGATACCAATGCCTATAAAACATTCAGCCATGGATCAAGCTGTAGGAGCTATCTATCGGCATGCCAGAGTCACACTGGGATTTGTCTCAACTCTTTGAGATCCTCCTAAGGACAGAGTGAATATACAAGTGTAATGGTTCAGGACATTGCTACAGGATTGCAGTACTTCACCTTACTTCTTTGGATTGTTTTACTTATAGGACTAATCACAGTGATGATAAAAATTTTGCAATTACAAAAGGCCTTCCCAGCGTGTGAGTGGTGTTGTCACTGCTGTGCCCATCGGGGCTCTGAAGTAAATAAACCCGAGAAAACTGGGCCTGATATTGGCACAAGAACCTACCAAATATTAGCGTGCTAACTAGAAATCCTAAATAATCAGAATTAATTAACAGATCAAGCAACATGCCTTTTCTCCCAATTCTGTCCCAAGAGAAAGAGACCACACTTGTTTGCATTCCTTCACCACAGTAGAGCACGGGGAACAGAAAGAAAACAGATGCCAAATGGGGAACCAAAGAAAGAGAGGAGGTATAAAACACATGTAGCACTGGACTGTGACATAAGCAGAAGAGACACTAGAATGGAGTGACAATGGACAAGAAAAGTGAATATATTTGCGGAAGTAAAGTATGAGACCAGAGTTGAAGGAAATGGGAGAAGGAGGGACTGTCAAAGGGAACAGACTAAGAGAGAAATGAGGTTAAATGGAAGTTTTAAAATAAGTGAATTAAGGAAAGACCAAAAAACACAGGGAAGAGGGAGGTGGAAGGAAAAAATGCAATTAAAGAGGAAAAAAGAGGGAGGGAAATGGAAAAAGAATAAGGAAAGGACATTGAAAACAGGGAAAATTACACCAATATAAAACAATAAGAAAAAACTAAATGGGCTGAAGGACAGGAAAACAAGAAATGGAAGAATAATTATGTTAAATATATATTATAGCCAGTGATAATTGGCAGCTAAAATTAAGGCAGCCGAATATATTCATTGTAAGACTCCGTATGCAGGCTCCCTAACTTCTCCTCTCAGAATGAGTAATTTCCAGATCTGGGCTCTCTCTGCATGAGGGTAGATTTTTCTTTTTTAACCAAAAGCAACAAAAGTTTGAACAAAGACAGTTTAGCTGTTTTGAGAACTAAGAAGAGAAGAACACACCACACTTTTCCAAGTGTGCTACAAAGTTTGATTTATTTAAAAAAACAAAAAACAAAAACAAAAAAACAGCATTAGCTCTGGTGCCAAATTTGGTGGAGAAGAAAGTTAAAATTTGGCAGGGAAATATCCCTTAATGATCTCAGATCCCTTTCATCTGTGTTCTGGAGAAAATCACTTCTGACTGATCACACCCCAGCTGGGTGTGCTAGACGTGGAAAGACCAGGCAGTCCCCTAAAGAGAGGTTGTAACAGAAGTAATATGTGGTGGGGGAAAGCTGATTTACCAATCTTTTACTTCTGTTCAAAAAATAATCTGGTTGCATTCAAGAGATGGATGAATGTTCCAGACGGATCTTATTTTCCCCAAGCTTTGTACATCTCTGTACAGATAACACATCTCTAACTAGGGCTGATGAGTAGAAAATCCTGAAGAGCCTGTGAAAGTGAAGCCCAGTTAGCAAATGACCGATTCACTTTCACCTGTGTTTTTACATTCTTTCATTTTTTGGGCTGAGCTTTATTAACAAACTAAATAATATGTCAGCAGAGGGACTGGGGCCAATGAGACTTCATTAAGATACAGCTGACAAAGAAAACAAAGGTGAAAATGTTAGGATAGAAGTTGAAATAAATGAGGTAGCCAGGCTATGGAATGGAAGTGCTTTAGCTGTGTTGCCTTCAATTAAATGAAATTACTGTAGAACGTGCCTAAACCAAGCTTGCAAATGAGTGCTTACTACAATTTGAAAATTGTCACATCAGTGCAGCAGGCTGAAAATTATATACTGAATGAAAAAAATCTGGTCTAGTGGCAAGGAAGATGGAGGGTGAAGGAGTGTGAAGTGCTGAGCCACATGCTAAAATATTCAGCTCAGACAGGGACAAAAAGGCTTGCCAAGCCCAAAAGCCTTGAGACTGGGGGGGAGGGGAGGACTAAAGTCTCTTTTTAAGCTTTGTTTGCATTTTAATTACTTTATTTTCCTTCTGTATTTATCCCCTCCCTCAGGCTGCTGACTAGATGGAGACTTTAAGAGAAAAAAAGCTCCTTTTCATACTTCTATCATGCACAGAGCCGAAAAAGAACAATTGCCCTTCAAAATAATTGAAAAATAAATATTTCTAGATGACACATTTTTATAGGTTTATGTTTTTAATAGGGTTTTGTAGTTATTTTTCCTCCCAGACGTCACAGACTTGACATGTTGCTGAAGCTTATTTCACAGAAACAAATTAAGCTTGCTACAGCCATGCTGAGAAGTCTTAGTGAGCACCCAACAGAAAGAATAGCTTTGCAAGGAAGGTGAAGGTTGGTTTAAATGGGTAGCCAGAACTTTCTGAGACATCAACTATAGAAGGGCACACAGGTAGTAATACAGCCAAACAAAGGAATCTTGGGCACCAAAATAACACCATTATAATAAAATACTGGGCAAGAGAAAATTCACTGTTTTGAGCAAGGTTTGGTCTGGCCTCACTGGCAGACAAAGTTTCTAATCCCAGTAGCGACAGCCTTTGTGATTTTTAGATATACCACTTAATATCTTAGCCTCAGTTTCCTCATCTACAAAATTAGGATAATAATAATATGCCTTGTTCAGAGTTAGAAACGTTGACATTTGTAGATGGCTTGGAAAATAAAAATTCCTACATATTAGCATTATTGATTCATTCTCTTTGTTTGCAAGGTTCCACACAGATTGGACATCTGATGCTCCTCCACGGGATTATGCAGGAGGTCAGGCTAGCTGACTGTAATGGGCATTTGGCTTTGGCATCTGATCTTAAAAGCTATGAATCTATTAAAAGGTTCTGGGACATTTTCAGCCAAATTATACATTCTGGAAAAAAAGATAATTACAATGTAAATCCTGAAAGAATTGTTGCTAGTTAGAAAGGTTCTATTCACAAGAGGACACACTTCTAGCACAGAAACACCTTTTGGTTAAACAGGTGGTTCTTTTCTTATTTGTCCTTACTGATTATAGGTAATTTTAGTATACATATCATTCACTTAAAACAAAAAACTTTGAGAAAGGATTATAATGTAATATTTTTTAGTTCGTTTTGCAACAATTTATTAAAAAAATATCCAGGGTGGTCGTGAAGGAGTACATATCAGATGACCTTGCTAGTACTGATTTGACCACAATATTGTTTTAATTGTTATTCATAGTATTTTTAATATTTCTGCTATTTTTAATTTTCAGATGTGGGCACCTAAATTTCACCTGCAAAATGTGGGCATGCACCATTTTATCTGCACATTCCAATTATCAACTGTGCACCCCTAAGTCATCCAGTCAGGAAATAACTATTAGTTACATATTTTAAATAGCACAAATGTCAAATGATATACAGAACTGAAATCTTTACCCTGCTTTGGGTTAGGTACATAAGTTATTGTTTATGCTTCTTGACTGGATGACCTATGTAAATAAACAAAGAAACTGCAAATTTTATAGCTGAATGTACAATTTGAAATTAATTTTTAGTGAATGTTAAATATCTAAAATATACACTTTAAGAGTATTAATACTAGTAAAGTTCAAGTACTTGAATGTTCACAGAAATCAAACATGAAAGGGTCTTGCATATGAGGGAATCAAAATTTTCTTTCAAAGTCAAATATTCACTCAGCTTTAGTAATATCCCATGACAGTGAATTCCACAGACTCACCACTTATCTTATTACTACCACATCATTTATTTAAAATATTTATTTCAGGAAATCTTTATATTTAACTATTACACGGTGTGGAGAACATGTTCTAGTTTTGTGTTCTGGATTCGCGCACAAATGTTCATTAGTTAGAAGAGCAATTTAAGAAGTTAAAAAAATAGGAACTTAAAAAAATAGCGACTTGGATGATAAAAACAAAACCAGAAAACTTGTATTATTGAGAATGAATGGCTCTGAGCTGCTAAGTACCATAAGTGATCTCTGAAACTACATAAGGTGATTGTATTTGAGATCTTATGAATCTGCACACTGGGTTCATTAATTATTTGTCTTATACTCCATTAAGAGGTTAGGACTAGACATGAGCCAGAGCAATATACTCTGTACTTTTCCTCTCTATGGGCAGTGGAAAAACTGTCTCCTCTACTGAGGGTTTATCATCTGTCAAGTTTCTAGTATGCAGATTTTTTATTTATTATTAATAATTATTATTATTATTTTGTTCTTGTTAAGTGGAATGGGAATGGGAAAGAGAAATTCATCTTTAAAAGCATGCATTTTTCTTGGTCAGCTCTTAATACTGGTTTCTTTAGCATTAACTTCCAGAACCCTGCTTTTGTTTTCTCAGCTATTTTCAGATGACAAGCCATGTTGTGATAAGACACATCAGGCTGTGTCAGTCAGGCAGCAAATCCGAAAATCTGAAGGACGCTTTTCCCCACAAAGCCATGCTTATTTCAAGCAGTGCAGAATTTAAGCAAAGTTGCACAGAAAAGCCTTGTGTGATCTGAAAAAAAGCTTTTGCAATGTCACTGGTCAAAATTAATCTCTGGGTCAATCCCAATGAATTCAGTGGAGTTGGGTCAAATTCATCTCAGTGTTAAACCACAAATTTGGACAAATATTTTTATTTTTGGCTTCTGTTGAAGAGTCATGTCACTTCCTACTGGCATGAATAATTGCCTCAAAACTGACCTGCAAAGGTAATATAATAGAGTCCAGCAACTTGATCCATGTATGCACACAGAAATCAGGCTATGAAACATCCAGTTCAGCATATGGCCTACTATAAAGTAGTACTACCAGCCCCATGCTTCTACTATGACCATAACCACTTCAGCCATCCAGCTCTCACTCCAAGGTAATGTCCCAGCATGCACCACACTGTAAAGTCACAATCAGCACAGAACTTAGCTAGAGAATGGAATCTACGCAAAGGAATAAGAATGGGGATCAGCATAGATACTTACCTCTCTAGAGCAGAGACTTCTCAAACTGTGGTCCGTGGACCACCAACAGTCTGCGAGCTCCATTCAGGTGGTCTGCAGATAGTTCCCTCTCAGGTGTGCGCCTGGGTGGCTGCACACAAGAGAATGAAGGGCCACCCACCTAATTAGTGGAGCCTCACAGGCATGGCTCCACTAATTAGGTGCCTGGACCCTGAAGAATGTAAGGTGAGGTGGTGGCCTTGGGGGGAATAAGGGGTTGGTGGGAGGGGGCAGTGGGGTGAGAAGAGGGGGTTTGGGGAATTTGGGACATGCAGGGCTGCAGCAGCCAAAGAAAGAAGCGACTTTATCCAGCTCCAGGGCTGCTGGGGACAGATGGCCCTCCTTCCCAGTCCCAGCTCGGGGGCTGCCACGGCGGGGAAGTGAGGGCACATCCATCACATTAGAAAGGTAAGACTACTGATATTAAAATATGAGTTGTGCGCTTTTATTTGTAGAACAAAAACATTAATTTTTATTGGGGGGGAGGTTTATATACTGCTTTTATCCAAAGCGCTTTACACTAGTTAGCTAACGGTACAAACAACATCTGGAAAGATCATTAAGTGGTCCGCCAAGACCCTCAGCAATTTTCAAGTGGTCCGCGGAAAAAAAAGTTTGAGAACCACTGGTCTAGAGAACTAGGGTCACATTGTTATAACAATCTCATATTATAGACAAAAGTGAAAAACATTTTTTTTTTGTAATACTGGTGGCTACAAAAGATATACATCACCAACAGAGAAAGTATTTTTTTAATTAAATTGAATCACATGTCATACTGCACAACTTCATACAAATGTAGCTACATTAAAAGTCTCTGAAAAAAAATAAACCTTACTTAAGATGTTTAGAAGAAATACTAGAACATGTTTTTCTTTAGGAAAATTCTCATCAGACTTATGGGAAGCAGCATTTCCTATTGCCTAAAGTACTGGACTGGGACTTTGGATATCTAGATTTATTCCTAGCTCTCCTACTTGCCTGCTGGGTGACCTTAGGCGATGTGTTGCTTTGTGCCTCAGTTTCCCCATCTGTAAAATGAGGATAATGATACTGACCTTTGCAAAATGCTTTGAGGTCTATGGATAACAAGCACTACATAAGAGCTAGGTATTATGATTAGGAAACAAGTCATCATAAGTTGTTTGAGAAAAACACACGTGGCATTACTGACACTAATCCAGACTTGGACACAGACCCTGCTGTTCCAAGATAACACTGGTGCTAATGCCAGGTGTTCAAAAATCATGATTAGGAGTCCCCCAAAAATGAGACTGATTTAAAAATCATGAGATTTTAAAAATATTAGATCTGGAGTTCTGCTGGCTTTTGCACCTGTAGGGGTCATGGTTACAAGCTTATCTCTGCAATCATGAGGACCAGAAGCTTCCTTTTGTTTTTTAAATGAAAGCAAAGATTCTTGTGCATTCACATAGCTCCAGGGTTTGGACTTTAAAAGAAAAAAATATTGCAAGACTCACAATAAAAAAGTGGGAGTCGGCAACACTAAATCTGGGACCCATATGAGGTGGGCAAAGAGTTGCATTGATGGAAATTCTGAGTGGCAGAATGGAAAGACAGGGCAGGATATGTGACATTGGAGAAGCTATTTATGGCAAGAGGATTAATTGCTGTGTGTTTAAAATGAATTTTATGTTGCTGGAGGGCGATGGGGCTGATATGCTGCTGGTGCAATGAGTTTTCCTAGCCTCACTGAACTTGTTGGTGTCCACCTAAAACCAGTGGAAACCAGAGGTCCATGACATTGCAAAAATTTGGTTCTCACTACTCTGCGTCTACTTTCTCTCAGCAATAAATGATGTTGTCACTCCCACACACTGTACTGAGCTAACCTCACATTATCCCATTCTGGACTGACTACCTAAAGAGGCAAGAAATCCACAGGGTAAGAAGAGTATGTAGAAAAAGGGATTAATCTGGTAGTTCCATTGTAGGAGAAAGAGGAGATTAATTAATTATAGATTGCATTTGTGACTTGTGCTGGACTCTACTAGTCAGGCACACAGCTGCACCCTTTCCATAATCATTTGAGAATGTCCAAACAAGATGAAAAACGTTGATGTGCACCAGCAATATGGAGGATCGGGGAAGATTGGTCATGAAGGCCTGGGAAGAACGCCACCCACTGAACCACCAACACCACTTAAAGCAGCAGCCTGCAGATTTCCTTGTTTTCCATCCAATTTTGACCAGGCCCAATCCTACTTAGCTTACAAAATATGGCACAATCACAGCCTGAGGTGTTTTTTTTTTGGTTTTTTTTTAAATAGGAAACTAAATACTCACGATGATGTTAGGTTACAGTACGGTTGCCCTGAGCAGCCTTGAACTGTAGTATACAGACTTAGCTAATATTTTTTTCCCCTGGAACTTAGGTTTTTCACATGTTGAACTCCACCATGACTCCTTTCCAGTTCACTTCATCCTCCCTAACTTCCAACTCCCCACACATCGCTTTTAGAGTTGCGCATAGCCAAGAAGTAGCCACTCGTTCAAAAGATAAAAATATTTAATGAATAGCAGAAAAAGCATATTTGGCTCAAAATAAAGTACATTCTTGACATTTTACAAGTGAAGCGACTAAAAAGTCTAATGTAAAAGATTCATAACTGTCATTTCCTGTATATTTCTGAAATTGCTGCATTGTGCTTTTAGGAAATTTTGCATTAGCTATAGGTTTATTTTCCCCTCCAGATGCTTCTCAGTCTTCAACTGCTGACATTAGAGTCTTTCAAATCAGACAGTTATCATTTATAGTGAAACTGGGTCAGAAAGGTAAAAAAAAAAAAAAAAAAAAAGTTATTGGGAACAAATGTGACATGACTGATTTTTGTTCTCTCCTTTCCTTAATTACAGTCTATGACAACTCCTTTCTCAGGAAGATTTTGCATATAATGTTATTTAGGCTCATAGCAGTAACATTTTACTATTATCAAGCCTTCCAAAAAATGGTAATTTTTTGGTTCTAATCACTGCTCGCCGTTCATCTCTGGAAATTGGGGTCCACCTTAGTAGAGTCACAAATAATTTAGGGCTTATCTACCACTGTAGCGCTTAGTGAAGACGCTACCTATGCTTACGGGTGAGCTACTCCACCTCCCCAAGAGGCGGTAGCTATGTTAACGGGAGAAGCCCTTGTGTTGATATAGCGCTGTCTACACCGGGGGTTAGGTAGTTATACCAATATAAATTGATAGTGTAGACCAATCCTTAGTCTCTTGGTATTAATATATTACTTTTAATTCACAGAATCAAAGCCACCACAATGCTTTCCATTATTCAGTATGCTTGGTGATTTAATGAAAGGCAGAACTACAGTACTACTAGGAAATCTGACATGTCCTCTACAATGGCCTCTTAGGTTATTAAAACTTACAAGAATTTTAAAAAGTTATGAACTTTTCACCATTAATGCCATTTCTAGAATTTGTATAGAATACTGTAGACAATGAAAAGAAACAGTTTATTTTATTTTTCTAAACAGTTCTTTTTCATGCAATTCAGGTTGCAGACAATGCAGGAAAAATTTAAAATCCAGACAGAACCCTCTGTAACTAGGAGCGGAGAGGCTATCTATGATGAAAACTAACTGACAACATGCCTGGAAA
The DNA here is from genome assembly GCF_028017835.1 of Emys orbicularis. NCBI lineage: Eukaryota > Metazoa > Chordata > Testudines > Emydidae > Emys > Emys orbicularis. The sequence goes on along the minus strand of NC_088688.1, from coordinate 75,642,400 downwards.
TTCTTAGGCCCTGATCCTGCAAAGACTTACACATGCGAGCAGTCTCATTGCCAAAAGTGGAACTAGATATGCTTAATGTTAAGTTAATCTTGCATAAGTCTTTGAAGGATAAGGAACTTAGACTTTAAGATCTTTGGAGCAGAGACCTTCTCCTCTTTTTTGTCTATAAGCATCTAGCACACAGTGGTACTATATAAAATTATTGTTCATTAATCTAGCCAGTTGTGCAGCTAGAAAATTAACAGGATAAAAAGTTAATTATTAAGGGATGGGGTCGAGGAGAAAAAGTACAAGTAAATAAGGGACATCTAAATGAAGCTTCAGTTTCAGATCATTTTGAAAACCAAAAGGCAAATACAGATTTTGAACCTCCAGAAAAATTACCTCTGACTTTGCAAAGTTATTTTCCCTTCTTTTTTCTTGAAATGACTTGGGACCCAAATTGGAGATTGTACAATAGATGGTGTTATGCATTAATAAGACTCATTATATCTACCTTTAGGGGATGAAGCTTCTATGTTCCCATTACTTTGCAATATTGTATATAATTGAAGATTATATTGCTATTTTCTGACAAATTTCCAGTTTTTCAAAGTATGAGTCATCCCTGTCTCTTAATTTATGCAGGGAAATAGATTATAAACATCAAAAACACCCAAATATTTTTGAGCATACAGTAACAGGTGCATGTTTTGTAACATATGTTAGGTTTAACCTTTATAGCACTGAGGATAAGTTTACTTGTTCATCAGCCCTCCTCAAACCCTCCTTGTCAGTCCCCACAGCTGGACAGAATACCTCCCACCTCTATCTCACTTGTGTTGATGGCCAACCTTCCAGTTTTAGCTTCCAGCTGGTTCTCTTCCTCTTCTATGTATTCCTATCTGACCCTCAGTTGCCCACGACTCCCAGCTGATCTGGGAGCCAATGGTGGGGAGGTTGTCTTGGACAATTTATAGAGATCAGTAAGTATTTCCAGCAGGGGGAGAAGGGGAGGCAACACAGTACTTGGTCCAGGCGAGAATCAACTTCCACCCTGCCCCCCTACTATTGGAAATCCCCTCAAATTACTCCCACTAACATCCCTTATCTGAATTATTAAACTCTTACAAACAGCCAGTCCTCAGATGCTATCCTCTTGGGAACCAGCCAGTTTCCTAAGAATTAGGTTTGAGAGATTTATATATGAAACTAAACACTAAGTTCCAACACTTCAGTAGAACTTTATCTGCAGGATGACTTTATCCCAAAAGGCAACAAAAAAGAGCTTCCAGTCTCTCTTATGTCAGTGCATCCTGGCAAAAAGAGCTCCCTTCCCACCATTAGGGGAAAATATACATTTTCCATTTGTAGACTGAACTCTGGGTCTCCTGATTTTGTCTGCAAACTTAAAGTGCCAAATGTGACAAACTGCAGCATTCTGCTACAGAAAGGGTTTTTTCCACTAAGAACCACAAGCTGTTTCATATCTTCATGTGAATTATGAATGAACTGTCTTTGAACCCAGCTCTCTGTGTGAATGACAAACTCATTTCAAATACTATGACTTCTGTGGTACACTATTAACAGCTTATTGTATACCTGCTATTTCTTGTATCGTATCAGAATGAGAAGAATCCTATTGCCCCAAAGTCTAACTCAAACTGCTGTTTTACTAAAAACAGATTAGCACCTGCAATATTTTAGATATAACAGTGTCTACAACATATTCCCTGTTGCACTCCTGCCCTCAGAATTCCAGCAGAGGTGTCATGACAATGGAATCAACAGATCTGACAACTTAAAGGAGACAGACTGTAACATATTTAATAAGGTCTATGAACTACAATCCTATGACTGTGGGAAAAGACTTAAAGTCACTTGGACTAAATCACACTAAGGAGAACTCATCATATACTGGGAACTTTGTTTTGATTGCTGGACTCCTGTTATGTTCCAACATCATTCAAGGTTGCTGTGTTTAGGAGTTAAAGTTGTTGGGGCTAAAAGACTGCAGGGAAACTCATAAAGGGCTGCTATGGAAAACCTGAGTAGTTTTCTATGGACATGGGGTTTAATCCAACAGTCTCTGAAATTAATGGGAGCCTTTCCACTAACTTCAATGAACACTGAACTAGGTAAATATAAAATGTACTATAACCCAGGGGGCATGGGATGAGGGGTGGAGAGGGCTTTGTCTTTACTCTCATCATCTCAGGTCTTGACTACTGCAACATTTTCTCTGGCCTTGACAAATGCAATCTTGCCCTGTTCTTATCAATGCAGAATGCCCTTGCAGACGTGCAAAAGATCAGTTTCCTAGCCCACCACTTTGACCATGTCTCCCCTCTCTTTGCATATCTCCACTGCCTCCTCCTTCTCTACTACATCAAACATAAGCTGTTTAACTTCACTTTGAAGGCCCTTCATGGCCTACCCTCGCCCTTCCTATTCTCTCCCACTTCCAATCCAATGGTACCAACCTCCATTGCCCACTTGTTAAATTTTCAAACAAGCCCTTTGATTGCTTTTTCCCATGCCGCCCCTCATACTTGGGAAGAGCTCCCTATATACATCTGCAAAGCTACTTCATTATTCTCCTTCAAATCCCTCCTCAAAACTCTACTTTTCTGTGATGCCTACAAAACACCTGACAACAATTAGGCCACTGGTGTGCACTTAGGCCACTGTCTACCATGCTGACCAATAGTGTTTCATTGTTTCTTTGTATTCCCCCATCTGCCTGTCCACATCTATCTGTTGTCTAGCCTTATATTTAGACTGTAAACTCTTTGGGGAAAGGAGTGTCTTTTTGTTCTGTGTTTGTACAGCACCTAGCACAATGGAGGCCTGGTCTATGACTAGAGCTCCTAGGTGCTACAGTAATACCAATAAATAAATCAATAAAATTATTATAATAATAATAATCCTCAGTTTTGTTTCTTTTGCTCTGCATCTGTCCTATTTCTATTTTCTGTTTTCTGCTAGAAGCTATAGTTTCTGCTCCAGGTGTAAAGCTTATCGAACTTCAGAATATAGTGTTTCTTGGATCCTGGATTTGGTCTTTGCTCATCCAATACCATCTACACTGGTTCCTGACACCAGGAGAGAGGAGAAACTTCCCAACAACTAGGTCTCCCCCTCCATTCCAACCTAATCTCATATGACCTTGAGTTTCTGCCTACCAAAGCAAAGTACCACAATGAGCATCGCTCACCTACCCCAGAGTATTATAAAAGAGCACTTTTTCTTTCAGTATCCCTAGCCCCTTGCTTCTTCTGTCCTCTCTTAACTGTTCATCTGTCTGTCCTTAGCTGGGGAATATTTATTTAAAATTACTAACTTTGCAGGTAAATTAAAACCATCCGATTGCAACATTGTTAATTACAGCAGAGTAATAGCTTTCTGTTTAAAACTTGACTGTTCTAAGTGCTTCAAATTCCATACAGTAACTTGGATTGTCTTGAAATTTGGTGTGCTTCATGGGGGTTCAGGGCAGGGTTAGTAATCCATTTGCCCAAGGGGGTCCAGAAATACACCCCCCTGGAAAAAAAACAGTTTTTCTTAAAATTGACCTAGTCTGGCAAAGCTTCCCCGCCCCCCACGCAGATAGAGATCAAACCAGGGCTCAGACCATCATACCAGGGTCTCCAACACTCAAGGATTACCCCAACAGAGTGCATGGACTCGTGAGGGGGATAGCAAATTAAAATTTTATTTGAAAACAGGTTTGGTTCTCCAGTTAAGTGCACATCAAGTAGTTCTAAGGCTCACAAACCAAACCGATTACATTGTGCATGTGCAAAGAGGCAGGCCAACTGCCTGGAAAACTCTCTCTATAACACAGGACCCATATGGCTCTAATGGTATATTACAATCATTCCCCAGGCACAGAATTTAATCCTATCTAGGGCAGAAATCTAAAACTAAAACAGGGGAAACTTGTCCCAGTCTGCCTCTGTCAAAGGTTTGGTATGGTTTTGGTTTTATTTTGTGGAAATGTAATCTGAGTACAGCAGAATATCCAGAAGGCACTGGAACTATTTTTTGAAAAGAAAATAATCTACACACGCAAATGCTCTCTGGGAGGATGACTAAAGGTAAAAGACTAGGTGGGAACAGTGGAGAGGTTGGGGGATCAGGAGATAGAGAGGGGATGGAGACTATAGAGGCAGTGGGAAGGAAGGGGTGGAACACTGAGAAGGGGGACATGGGAATGAGTGATGGGGAGAATAGGGACCCACGTTCGCTTTGTATGTGTGTGTGCACGTGTGTGTGCACACCATGATATGGGGGCCCCAGCCCGTCTCTCCCTGTCCCTCTTCATGTGATCTGGAGGCGCTTGCCATTCGGGGATGGGGAGCGAGCCCCTCTCCCAACCCCTAATGAGAGCTGGGATGTTCCCCAGAGATGCCTGAGCCCCACTCCCTGCCCCCTGGATATTGGGTGGACTCCGCTCATCTGTGACAGTCTGATGCTCCACCCTCTCTCCCCCTCATGTGAGCCAGGTTCTGGAAGGGGCTTGCCTTCCTGGGGATGTTTGACTCCCATTTCCTACCCCTCAAATACTCCACAATACCTTGCAAAGCTAAACATTGCATTTGGCATCACTGAATATAAACCGTGTCAAATCAAGATACTTGAGCGTTCTACTCTGGAACAAGGTAGAGTGCGCCTTCCTGGCCCAACTAATCTGGAATGCTGGGTTCAGAAAGAAGAGAAATGGGGTATGCCATGATACCAGAAAAATGAGGTAAAAAACAGGGTGATTTTAGTCTTGGGTGACATACAGAATGATTTTAACTTGTGACTTATAAACACAGCTAGTTTTGGGGGCATATTTTGGGAATGCACCTCCTGTGTAAGGTGAGTTGACACATTGTGAGAAACAGCTTCCCAGAAAGATCAGTAACATAGTAACTCCTTGGTCACTGTACTATACCGTTAACTTTTAGCAATAAAATTGGCTAAATTTGGTTATTTGGTCTCCTGAACACTTTTCATAACAAACCACAAGTGTAGTCAATCAACTGGCTATGCATTTTTATTAATATTGGCCATTATCAGCCCGAATACATTAAAGCGTTTTTTGCCACTGTACTTGTTTTAGGAGCCATTTACTGCACTGCCAGAATTTGGCCCAGTGCATCAGAACGAACTCGTGCTCTCCGTATAACCTGGAATGAATATTCTTCAGGGAAATTCCATGCATTTTCTGTTCATAAGCAATGAAAGAGTTGTCATTTAGACCAGCAGCCTTAGGTGAACAGATTGAAGGCACAGCTGGATACATGGCCAAGTACTAGGTCTAAATTGGTATTGTATCAAATAATTGGCGTATTAATTTATGGAATATTATGAAGAATCGACATTACCTATACCACTAAAATCCCCGTCAACTATTCCGACAAACTCTTAACAGAGCATCCGTTTGCAGATGATGCCAATCACTGCTCAGTCTAACTGCAACAGTGCGCTCAACTTTTGAAGAGACTTATTACTGATCTCTCCTTTGTGAATTTGTTATGCAGATACTGTAAGGCAATTATTTTGATATTTTATTCCATAAGGAGAATATGAACATAGGACAAACGCGAGGGAAAAGAGATGGAAAGATTTAGTCCAGTATAGTTTAGGAAATAGACCCAGATGATTGGTCAGGACACACGAATGAATGAAGGACAATAACTTGGATGGATTTTAAGCAGCAGGCCACTTAACACTAGGTAAGGGCATTGTACATCTACCAAGCATTTAACTGGGTCCAGTGTGGAGTTACATGGCTCCCATCATGTAATCAATAACTCAGGGTAGAATCTCCCCTCCCAGCCTATGCTTCAGGACTCAGCTCAATTCTGAGTCCTCTAACCCTCACCCCTGTGGAGAGCGAGAGTACCAAGGGGTACTCAAGGGGGTTCTCAGTCCGTGAAGACTTCAGGTCTCCCCTTACAGGCAAAAGGTCTGCCAGCTAAAATTCCAGATCTCATTTACATGTGGGAGTACACTCTTTTAGCCTTTATCTGCATAGGACACCAGACCCAAATTACAACAACTTCACATTCCTATATTTTATATGGGGCTTCTAAATCCTAGTCTTATTTACCCCAACTGCACCTCCACAATGCTGCAAGGAAGGCAACCATACCTATCTGTGATACAGAGGCTCCTAGGCAAAGGGTTCCCTGTTCTTTGCAAACAACTCTCACCTCATACCGGACAAACTCACTACACCACACCATGTCTGGCAGGGTATTTATCCATAAAAAGTAGCACGTAAGATATCTACAGAAAGCTCATAACTTGTCAAGATTCATAATCACTGCAAGAGAAATGTATGGGTAATATTTAAGGAATAATGTAATTATGTCCAAGTATGCTTCATAGACTTAGAGTAAAAATTGGTTACCCGAGGATAATGTGTCTCAGTAACTGCCCATTCAGGCAAGCGGGAGTCTCACCCCTTCCTATTTGGCCAGTGATGAAATGCAAGGCACAACTGTTTGGTCCTGCACAATACTAAGACTTTCAATTAGGAAAAAAAGGAACTTTACAAAAAGACAGATTCACCCTGTCTGTGAACACAAACCAAAGGCTGTTTTCAGTATAACACAGAAAAGGGAGTAGCACTCTGTATCCATGCACTGAGGAAACTCCTTGTAGAGCAGGGGTGCTTTCATGAATGTGTTTGGATCCTGATTCTTGTGAAACAAGTCAGATCTGCAACGGATTTCTTTGGGGAGAAAACCTGCTTTATTAGATAGGAAAGGTAACTACTGATAAGTGTAGATCCAGGTGTGTGTTTTATGATTTTGTTTTGTATTTGTTTCCCCCACTTTCTCTCATTTCTATTTTAACCTTCACCCTTTGTTAAAAAAATCTTCTTTTGTTTTATTACAAGTGCTGTGTGGTTTACAGGAGCACTGGTGTAAGGTAAAACTAGTAAACTGGGATACGCTGCATTTTCTGGAGCAGAGGATCTGGGATTTCTGTGAGTAGTCAGAGGCTGGATATCACAGGGGAACAATTCAAAGGGACTTGGGGTTCACCTATTGTCAACCTGCAAGGTGAAGACAGGGCTGACACAGCCCAGAAGACAGAGCTTGAGCGGCTGAAAGGTTGGGGGTGTTAGGAAGCTGACATCCAGCCAAGGCATAGGCAAGATTCCCTCATGCTGAAGGCAGGGGGTAACAAGGTGACTTGAGGTCTGTCCTGAGAACTGTCACACCACCAGACCTATGGCAAATGGGAAAAGTTCCTTCCTGATCCCAAAAAAGAGGCGATCAGTCAGACCAACTGCATCCTGGAAACACAGCTCCCTATTTATAGCTACTGGTACGCAGAGCAGCTGATGAGGCAAGGGGCTGGAGCAGCACAGGCAAAGATTTAAGTTATTGGGAGGGGAGGGGAGGGTGGAAGCCAAAATAAGCTACCATTCTCTTCCCCCAGCCGGCCAATGAGACACAGTGAAACTTGAAAGGCGAGAGGGGGTGGCAGTGGCTCTAGCATATGCTCTTCACCTCCCCTCTCCTTCCTGGGAGCAGCACATCTAATTTCTTGGCCCAACCTGCAACAATCCTCTGATTGGAGAGGCATTTTTCTGGCCAATGCTCCACCCCGCCTGACAACTCTTCTTGGGACAATCCATTCCCTTTGCAGTCCAACCAAATGCTTCCCTCCACCCTCCCCAGATGGCTGGGGGGGGAGGTATTTTTAGTACATAAATCCTAGTGCTCCTGAACATTTTATTTATTTAGTATAGTTATAAGGCCTCATCACAGGGGCTGTCAATACTAACCCTGAAGACGTGTCTATTACAAAGCATTGTGTAGCAACATGGACAGTATGAAAGAACAGATTGCATAATCTCAGCATACATTTTCTGTAATTTTACCATTTTGGTGCAAATAGATCTGATGGAGGGTGAAAGAGTAAAGTTTAAACAAAGCTTCAAGCTCTTGAAAGAAAAATCTGCAATAATTATCCATAGAAGCTTAGTGGAAAATTCTCTTCCACTGATTCTATTAAAAAGTAATTAGCATAAGTGCAACTGACAAAAGTTGGCAATTAGCACTGCTGCACAGGAGAGCACTGGCACTTAGGCCTGGTCTACACTAGGAGCTTATATCGAATTTAGCGCCGTTACATCGAATTAACCCTGCACCCGTCCACACCAGGAAGCTACTTAGTTCGATATAGAGCTCTTTTAAATTCGACTTCTGTACTCCTCGAAAACGAGAGGAGTAGCGCTAAATTCGAAATTGCAATATCGAATTAGGCTAGGTGTGGATGGAAATCGACGGTAATAGCTCCGGGAGCTATCCCACAGTGCACCACTCTGTTGACGCTCTGGACAGCACTTCGAGCTCGGATGCTCTGACCAGCCACACAGGAAAAGCCCCGGGAAAATTTGAATTCCTTTTCCTGTCTGGCCAGTTTGAATCTCATTTTCTGTTTGGACAGCGTGGAGAGCTCAGCAGCACTGGCAATGATGCAGAGCTCTCCAGCAGAGTTGGCCGTGCAATCTAATAGAAAGAGGGCCCCAGCATGGACTGATCGGGAAGTCTTGGATCTCATCGCTGTGTGGGGCGATGAGTCCGTGCTTTCAGAGCTGCGCTCCAAAAGAAGGAACGCAAAGATCTACGAGAAGATCTCTAAAGCCATGGCAGAGAGAGGATACAGCCGGGATGCAACGCAGTGCCGCGTGAAAATCAAGGAGCTGAGACAAGGCTACCAAAAAACCAAAGAGGCAAACCGACGCTCCGGATCCCAGCCCCACACATCACGTTTCTACGAGGCACTGCATTCCATCCTAGGTGCGGCCGCCACCACTACCCCACCACTGACCGTGGACTCCGAGGATGGGATATTGTCCACGGCCGGTTCCTCCTCGGAAATGTTAGGTGACGGGGAAGATGAGGAAGGAGATGAGGAGGACGAGGCAGTCGACAGCGCTTGCACCGCTGATTTCCCCGACAGCCAGGAGCTCTTCATCACCCTTACCGAGATCCCCTACCAACCGTCCACAGCCGGTACCCCGGACACCGAATCAGGGGAAGGATCAAGCAGTGAGTGCTTTAAACATCTAAACATTTCATTTTAACATAACTGGAATATTTATATTGTTAAGAATGGGCTTTTCAGTCACTCATTTAAACATAGAAACTTTTATTTATAACAAAACAGGAATATTAACTATATTAGTAATTTGTTGTTCATGATTTAGTTGGCTTAGTGAACTATTTACTCCTAACTATGTATAGAAAATCAAGTACTGTCCAGATATTCATGATTAGTCCACCACAGGACGCTCCACTCTGTAGTCCCTTATGCTGAACTTAAATGAAAAGGCGGTCAATGTGCCCGGGAATGGACAGACAGTCCTCCTGGGATAGCTCGGCATAGCTCTCCTGGAGGTACCGCTCCAGCATGCGCATGAGGTTCCACGGCAGGGCGATCTTGTTCGGTCCCCCGTGGTAACAGACGTTCCCACGCCATGAGTCCATCAGGTAGTCGGGGATCAGTGCGCGGCACAGCATGGCGGCATACGGCCCAGGCCTCTGCATGCTCTCACGCAGCATCCTTCCCCTCTCGGTCTCCGAGATCCTCATGAGTGTAATGTCACACATGACGCCCTGCTTTAAATTAGGGAGGGGAATGTTAGTATTGGGACTGCTTTACAGCCACGCGGTGGAGGCGGCAGAGGGGCAGCATACAGGGATCTTTCCCGGGGACAGCCGCGAGGTGGTGAGACAGGGGCAGAGCTCATGCTTCCCTGAGTGCTGCCAGCAGAGAGTGGCCTTGCATTCAGTGCGAAAGGAGCCCAGTGCTACTATTACATTTTTAAGCTGCCACAAGTCTACGGCTTACCATGTTTTCCTGCGGCAGAAGTAGAGGTGTCCTGCAACGCTTCTCCGATCGCAACTGCAGGACCCCAGACACATAAGGCGAGGGCCGAAAATTCGACCTTGTCCTGAGTGCGCATGTGAAAGGTCCAGTGCATGGTGTTGTTCACAGAGAAAGACTATGTTCTTTGTTAGCAACTTCATTTATCTGTCTCAGGAATTTACTCCCTTTTTCCCATTCCCACAGACACATCTGCGACTGTCTCCCAACCCAGCCTGGCATCACACTCCCAGAGGCTAGCGCAGATTAGAAGAAGGAAGAGAAAGACGCGGGAAGACATGTTTTATGAACTTATGGAGTGCTCACGAGAGCAGGCAGCCCAGACGACACAGTGGAGGGAGAACTTGTCACAAATGCACAGAGCAGTCATGGAACGGGAGGAGAGGTGGCGCCAGGAGGACCAGCAGGCTACTCAAACCCTGCTTGGACTAATGAGGGAGCAAACGGAGACGCTCCGGCGCCTAGTGGATGTTCTGCAAGACCGGAGGCAGGAGGACAGAGCCCTGCTGCTGTCTATCTCTAACCGCCCTCCCCCGCCACCAAGTCCCACACCCCCCTCACCAAAAGTACAAAGAAGGAGGGGCGGGAAGGGCCGTTAAAACTTTCAGTTGGCCCCTGCACACTGCTGCAGCAATGGAAGGCTCTCGTTCCAAAGTTTGAAAAGTCCTTTCCTACCCATCTCACAATAGCCCACGTCCAAGTTTCCTCCCCCCCCTTTTAATGTGCGGTTCATAATAAAACATCTGTTTCTGTTAAGTACTGTTTCAGAGAGTGTCTTTTGGAGGGGATTCTGTCTGAAGGGGGGGAAGGGGTTTGTTACTTGGACAGGACAGTCACCTGTAGCAGGCTACAGAGGCGGGGGCAGGTCCAGCATCAGGACACATACACAGCACAGTCACCAGTTACCCTGGTCAGTCTGGGAGGCAGTTTTCTTGTTCTGGGGTGCGAGGGGGTTGATCTGTGACTTTGTGGCGGGGGAGGGCAGTTAGAGATCCTATACCGCGGTCCTTATCCTGGATCACAGAGCCACGCAGCAGGGGATCTGTTACCCTCCGCCCCCTGCCAGAAAGTCACTTGGCCGACACATACATGCAGTCCCGCCCAGGACTGCTGGCAGGCTGCGTTGAAACAACCAATCCAGCACTGCGGAGCCTGTCATTCCCGGACTTTAGAAGCATCATTTGCATCAAAACACTAAGCCCGCCCCCCGCCACAGTCTGCGTCCCCGGTTTAAAACATTCCCGCGAAAACAGTAAAAAAGAGAACCTTGTTCATTAACAGAACAGAACAGATTTTATTTGTTGGGAAGGTGGGGAAGGGGGTATGTAACTTGGAAGGATAGTCAACAGTAACTGGGTAAAGAAACGGGGGCAGGTTCAGCATCTGTGTCCACAAAGTAAAAAGTCACTGGAGACCCTGTTCAGTCAGGAACCTGGCTTTCAAAGCCTCCCTGATGCACAGCGCGTCCCGCTGTGATCTTCTAATCGCCCTGCTGTCTGGCTGGACGTAATCAGAAGCCAGGCTATTTGCCTCAACCTCCCACCCCGACATATAGGTCTCCCCCTTGCTCTCACACAAATTGTGGAGCACACAGCAAGCAGCTATCACAATCGGGATATTGGTCTCGCTGAGATCACAGCGAGTGAGTAGGCTTCTCCATCTCCCCTTGAGACGGCCAAAAGCACACTCCACCACCATTCTGCACTTGCTGAGCCGGTAGTTGAATAGTTCTTTCCCTGAGTCCAGTGCGCCAGTGTAGGGCTTCATAAGCCAGGGCATTAGCGGGTATGCAGGGTCCCCGAGGATGACTGTAGGCATCTCCACATCCCCAACAGTTACTTTGTGGTCCGGGAAGTAAAGACCCTCCTGCAGCCGTCTACACAGACCAGAGTTCCTGAACACCCTAGCGTCATGAATCTTGCCAGGCCATCCAACGTAGATATTGGTAAAATGTCCCCGATGGTCCACCAGTGCTTGCAGCACCATGGAAAAGTAGCCCTTCCGGTTGATGTACTGGCTGGCCTGGTGGTCCGGTGCCAGGATAGGGATGTGAGTCCCATCTATAGCCCCACCGCAGTTTGGGAATCCCATCTCGGCAAAGCCATCTCTGATGAGCTCCACGTTTCCCAGGGTCACTACCTTAGATAGCAGTAGCTTGACGATTGCCCTGGCTACTTGCATAACAGCAACCCCCACGGTAGATTTGCCCACGCCAAACTGGTTAGCGACGGACCGGTAGCTGTCTGGCGTTGCGAGCTTCCAGAGGGCTATGGCCACTCGCTTCTGGACAGTCAGGGCTGCCCGCATCCGGGTGTCCTTTCGCTTCAGGGCAGGGGACAGCAACTCACACAGTTCGAGGAAAGTCCCCTTCCGCATGCGAAAGTTGCGCAGCCACTGGGATTCATCCCAGACCTGCAGCACTATGCGGTCCCACCATTCCGTGCTTGTTTCACGGGCCCAGAATCGCCGTTCAACAGTATCAACAAGACCCAGTGACAGCGAGATGTCCTGGGCGCTGGGTCTCATGTTATCAGAGAGGTCGGAGCTAGTGTCCGACTTCATGCCGTCACGGTGGTGCCGTAGCCTCCTCTCATGATTGATCTGCAGCTGCCTCTGGTACAGGTGGAGGAGAAGCTGCGAGGCGTTGAGAACTGCCACAACTGCAGCGATGGTCGCAGCGGGATCCATGCTCGCACTGCTGTGGCGTCCGCGCTGTCAGTAATCAGAAAAGCGCGCGAACTGATTTCCCGCCGGCGCTTTCAGGGAGGGAGGGAGGGAGGGCGTGAGTGACGGACGGATGACGACAGGCGCCCAAAAGCGCCCTCGACACATTTTTTTACCCAGAAGGCATTTGGGGCTCGACCCAGAATTCCAATGGGCAGGGGGGACTGCGGGAACTGTGGGATAGCTGCCCACAGTGCACCGCTTCCAATGTCGACGCTTGCCCCGTTAGTGTGGACTCACAAAGTCTCACAAAGTCGAATTACTGTCCTTAGTGTGGACACACACGTTCGACTTAGTAATATCGATTCCACATAGTCGAATTAACTAAAATCGAAGTACTCTCGTAGTGTAGACAAGGCCTTAGTCTAGTTAGTGTCCTCTAGGAACCCTATAAAAGACCAACAGTATCTGTCTATCCATCTATCTCAGGTATTAATATGGCCCCAATACCCTAGTATCTGAGCGCTTCACAATTTTTAATGTATTTATCCTCAAGGCCTCCATGAAGTAGGAAATCCCCAATTTACAGAGAGGGAGCTGGCCTTAGGATATAGATAATGATGTGTAGTGTTACATTTTTTAAGACTCATTTTTTATCTGAAGATGTCACAGGCAGACTTGTGGAAAACTTTTATAACAAAACCCAAAATCTGGCCAGCTAGGGGCAAATCATCTTCTTTTGGGTTTCATAACATACCTGAAATCTAGGCCAGATGCACCCCAGGGATTGTGAAGATTTTGGTGAACTTTTCAAAGGAGCCTACTGCAGGCCTACTGATTTCCCGCCGGCGCTTTCAGGGAGGGAGGGAGGGAGGGCGTGAGTGACGGACGGATGACGACAGGCGCCCAAAAGCGCCCTCGACACATTTTTTTACCCAGAAGGCATTTGGGGCTCGACCCAGAATTCCAATGGGCAGGGGGGACTGCGGGAACTGTGGGATAGCTGCCCACAGTGCACCGCTTCCAATGTCGACGCTTGCTTTCAGCTGTGTTTTGTTCTGGAGGTTGGTGGTTTGTGCAAACCCAAAGCTCACAATGAAACACAAAAACTATTTATCATTCAGTTATTCAAAACATAAATGTGGTAATTATAGCCTGTAGGCAGATGCACAACAGTTAAAAACCCCATAAGTTAAAATATACAAAACATATGACATCAAAAACAAAAACAAACACGTTCACATGTTGAACTGAAAATGCTGACTTTGGCATAGCTTTAGCCACAGGCACCCTGAAGGTTCACTGCTTTTGAATATAGGAGTGACTTCAAATTCCCCCTTAACCATTACTCCCAAATTATGGGTCTTTTGCTAAATGTGAGGCACAGAAAGTCCTGACTTTGTCTTTAAGATACAATATATTTCAGGAGTGACAAAACATTTTAGAAATAATGCTGGAGTGGTGGCTTGGTAACGGCTAACACACTGATACATTATGCGGGAGGCACTATTACCTTTATAGCAAGAAAGAGCAGACAGTACCCCAGTAAAAGAGGGAGAGGAATATACAGATAGAGATGAGTGTAATGGGTATTGTAAAAGCTTCGTATCTCTGTGTTTAATTTCCTTTCACTACATAATGCTGGATGTGACCTGGAAATTAAATAGAGAGTGTATTGTACCCTTAGTTGATAGAAGGGAAATGCTTCCTGGTTTTGATATATTTACTTTTTAACACATTTAAATTTATAACGAATATAAAAAAAAGAGCATCTATCCTGGATGCTAGGTAACTTAACATAATTAAAATTACAATACAAAAGATAAAACCAGAAAAGAAAATAACCAACCAGAGATGAGACTCAACCCTAGCCACGACCCCCACCATGTCCACAAATCACAGTTTGTGTTGTATGCATTCAGCATAAAAGGGCAAACACTGATCCTTTTGAAAGAAACACTTTTTGTATGCAATACGTACAGCATGACCAGGATCAGCAAGAACTGGGGAATAAATGTTGCTCTTTAGTGGTTGCAGTATCTTTAAATGTGAGTCATGATCAAAAGCGAACATTTCAGCAGACAGTGCACCTTGATTAAAAAGCATCACTAAATTTTAATGAAAAGAACTTCTATCCTTCCTTGGCAAAGTAACAAAATAAGATAAAAATATTAAAAACCCAATGTTTACACCAACTGATTTTTTAAAGGTTTCTAGGTCAGAGGAGATGTCTCTCATTTCAATACCTTGTCATAGAAACAGAATTTAATCCAGATATTTTTAAATTAAGGTTTAAACTCCTTTAAAGTATCATTACTGAAAATATTTATTATGTACTGATAAGATCCAGATCCTGCAGTGTATTATGATTGGGTGGACACCTACTGTGTGTGGCCCCAAACGAGGACAGGGCATTGAACGTGCGCAATGCACTGCGGTATGGAGACTAGCAATCAAGGAGAACACTGAAACCAGAGGTTCAAATCTCCAAATAAACTACAATCACAGAACTGGCAACATCTTTCCCTTTTACATCTAGGAACGGTATTTATTTTTATCTTAGCTAAAACTGATTGTTGTGATATGTGAAATAGTGAATCAACTGTTAATTGTTTTCAGTTCACATTTTTCCTTTTCTATGAAGAAACAAAGAAGTCAGGTAATGATTGTGTGCTAAATTGTATCTGCCTCATTTCATCCATTTTCTGTGTGTCCTAGCAGAACTGTTTCACCTTTGTTGGACTATATTCAATATTACACATACCAAAATGACATTAAAATAACACTTGCTAAGGTTGCAAATTCAATCACTCAAAAATTCGGAACTGCCAGAATCAAGGTAGCTTGTGCAAACTTAATTTACTCCCCTTCTGTGCATGTGTTATGATAGTCTTAAGTTACATGACCACATACTATTGTTTCCATAGAACTGCCGCCTCATTCAGTGCACAGCATCAAATGGCGCTCACTTTATGAGCAGCAATTTAATATTTTGTTTTATCCTCATTGTTCAATATGTGTCTGCAGGCCTTTACTGCATGCTATTCAAACCCTGCTTTAAAGAAAGAATGATTAATTTCCTCATGGGCTTTCCAACAGCACTTTTCACTACAGTATCTGAGTGCTTCACAAATATTACTGAATTTATTTTCACAACACTCCTGTGAGGTGAGAGGGTATTATCCCCAATTTTACACCAGGGAATTGAGGCACAAAAAGATTAAGGCCAAAAGTATCCACTAATATTGGGTGTCCAACATGAGATACCTAGGCCCTGATTTTTCAGAAAATGTATACTTCTACAGGACTTAATATATTCAAAGCACAATTCCCATGGACTTCAGCTGTGAACGCTCAGCACTTCTGCAAATCAGAACCCAGGGTCTCAAGTTGGGGAGCGAGAACATGAGGAATACACAAATAGTGAGCACCTGTGAAAACTCTGACTTAAATGACTTGTCCATCATTACATATGAACTCTTTGGCAGAGGGAGAGATAGAATCCAGTTCTCCAGGGTAGCATTTAATTGTCTTAACCACAAGATCATCCTTTCTCTTCCTGCAATCCCCTGTTGCCAGCACTATACACCTTCCAACTTCTGCAACAAATGAAACAGGGGTCCTACTGACAACAGTCTGCTTCACTATACACAGCCTTGATTCATCCTTAGAGCAGGTCCATTCTGTGCATTCAATGGGGCAGGAGTCCTGTGGAAAAAATCATATGTGATCATGTAAAGACTGTATCATAGCACATATACACAAGAGAGTCAAATTAAGGTTGCACAGGCAACTTTCATTCTGGCATTTCTTAACTTTTGAGTATACGACTTTGCAATCTTAATAATATTCTTTTAATGTACTTTGTGTGTCACTTCCTAAGCTTTTAAAAAAGAAACTGAAACAAACCAAATTCCATCATAGTGACACTTATATGGGTCATCAGCAGGGTGCAAACCTTTAGATGGACCACAGAGACTTCCACCACTTGAGCATTTAATTGTGTAACTGACACCAAAGGATGATAATCTACCACTATGTAGAATTGCAAGGAATGGGACACTTTCCCAGTATATTTCATAGGTATTTGCTGAAAACAAAGGAATGATCAGACTCAGGATCTTGGCTTCCATTCAAGGCTCTGGAGAGGAGTATGCTCTAGTGGGCACATACTCTTCTGCCCAATCCCTGCAAATTTAACTCCTTCTTTCCTGTCCCCACCCCACCCCTGGCTTCTCATCCCAGTCCCATTCTCCTCACCTTGCAAGCCCCAGCCTTCACTCCTCAGGTTCTCATCCCAGTCCCCTTGTCCAGCCATTCCTCAGTTCTCCCCACCAACCCCCAAGCTTCTTGTCCCTGTTCTACTTGCCCAGCCAGTCCCAATTCTCTGACTCCCAACTCCTCATCCAATCTGTATCTGCCCCCAAACCTGGCCTTCTGTTGCCACCCCCAGGCATGCTTTCCCCATTCCCACTAGCTCTCAATTTCAATCTTGTTCCCCAGGCTTCTTGTCAAATCTCAGTCACACACACACAGATCCTTGTCCCAATCTTTGTCCAGCTAGTCCTAGTTTTGCCCCAGTTCCTCGTCAAATCTGTCTCCCTCTCCCCCCTCAACTCCTTCTCCCCACCCTACTGGCTCCCAGTCCCGGTTTCCTTGCACAGCCAGTCCCAGTCTCCCACAGCTCCTCATACAATGCCAGTCACACCCTTACCTACTGGGTCCCAGTCTCCACCGTGGTTCTCAGTCTCTTTGCCCAGATTGCCCCAATCTCTCTCCTACAGCTCCCAGTCCCTTTACCCAGCCAGTCCCAGTATCCCTCCTGCCAACCTCCAGTCCAAGTTTCTGCACCCACCCCCGGCTTACTCCAGGTCCAGATTTTGTCCTCACTGCATTAAAATCAGGCAGGTTCCTCCTCCATGCTGCCTGGGCCTTGGTCTCATCAACAGCACAGGACAAAAAGCCTCCCTGCTCTCAGCCCCAGTACCTGGACCCAGACTCAGCAGAGCCTGCAGCAACCCAAAGCCACAAGTGCAGGGAGATTCCTGCTCAGCTCTGGGTTGGAGCATGCTCAATGCAGAAGGAATCTTTGGGGAGTTTAGCTACTAAAAATCTAAAAAGTTTCTACTGAGCATGTGCAAACCACAATTTTTCCAAGGGTTATAATTTGGCCAAAAGAAACAGCATGGCAAATTTTAGCCTAGAAAGTTAAAGTTTGGCAAAGTTACGAACAACTGAAGACAGACTCTTCAAATGGGAAGTGTGAGGCAATTTTAATAAGTGGTGCTACCAGCCTTGCCAATAAAAGATTACATTTGCCTGTGAAATACAATGAAAATCAAATTAGGAAAAAAAAAAAAAAAACTACTCTTGCAAAGAGTTACTCAGTATGGTCTGGTGCATGTAGCCAGGTCAGAGTTCCTTTGACAAGGATGGCAGTGCTATAGGAGAAAACCCAGAACTCCTCAAAAACATTCTTTTACTTCATTTACATAGTAGTGGTATTAGAGATGGCAGAAACAAACGCGTAATGTTATTCCTTTACTCAGATTGCAGTTTAAATGATCTTTTGTGAGCATCTTCAGCTACCATCACTCTCATTTTTAATTGTGTTCATTAAAACAACATATCCCGGGGCTTGAAAAATTTACTAGACCTCCTACAAAGCAGAGGGCCATAGAAAAAGAGAAGGGTGGGCACTTTCTGAGAAGGCCTCTGTCGGAAAGGATCCTTGGATTTTTAACCAGAGTGTTGTCACTCGGCCAGTGTTTCTCAGTTAGTGGCTTGCAACCAAGGGGGTGGGGGTGGGGCACTCATGAGGCATGGAAAACTTTATTCCAATCCAAAGCAAAGAAAATCTCACCCCCACTCACCCTTATCCTCATCCTTCACGGTCAAGTATTCTCTGTCAACCTCTCAAAACACGCATACAAAGCTCAGAGCTGTTCCCAAGAAACTGGGCATTGCAGCTGGGCTGAGATTCCTGGGAGAAGAGATTGCCCTGCATGTTGTTTGCGACCACCTTTATTCAAGCACTGGTATACAGAGGTAAATAAATCAACTAATACCAAGAATATACCCAGACTCCAGAGGACTGATTTCTCCTACAATGGGAAGCTGACCTGCAAGGCCCGGACATCTGCTACTGCTCAGTTTCAAAAGAAGGGGCAATAATATATATACACTCTTTTGCCTTCTGATTATCATGGCTTGTTTTTCTGGTCTAAAACAAAGCTCTTTAAAGAAAAATGTCACTGTAGTGTTGCAAGACTACAATCACTGTACAAGAAACAAGGTAACAATTTAAGTAAACTACCCAAAATGGACATTTAATTACCATATAATGTAGTAATTATTGCCAGTTGATTAAGATTTAATTGTAGTATATTACCATGTATGTAGCAGACAACTTAGTTACTTATTAATAAGAAACCATGCATAGAACAGCAGCATTTCATATTCATAATTCACACTGATAACAATGGTGCTTCATTCTTCTTAATAAATGAAATTAAGCTTAAAAGAGAAAAGAAGAATTCAGGAAATGTATTTTTTTCCCTGTACAAATTGAGTTTGTCTCTAAACAAGTACTTGATTTCAGAAAATATAGTATCAATAGGATTTCAAATCCCTTATGTGTCCTTACTTATCCCCTTCAAAATCCAATAGGCATAATGGCACGCAATTGTCAGTAGTGTAACTATCTGAGAAGCCAGTGGTAGGTTCTGGACTGAGTAATTCATCTGCCAAAGTACTGATCCCACTTCCTCTTCATAATAAACGTATTATTAACTGTATTTGATCTTTAAAATATAAAAGATCAGTCAAGGCTGTCTTCATTTTTCCTGAAGATGTCATAAAAGAAACTTGCTTAGAAATGATAGTGTGGGGTTTTCTAATCAGTTTTGGCTTCTAGCATTTTGTTTTATGTCCCTCGTTGACTGATGTCTGTTAAATGTTGAAGCTCAGAAATTTATATTCTTAACCTAGATGCAGCTCTGTGACAGACTATCAAATCATGGAGAAAATATCCTTGTACATCAGGTACGTTGCTAGAAGTAGTTTGGAGGGGCGGGGGACAACAAAACTCCCTTTTAATAACCTTAAGAAACTAGTAGTGCATTTGTTATTCAAGATGCTAGCCAAGTCATCACAGAAATAAATAAATGATAATAATTCATAGCCTTCATTCTGTATGCTACAGACAGGTTTTTCATTGTCAACAAATGCTACCTACAATACTCGTAATTCTGTAATAGGTATTCAGATATGATTCACTTATTCAGTAGAGATAAGAGAATTAGGAGAAAGAGTTGCTTGATATGAAATGCCATACAGTAGCTACCCTATATCCAAATGCAATTGGGTTTCTTACTTTTATTTTGATCTTCCATCACTGTCAGACCACCATTCCTAAGTGCTCGACAATGTTAGTGTTATAAAGCGTGGTAAACAAAGGCGGAATACCAGAACTCCTGTACACTAAACATTGTCTGTAAGAGCCTAATATACAGAAAGGGCAACTGTATTAGACTGTTTTCAGTGCCTAATAGATTCAGACCTAGGCACTGATGGTCAATTTTTGGTGTGAAGATCAAGGCAGGCCATGGATTTACTACAAGCAACCAATTTCATGTGAATGAAGTGACCAAAATGGCTAGTATTGTTTAAGAACACAGGGCTAGCTCCTCCACTGCTGTAAACTGACACAGTTGTAATATCATTATGTCACTTTATATCAGCTAAAGATCTGGCCCATGCAATTTACAAATAAGCAAAGGTCATCCAAGACATCATTTCTGCCCTTTTTTTTTTTTAATTATTTTGGTTGATCTCATTTCATCATATCCCTCAACTCAGTCTCAGAGACAAGTCTGTGTGTCTCTTAAACTCAGTTCCTGGATCACCTTTGCTATGGTATATTCAATACTTTTATTAACATTTGCATGACTTCATTCTTTACACCTAGTTCTCTGCTCTCATTTTTAAAGTAAAAAAATCTCTTTAAAACAGGTTTCAAACAAAAAAATGCTTTTCAACAACAAAATATGTAAAAAGAGTAGATTAGGCTAATACAAACCAGTTTTTTCATTCTGGTGCAGTGATCTGCCTCTGGTCATCACTAACTCCCATTTCACGAGAACTGAACAAGTAATTTGTATTGGTTTGGTTTTGGTGTCCTATAAAAACCTTCCTCCCAATACAATAAAATCCCGCCCATGGCCAGGTGGCAGCGATCAACACTTCATACGGTATTCCAGATGAATTTTATCAATACCTAAGAAGCCTTCTCCATTGCAAGACTCTGATTCTATGATTCGCAGTAACTTACATCATCACTGCTTGTTGTGTAATTTACCCATCTGGCACTACTACATAGAATCTGATCTACAGCAATGCACTGGCCTGATAGCAAGACCACATCCCTATTCAGAGCCACTGCATAAGGCAACCACCAGGCCTTGTACGAGTATCCAGGTGTCTATGCAAAGTTGTCTGGTTAAGTTGGGTTGGTGTCAAATTCTCAGGAAAGGGACCCTACCCCAACTCCAAACATTTCTGGAAGGGGCAACGTGAGGAGGGCCATCACCCATCCCCATTAATTTTTACCTCCACTGAGGGAAATCTAATCCATGCTGCCAATTCAAGCTGTCGCAGTTAAAATCATGTGAACTGTAGATGCATCAATTGTACCACGTGCCCACACCATCTCTTCAAAGCCCAAAGGTGCCTACACATGGAGAGGTTTATTCTCTGCTGATTACCTGTTACAGAAGGCCAAGATCAATGGCCCGAGCCAGAGAAACAACGGATCTGCCCAGCCTTCTTTCTGGTTCTGGATCTAAGATGGAAATGAACTTATAACCATGGGGAAACCCAGCCGTGGGTTTTGAAGGACTGAAACCTACCAGAATGCTAGGTTGGAGATGGGAGTGACCTCTAGTAAACTATTTAGCACATGTTTAGGTTCTTTTATTGTTTTAATATAGTTCTCTGTAAGGCTATTATAAGAATAAATGTGCTTGCTTACAAAGAGCTGTGTGGTAACTTTTAACTGCAGACAATACACAAGTGAAAGCCTTTGGAGAGAAAGCAAAGCACAGGTATGGACCTGTTTAGGCAGTCTGGCTTGCTGGGGATATCACAGTGAAAATGTCCTCAGAAAGCAAAAGAGATTAAATTTTGGCAGTGAGAAACTACCCTTTATGCCTAGCATCCTGCCTCAGATCACACATACAGCAGTACCAGGAGAGTTCATCTACCACATTTCTAATACACATTTCTTGCAGACTGTATGATCACATCACCAACAGTGCCCACAGAAAAGAAAAGCATTTAGTTGGAAGCTAACAACCACCATTTATTAAAGGCAGCAGCATCACAGTCTTTGGATCAAGAATGGAGTGAATTTTAAATAATATTTTTGGATGCTGAATTGGAAAGCCTGGAAAATAATATTAGTTTAACCCCTTATGAACTCTAAGAGAAAAAGCTTTCATTTTGTAATGATCACACACACACACACACACACACACAACTTCATACTCTGCCACCATGCCAGTCTGTTACTACTAAATTGGGAAAGAGAAGGAGACATCACATTACTAAGGTTAACTTCATAGAAATACCTCAGCACAAATACTATCTGTGCATTGAATTTTTTATTCAGATTTTAAGAGTACAGAGACTAATGCTTTAAAATATGTACGTATCAAATTGTGAACTAACCAAAAAAAAAAAAAAAAACTTTGAAAACCATTGGTACTGTAGTCCAGATTAAACAGGAATACTGGAGTGAACTTGAGGAGAGGGGGGAATGGAGAGAAAAGAATGCAGAGAGAAAAGAAAAGCTGTTTTCAGAATTGGGAGTGTTAATACGAATCAACAAAAACTAAGTAACTCAAAGTTAAGGCTTTTATCTCTCTGTGTTCAGAGGAGTTCTGCAGAGGTTGGAATGTGAGGGACAAAACTAATCAGGACAGTTCACAAAGTTCATTTGAGTAATTGCATCTCATTGTGTTTGTCATGACAATTTAATTTGGAGGGGGAAAAGCACATACTAGTGCTAAAGAGAAGTCCGTGTTATGTACTGTATTAGGGACAGGAAATCTCACTTTCAAATCCACTATGTACTATTGGGTTTGAAATTAGGAACCGTTTATTATTGTGATTTTAATGCCAAAATTTTGAAGCTTGTTTTGGTAAGATAAATGTTTATTGGGAATGCTAATGTTCATAATATACCATTATTGCTGAATATGTAATAGATTTGATTTAATAACAAAAGTACTTGTGCCAATTTTGTTTTCAATAATTAGTATATCTTCAATTTATTTTAGCTAGCCTATTACTTTCTCATTAGAAATACTCGGTGTGCTTATTTAATGTTCTCTAAACAGTCATGGGAACTATTTTTTAAAAGCCATTTAGTTCTCGTCTTAAGTTTCAACAAAATATATGAAAGAAAGCATACAATGGAAGCAAGCACTTCAAAAATTACAGTATGGAAAAAAGAGTCAATCATTTTTGTTTTGCTTAATATTGGAGTTAGAAAAGACGCTGGACCTAATTCTCCATCCCTTTACATAAATGAAGATAGTGGAGTTGCACTTCGATAGAGATAGTATAAAGGAACTGAGAATCAGGCCCCCATGTTGTTCATTTGCTAATGTTTTCATATTTATTTTTTACTTTAATTCCCTTTGGAGGAACATTACATGAACTTTCTATTGTAGTGCAATGGTATTGGCAATCACAGCTAAAATTTTATAATCTACTGAATGATCATAGTTTAGAAAATATAAATATAATCTTCTAGGCATTTGGTCAAACCTTCTATAACTCAGTTCATGACCCACAAACTTTGGATTGCTGGTTCCCAGTAATAAATATAGGGACAGATTCAGATACCCTTTACACCCACTGAGTAGTACCTTACTCCGCTAACTTCAGAGGATAACTTGTCATATAAAGTGCAACTCAACATGAATTAAGGGTAACTTAATCTGGCCCTTAGCTTTCAATATGCATCAGGGAAAAGGGCATAATTCCTTTCTTAGTATACCGCATGAGGGAGAAGAAAGAAAAACCAAATGTGATACAAGATTGACCTAATGCAGAAGTTCCCAAGAAAGGCTTCAATAAAAACCATGTTTTAAAATTACAAGCATTCTTCTGATTACTGAGCAAACTTAATCTGCAATGAGTTCTGGAAATGATTCAACCTTCAGTGCTGTCAAACTCCATTATGCACTGTGGCACATGTTGCGAGAAACAATGGATGAGTATGTTAACCTTTAAATACATATGAACATTCTATTATCTATGGAAAAGAGAGGACTGACAATACTCTTTCTGTCTGGAGGAGATTGCTACTAACTATTCCAGTTCATTTTAGTTTAATAATATTAAACCAAAAATGAAACACCAATGGACTCAAGCCCCCTCTGCAATGGACATAAAGTGCAGCAGAATTGCTACTGTTTTGGGGGCTGTGGGAGGGGACTGAGCAGACGTTTTTCGTCCCTTCATTCTTAAAGCAAGCTCTTCAATAGCTCTCACAATGAGAGCATGATAGGAGAGGACATTGTGAATGGCATGCATGGATACCTAGAGAGTCAATGACTTATACCCAAACAAGAGACTGGTCACAAGCCACGTGGGAAGGGGGCATAGGCTGCAGCCTTTCACCACAGAGCCTATGAGCTAATGTAGCAATGGCTTAGCTATACAGGCAACGTGCACCTTTCCTCAGGATTAGCACAAAAAGTGTGCTTCCTCCCTATACCACTTCTATTTTTCCCCCTGTACTAAGGGGATCATCATAAATCAGGCTTTGCACAGCAAACCACAACTTCACCCAATATTTGCAAGTCTGAGTTATTTCTAAGAAATCTGCAAACTTTTGGAATAAAAAGCATTTAATTTAATCATCTTTTTCATTGCAGGAATTGACAGTTCCAAACATTATAAAAAAGGTGAAATAGCAAAAAGGTTCCCATGAATGTCTGTATAATGAGAAAATTAGATTACAGGGTACTATGAGATTAATGTTATATTTGTAAAGAAATACATATTTATATGACAATTTAAACTGTAATAGCTACATATGGCTATGGCTACCCAAGCAGCATCTGTAAAATATACCTTCCAACTATGCGAGGCCAGGAAATTATGCTCCATCTTGTCAGATGAGGACTTGGCCACAATCACTCATGCAACTCCAGTCTCAATAATTACAATGCACTGAAGCTGGAAATGATACCACAGGCACTGAAAATGCTCCAGCTGGTGCATGATATGGCAGCCCACTGACTAACCAAAACAGGGTGTCACAAGCACATCACTCTGGTGCTTCGTACACTAGCAATCCATCAAATACCACACTAAAATTTAAGTCTTGGTCTTAATCTACACCACCTTCAACAAGTGGGGCCCGGGCTATCTCAGGGACTTTTTCTCCCTGAAAGATTAAGCCCAACCACATTAGCTGTTTTCCACTGGATCTATCAAAAGTGGGACTAAAGAGAGTAGAAGAGACAGACATCTCTGTGGCTAGTCCACAGCTTCTGGAACACTGTTCTACAAGAGTTAACAATAATCATGAGCCAGGACAATATGCAAAACCCAGATCTTCAACCCAGCTTTCCCACACAATAACAATGATCATCATTTTTAATAATCTCTACGCAAGTGTGAAAAAAGGAAGCTTCAACAGGTGCATGTTACTTTACTTGTGAAATGTAACAATTCTGATACCATTGTGAAGAGTATGTATAATGCCTAGATTAGACAATATTCATAACTAAAAAAAGGGTTTACGTTTCACCATTTATGCTTCTTATTAGCTTTCTGCACTTCATTTTGCTGAGAGAGGGAAACTAGTCTGGTTAGTTTCACCTTTTTAAAGTCAGTTTCACTTTCTGGTTCTATTGAATTGCCTCAGTGTTACTGCGTTTGGTTTACAAAGGTGCAAAGAGAGGTTGGGGGCATTCTAAACAAAGGGTTTTCAAGATTCGTTTTACTTTTAATTTAATTTTAATTTAATGAAAATCTCTCAATTCAGGTTACATGCTTTGAAACCCCTTAATTAATTTTTAATTTTCATTATAATAACTGAATGAGAAAGAACAGGAGTGTTACATTTTACATAGTGCATTTTGTCATTATGTTTAACAAAATTATGTTTAACAAAATTGGTGTTCACTGAGTTTTTGATAGGCTTATGAAACCTTCTTCCATTAAGATAGTTGTGCCCAAAGCTGAGGAGACTGGCAAAAACTTCTGAGACAACGTCAAGGACAGTCCTCAGCCCGCCCACCCACCCACACAGATTTTGTATTGCCCCAGTTTCTTAATCAAAATATTGTGCAGTACCAAGTGAAGTATGTGTGTGTATATACACACACAAGTCAAATGATTATAAATTGTAAATAATGAAGAGGGACAGGTCACTGATTCAGAGCGATCTGGATTGCTTGGTAAACTGGGAACAAGCAGCCATATTAAAATGCATATGGTTTAAGTGTAAACGTATGCATCTAGGACCAAAGAACGTAGGCCATACTTACAGAATGGGGAACTGTATCCTGGAAAGCAGTGCTCTGAAAAGGACTTCAAGGTCATGGTAGATAATCAACTGAATATGAGGTCCCAGTGCAATGCTGTGGCCAAAAGGGTTAATGCGAACCTTGAATGTATAAACAGAGGAATCTTGAGTAGGAGGAGGGAAGTTATATTATCTCGGTATTTGGCACTGGTGCATATACTATTGGAATATTACGTCCAGTTCGCATGTCCACAATTTAAGAATGATGTTGATAAATTGAAGAATGATTAAAGGATTGGAAAATACGCCTTACACTGATAGACTCCAGGAGCTCGATTTCTTTAGCTCATGAAAAAGCAGGTTAAGGACTGACTTGTTCACAGTCTAAAAGTACATCCATGGGGAAACAGAAATTTGATAACAGAGGGCTCTTCTGTCTAGCAGACAAAGGTATGACAAGATCCACAACCATTGGAAGTTGAACCTAGACAAATTAACACTAGAATTTTTTTTAAGAATGAGAACAACTAGCCACTGAATCAATTTACCAAGGTTTCGTGGGGGATTCTCCGTCACTGGAAATTTTAAAATCAAGATATATATATATTTTTTTTTAAAGATAGGCTCTAGTTCATATAGGAATTAGTTCAAGGAAGTCCTATGGCCTGTGTTACACAGGAGATCTGATTTGATCATAATGGTCTCTTCTCACCTTATAATCTATGCATCTATAAATATTCATATACACACACACACACATACTAAACAGCCATAACTTTCTGAAATCTTAAAAATGTATCCGAGTTTAGAACCCAATCTTTCTCCCACTGAAGTCAATGGCAAAACTTCCAAGAACAGATTCATGCTTTTGCTATACTACAGTTTGTTTTCTGATCTCTGTCAGAAGCATCTAGATTGCATGAAGTTCATACAAGCATACATTTTAATACTTATTCTAACAGTGGTACTATTTTTATTTGAAAACCAAATTTATATATGTTCTATTTAGTTCATGGTTGTACAATATATTGTACTTTCAAGTAACTTAGTGTTTCACAAGCTGAATGAATGTAGCTGAAAACAAAATTTAGCTAACATAAATTTGACAGCATTCTTCCTTCTGTCAAGCCATATGATGTTAATAAATAGTGTTGTATGCATACATTGGTTCTTTCTATTAACTGTATATTGTACAAGAATGAAAGGAGTTGCTAGCTTATGGCAACTTGATTCCAGTCAGATGCAAAGAAATCTCACCCAACATCACATCAGCATTTAATGTGTCCCTGATAATCCTAAACTAAGCATCAGAGGTTCAGGACCACATATGAGCTTCGTAGCTATTTACTGAACATCTGTAAGAATTTTACTTTAATACATTTGTACTTTTGTAACATTTTAAATGTATAAATATTTTATATACTCTTAGCTATGAAAGGAGTAACAAAACTATGATTCAGTTAACTATTTATGGCCCTTTTTGGTATCACTGAACAGATCACAAGTGAAGAATCTGTGCAGTGCTTCAAATACATAGTGAATCATACTCTGCACTCATAACAAAAGTGAAGGCAAAGATTGCAGCTGCATATCTCATCAAGGAAATGGGATGGGGAAATCTGAGGGAGAAGTGTACTCCTGGCAAGAATGGCAAATCTTGGAGCATATAATCCAGATGTGTAAGCAACCAGTCACAAGACATCTTGGCCTTGATGCCTACACAAAGCACTATTCCTGGCCACACCAGTACAACACACATGAAGGCTTCAGTCTAAGGAACACACAGTGCTGTACATCAGTCTTCCACTCTGTCAATCAGACCTGGATATATGGGCTACTCTACCATGCTGCACTCAGAGCATATCTACCAAGGATATATTAACAGTGGTGGAGGGCTGAGGATTAAGGAACCCTTCTCTCCAAATCCCGTTGTAGCATGTGCATCTGATCATGCCTGAACTATGACCTCTGTATGCTGGAATGTCATTCCATAACACAGTGAGGGCGTCGCTGCCCACACATCAGGGAATTGGATGCACGATAGGATTAGAGAGACAACAATCATGCTTCCATCTCCTAGAGGGGGAGTCTCTGTAAATAGCCTGCTGCTGCACATTGCTTGTTATTTCAGGTTCTGACCTGAAGTACTGTATCTTCCCAGCTGTGCACAATAGTCTTGAGCGAAGAAACTGAGACTATTGGGAGTGGAGCTATGATATGTCTGCGCACATTTATCCTAAAGATGGTGAATACAGAATATTCCACATAAACATGCTTATTTCACCCACAAGAACTGCACACTGACCTTATCATAGGAGAAGAGCAGCCACCTCTGTAACGAATCGGGCCATTTATTTTATCTATTAACTTTACCATCGCCTGGAGCACATTACCGGTTGCTCAGTTCACTCCCGAGTTTCCTATCTCATAACTTCATTGAAATTGAACATTATGGAAAGGGGTCGGAAAGGATTATTTATCCTTTTTTTAGTTACCCAAAACACAGAGCTCTTTGGGAGGGCTCAGAATGGGGGAGGTGAAACTGGGGAAGACAGGATTTCTTTTGATGCATGAATTAGGATATTCCAAGATTTCCAGGGAATTTGGGGGGAGGGGGAGTTTGATTCAGTCCTACAACCATAATTTCTGATGAGAGTCAGTCAACTGAACAATATTCTAAATTCCAAACTTAGGAACCACCATGTTCAAACCGTGGCCACTAGGGCTTATGTTTCTCATGCGAGATACACACCTCCATTTTGGATTGCACTGAACACTGGCAATGGCTACAACAGCTGCTTCCTTTTGATAAAAGACTGAAGCACATCCATTCACCAATTAAAAGCTCTGCAAATGTTTCACAAATTACTTTCAGAAATCTGTTCTGGTTGATGAGTTTTTCCATCTCTATAAAAGTATTTACCAAATGATTCAATATTCGAGATTTCCCTAGTGCAATCAACACAGGAGGGGGGAGCCTTTCACATAACAATGACACTATATTACAGATACAAGACAAACCCCTCCTTTCCCACTGAACTCACAGAGAATGCAGAATTTGGGCTACAACATGCATTCTATGTTCATCAATACCAAACAGAAAGGAAATAATTCCTTACAGTTTTTAAACAAGAGGACAGAAATTCAGTAGCACATATTGTCTTATGGTTTCTTATAGTGCCATCACCTTAACATCTAAGTGCTTCACAGGTAAATAGGTAAATTCCATCTGCAGAACAAGAACCAGTGTTAAAAATCTTTCAAAAACGACTCCGACATCCAGTACTCTGGATGGGCGAATTTTAAAATGAACTACATTAAGGCATACTCTTGTGGTGGTTGGTGAATATTCTGAAGGGGCCAAAAAAAATTATTAAACAAACAGGTGCCATACAGCTCAGTTTAAACAGCACGTTCTTCCAATACAAGATACGTGCTGCAATTAACACACATCCATAATAGTTTTTTCTTCTAGCAACAACACAAGGATGGCTGTTTCTAGTGAGTAAATTGCACCCATGGAAGGACCAGACATACATCAGCTGCAACTCAGACCTTGTCTCTCATACTATTCCATCCTAACAAGTCTCCCAGTCACTCCTTCACTCTCCTAAGTCTTTTGTGGCTGCCTTAGCCTAAACTTACCAATAAATCATGGTAAATTATATAAAGTTTAACTTCTGAGCCACAATAACTCCATTACAACAGATGATGTAATTTTGTCTTCTGTTTTGAAAGGAATTTTAATATCTTCAAGACTTGTGTGTCTGGATTTCACTGAAATAAATTAAGTTAAGCAAGGTTTTGCCTGTTTCTTAATACACTGGAGTATCTCTCTCAAATGTGCTCCTTACCCAGATAAACATGTAAAGCTGTCTCAAGCAGTTGGTCTCTCAAGATTTCATATGGAAGTATCTGAAGAGGTTGCAGAAGGCTAACAGGTCACATCAGATAGCTTTGGCCCTATTTTTATGTTTAAAACCAACCTTTTCTTAAAAAAAAAAAAGAGAGAGAGAGAGAAAGAGAGAGAGAGATCAGCTGCAGACTATTTGGTTCTGATTAAATACAGGACCATTATTCTATAAGTGCAGAGCTATTTAGAAAGCAGTACTATTGGACATTACTATCATTGTACTTGTTGCTACCTTGGAATGCTACAGGAGTCCTCCTCTTTCTCTGACCTTCAAGGCCATAGCTACTGAAGTGACCAGTAGGAAACACGTAGGGCAAAGAACAGGTGGGAGAAAGTTAATTTAAGTGGAATACTGCACAACCAAATGTAACTCTAGGGTACAGGAGTAATCACATCCACTCTCCATACCAATTATTTTGAGAGAGTTCACTTCTGAAGCACTGAATCTTTCAACTCACCAGTGCATTAACTATGCATGCAACTAACAGCTACCATTCAAAAAATTATATCATAAAAGATCCCAATCCTAAACATATGTTTGAGCCAGAAACAAACGTTGTATTTGTCAATTTGGCAGCTGCAGATTTCCGTAAAAGTACAAAAGAGATCTGACCTATCACAATATGGTGCATTTTTTCTTAAAAATAAAAATAAAAGCAAAAATAGAGTAGAATAGAAGGCAAATTCTCAGATTGCCACACTCCTGAAAAAGAAATTCATCCTGGTACAGTACGAAGAGGAACATTAACACCACAAGAAAAGGCACTATATAAAAGAGTCTAACTGTGGCACATATGCAGTAAAGATGGAGGATAGCCAAAACATTTCCAAAAGAACATTGTGTATTTGATTTAGAATGCAAATAGAAAAAGGAAAGAGTTGCCTTACAGTTTACAGCCCTGCCAGGTTCCACAATGAAATGTACTTGGTTTTAGTATTTATCATGCTTTGAAATAGTGAAAACTGTTTACTAATTCACAGTCAACATTTCACTGCCTATAAAACCAGCATTTTATGTCTGATAGTCTATATTTAATATACAATAATAAACTGCCTGGAGTTTTATTTAATGCACGATGCTTCAAAGTCCTTCCAAATGCACAGCAATATCTATACACAACCTATATAGAGGCTCCGCAAAGCCAGACTCTTAATTTAGTATATCTTCAGTTACTCCCTGTTCAAATAAAGTACATTACAGGATATGTTGAGAATTCTTGGGTGGATTTAGCCTATACTATAAATGTAGCAGTCACATAGCAAACTTCCACAGACTTTTCTCAAAATAGCTACAGTGCAAGATGTATTTAACTTTTATGAAGACAATGTTTTAAGAGGATATTATAAATAATTTCATATGCAACACTTATCTGTGGTACAATGATGGCTCTTTACAAAAAGGATACTTAAATTATTATTCACAGGTGTTAGCATAGCTTCTGAGCACTGATTAAGAATCATTGTTATAAGAAGAGGTGTTTACATTTTCTCAAAATTTGCACTCTAACAGTGCTTCCTTTTCATGCACACAGCTTTCAAGTTATAGCCCAACACTACTGGAATTTTAGAGTTTTGGTTTCACTTCTAACTGGGAAAAGAAGTTCCAAACAAGCCATTCCCACTCCCATCAGGCAGAGGTAAACCCAATTCTCTCTCACAGATGCAGTCAGCCAGAACAGACATATCTGCTTAAATGAAACATGCCACAGTAAATGATGACACTTGACCTCCAACTACAGAGATCTTGTTTGCTTACTAGAGGAAACCCAGGAGTCTGATTATATGTACAGAATGATTTACATTCATGGGGCAGAACACAGGGTAGGTTCTGAACAACATGTACTAGTGCAGCAACAGAAGCCAATTTATTCTAGCAACATTTTTAAATGTCCAAAGAACTGCTATTCAAATAAGAACAAGAAACATGTTTCTGTTTTTAAAACATCCTCAAAGAATACAAAACATAGAGGACAGGTAGCACATTAATGGAAAATTACAGACATCTTCCAGAAAGAGTGAAAAATCTTGGACTGTGATTAGTTTAATCATGCTCATATAGAGATTGCATCTGTTATTAGTGGATATATATTTATATAATCTAAATGTTAACACATCACTGAATTAAAGACTGCCTCTGAAGGCAGAAGACTGTTGACTAAACTTGTTGAAAATAATGTTAAAATAGAAAACTAATGTTTGAGGGCAAAAAACACAGCCTAATACAAATGTCAAATAACGGATTAGGCAATGCACACAAACTTTGGACTTGAATTTCAATGCATAATCCAATCCAACCATCTGTCGACCAGTTGTGTAGCAAAATCAAGATTTGGGGCAAGCTCCAAAAAGGACAGCCAAGTTACATTATTTTATCTACAGTATTTTGATACTTAAGAACATCTCCGCGGTAAATTACATTCTGTCTGCAGATTAACCTACAGGAGCTGACACTCGCGTCCCTGACCAGAGAAACATTACAATGGATTCCCAGATATCTAAAAATCAACAGATATTTTGCCTGATGTACATCTCGTGATTGTGATACAGGTCTGAGAAGAAAAATGCAGACTTTGCTACTATGACCTTTATACATGTTAGCAGGATCGCTAGAGACTTGTCCTTTCCCCAATAACTGGGAAAGCTTCCAGCAGATTCATAACCGAGGGAGCCCCCCGTTCCCTGTCCCCATCTTCCAGCAGCCGGAGTAGTGAGAGTCAGGCAGCTCCGGGATGAATACAGGGTTACGATTGCAAAGTTAACGTTGGAGCAAGAGGGAACTTTCCCCCCATGGAGATGCCCCGTACAACCCCGGTGCAGCGAAGGCCACTTCCCCAAGGCAGGAGCTGTAATAAGTTCAACAGTCCTCCCCCATCTCATAAACATTGCATCCGCAACAGCCACGCACAGCAACACCACGCCGGGAGTCAGGGTGTAAGTGGCACATCAGCTCAGAGACAGACACAAGCCTCTCCCTCGCAGAGTAGCTAAAGGCAAATCTGAATCCCCAGGGATGGATGGGGTGTGTGTGTCTGGAAATACCTACAGACCCCTTTGCTTTAAAGGGCTGGACAATCATAATCCCCCTTCCCTCCACCCCTCGAAACACAAAGAAAACCGGTGGGGGGGGGGGTGATGGAGACCCCTGGACGCAAGTGCCTAAGAGCCCCCCTCTCAGCCTCTACTGGGTGGCAAACCCCACTCCAGAAAGAGATTTCCCTTGAATTCATCATTCACAAAAACAACAGCGCCTTTTCCGCGCCTTCCCGTCTCCATCGCACTCCGGAGAGTACCGGGAACAACTGACTGGGGCACACCGAGCCAGCCACCACAGGGGCTGCCTGGCTTTCTGCACCCCCCGCGCAGAGACACTAGTTGATTTCCCCTTGGCAAAGACAAAGTGTAACCAGCCTGTGCCCAGCCCCGTGCGCTGCTCGCGGGGCGCTCTCTGGCTCCCAAAGAGTTGGCAAGTCTGTCCGCCCTATCGGGAACGTGGGGCTGGCCCCACGCCTCTCCGGTGCAGCGCCGCTCACCTCCTTGAGTTCCTTGGCCACGTCTTTCAGATCCCCCAAGACTAATTCCAAATCCTCCACGATGATCTTGATCTGTTCCTTCACCTTGGCTTTGGAGGCTGCGGGCAGCCCCTCGGGTGGCGAGGAGGAGGCGGGGGTCCCCTTGGACTTGGCTGACATTCTTTGGGGGAGCGATGTGTGGGGAGGGGGTATGCAGGTCAGGAGAGCTGGGTAACCAGCGGGTGCCCGGCCCCGTCCCTCGGGCTCCCGGAGCTGCTGCAGCCGCTGTCTTCCTCCCCGCACATTTTGGGCTCAGGGCTCCACCACGCTCCGCTCTCTGCCGGGTGGCTGCACCGCGCTGCTGCCATCAACTCCCCGGGATCTGCACTGAGAGCGCCCGGGCTGCAGACGGGCTGACGATGCGCCTGCGCCTGGCTCCCTCCCTCCCGTAGGCACACGCGCACGCACCGGGCATGGCGCTCACTGAGGGGAGAGAGCCGGGGTGGGGGGAAGCCGTGCGTGCGATCCCCGCTGTGCCCACGCCGGCAGCCTGCCTGGCTCTCCTCCGACCTCCCGCCACGGGTTAAGCCTAAACCCACAATCCCCGAGCACGCACTTCAGGACTGCTTGGTCCAGATGGGGGGGAAGGGTAGGTTGGTGGAGAGGGGCAGGGGGGTTTTTTACGCAAAACTTTCCCCTTTTTTTCTTCTCAGTGCAAACTCGCCCGGAGGAAGGGATCTGCCCGGTTCCTCTCCACTACCCGGGGTCAGATGATTCCCCTTTACAAGTGCATTGGGGGAGAAGGTGTGAGTGCGTAAGAGACAGGAAAGGAGGAGGTAGTTACAACTCCTCTAGAGGAGGCGCTTCCTTTGCGGCGCACAGTCTCTGCTTGGAGCGCTGCGTGCCGTTGGAATGCTGGATCACGCTTGCAGGCGACCGGTCCGGCAGTGGTTATTTCGTCTCTTTCACGCTACCCAGGGGGAGCTTCTCTGCGTTAGTTCAGGGTCAGTTTTCGCCACCTCCCAGACACACACAAAATATCCAGCAAAAGCGAATCACTTTTACACACCGCCGGTGCCTGGCAAAACTCCCCCCAGACGATCGGGTCTGGTTCTGCTGCTCACAGAACATTAATTGTGGGCATGAATCCCCCGTTCTCAGCCCTGTAGATTTCTTGTTCTGGCCCTAGTCTCTGCAGACCGATCTCATTTAAAAGGGAGAGACCTACAGCACCTGTAACAATGCCACCTGACTTTCTTTTTCCTCCTAAAAGCTGCAAGGAGGCTGGAGATTTGCAAACGCCACCAAATTGGCAGGAGGGACCTCGGTCTTTATTCAGTGACCACATGAGGTACAATAACTCGAGAAACAAAACCTTTTAACTCGAGAAACAAAACCTATGCATTTTGCCAGGTAGCGGGGAAAGAGGGTACATGAACGAAAATAGCCCTCGATTGCTTCAATTCAGTAGGTACAATTAAGGGCAGGGCTTTCTCCACACGTTGCTGTTTGACTTCAGCATTTAATTTGCTGGGGCTGAGGGAGAGAGATTATCAGATATTCACCTCTAGTGGTTTTTCCACTTATTGCAAGAAGACGTCATGTCCAGGCACTGGAAATTGTATTACGAATTTCTATCTTCAACTTCAGCTGAAAACAGCCAGCAGAGGCAAACAGCCAAGCCCTGCGTCGAAGATCGACCTGGAGGGTTGCATCTGGTTTAGAAATCTTAAATGCTTCCCTTTCTGAGGGGATTTCTCGCAGTTTGCTGTGTTTTAACTTAGCAGCAGGAAAGAAAAGGGAAAGAGCTCCGTGTGTGCATAACATTTCAGATCTCACCCGATGCAGACAAGCGGGTGGTGAACAGTTCTGTGTCTAGAGTGGGTGTGGGGCTGGAATAAGGAATCGACACAGGCTGAATTGCAAACTCCACTACCAATGCAGGAAAGCTAGCTGTCCTTATTCAGGAGGTAAAAATGCCATTGGGAGTTTTGTCCGTAGAAGAAATCACTTAAAGGATTTATTAGTGTTGGGCAAATACGATTTTTAATAAAAGTGTTTTCCACAGGCATTCATTAGAATCTTTAAATAATTTCACGGTGGCCCTGTTCACACCCAGTGCATTCACTTTCCCTAAGTATTTAGGCAATCTGGTTTAAGCACGCACACACACTCATACTCTAGGAAAGCAATGTTAAGATTCATTTTCTGGAGCTATTCACGCTGGAAACTTGATTTTTTGCTTATCCAGTCAGCAAACAGGAAAAGATACCATATGAGTTGACAGACTATTCTTCATTAAGCATTACACCTTGAATCTCAGATTTTGAGTTAAGAGCCACACTAAACAAATGTCAAGGGGGAAAACAGCAAAAACTGTTTCCTGGTTTCAGTGATTAATCCACTTGAGAAGTATTGCTCTGTTTGTATACATTCTCTGAAGAGAAGAGTACCAAAGTCTATCAAAACCTATTCATGTAGATTTTGTGTAACCCCACTTAGAATTAAAAAAAAGTCACTGTAGTTGTACAGTTGTATAGAAATAACTCAAAATTACTAAATAGGAATAGATTGTTGGTTTATCTATTCACTTATCTTTTCTCCCACAGTGTTTAATTCCAGATGTGTCAAAGAAAGGCATAAATTCCCTGTCACTTATCTGACATTACTAAAGTTATGAAATGGCCCTGGGTAGTTTCCTTGTGATTTCAGTTTCTTACAGCTTTTTTTTTTTTTAAACATACACACACACAAATAAATAATTTTGTACCATTAGCAATTTTTTTCACTTCAGCCCCCTGTTTGGGGTTGTAAATATATTAAGTCATACTGATCTCTCTGGCAGCTGCTTATTAAACATTTCTACTCTGAAAAGACAGAATTTTATTCCTACTTTACCTCTGTCAACTTGTTTTAAATCATGACAGGACTTCACCTTATGCAAGTTAGCCCTCAGATACTTTGTCCAAAGTCTTTTGAAGAGATGAACCATAGCCACTGATTCTGTCTCTACAATTGTATTAACTTTTTCAAAGTATTTTAAGGTAGAGAGACATGAGTTGTCCTGAGAGGAGTTGGACTAGCTTGTCCCTAGTATATTATCCCTATTATATTCATCCAGTTGTTTATAGTTTTCCTGTAATGGTTTTCTCTGGTATTGAACTAAGGGTCCATGTTCTATAATTTTGGGGATCAGTCTTAGCACCTGTTCAAAGATGTGTGTACAGGACTAGTCCTCATCTCCTCTTCCCGGACATGGCTCTTTTAAAATGAGCCATTAAATATTTTTGTTAGTAGCTCTGCCACTTAGGGTTTTGTTTTGTTTGTTTTTAATTCCTTCTAAATGTCTAGATGAATGTCCTAAGGTTTGTTACAGTTTAATCCCTTACATTCTTTCATCATCTCTTTGAAATCTTTTTCTAATCATACCTCACTTTTACCTGTAAATAGGCTTGGTAGAATTAAATTATATAGAAGTGCTGGATAATATAGATGTTTATTTCAGTTATCAATTTGTCTTCACAGGTATGCACAATTATGAGTTAAGCATTTTTAATCAATTTGTCACAGTTGCAATAAATTAAGGGATGAATGGGGGTCACACTGATTATTTAATGACAACAGACGTTGAGATTCAAAAAGTTAAAGCTTTATAATCATTAACACAAATTGTCAACATCATGTGTACAGATATACAAAGTAAATAGCCTTAATTCAAACTAATAAGTTCTCAAGCAGCATTTTTCTTACTTTGCCTACCTATAACTTTGTTGGTTTGGGTGTGGAGGTAAAAAATAGACATTTACGGATTTAAAAAAATTCTTCAATAATCTAGAGTGGAATTCATCCATCATCTTCTAAGGAAGAAGCTCATTTCTTATTCCTCTTTGGTTTGTCACCTTTTCACCCACACAGGTTTGCACAATTGTGAGATTGTGATAGGCCCTTGGGAAGTTATCTAGAACCAGGGATGCACAAGAAGCCACCTCCACAAATTTCTCAACTCTTCGCACAGTTCACAAAATGGCCAGTTACAATAGTAGTA
The DNA here is from genome assembly GCF_028017835.1 of Emys orbicularis. NCBI lineage: Eukaryota > Metazoa > Chordata > Testudines > Emydidae > Emys > Emys orbicularis. Next base: position 75,604,838 of record NC_088688.1, on the reverse strand, counting down.
CTGCTAGCAGGGAGGAGGGTTGGAGACAGGGCCATGTTGCAGCGGCCATGGAGCAGAGCTGCTAAACCCTAGAGAGCAATCTCTCCTCATACCCTCTGAGGGCTATGTAGCTCCACCTCAAATCCCACAGAGGATTTTGTGCAAACTGGTTCTTTTGTAAGTTTCTTAATGAATTTCTTAAGATGGAGGGGAGAAGGTTCCTCCTGGACCAAGTTTATTTTTCTTAAAAACTTTAATTTTCATTTACCTGGGGAAGTTTTCTCTGAGCAAAAACAGATTAAGAAGTTAAAGATTCAGCACATAAGTTTTCATTCAGGCACTACTTTGTGCTCCATACTAGAAAACAATTAAATGAATACTCAATGAAGGAACATGGCACTCAGCCATACCACTGCCAGCCGGGATCTCATTAAAGCACACAAGTTAAGCAGGGTTAGATATGATGAGTAATTGGATGGGACACTAAAGAAAAACCAAGAGGTTGCAAGAGTTTGTTTTGATAACTTAATTAGATGGCACTTTTCCTTTGGAGTTCGAGCTGATCCACTGTTTCAGCATTGTGCTAAGGAGTAAAGCCAATTGAATAATACTAAGATGATTAATGAATACAAGTAGCAAGTCCAATTTGCAGTTATTTGTGAGGTCATATCCACTGTTTGAGAACATTCAGGCAGTCATGGGTATTTGTGAAAATGTTCATGAATCACACTACACATTTTTTGCACAAATCATTATCACATGGACAATTCACATTGAAAGTGCAGTACAAGTTATTAATCAGTCATTTGCCTATTTAAAGAGAACAGCATCAGGGAGCTCATACAGTACCACGTATGATACATGCATTCCATAATAACCAATCATGTACTTTATATAGTCAAAGGGAAACTACAGTAACTCCTCACTTAACGTTGTAGTTATGTTCCTGAAAAATGTGACTTTAAACAAAATGATGTTAAGCGAATCCAATTTCCCCATAAGAATTAATGTAAATGAGGGGGTTAGGTTCCAGGGAATTTTTTTTCAACCAGACAAAAGGCTAATATATATATATATATATATATATATATATATATATATATATATATATATACACACACACATATATACATATACATACATATACATATATATACATATACATATACATATATATACATATATACACACACACACACACACAGAGTATAAGTTTTAAACAAAATTTAATACTGGTACATAGTGATGATGTGAAGCTTGGTTGAGGTGGAGGAGTCAAAAGGTGGGATATTTCCCTTACTGCTAAATGATGAACTAGCAATTGGCTGAGCCCTCAAGGGTTAACTCTCTCACTCTGCAAGGCAGCAGGAATGGAGGGAGATATGCGCATTTCCCTTAAGTACACTGCCTTGTTAATTAGATCAGCTTGCTGAGACTGCAGCCCTGGTGTATCCCCCCGCTTTATGGAAGATGGGGTAAGTGGGGTGCAGGAGCAGGGGGGAGGGGGACACCCTGACATTAGCCCTCCCTCTTCCTTCCCTCCCCCCTGGCACAGCAAGCAGGAGTCTCCGGGAGCAGCTCCAAGGCAGAGGGCAGGAGCACCACATGGCAGTTGGGGGAGGGACACAGCTGAACTGCAGGCAGCTGCTGCACAGGGAACTTAGGGGAGCAGGGGAGCTGATAGGGGGCTGCCGGTCCACCCTGGTTCCAAGCCCCCACCAGCTTGCTCCAACAGGCTGATCTTCCTGCAAGCAGTAGACAAAGCAGGCAGCTGCCAAAGGACGTTAGAAGGGAGCATTACACAACTTTAAATGAGCATGTTCCCTAATTGATCAGCAGCGTAACAACGTTAACTGGGACAACTTTAAGTGAGGAGTTACTGTATATGGCTTATAGTTCATATGCAAACTTTTTTAGCACATACTAATTAGAATAGTCACAAAAAACAGAACAATTCACAAATGATTTATGAAATGACAACAAAGATTATATCATAATGAATATCTGTCATGAATAATTGGAGAAAGTCTACTAGAAAGCCACTGTGCTGCTGAAAGTAAAGTCTTCTAGAGGAGATGTAAAAACTGATTTTGATGTTATGTTCTTCTCCACTCCCCAAAAGTATAGTGGTATCTGTCCTATCTTTCCAATATGGATAATGAGTGTTCTGTTACTGAATTTCTCAAATCATTAACTAGATATGTTATTCTCTCTCAATTCTTATTCCTACATTGATATGTAGGATTGCTGATGATGTTACAATGGCTGTTTTAGGTCAGCCCAGAGGTGGCTGAATGTTGTTAGAGGACTCAATCACACAATGGGAAAAAAATAAAAAGAATATAGTTACTCTTAAATTTCCCAATTTGATTTCAACTCATTACAACAAAACTAGCAAATAATAAAAAAAAGACTAAAGTTACCCATTTAAAAGAAAACCATCAGAGCTATGTACTTCCTGGATTTGTGTATACACACAAGAAATTGAGTAAGTTTGGGCTAAGATTGCTCGAGTGCATTTCATTTCCTATATACACTTACTAAGAATTGTGAAAACTATAAGTTAGGGCAACCTTACCGGTCAGTAAAGTTAATCATCAGTTAAGGCACTCCACATCAGTTCACTTATTTTACTACCCAAGCACATTCAGACTCTTCAGCTCCAAACAAATACCCTTTCAATTCTAATTTATAACCAATCACACTGCACACATCCAGTTCCACTTAAATGCACAACCCAAACTCTGACCTCAGATTTTAGGATATATTCCCCATGGACATTTGCATGTTGGTAAAGGCTATATTGGATGATTCAGACAGAGAAAAACTCCGTTCTCATTTTTTTCTCTTGAGCTGGAAGGATGACATTATGAGTGGGATTCTGCATAAGAACTAAAATGAGTTTGTTGTGGCACCTGAAGGTATGTTTACACTGCAGCTGGGAGGTGTAATTTGGGTTTAATGATGTTTGGCAAGGCATGTGACTTAAGCTTGGTGTGAAAGTTAATGTTGTTTTAGTCAGCAATTCCCTAGATTTAGGCCAAGTATACTTAAGTGAATTTCCTTTCAACACTTCCACTAAGTTAACAAGCTTGTGAGTGAAGGATTTCTCCATTTTTAATGGACCAATAAAATGAAATGTCTTTCCCTCACCTACAACTCAGATTCCAGTCCCAGAAATTCTTACCTCTCCCCTGTGGTCCTGCTTTCTGTCCCCATGATTCCTACATCTCCCTACTATGAAGTTCCCCTTCAGGCCTTCCCATCCTATTAAGTCCCTATTATTCCATTCCTGCCCTCCCTGCATCTCACTTCCATGCCCCACTTCTTGTGGCTCACCAGTAGAGTGTCACATGCCCATTATCACAAAAATAGTCCAATCCAATGCACCTTATCAGTTCTGCTGGACTGGGATGCTTGCTGCCACGGTTTTTCTCATCACAGGGAGGCTGGAGATGGTGGCATAGGGGTAGCTAAGATAAGGGAGGCAGAGCTGGAAGACTAGCTAGTCAGAGATGCAGCATCAGTAAGCTGAAGTCCTCCTTGAAGACATAGTTCTCAACTGGCTTCCATAGTAAAAATAAAACTGTTATAGCAAACTAGCCAGAACAACATTTTGTATTTTTGATTACACCCGACTAGTTCTCTGTGATATGCTTTTTCTGTAGGCTACGCCCTGTATGAGATGTCAACTTTGTGATGTTTGAAACTGTGGCCCAAGAGGCCATAGTATATTTTATGCCAATTAAGTCCCACAGTGCCTAAGAAAACGCAACTGTTTTGTGTTTTCTTAGGCACTGGGAGACGTGTTTGACAATGTGTTCGTGTGCATTTTCTCGTTTAATTATGGGATCTACGCCCTTTCTAAGGGTAGAATGCAACACACTATTAGCTCTGGAGCTGTTAGGATTCAAGACACCTCCATAATGTAGCATCTCTGCTCCTAAAACACTAGAAGTAAAATACAAGTAATTCATTAGTGCTGGTAACACAAGGGAGCATATTCATTTTAAGGGACAAATTTTCATAAGCTGCTTTTAACTTTGCATGCATTGTTTTGTAAACAATCTTTTGCTTCCACAAACAATAGGCTGTGGCCATGCAAGTGAGATAGCTATCTTATTACTTGGTCTGAGTGCAAAACTGCTCAATGTGCATTCACATTCATGCTTTGCATGCACAAATTATGTTTCCACTCACAAATTTAAACTTCAAAAATTTGGCCTCAGACATTTTGTCCATTCTCCTTTAGTGGAGAGAGGATGGAAGTAAAACATGATCTTTACAGCCAAAACAATGCAACATTATCTTCTGATAACTTCAGGAAATAAATGAGGCAGGGCAGTGGAAGGGAGATGAAATATGGTTACTGGGGGGAAAAGTTTATGTTCAGAAAAGATATTCTTATCTTTTCTATTGTAAGCATCATGCAAAAATATTTTTAAAGACCTGGGGGAGGTAGGGTTCAAGACGCTGTGTATTGGATCATTGCTGTGTTGGGCACATGCTAAGAAGCTACCAGGAAAAAGCTATAAAACAAATGTTTAAGCTGGCCTTCTTACCAAAAAAAAAAAAAAAAAAAGGGTGGGGATTGAATGGCAGGTAGTGATTGCAAAAGTGTTTGGAAGAGCAATCTTTTCTAGATGAATTTTGGGAAAAAAAGAATCAGATTAATATTTAGTCATTTTGTATCGCTGTTCAGTTTAATATACAAAATTCAATCACTGATCTTTTAATAAGTCATTACAGATTGTATATTTAAGCTTCTGTTACAAAGCTTGTGTTTATTTACTGGTTAACTGTCAGCCAACAAATGTGTACCTCCTCTCCCCCTTGCCCCCCAAGGAGCCATTGGTTGGTGTCAGATGCAAACTATTTCCTGTGAAAAAGTATCCCTTTACCACTGGTATTCACTTCAGTAGTACATTATTGCAAACATCTGGAGCAAAGCAGAAAAATGCTGTCTGGATTCTTTCCAAAAGCATCTCAATCAGCACAGGCTGAACAAAAGGATTACCTGGCTAAATAAGTAGTGTAGAAGCAGAAAGAGAATCTGGAAAGGTAAAACACTAAGTCATTAATAAGTGTGGAAAGGCAAACAGATGAAAATAAATGATTTATTTTCAAGTCCTCTAGTTAGTAATTATAGCCTATTTCCTTTACGTCAGAGGCTGTAAAACCTTGTGTTACAGATTTGTACATTTGCACAACCCAAGAAAATTATTCCCAAGCTGTGCAGTATCTATTGACACATGATTGGCACAGTGTTGTCTGGTGCACCAGCTATGATGCACCAGACAACACTGCAGCATGAGTTTAGTTTGTCGCCTAAACATTTATTTGCCAACAGAATCCCTGTGGAACAGTTCCTGATTTTAAGGGAAGCCTTTGCAAGCCTGCTAGGCAGCATGTGAAATTTGCAGCACTAAGACTCCAAAGAGAGGGCAGCCTGGCTTGATGGACTCCTTTGTATGAAGTTCTTAAAACTAGAAGACTTTGGTGATGTTCTGCAGTGAAAAGTTGACCTACTATGCTGGAGGAAGAATTTGGAACAGGCAGAAGTTTTCCATCCAAATGAAAATTCAGGACAGTTAATGCAAAAGTTTGAATGTTTGACAAATACATATTGGACTATTAGATGATTGCATTTTATCTGGATTGTTTTTCACCATTGTATACAATGGGGGAAAATGGGTCTCATGTATCCATTCTCAGGGAAGCCCCTTTAATGTTATTAACTAACAAGGGTAGCTCTTTGACTTCAGTGGAGCTTTGCTGATTTACACTGGCTGAGGACCTAGCCTGTGGCCTGCAAATGTTCTTTTTAAAATAGAGACATTTCCGAGTCCACCAAAAACCCTCTGGATTTTTTTGATCCAAAATGGTCAATCCAATTTAAAAATAGCACTCCAGGTCAGACTTCAACATCACATGCCACCCCAAAATAAAGTTAAAACTGTATTAAACTGAAAATTATTTTTACCAAATGGAAAGACTGGTGCTACCTTTTGTGGTGCTGCTAAGTTATAACTACTGTATAAATTATTCCAGAACACCTCTCACAGCCAACTCACTCAATTTATATAATTCTTTCTATAGGAGTCAAGTTTGTTATTCTAAACCATTGTTTAAGCCCTATATATTGATCCCATTGTATTTTCACATGATAAGATACCTCAACTGCAGAGTGTGTCTCCTTTTCTAAAGCTGTATACAGAGAGACTGCACTGAACACAAATAGAAAAAAATAGTGTCATTATTAATTGCATGAAAACACTTTCTGACAATAGTTAACCCCAGAATGTTGGAAACAGAGACAAGAGGGAAAAAGCGGTTCTATTTTTAAGTGGACTAATTACTGTGGAGGAACACCAGTCACAAAGGCTATACATTTAATAGTCAACACTGTAGTTCACTACAGTAACAGTTAGTTAGTTCAAATAGACTGATAATCAACTAGTGACTAATCTTCTCTGGGCCTCTAGTCATCAGGGCCGCCCAGAGAATTCAGGGGGCCTGGGGTCTTCGAAGACCCGGCGCTTCGGCGGCGGGTCCCGGGGCAGAAGGACCCCCCGCTGCCGAATTGCCGCCGAAGACCCGGAGCAGAAGAAGCTCCAGGGGCCCGGGCGCCACGAGAGTTTTCCAGGGGCCCCGGAGTGAGTGAAGGACCCCGCTCCAGGGCCCCCAAAAAACTCTCGTGGGGGCCCCTGTGGAAATTGCCCCACTTGCCCGCCCCCCCCCCCCCCCCGGGCAGCCCTGCTAGTCATTGCCTAAGTAATGTATATTTGAAGACCTGTAGTTCTATGTCCAAAAGAACTGGAGCCCTATCCTATGATAAAGCAGCCCATAGCCTGCTTTTTGGGGCAGTCAGTCAGTTTAACTGGTTTGCTTGGATTACAATCATGCAAAATAGGAACATTGAATAAAAGTTCCCGTAGCTTCTCTATTGTTTCAGATTTTTCGCAGACTTTTTGTGTTAAGTAAGGAAATGGTGTATTTACTGTGGACACTTGTGCAGGAAATTGAAAAAAAAAATGCATACCCATTTCTAGGAACCTCTCTAATGCCTGCTTATTCTGAAGTGTTGAGATTGATAACGTAGCCTCTCCTTTTGTGTGATGCCTTTTAAAGTTAGTAGATTTCTCAGCTATTTCAACTCTAGTGTTGCTATACAGCATTTATATTTCAAATCCTATTTGCAATCACAGTCAAATCCTAGACTATGGAATTTAGCACAAAGAATTAAGAATTACCTGAAGCCACTACACTTTCAGAACTAAATGCAAATCTCATCTCTGATTTGGCTTTTCCTTAATTAGGTTCACACACACGCCTATAAATGCAAAGACCAAAGACGACAACAACAACAAAAATCAAGCTAGATCTTCTACACAGAAATCAACTGCCCTGGAATGGTATGTTTTGGGTGACTGAGCTTCCTTATTCTGCAGAATGGCCAAGCCAGGCAGTGAAAGAGGAAGAGGGAAAGTGAAAGATTCACTCTCTAAAGACCCTTTGGCTTGGGAGAGGATACACTGCGCTGAGAGCCAGGAGCCCATAAATTGTAAGTTATATTCTTTGACTGACTATTGCTTGTATTTCTGTGCACGTAAACACTTAATATTGCAAGCATGGGTTGCTTCTGGTCTAACCACTAGCTAATCCTTCTCTCTAGGACAAGGAGTGGTATCCTGATCCCCAACATTCCACTGTTGTCTACCAACTACTCCTGTAACCCACTGACAAAGTGCGTATGTCACATTCCCCCCTACTAGCTAGTCCTCAGGAGAATCACACATTCCTTTAGCTCAACTGATAGGGGTCAGTTCTGGGTTCAGAGCCTCCCAATGAGTCATGCAGTAGGCTTCCATGGTTGCACATGATAGAATTTGTGTGTGTGTGGGGGGGGGTCTGTTTTCTTTTTTAAACAAATTGGTTTATTCAGTTCACACAATGAGAAAGTTAAAAACCATTATAATCTGCCAGTTATGGTGCAACATACACCAAGACTCAGATGTTCTGTATTTTGATCATTTGTCACACATTTCAGATTCTTCTGTCAGACACTCGTAGATTGGGCATTTGAGGGGGGACGCATTTATAGGGTCGAAAGAAAACGAGATACTATCAGCGTATTTTGTATTTTTAAATAGTTGGGAGACACTCAAATACTATGATGGTAGGAGCTATATTATTACCTGGATAAACAGACAATTAGGCTAATATATTACTCGCTGGTTTTGGCCGAGACCAACATATCAGTATAAGTGGGTCATTACCTATTCCTTCTAACATCTCTGCTCTCTTCTTGTAGAACATGCCTGGTGCACTTAGATGCTAAACTGTAACTGCAGAAACACACAGTATCAGCCAAGTTCTGTGGCAAATATGGTGGTTAGCTCTAGATGTGGAAAGTTCCATTTGCCAAATTCCCTGGAATGTGTCCAAAACATTAAAATATTCACTCCAACTGATCTTTTACTTATTTCTGCCACAGTTGGGAGCAGAAACAATTCTCTATAGCATTATTAAGTTTCTTTTGATCAGATTAAATTGTCAGAGACTTATTTTCTACCAGCACAATTGGATATAGCCACTTCAGTTCACGGACTCTTAAAATTTATTTTCCTCCATCCATTTTAATTCCTTCTAAAGCTGGTCTCACTTCAGATGGAATTTTCCTACTCTAGGTAGAGTAACAAACCTTAAGGTTGTGTGCCTGCACTGTAACCAATTTCAAACACACCGGAGAGGTTTTTTGCATGTTAACTTCTATTTAGTTCAGACAGGATGTCCATTTGGAGAAAAAAACAATTATCAAAGGTATACATTTTAATCTAGCTAGCTCAGGTCACAGCAGAGATGAGACGCTACAACTTACACATCCTGGGTGTCAGCAAGAGCAGATGGACGGGATCAGGACGATTAACAAAAGCCTCAGGAGAAACTTTACTGTTTTATGGACGGAATGATGGACAACACCATGAGTGTGTTGCCATTCTTTTGAAGAAGGGAGTGGAGCAGTCCCTGCTTGAATGGAAGTCCATCAGCAGCAGACTTATGAGACCCAGATTGAAAGGGAAACATAATAATATCATCCTGATTCAGTGCTATGTTCCAACAAATGACAGTGATGAAGAAGTAAAGGACAAATTCTACCTTACATTACAGGCGCAGTTAAAGAGAGTACCACGCCACCATGGGAGACCTGAATGCCAGGGTCGGTAAGGACAACACAAACAGAGCAATGGGAAGACATGGGTGTGGCACCATGAATGGAAACGGAGAAAGGCTTGTTGATTTCTGTAATATGAATTACCTAGTCATTGGCGGAACCCTATTTCAACATAGTGAAATTCACAAGCTGATGTTGTGTTCTCCAAATGGCAGAGATGAGAATCAGATTGACCATATCATGATCAATGGCAAATGGCGACGCTCGCTGACAGATGTTGGCAGTGACCACCACCTTGTGACAGCCTCCATCAAGCTAAAACTGAGAATTGTGGGTCCACCAAACAAGGGACATAGACATTATGACATTGACAAGCTAAAGTACCCTGAAATACAGAAAGCCTTTGTTCTGCAGTTAAACAACAGGTTTTAAGCACTTGCAGACCTTGATGAAGAGGAGGGGAATGCAGATGAGGAGATCAACAAGAAGTGGGATAAAGTAAATTTATAAACAGAGCAGTGAAGCCTGTCTAGGCTATAAGCAGAAGAAAGGAGGGAGTGGATTACACCCAGCACATGGAATGTCATAGAAACCAGACAAGCCCCGAAGAAAAAAGTTTTAGATACAAAATTCCAGAAGCTAAAAGGACAAATAGTGCGAGCAGTATAGCAAGGCACAGTGGGAGGTCAAACACCTTGTGAGAGCAGACCAACAGCATTACATTAATAATCTGGCAACATACGCAGAGGATGCAGCTGCTTGTGGTGAACAAGGAACCATCTACAAAATGATGTGGCTTATCAGTGGTAAATAGCAGACACCAACAAACTCATCAGGGACAAACAAGGCCACCTACTAACAACCAAAAAAGAACAAGAAATGTGCTGGACAGAGCATTTCAAAGAATTGCTGAACAGGGAGCCACCTAAAGAGGAAGCAAACATCCAGGAGGCAGAAGAAGATCTTGATATCAACACAGACACCCCAACTAAGGAAGAGACCATTCACGCCATCAAATCCTTAAAAAATGGGAAATCTCCTGGCAAGGATAACTTGAATGCAGAATTGTTCAAGGTAAATCCTGAGTTAGCAGCATCTATCCTGGCCTCTCTATTTAAATCAGTCTGAGAAAGGGAAAAAGTGCCAGATGAGTGGACCAATGGGGTTATAGTGAAGATACCAAAAGAAAGGAACTCTCCGTGATTGTAATAACTGGTGTGGTATCACACTTTTATCTGTGCCAAGCAAAGTATGGTGTAAGATCATAGTCCGTCGTATATCAGAGGCAGTCAATAGCATTCTCAGAAAAGAGCAAGCTGGTTTTCTGAAAGGACGTGGATGCACAGACCATATCTTCACTGTACGAAACATAATAAAACAGTGCTTAGAATGGCAACAGCACCTCTATATAAATTTCATAGACTTTGAGAAAGCTTTTGATAGCATTCACAGGACCAGTCTATGGCGCATTCTGCGGGCATATGGAATCCCTGTCCATATAATCAAAACAATCAAAAGCTTCTATTTCAACTTCACATGCAGTGTTGATCACAGTGAGCTCAGTTTTGAAGTCAAAACAGGAGTATGCCAGGGGTGTGTCATATCTTCAATCCTCTTCAACATTGCCATCGACTGGGTAATGCAGCGTACAACAGAATACATGCAAAGAGGCATTAAATGGACACCCTTCTTATCCCTTGAAGGCCTGCACTTTGCAGGTGATCTCGCTCGCCTATCACATACCCAACACCATATACAAGAAAAACAACTCGACTCAATGCATTCAGCCAGCAAATTGGACTGAAAACACTGGTCTACAATTTTTGAGAAGTCGTCTGCTTCAGAGATAAAATGTGCTATTTATTATGTATTTTGATGTGCTGAATTCAAATATGATATTTAAGTTTTTACATTTTATGTCTATGTATATTGTGTAGATAGTAGAGTTTTAATCATAAATTGTAAACCTAGGTCTTTTCATGTGTTTATGGTTGCTTTACATGACAATATTTCACCTGTCCTGTTTATGTAACACTTTAAAAATCAGCAAAAGGGTTATATAAATAAAATTTATTATGAAACAAAAGGCAAAAAACTATTATGTACATAGTTTAATCCTATTCAGTGTCTACTTGGGGCTTCTTGGCTTGTCTCTTGTATTCATTAAATGGAGCATCTCTTGTCACTGTCCAGCAATAGTCTGCAAGCATTGATGGGCTCCATTTGCCCTGATAGCGTTTCTCCATTGTTGCAATGTCCTGGTGAAATCGCTCGCCGTGCTTGTCGCTCACTGCTCCGCAGTTCGGTGGAAAAAAAATCTAGATGAGAGTGCAAAAAATGTATCTTTAGTGACATGTTGCAACCAAGGCTTTTGTATGCCTTGAGGAGGTTTTCCACCAACAACCTGTAGTTGTCTGCCTTGTTGTTTCCAAGAAAATTTATTGCCACTAACTGGAAGGCTTTCCATGCTGTCTTTTCCTTGCCACGCAGTGCATAGTCAAATGCATCATCTCGAAGAAGTTCACGAATCTGAGGACCAACAAAGACACCTTCCTTTATCTTAGCTTCACTTACCCTTGGAAATTTTCCACGGAGGTACTTGAAAGCTGCTTATGTTTTGTCAATGGCCTTGACAAAGTTCTTCATCAGACCCAGCTTGATGTGTAAGGGTGGTAACAAAATCTTCCTTGATTCAACAAGTGGTGGATGCTGAACACTTTTCCTCCCAGGCTCCAATGACTGTCGGAGTGGCCAATCTTTCTTGATGTAGTGGGAATCTCTTGCAGGACTATCCCATTCGCAGAGAAAACAGCAGTACTTTGTGTATCCAGTCTGCAGACCAAGCAAGAGAGCAACAACCTTCAAATCGCCACAAAGCTGCCACTGATGTTGGTCATAGTTTATGCACCTCAAAAGTTGTTTCGTGTCGTCATAGGTTTCCTTCATATGGACTGCATGACCAACTGGAATTGATGGCAAAACATTGCCATTATGCAGTAAAACAGCTTTAAGACTCGTCTTCGATGAATCAATGAACAGTCTCCACTCATCTGGATCGTGAACGATGTTGAGGGCTGCCATCACACCATCGATGTTGTTGCAGGCTACAAGATCACCTTCCATGAAGAAGAATGGGACAAGATCCTTTTGACGGTCACGGAACATGGAAACCCTAACATCACCTGCCAGGAGATTCCACTGCTGTAGTCTGGCGCCCAACAGCTCTGCCTTACTCTTGGGTAGTTCCAAATCCCTGCCACGGTCATTCAGTTCACCTTGTGTTATGAGGTGTGGTTCAGAGGAGGAGGATGGGAGAAAATGTGGGTCCTGTGACATTGATGGTTCAGGACCAGAAGTTTCATCCTCTTCCTCTTCCTCGTCTGACTCAAGTGAGAATGATTCTGGTGCATCAGGAACTGGCAGTCCTTCTCCGTGGGGTATTGGGCGTATAGCTGACGGAATGTTTGTATAATGCACAGTCCTCTTTTTCTTCTTTGACACACCTTTCCCAACTGGAGGCACCATGCAGAAGTAACAATTGCTGGTATGATCTGTTGGCTCTCTCCAAATCATTGGCACTGCAAAAGGCATAGATTTCCTTTTCCTTTTCAACCACTGGCGAAGATTTGTTGCACAAGTGTTGCAGCATATGTGTGGGGCCCACCTCTTGTCCTGATCTCCAATTTTGCAGCCAAAATAAAGGTGATAGGCTTTCTTAGCCATAGTGGTTATACTGCGCTTTTGTGATGCAAAAGTCACTTCACCACAAACATAGCAGAAGTTATCTGCACTGTTCACACAAGTACGAGGCATCTCTGCTCACTTTGGCTAAACAGAAATGTGTCCCTTTGCAAAATCAAACACTGACAAATAAGAGAGCACGAGACTGTATGATTTCTAGAGCTGATATAGGGCAATTTGTTCAGCAGAGTGATGTAAGCTTCGTTATGATTGCATCATCCATGACTTCTAGAAATAACATGATGCAATTCATATCATGTATGACGCAATACCAGCTTCAGATTGCATCATTCATTGTTTTGCCTAAAAAGCAAGTACTGTCCAAACCCAGTCATAGATTTATTCATAGATCCAGTCAAAGATGTATTTTAGTCATTTCTGGTTTAAATTGAGATCCCTTCCCTTTATAACTCACTTATCCTCCGCCATTCCCAAGTCAAGGGTCGTATATACTGACCCAATAGCATATCTTGAAAACTAGAGCCAATCAACAATTTTAAGCACCATTTTCGTTCTCAGTGACCCAGAATTAGTAAAGTTTGACTACATTTATTTCAGAAGCATTTTGGCTGTAGAGCAGTGAAATCAACCACAATAAGACAGATATCATGACCTTTACTATTGCCATCACTAGTACGGATAGAAGATTGTTTCTACACTGGTGAGAACATATTCACATACTTGGGCAGTACCATCAGCCAGGACGGTGGAACAAGCCAGGACAAAATAAATAAATAAATAAAATACATAAAGCCAGGAACACCTTCAGGAGCTTAAATACAGTCTGGAAATCATCACCATACAAAACCAAAACCAAACTCAAGATTTATCAGAGCTGCGTACTTTCAACATTAATTTATAGTGCAGAATTCTGGGGAATTAGAAAATGACATGTCCAAACTATCTTTATTCCATACAACCTGCCTCAGAAAAAAATCCTCCGTATCTTTTGGCCCAGAACAATCTCAAACCAAGATCTATTGACAAGTGCAGCCAAGAAGATATGACTAGTATAATTGCCAGGAGGCATTGGACATGGATTGGCCATGTTCTTTGGATGGAAACTGATTCCATCACTAGAGCAGCAAGAAGATGGACACCTGAAGGCAAGCGAAAACGAGGCCACCCAAAAACAACATGGTGAAGAGCTGTGGAAGCCAAGTTGAGAAACCTGGGACACAGCTGGGGAACCATTGAAAGACTTGCTAGAAACAGACAGGAGTTGGAGGAGCTTCATCGCTGCCCTAAACACCAGATAATGATGATGATACATTTTAATCTGCTATAGAGGTTGAATTTACACACATATTTAGAAAGCTACATAACTTCACATGGTCTTTACATAAGTATGTACTTGCTATCCCTATTACTGGCAACTTCTCTCCACTTTATGTTGTGAACTTGATTTTTGCATATTCTAGATCAGTTTTATTTTTGATTTTCTGATAGCATGCTGGCCTGGGTTGTTGCATCAAGTTAACTTACAGGTTCTCCATTCAATTATAAACTTATTGTCCATTCTTTTTTGCCCCTCCATGTTGACCTGGAACACTGTTTTAATTAACACAGTTTACCTCATGCTATACTTGAATCATTTTCTGTAATTGTATACAGATTGTGTGCTTTGCACATTTTTGAAAAATTATACTCTTTTAGATTCTGCATGTACACCAATACACAGAACATTTATTTCTGGAATGTGCAATACCTCGTCACCCACACAGCCCAGCTTTTGCTTTTTTTGCATTGCTCATTGTTACTATTCATTTTTATGCAATGTGCTTTAAAAAACAAAAACAACAAACAAACAAAGAAACCAGAGATGCTTTCCTAAAGTTTATTTCCAACAACTTCTTTGTTTTCATGCTATTTTAATTTGTAATTTAGAAGTTTCTGCAGATATCTCCTACTTAATTGTGACTTCAAACTGGAGATAATACCACAAACACTGGCTGAATAATAAATCCCTTAAAATGACTTTATAATGAAGACATCAATAGATCCTTAGAGTAGTTCTTAAACAGCCTGTCATGCTAGATCAATTGAATTACAATCTTAAAAACTTTTATCTGAATTTACTAGTTTTAAAAGTCCTGCATGGTAAGTCACAGGTTATTCATCATCCCTAAACTAAAATATTTACAAATTATTGTATTTAAAATAGTTATGATGGTTGAATTAAAAAAAATCATTTAAGCATGCATTACAGGTACGTATTTCAAATAAGAATTTATTTTCTTGTCACAAAATAGTGGGTCTTAGCAATTCTAATTTTCCTAAATCACATTTACATTGATTTGAAACTGTCTAATTTGCACAAATGAGCAATGGAAAATTAATTTAGAAACACATTTGGTTTCACATATGTTTGCAATAAAACTGTTGTTTTAAATGGCTTAATTAGAACAGTTTGTCATACTTACTGGAAACTGGCATAATGGCATCTTTTTAACCACAGAATTCAGGGTGGGAGTGAAGGACAGAGAAGAAGGAAGAGAGTGAGTGTTCGAAAGATTCGTTCTTCTTTTACTAACAGTTCCAGTAAAAACTTTCTGTTCAATTTTATACATATACATCTATCAGGGAGCATGTATGTATTTATAAAGGAGAGAATTAGTCTTTGGTTGTGTCCAGTATAACACATACTGCAGATTCATAAATTTTAGACAGGACTCTAATGACCATTCCTAGGGAGTTACCCTGATTATTTGCACAATTTCCACTGGCCAACAGGGTTTACTCTATTAGCGGATAGATAATGAGTTGGCCTATACTTGGACCCCACCATTACTAACTAGCACCCACACACGTGTACATATTGACAAGCCAGTAAGGACATTATCTTGAAGGGTTATAGTACCGTTTAGTTACCTTGAGCCTATAGTACTGTACATGCTGGGAGTGATCTGTAGATAGAATCTATGTGGACTTCAACATTGTATTAGCATCTAGGTCCACAAACATGGGAAGTTCACGTAATTTCAAATAATTCTTCCCTCGGTAATCACTGTATTTGTGGCCAAGGGTAGTCTCCTTCATATGAAGAAGTAGAAGCCTGCGTTTTCTGGAGCTGAAGGAACAGGGTTCTAACGCCACATCTCAAGGTCTTTGTGTAATTTACCAAGTAAGTGTTATGGTTGTGTAATTGATCTTGTAACTGTGACTGTCTGCAGCACATGGATACGTTACACCTCAAACAAGAGGAAAAAAAGTCCATGTAAAAAGAAGCATTCTGTGAAATAATATGAGAGATATTCCTATACTCTCATTTATTATTACTTTATAACAGCATGATATTATATAACTAACACAACTTAGAAATCTTTATTTAAAAAACGATTTATATATATTCTTTATGGCGAATATATGAGCGTTGCCTGCAATGAAAGAATTCTCAGTAAAACTGTATGCCTGAGGACTCTCCAAGTTACAAAGACTACCCAGAACTGGATTTCTAGATCTTCTCAAAATGGTCTCCAAGTTCATTTTCAGTCTTCGGCATAGAATATTTCAATAGAACATTGGGCCATGGTCAGAGAGTGTTGCACTTTTAGGAAAGTGGCTGACAGGCTGTAAATCACCTGTGAACAAGCATGGAATCAGAAATAAGTGGATTTAAGTGCATCTGTATAGGGAGCTAAGAAACTCACTTAGTGTTTCAGAAATGTAACACACAAGGCACCAAATTAGTCTCAGGCTATGCAAACCCCCTGGAGGGGGCTGAAGCTATCACAGTAGCCACGTTTTTGGCTATTCGCTGTGTGTAAATATATATTTTTAAACTGTTTATTTGATTTCCAGAGATAACAGAAGAAAATCAAATGTTTGGAGCAATGAAGGATAGGCAAAGGAGAACAAGAGTACAAAGAATGTGTAAATTTACACAAACTGCTACCACATCAGACAAATCCAGAAACACAGCGGAGAGCTAATCCTATATGGGAACAGAATGTACACACAAATTATATCCAAAGAATATTTATTTATTGGGTCTCCTGATTGCTTGGGAATGGTTTTCTTGTGTCTGTGTAGTACAGTTTTAGAAAGCAGAGCTAAATGGTATAAAAATAATTGGATCCATTTTCTTATAATCTGTGATCTTTTCATAAGTATTTGCCAAATGAAACACTCTTTTCCAGGAAAATATTCCTTTCCATTTTCCAGCCTTTCATATTGAGCTGAAACCTTGCAGCCAACAAAAGGTGTGAAGTTATTCTAGCATTTTTAGTAGGTAGGGCTCTTTCACCAGTGGGGCGAGAAGTATCAGCTAACATTTAAAGGACAAATTAGTATGAATTTCAGAACTTCAGGACCCAGAATTCCGTCATCTTCAGGGAATGCCACGGAAAAAAAATAATCTCTCTTATATGATCTTCAGCAAGCATCCAAACTTTTAGGATTTTAAGGCTAGAACAATTGATGGACCATCTACTTGCTGATTACTCACTTTGATGGAGGCACAAAAGAGATGACCAGTCTTCACCAAGAAGTCTATTTTAAAGAAAACTTTGCCTCTCTCTTTTCACTTATCATAACTTGCATTTTATGTATTACTGAAAGGAAAACTTTGAACTTGAGAACCTGCAGCATGGAAAATATTAAGGAAAGGTAAAATATTGAAGTTCTAGGTGTTTAAAAAAAAAAAAAAAAAAAGATTTACTGGGCATGAATCATATCCACCACTTGTCTTAGTTGCTTTGATGATGTATTTGATTTACGTGATTTGAGTCATGGAAAGCAGCTCTAGGCACCATACAGATGTCCCCTTGATGGTTTGGATAAAACCAACGAACAGCTACATGCCAATGAAGAAAGTCACTATCCCTGCTGGAAGACAGTTTATATAACAGAAGAGTTTATAAATCATATAACAACAGAGTTCTGGAAGCCAAGCATCTGATCTTATTTGGTGCTCCAGTACCATGTTGACTCAAGGGGTAAAAGAACCTGAATAGACTAGAAACACAAAACAGCTTCAAAAAGAGAGACAGTTACAGCAATGGCTGACTAGTGATGGACCAAAGGAGAAGCCCATTAGGACCTCAGAGTATAGCAGTTAAGGGTTCTCTGACAAAGCTTGCTGATGTGAGGGGGATGATTTGGAAGCATAGACGTCAGCTGGTCCATTTCTGAAGAGGATTTTGTTTGGTTCTGCCGGATTATGTTTATTTCTCCATTTTATAAATTAAAATCAGAGAGCAAACATTTTGAAAGGATTTTTTTTTCTAAAATGTTCTGGTTCTATGAAATCAGATTTGAGCATAAAAATCCGTTTTGCAGTTTCAAAGGCAGTAGCATGGTCAGGGGTGAAAGCAGCCAGCCCAAAGCCTGAGGCAGTAATGGAACATCAGCTGATTTCATGCCAGGGAGTGTTGAACCCACGAGAGGACAATTGGTTGAGATGTGATAGCAGTTCCAAGGCCAGACCTGGGACTATGATAAATACAGAGATAGAAGTGGAGGTGTTCAAAAGGAGAGCAATAATATAGTATAGTGACAAGTTATTACTGATGTTACAGCAGCATCCAAACTCCTGTCAGGATTGGGGACAAACTGTACTAAACTGTAACGGGGCTTGCTCCCCCTCTCCCCCATTATTGATCACCACAGAAACTGCTCAGATTCTCTTCTCTTAGTGTCTGCACCATATTAGTTTATTCAAGTCCCCTCCACCAACACCTGTACAGTCAAGTACAACATTTCTGAACACCTATGACCCTATTATCTTCAGCCCTTTTTTTCCTCTCCCAGGGCCCTGATGAACAGATCTTCTTCAGTCTGGGCATAGCTAGCCTTGTTTTTACCCCACCCCATGTAACAATTCCTTCCCACCTTTTATAAACGTAATCATCTGATGGGCCATTTAGTTCCTTAACTCACTCAGCTTCCCTTTGGACTAGCTAATTCCTCCCTATTTCCTCAGCCAGCCATGACTGGGGAAACTAATTAAGGCTACAGTGATCAGACTGCGGACCTATCTATTAGATATCAGCAGTGTCACACATCTCCCCTGCTTACCTAAGAGCAAGATTTCCCTCCCACCAACCACCCCATCCTTGTAGGAGGCACTTGCCTCCTCACATTGCTGTTTGCCCCTAGGGTGGTCTTATAGGGTGCCTTTTCTGGGTCCTTCCAGCCTCCACCCTCAGAAATCACATCCCCATAATTCAGTCTCAGCCCACAGATTTTGCACCATGGGCAGCCTATAGGCCTACTCTCCTTGTCTCCTTCCCCCTTACGTAGGGGTAGGGCCTGCTGTTGTCCCCCATTCTCCTCCTTCCCTTAAGGCCTCTGGTTCTCCTAGTCCTGTGGTCTAGCCTTTGGGTAACAGAGTTCCTCCTGTCACCCTTCCTGTGATGCAGATTCGCAGGGCTGTTCAATTCCTGGGACTGAGTGTGGGCTGCTCTTCTTCCCCAAGCCTAGTTCTACCTTTTCTTTTTTCCCCCCTCACGCTTTTTTCCTGGCCAGTTCTATGTTTCTCCTGGGTTGTATCATTCTATCTAGGATGGTCTGATTCTGTTGACTCAGGCCCTTCTTCCTCTTTCCTCATTTGCCCTTTTTTATCCATGTAGGGCTCCAGCTACCTGCTTCCTTTCTATACAGGAAGGGGCTCCAGTCTGTACCCACTCTGACCGGTGGGGGTAGCCTCTCCACTACCTGTACCTGCTTCCACCTAAGTTTCCCCTTTACTTCTAGGGTACCTCTGCCATTGGATGGAGTTTTGTCTCCTCATTAATGCATTCTGACTCTACCTTCTGCCCAGGGAGCCTCTAATGGAGCTTCACTAAATCCCACTGGATCAATGAGCATCCCAAGTAAGTGTCCACAATGCTCCTTGGGCACCTCCTTCCCATCTTAATAGTAATGGTAGGTGCTTTCTTTTTTATCCCATCCCTTAGAGTCCTAGTCCACCTGCAGAATTTTGCACACCTGCATTCCTTCTCAGAGCAGCCCTTTTTTGTATGTCCTGGCCTTCCACATCCATAACACACACTATTCCCCAGTTCCCTGAAAGAGTTCCTTTTGCCTTCTCCCTTTTCTTATAATGGCTTTTCAGTTCACCTCTCCTGCTCCCCAGCTCTGGACCCATAGCTGGCCAGGCCTCTCTTCTGGGAAAATTAGCTTCTAGGAACAATTCTGAGAGTTTAATCATGGCCTCCAGAGTTGTTGGGCTGGTGCTGCCTTACCCAGACTCTGGTATTCTCAGGGAAGCTCTGGAGAAATTGTTCCAATACTATTAGGTCAATACTTTGCCCCACAGTTTGAATATCTGGCCTCAGACAGCAGGTTGCCAAGTTTGTTAGCTTTATCCCATATGCCCTGGGTTGTACCCCCTCGCCAATCAAGCAGCCCATAATTTATTTTTTTTTGGCAGAGAGCTCTACACAATCTAAAATGGCTGCCTTCATAACATCATAATCAAAGGCCTGTTCCTTGCTCAGGGCCATGCAAGATACCTGAGCTTCTCCACAGAGATAGGGAGCCCATGTTTCTTTACTCCATCGAGCTCCTGTAGCTCCCTTTCAAATGTTACCAGGAATGCATCTGGGTCATCAGGTAAGTCCATCTTTCATAGTCACTCCCTGTTTATGACTCAGTCTCCATACTGGATCTCATCAGGTTCTGTACTAACGGTTGTTGCACCTGTGCCTGCTCTCTGATGAACTGTGGCAGGCTTTTCTGCTTCTCTGTCTGCCACAGTACCAGGTATTGTCTTTCAAGTTGGTGGGATTGCTGCAAGGTCTGCATAGTTTTTTGTGCAAGCATATGCAAAGACAGACTTCAGGGCAGGGACTAAGAGGGAGACTGAATCATCCTTCAGACTGAGGCATTAGTGTGACACCAGTCCCCATTTTGTCCTGTGCTTTGTAGTCATATTGTAACGCAAGAGTCCTACAAGTCACTCCATGAAAGATCAAAATTTCCATTAATTTCATATATCCTGTACATTAGATGCTCACCTATTTGCAATGCTTCCTGTGTGTGAACATGATGGATATTTTGGAGGGGGGGGGGAAACCACCACCACTAATACAAAACCACCACTAAAAACTACTCTTTGTAAGGCTCAGATTCTTTATCCACTAGTATGCCTTACAAACTAGATCTTCATGAATTTATGAGAAACTGAGAGATTGTTAAAAGATCAAATCATACTGTGTCACCTGTGAAAATAATCTTGCTGTCACTGGCTAGTCCAGAAAAAAAGAGCATCTGACTCTAAAATACTATGGTGTCAGTGAAAGCAAACAAAATTTGTTGTATACTTTTGTAAATCATAAAATGGCATACTCACAGAAAAAGGTTCTTCTGGGATTATGCAACATATTTCATAGTTTAGTTGACTTAAACAAGATGTGGTTATTTATAAGAGACTTCCAAGTACATTTGTCGAAATTGTAGGTTTTGCATTTCAAAGCTTTTTTTTTTTTTTTTTTGCATCCTTGGAGGAGGTTTACCAAAGGAAAGAAAGGGGAAATATCTGTGTATCATTAAGATTAGCTGTAGGAATGATGCAAATATGAACTAACAATTTGTTTGCATGCATGTTAAGAAAATGTTGGAACTGAAAAGGCTGTCTACTTGCACAGAATGGCATATTGTGTTTGATAACCAATAGCATTGTACTTCAAATTTTTCAAAGTTCAATCTGTTGAAATGAAATATAGGATGATAAATTTGCTCCTATTAGCTTTTCATAAACATGTCTAACAGTCTCCCACTGAATTTTTGCGAAGCATTTTTATAACATCCTCCAATACAAAGTATAGATGGCTAAAAAGTTCTGGGCAATTACTGTATTAAAATATGCATACAACTGGTCTAGAAAGTAATTTGTAAACTGAAGTGTCTTCCTGTGACTCAGGAACCTCTAGGTGCCAACTGACAGAAAGCACAAGGGGTGCAGAAAGTTTTATAGGGATTTTTATGGGTCAGATATATACATCATAGCTCACCAAAGAGAGAGAGGCTATGTTTACTATCTGGGACAGGTGCAAGACTTAGAATTTATCAAATGAAAGGAACCCTGTCACAAGGTGCTCTCCTCACCACTGGAGTGCCTCCTTCTGGCCACATTGGGGGATTAGCTCTGCCAGGCCATCCCCTCTTTCTGCAGTTGCACTCTCTCTCGCTCGCTCTCGACTCAAGTGCTCCCACTTTGCAGCTTGCCCCTCCAGCCAGGTCACTGTGATTATCCCTTTCAGGGGAAATCTCATGCATCAAAGTCTCACAGAACCCACTGCCCCTAACAGTGCCACTTCCTCAGTGGTGGGAAGGGGAAACTCAGGCCCACCCTCCACACTGGGTTCCAACCCCAGGGACCCTACAACAAGCAGTCATGGTGTGCATAATTCTATCCCTTACTGCTGTATACCTAGACTACTTCCCACCTTGCCTTCACTCTCTCTTACTAGAGCAGGAATTGCAGGCAGGCAGGCAATCACACACACTCTGTCTCTGTAACCCCTGTCTAGTCTCAGCTTTATGGAGGACCCTTCTGTTCCTGTCCAGCTGACCTTCCTCTTCAATCAGTCCTTCAATCCCTGGCTCTTCCCCAAGTGCAGCCTTTCAGGTTAATTGGTCTAGGCACTTTAACCCTTTCAGGCCTTGTGTGGGATGGGCACCCCATCACAACTTCCAAGAGAAGTCTCTGAAGAAGGGACTTCCTGGAATAAGAGACAATAGTCTGCATCAGAAGGAGAGGAGAGGGGACAAGATTTTATCCTTCACGTAGGAGACAAGCTAACCGTGTGGCTCCTCATGAAAAAGGGATCACAACCTGGATGGCTAAAAATGCTGCTGAGCAATATGTCATCAGAGTTGAGGATAGCTAATATTAATTCAAGGCTCTAGAGTGCATTTTTAATGTAACCCTTCTTTCCAACCCTTCCATTTGCTGTCACTTGAATCTCTATTTTTTTTTGTTAAATAAATTTATGCTTATATTCACTATAAACTTATCAAAGCGCTGTGAGTTGAGTGGAGTGGTGATCTGAGGTGTAACTGGTCAACTGTACTGTTGGTGTACAGGGTGTACTGTTCCGTTGGGAGTAATGACTCTGTGAATACTGGGAGTATTCAGTGAATAGGGATTAGACATGCCGGAGCCACTAGGAAGGTTTGGAGTGTGCCTATAGCCAACCTGTAGAGAGAAGGGGCCTGCCTAGACTTAGAGGGGAGTATGTGTGTTTCCCGGGGCCAGTGGAATAGAGGGGCCAACCCACTGCAGGTACAGACAAAGCTTCCTCCCACTAAGAGCAGGCAGTAGCGAGGTGCCTCACAGCCTTGGATACCCCTGGGGAGGGTCACACTTCCTATCTCCCACTTTTAGAATCCAGCCTGTCAGCACAGGAACCAAGTAAGAGGAAATAAACATCCCTGGCCATTTCTTAGTGGCTATGGAGACAAGAATCATGTAGAGGGTCCTATAGGAATGCTTAGAAACTATTGTGATAAGCATTGCTAATGTGGCTAAAAAGGTAGGCAGTGCAACCAGATGAAATCAAACAATGGAAAATTCAGGCTGAAGACAGGAAAACATTCCTGATAATGAGGCCTACAAAAGAGACGTGATGGAAGGAAGCCCCATCACTTGCATGATCTTATAATTACTCTAGAATTCATGGATATATTCTGTGGACCCAAGGTTAGATTTACCTGTGTGTTATTATTTTAATCAACAGAATGTTAATTCAAGAATGGGAAGAAGGAATCATAAGAGCACAAGGTACCTGCAACCACAGGTGTGCCCAGAGGTCTTCGCACAGCTTGAGAGCATACTTGCAAAAGTAGGTAGTGCCAGCCTGAGAAGGGGTGTGGTCAAGAGGATTTATTGGATCCTTTGAACTGTTAGTGTCCTACTTGAATATATGTAAATAATTAATAAGTAAGGTTTCAGTAGATGACACTGAAAAACATGTAGTCTCATTCCATCCTGCCTTTTGTAGGATCAATAAAACATCTTGTTGTGCACTGTAAGTGGCTTCCTCTGGTTGCTCTTTACATCAGTTCTTAACCTGGTGTAAAAATGGGATTTGTTGAGCACCATCGGCACCTTAAGGAAAGCAGGGATGCAGACACTACTTACTCTTTCCCAGAGATGAATTCCTGCTGTTTCGAGGAAACGCACTTTGCAATGGTGGGGATTCAAACCCCTGGACTCTAACAGTCTATAATCTTTTCCCAGTCATTTCTATCTATACATATTATCTAATTCCCTGATCATACTGGAAAATATTCCCAGTTTTAAACAACTCTAATTCCTTTTTCTACTTTGTAAAGTAAAATAAATAACTGTCTAACAAATCTGCCATTTGCCTCACCTTTTGTACTGAATTATTCACAATTAGTTTTAGTGGCCAATAACTTTTCCTTCTGTTTACTGCAAATAGAATGTATTCAAAGAAACCTTTATTGTTCATTGAAATAGTCCCTATAATTCAACACTGTTCTTTTGCTCCTTTATTCTTAACTTGCGTCTTTTTTATGACTCCCACTCTTTTTCCTTTCCAGATTGTTTATACTATTTAAAAGCCTTCTGCTTATGCTAACTCTTTACATCCTCCCTTAACCACATTGGCCCCAATTTCTCCTTTTCCTGTTTAAATAGGATGAATTTCCATTGCAGCCTCTCCAAATGTTTCTTAAATATTTTCCACTGGTCTGCTGGTGATTTCATAGGGGTTGAAGAATTCTACAGAGCTCTATACAGTCAACTTTCCTAATGGCAAACACTCCATTTTGTACCCTTTAAGTGCTCAGCTACATTACTATTATAAATCTGACAACATATTTCTTGTTCATGATCATCAAGCAGTAAACAGTCTCCCTTCTTCAGCCTGATTTAAAACATTTGGATTATTTATTAGGATTAGATCAAGAAAAGTCTGGAATTACTTAACAGTTAGACAATCTGCCTAAACAAGCAATCCTACCCTACTAGAAGCAGGTTTCTCCTCTTTGGTATTTTTACCTCAATCCATAGCTGAATAATTACAGTTAGAGCTGGGTGAAACTATTTTTTTTTAAACTTTCTCAAAGTATAAATATTCCAAAATGTGCATTATTGTAATTTCCAAAAATGTCAAACTGCATTTTTTACCTTCATGCCCCACCTCCCTCTCTCCTGCCCATGTGTAGCTACAATTACAATGGCTATTCTTTAAAAATGGAAAAGAAAATATTAATGGGGCCTCCTTATGCTGGCATTCTGCCAAGCCCATGTAGCTCATATACATTTGCTGGCAGTCCCTGCTGTGCTGTTAGTGGTGGCCCCGGCTCTCCTGGCCAGTTAATTGCCTATATCTGTTTACAGTACCCACAAACGAAGTCACAGCATCCTCTTGGCTTTTGGTACTGCTTGGACCTCAAGAATAATTGTTTCATTTGTAACAGAAAAACTTCTAAGGCTTGAGTGATCCCTAAGACTTAGATGCTAGGACTTGTAGTGCATGAAGACTATAGAATTTAATTTTGTTGATTATATGCGATTTAATGGAACACTTGTCTGGCTAGCATTTACAATTGGGGGGGTTTGTGGTTGATTTTTTTAAGTGAACATTAAGAACTCAGAAAACAAAGACTAAGGAGACACGATTTTAAATTAAAATTAGAAGTCACCATCATTTAGATGAAACATATATAATCTCCCCTCTACCTCAGACCAGGACTTTGGAAAAATCAAAAAGGACACTGACCCCAGAAAAATCTTTGTTAGGTTTTATACAGAGCCCACTGGGTGTTGGGATAGATTTGTGGAGTTTAGGTCCTCAACCAAAGCCCATGAAACTGAATGGAAAGATTCACAGGGTCTGTCTACACTGCATCTTGAGGTGTGCCTCTCCGCTAGCACTCTAAAAATAGCAGTATAGATGGTATGGCATGGGCAGTGGCTCAGGCAAGCCATCCAAGTACAAGCCTGCCTGACCTCCTGATTCTGAACTAGGGTGGCTAGCTCATGCTACCACCATGTCCACCTTGCTATTTTTAATACACTAGCTCAAGCAGAGCTAGTATCTGTCTACCCAGGCTAGGAGGCATGCTGCCATTGGTAGTGCATTGGATCAGGCTTTTGGCAAGTGCTTTGAGTACTTTTACACTGTAAGCACAATCGAAAAAGCTCATCTTTATGGTGCCAATCTTGCAAACCAGTTTGACCCCTATAGGACTATTGATGTGCTCAAAGTTAAGTATGAGCATAAGTATTGGCAGGATTGGTACCTATCAAGTCTCAGTGAGTGAAATCCTGGCCTCAGTGAAGTCAATGGAAGTTTCGACAATGTCTTGATTTAAAAGAGCTCCCAGTTACGAGACAAAAAATTATGGTAGCTAATTATTAAAGCTAAGTGAGAAGGCTTTCAGGGCCTGAGTCATGTCTACCTTTGCATCTGTGCAGCATTTAGCAACCTCAGGCCCTGATCCTGATTAAGGCCTTAATACAAATATTAAGAAAAATATGATTTAAAGCAAAATCCAGATCCAAATTTTGTGGCTTGTGAGGATCTCCAGTAACAACTGCAAAATTAAAAGTGAAAACCTAATTTTTATGCAAAGTTTTTTACAGTTGTTACTCACGTCAAATTGAGATTTGCAGTTTTGTTTTATTTTCAGAAAGAATTAACTTGAATATATATGGTTGCAGATTTAATGTCTACTGACAAACTAGGTCCCTTCAATCTCTTGCACACAAAATAGCATCTGCCCATATCACTTTCCATAGACTACTATGATCATCTGTATCACAGCAATTAGGCAGTACAAGGGGAAAAATAAATTAATGTGACCATTAGAAAAAATTATTAGGAAGTTTGTCAATAAAGGTCATCTTGAAAGAAATACATACAAAAATGGATTTAACTCTTTGTCATACCCACAAAAAATGAAAGTAAAATATAAGTGGAAAGTGAGGTGACGTATCTCCTTGTCAGAAGAAGATTGGGAAGAAATATGAAAGGAAGAACTTCAGAAATACATTTAGTCTAGTTTAGGACATTTTTCAGTACAAAACAGATTTTACTGGACATCAGAGCATGTAAATAATGCAAGTTTAGCTAACTACAGTAAATGCCGAGAAGCCATCATCAACCATCAATTAATCTGACTCATACAATTTTTTTCTTGGCATAAATTAAAAAAAAAAAACCCACTATAGCAATATATGAAAAGGCCTTTGAATACAAGTTCATTTCCTCTCCTAAAGTCTGTATACTGGAATTAATAGATGAATATCGAGGGGGGGAAAGTACCGATGAGTAATACTCAGAAAATTGAATCAAACACCTCCAATTTACTCAGAGTGGTTGAAAGAATTGTCAAACACAGCTTTGATAGAGAAAATAACTTTACATCAGTGACACAATGAAAAGAAGTACACTAAAATTTGGTACCACATGACTGCATTAGCAGGATACAACTTGGCAGGTCTTGCTAAGTGTTCGGCAGTCAGTAGTAATGTAATAAGCTGTTATATGGGGAAGTCCAAATTCAGGATCTGAGCTTGATCTCTCACCTTTGGGCCAGAAGAAACTGGAAAAGCTGATGAGAAAATGAATACAGTCCCCAGAAATGTCAGAGAGGGAAGAGAAAGAACAGCATCACTCTTTAGTGACTCCCCTTGGCCAACTGAAGGAACTTATAGATACATGATCCTGGTTCAACAAAGCACTTAAGCAACCTCATTTAAGTCAGTGAAACTGCTTACATGCTTAAAAGTTACACACATACTTAAATACCTTGCCATATCAACAGACTCCTAGATTAGAAGGCCGGAAGGGACCACTGTGATAATCAAATCTGACATCCTGCATAACACACACGGTAGGACTTCCCTGAATTAGTGCTGTTTTAACTAGAGCATCTCTTTTAGAAAAAAAAAATCCAATCTTGATTTAAAAATAATCAGAAATCTACTATATATAGTGAGAATCTACCTCAACCCTTGGTATGTTTTTCCAATAGTTAATTACCCTCACTGTTAAAAAACTGTGCCTTATTTGCAATCTGAATTTGTCTAGCGTCAACTTCCAGCTATTGAATCATGTAAATAAAATTCTAGGGTCACTGATGCTGGAGACCAGTCAGCTCATGTAATTAAATTAGCATTTCATAATGGGTGAAGTTCAGCCCTGTGCAGAAAGTGCAGACCCTCTTTACACCCAGCTGCTCCTTAACACCTCTGAATTTTTTCCACCTCTTAGATAGCTCTGGCATGTAGTCAGGAAAAACTCACCTGCTTGGGAAAGTAACTTACTGCTTTTTAAAGCAATAGTTAAAGTAGTATTTTTCATTTCAGATGCAGGTTCTGTGATGGTGTTGGGACTCACCACCCGGCACCTCCTACTGGTTGCCTCTGGGAATTAGCTCAGTCCAGTGGAGCGCCCTCTCTTGGTAGCGTCCCGCCCGTTGTCTCGCCCTTAGTTGGCTTCTGAGCCCACGTTGCTCTCCAACTCCCAACGTCCTCTTCAGGACCATTGCCCTCCAGCAGTGCCCCTTAGTCCATCCACACCCCCTTCCGGGGGGGGGGGTTTAACAGGAGTCTTTGCACCGGCCTCAGCGGCCTGCCACAACCCCCAAGTCTAGCCCCTCTTAAGTCAGGGGGCAGGTTGCAGCCTGACTCGGCCACTGCTCCACGGCCCGGTGCAGCACAAGGGGGAAAGGGGGGGGATCCAGGCCCGCCCGCTACTCTGGGTCCCAACCCAGGAACCCTCTAACGGCAGCCTCTCAGCCCTCCTCTCCGCTTGCCTTCAGCCTTCCCTGGGTCACTTCCCCTCTGACCCCATTGCACCCTCTAGGCCCTTCTACTCAGAGCCAGCAGTCTGGCAGGTATCAGGCTGAAGCTCCACTCTGCTTCCCTGAGCCTGCCCAGCACTGCGCTGTCCTGGGTGCTGGTCTCCTGCTCAGGAAACAGACCTTCCTCCCTGAAAGTCTGGGACAGACTGACTCTACTCTCTTAGAGCAGCCTTTTTATAGGGCTGAGCCTGGCCCTGATTGGCTCCCTCCAATCCAGGCCCTGATTGGCTCCCAATAAGCCCTTCTCTTATTGGCTGCCGGCTTGCACAGGCGCACTGGCCTGCTGCAGCCCCCTCTAGCATGGGGGTGGGGCAGACACCCCACCACACATTCTTACATGAAGCAAGAAGGCTGCAAGGGGTTGCAACAAAAGTCTCTGGTTATGGGCAGCCTCCTGTTGATCAAGACTCGACTCACTAACTCATTAAACTTGTTAGGACTGCAGAGCTCAACAATCCATTTAGTTATAAACAGCTTCTAATTTTTCATTAAGAGAGTTGTCACAGGGACCATAACCCTCAATTTGCAAATGTGTGCTTTATTTTTCCCAATTCCTCCTCACAGTTGGCCGATTTCTATTCTCCTCAATTACAGCACTAAAATGTGTCATTATGAACAGATACATAATTCTCCAGGTCTGATGCATGAACATCTGCTGTTTGCATCCAGGCTGAAGAGTCCTGTGTCCTCTTCTCAATGACAGTAAAGCTGTGCTTCATAGTCCTCCAACTGTATATGGCCAGACTCATGACCAAGAGGCACATAGAGTGGTGTGAAACTATCAACTTTCATAATGATTTAGCCATCAGTAAAAAAAATTGCCATTTCCACAAGCAAATATAGTTTTTGCATGGAAAATGGTAAGATTTCTCTTTAGGAAAAACTGCGGTGTTGCCATCAATTTATTCCTGTTTTTCTGATTTCTTTTGTTCCCGTGGAACAGTTTCTTATCTATGAAAGCTGCACTTATTCTTTTAATGGAAAATAGTACAAATTCAAGATAAAACTGTCAAATGAGTCACTTTTTTTTTAAGCTGTTAAGCAAATGTTATAATAGAGATAATAGAATTTGTGAAGAGCTGCTACTGTAGTACAGCTTGGAGGAATAGATTTAAAAATGCATAGTTATATTTTTCTAATGGGAACATGGGCATTCCCTTGACCAAAGATCAAATAAGACTGCTTCATGGCAGCTCAGTGAGCTGGTATTTTTCTTGATTGATGCCATCTTCTAGTGAAGCTCTCCATTTCTCTCAGTTCTATGCTTAATTCACTAGATAATTCTGCCTCTCACTCCTGCTCTTCATGTAGCTAGAGAATACCTGGGCTGTTCACAAGAGAAGCTTGCTTAGCTGCAGGCAGCTGAGCAGCAGCCAAGAGGGAGTTGGCAATAGCTATAGTGGTGTTGGCAGCAGCCAGCCATTATTCCTATGCTGAAGCTGCAGATTAGTCTGGTGTCTCCTCCAAAATTGACAAACCTCAACCATGGGTTTCATAGGCACCAAAGGCCAGCCCTGAGCAGCTGTATGTAGACCGTGAATAACCCCTAATAAAGATCCCCATGAAACTGTCAACTCTTATGATTGGTTAATATTTTCAAAGCTCTTTTCAAAGCTGAAAGATCTAGAGTTTAGAACCGGCCAGAAAATTTGAAAATAGTAAATATGTAAAAGGAAATATGTTTGTCTATTTAATATTCTATTGTTGTGGATTTGTCTTCATTCCTCCTCCACCTCCACTAGACATTTAATTTGATCTAAAATGAGATTAGCCTCCGCATTTATAGAATTCCAAAAGTCAGGACACAGACTATGACCACAGGCTTCATGGGCAGCAAAGGCCAGATCAGCATATAAACAGATATTTCCTGAGTTCTTCCAACAGACTCAGAGCCAAAGGTCACTGCTGCACCAGCAGCCAGCAAGATTAGGTCTGCTTAAGTCAACCTGCTAGAGGACTCGCCCAACAGATCTTATTTAAAAATAGGAAAATATCACCAACGCTTAGATACTACACTGAATTACCATAGATGGGTATGTGTAGATTGGAATTCAAGCACTGGTGATCAGATAAAAACATCAAATCCAAACACATTTTACAATTTCTTCAGAATGATGGATTAACATTAGAGCTAAAGCTGTAACTGGAGTGTTGACAGGGTAATTGGATCAGACAGACCAGGTCATTTCTTTTCCCATCAGCATGTCAAGAGATTCTTCAGAGGAGCATCTAACCTCAATCTAAATTCAGGTCACAGATTCCCTTGGAATATGAGGATCAAAGCCCTACACCACCTTCCTGTTAAAGTAGTCATTTTTATAGCAGTATCTTCCAGTAGAAGAATATCAGAAGTAGAAAAGTCCCAGTCTTGCATCTTTAAGTTGTTTTAAAGGACAGATTCAACCTTTATTACAAAGCAAGACACTTAACTTCACAAATACCAGGATATTTACCTTCCATTCTTCTGGCCAGATCCTAAATATCTATAGCAGTTTCTCTGAAATTCATCAAGCCCAGGACAAACAGGCTAATAGCCCAAGGAATACTATTGGCTCAAATTCACAATATTATAATACACATAGTAATGGGAAAAATTATATAGAGGAGGTGCAAAATGAGTGTACTGGGTAAACTGATAATACTCAAGGCCATAGATCTAAACAGATTCTGTGGTAAGGAACAACAAAATAAAAAGATCCAGACCTATGGGTTTCTGAATGCAACACTCCTTAAATATACTGGGAGTTGATGGGTTCTTATCAGCTTGCAGGAGGCACACAGCATTTCATAGGCTGAAGTCCTAAAACAGGTTAAAAATCTCAGGCACAGTGAGTTAGCAGGCTGGAAAAATGCAGTTGACGGGCTAAGAGTGTGCCATATCCCAGTACATAAACACTAATGACAAACCTGCAGCCCAAGCTAGGGGAACAAAGCAGGTCTATAAAAGCAACCCTCTCAGATGCTCAGACCACCACATACGGAGGATAACACATATAGTCCAGGGCCAACACATTGTCAAGAATATAAAATAAATATAAAATAAATAAATAAATAAATAAATATATATATATATATATGAACCTGTTTGTAATGTAAAATATATACAGAGTGTATTAAACTATATGAATAGCATATATATGGATTTCATACATATCTTTGTAAAATCATAGTATGTTTTGCATATATAAAAACTGTTGTAAAATTTATACTGGTATATGATCAGTAAGTGCTGAATTGTGACCTGCCTTATGCCCACACAAGGGAACAAAAGAGCATATATTGCCACCTAAGTCCTCAACACAGACTACCTGCATCACCACCACCAGATTAGTGCTTCCTGTCCAAAGCAGGTAGATGTAGAGGAAGCAGGCAAGAGTTGGAGAGTGGGCAAAGCCTAGACTCTGTGCCTCTACTCCCAATACACTGGCCAGCATGTCAAGAAAAGGGCTGGTGCAATTACTTACCCTAGAGCAGGTCAGAAGCACAGACTTAATTGTGACTTTGGTCTGTTGGTTCATTCTGTTCCTGAGGCAGTACAGCTACATGCTGCCCCTTATTTAGGCTGGACTGCAAAGCCCTATATTAGTAAGATATTTAATATCAACTAAAGGAGGAGTATAGATTGTATGTCTATATGACAAAAATATAAGGTTCATACATGAAATGCTCCAGTGTTATATGAAGAAACAGAAAATATGTCATCATTTTTAAGTGAGTGGACATCACTTTTTCTTAGAACACTTCAAGGACTGGTGTGGGCCTTTGTATGTTCATGCTGGGACTCTGGGGTGTATCTACTGTGGTTTGGCTGTTACTTAGAAGTGGAAGAAGGCTGCTTGATTTTATACCCTTACTTTAGTCACTTTTCAGCCATCTGTCTCACTGCAGGATAGGCTTCGTGAGATTTTTCTTGTAACTGTCTTTTGGCTGGCTACACGCACTTTCCCTGCAGCACTTCTCTACCATCATGTAAGTGGAGTTAGACCCTCTGCACTACTGCAGAGTGCCAGATGGGTACAATATACTATGCTTTGCCATTTACAGCACCATATAAGTCAGGACTGAATTGTCCCATTATGTACATTTTCTGGAGCTGAAAAAGGAGGAAAAAAGCCGAGTTAGAAACCATATTGCACAAATTACCATTGTTTTGAATTCAAATTCATATATATTGGACCCAGTTCTACTCTTAGTTACACCAATGCAACCTATATACGATCCAAGAAAGGAGAGGCCAAAACCAAAGTAACAAAAACCAAACAAACAAATAAAAACAAAACAGGTCCCCTTTAAGAAGGGGCTCCAAACTAACCCCAGCCAGCAGTCATCCTAGTGCTTCTTCGGAGGCAGGCATGCCCTTTCCCTTAGGCATCAGGTCCAGGGAAGAGCTGCTAAACCCAGCTCATAAGGCTTTTGCCTCAGAGATTTGTGTCACAGCAAACAAATTTATAGTGAGGCTAGTGACCCTAAGCCATACTGCCCTTTGATATGAGAGCCTAAAAATTAAAATACTTTTAAATTAGGGTTGTCAAACGATTAAAAAAATTAATCGTGATTAATCGCACTGTTAGACTAATAAAACAACATTAAAATATTTTTGGATGTTTTCTACATTTTCAAATATATTGATTTCAATTACAACACTGAATACAAAGTGTACAGTGCTCACTTTATATTTATTTTTGATTACAAGTATTTGCACTGTAGAAAAACAAAAGAAATAGTTTTCAATTCACCTAATACAAGTACTGTAGTACAATCTCTTTATGATGAAAGTTGAACTTACAAATGTAAAATTGTATACAAAAAACCTCCATTCAAAAATAAAACAATGTAAACTTTGAGCCTGCAAGTCCACTCAGTCCTACTTCTTGTTCAGTCAATTGCTAAGACAAACAAGTTTGTTTATATTTGCAGGAGATAATACTGCCAGCTTCTTGTTTACAGTGTCACCTGAAAATGAGAGCAGGTGTTCTCATGGCCCTGTTGTAACGGATGTTGCAAGATATTTAAGTGCCAGATGCGCTAAAGATTCATATGTCCCTTCATGCTTCAACCACCATTCCAGGGGACGTGCATCCATGCTGAAGACTGGTTCTGTTCAATAAAAATCCAAAGCAGTGCATGTTCATTTTCATTTTCTGAGTCAGATGCCACCGGCAGAAGGTTGATTTTCTTTTTTGGTGGTTTGGGTTCTCTCATCACTCATCGGAGTGTTGCTCTTTTAAGACTTCTGAAAGTATGCTCCACACCTCGTCCCTCTCAGATTTTGGAAGGCACTTCAGATTCTTAAACTTTGGGTCGAGTGCTGTAGCTATCGTTAGAAATCTCACATTGGTTCCTTCTTTGCATTTTGTCAAATCTGCAGCAAAAGGGTTCTTAAAATGAACAACATGTGCTGGATCATCATCCGAGACTGCTATAGCATGAAATATATGGCAGAATGCGGGTAAAACAGAAGAGGAGACATACCATTCTTCCCGAAGGAGTTGAGTCACAAATTTAATTAACGCATTTTTTTTTTAAACGAGCATCATCAGGATGGAAGCATGTCCTCTGGAATGGTGGCAGAAGCATGAAGGGGCATACAAATGTTTAGCATATCTGGCACGTAAATACCTTGCAATGCCAGCTACAAAAGTGCCATGCAAATACCTGTTCTCACTTTCTGTTGACATTGTAAATAAGAAGAGGGCAGCATTATCTCCTTCAAATGTAATCAAATGTGTTTGTCTTAGCAATTGGCTGAACAAGTAGGACCGAGTGGATTTGTAGGCTCTGAAATTTTAAGTGCAGTTATGTAACAAACAAACAAAAATCTACATTTGTAAGTTGCACTTTCACGACAAAGAGATTGCACTACATTACTTGTATGAGGTGAATTGAAAAATACTATTTCTTTTATCATTTTTACAGAGAAAATATTTGTAATAAAAATAATATACCTTGATTTCAATTACAACACAGAATACAACATATCTGAAAACGTAGAAAAACATCCAAGATATTCAATAAATTTCAATTGGTATTCTATTGTTTAACAGTGCGATTAATTACAATTAATTTTTTTAATCATGATTAATTTTTTTGAGTTAATAGCATGAGTTAACTGCGATTAATTGACTGCCCTATTTTAAATATAACACAATTAGTGTATTTAAACATGTTATATCAAATACAGCACTCTAACCCTGATTCTAGGTCGGGAATGTGAAGAAACTGCTTTTTCTGTACATCTGCAGAAATGATAGTCACTATGCTTGCCTTGGGGTCCTATTATATTTCCTAGCAGATACTCTTCAACATCTGCTACTTTTTGATCTCAGGGGGTCTTAGTGTGTTTGGATATTCCCCCAAACATTTATTTGGGGGAATCTTTCAGGCAGACGTATTCCCAGCCCTGAACAAATTGCCCAAAGAAAAGAGTCAGATGAGTATGGGGAGAATCCATGTATATGAGCAACTTATTGTCTGATTTGCAGTTAATACATGTCTAGCATCATATTTATGTGCCCAACTCTGTTGTCTGGATCTACGTAGAGGTTATGTGAAAGTGACGAGGTTGCATATGGTGCTTACCATCATTTTAAGAGTGGGGAGCCAACTTCACTTTAGGGATAGGACTTAGTTTCCCTTACAACTTGTTACCGCCCAGTAATTTCTGCTAAAAAAGTGTAAATTACAGCAGTGTACAGTGAATGGATAATAAAATCAAAATGATAGATTCCAGTCAGATCTGATCATTATAAACATTAAAGTGTCAATTCTGTTCTTGTTACACTGGTGCACAGCTACTGAAATCAAATGTCACAAATTACATCATACCCATTTTAATCAGATGTGACTGGTGTAAATGAGAGCAGTATTTTGTCCAGAATGAATTATTTAGTTAGGGGCCTAGAGCAAGGTATTTAGACACCTATTTGCATCTTTAGGCACTTAAATACTTTAGAAATATTGCCCCCTATTCATTATTATTTGATTTGAAGAGCAACACTCATACCAAAATTAGTTCAATTGTCTTGCTCCTATCTGGTACAGGACACATCAGTAAGAAACCTCAAAGCAAAAGATCGTTTCTAGGCAGACTGTGTACTTAAGCATAGGTTTTAAACAGAATGGCCTCCATTTTATTGTAAATTAACAGATTATATAAGAGTAGGTTTATAATTCCAGCTGGATGGTGTTTTACCACAAATTATCTCAAAACAGGTTGTTCTGAGCTGGGTGAAACCTTGTTATGGGTTGAGTTAAAACCCCATTGAGATTGATAAATGTGAGCTCACCCTTCAATTAATAGAACTGTTAGCATAAGACCCCACCTAAAAACATAAAATAAAAAAAGATGTATGTGTCCCCGCTCAGAGCTTTGGGCTGAGTACAGTGAGGGGGAGGGGGTTGGGAAGAGAGATCATACAGAAGCTGAAGAGACAAGAACAGAGAGACAAGAAGCCAGAGAGGAGGTTGTGAACTTTTGAGTCTGTTGGCTAAAGAAGCTGGGGCTGTAAGCTAAGAAGCTGCTCTGTTTGCTCTTGGTTCATCCTGCATTTGGAACAGAACTTTGGGCGCTCTTTGTAAATAAACAAAGGTTGCATCAAAGAAAATACCAGACTTCATCAATTTCTATTTCCAACTTGAACATCCACAGGGCCCTTAACTTTGACTAGCCACTCGGATCAAAAGAGGGGCAACAATATATTGCTGTGCTTGACAATTATTGTTGAATGCTATGCTTGTATATTTCTAAGCCCATTCTCATGAAAAATATTCTATTCTACAGTAAGAATCAGAAATACTTATTTTGACCAGAATATACACACACTTGACAGGATCCTCAGTAAGTATAAATCAGCACAGCTCTGTTCATATGGATCCTGGCTTTGGCACTTTGGCTCCTCATTTCTTCACTAGAAGAGTTATCTTGCACTTATAGTTGCTTGAGATTCAGCTGTCATGAGCAAACTTTGTGAGAGAACCAAAGGGTTTAAATTAAAGAGAGCAAAGTGGGCTCTTATGTAAACCAGATGTGAAAATTTAGCACTCTTGTTTAATGATTTGAATACAACAGGTTTACAATTTCTCATGGTTTTAATACAAAACTCAGAATGCTCTGTCACAGGGAGGAAGCTGGCTACTGGTCACTTCTGGCAGCAGGCAATGCTCCACCCCTGACCCCAACATACTGTCCATAGACAGAAAAAAATGGTATGCTGCCCTGGCAATGGGGAAATGAGGAATCTCCCCCAAAGGTGGAAGAAGAGAAGCCAGGTACCCAGGGAGAGAAGGATGGTGATCGTCAGGGATTCCCTTCTAAGGAGATGTAGGCAGTGATCTGCTGGCTTGACATGGCAATCCAGGAGGTGGTGTTCCCTGCCAGGGGCCCATATATGAGACATTATGGAAGGACTGCCCAGGATCATCCAGCCCTTTGACTACTACACCATGCTGCTCATCCATGTGGGCACTAATGATATGGTGAGGTATGACCTGAGTAGATCAGAAGTTACTACAGGTCTCTGGGAGTGAGGGTGAAGAAGTTAAGGGTGCAGATGGTATCCTCACTGATACTTCCAGTCAAGGGCAGACAGATCCTGGAGGTGAATGGATGGCTGTGCAGATGGTGTCACCAGGCTAGCTTCAAATTCCTCGACCACGGGATGCTGTTCCTAGAAGAACTGCTGAGCAGAAATGGGGTCCAGCTATCAAGGAGGGCGAAGAGCATCTTCGGATACAGACTTACTAACCTGGTGAGGTGAGCTTCAAAGCTAGGGTCAATGGGGGCAGGAGACAAAACCCACAGGTAAGTCCGGAACATGGAGACCTGGGTGAAGAGTCAGAATCCGGTGGGTGAGGGGATGGGGTAGGGAGGAAACAGGGGCAATCATAGCAGAGACAAAGAAGAGAGAACAGGGAGTATAGAGGGGAAATTTAATCAACATCTTACCTGTCTGTATACTAATGCAAGGAGTATTGGGAATAAACAGGAACAACTAGAAATATTAGTGAATAGTCACAATTACAACATAATTGGCATCACAGAGACGTGGTGGGGCAATTCACATGACTGGAATATTCGTATAGATGAGTATAGCTTGTTCAGAAAGGACAGGCAGGGAAAAAAGCAAGGTGGTGTTGCCTTGTGTATCAAAGATGTACACATTTGCACTGAGATTGAGATAGAAACAGGAGGCAGACCTGTTGAAAGTCTCAGGGTAAGGAAAAAGGGGTAAAAGACAAGGGTGATGTCAGGGTAAGGTCTACTATAGATCACTTAACCAGGAAGAAGAGGTGAATGAGGATTTTTTAAAAAAAACAACTAACAAAAAAATCACCCAAAACCCAGCACTTGGTGGTGATGGGGGACTTCAGCTACCCAATATCTATTGGGTACATATTATCCAGCAAGTTCTTGGAATGCATTGGAGACAACTTTTTATTACAGAAGGTGGAGAAAGTAACTAGGAGAGAGGCTGTTCTAGATTTGATTCTGACCAACAGAGAGGAGCTGGTTGAGAATTTGAAAGTGGAAGGCAGCTTGAATGAATGATCATGAATCGATAGAGTTCATGATTCTAAGGAATGGTAGGAGAGAAAAACAGCACAATAAAGACAATGGACTTCAAGAAGGCAGACTTTAACGAACTCAACATTGAGAGGTAAATTCTGGAACAATAGATTTTTTAATTTCCTGTAAAGTAAGATTTTAAAAAATATTGTTATGGGTCAATTATAATGTTTTATTTTGATTAAAAATAAAAATATTTTGTTCCAAGTTTGACTTTTTAATTTTTAAAATATTTTTAGAATATCATTACTGGCTAGAATTGCTCTGAATAGAGTAAGATAACATAGCTATAAAAAAAAAAAAAAAAAAAAAAAAAAAAAAAACACACCACAACTGTAAATGGGCCACCAGTGTGGTTTCCAGCATTGTCAGCATGGGTGGAGCTCAGGTAATGGTGGGAGATTTCTCTAGGATTCACGTACAGTCTTAGGGCAACATGTCTTCTCCCCACCACGAGCTCAAGATGCCAATTTAGGAACACTGGAATTGCCATACTATTGCCATGGACCATCTAGTCCATTAACCAGTTTTTTCGGTGACCAGTAGCAGACGGGTCAGAACATTATGGAACAATTTGGTCATAATTTCTTCTAACCCTACATGCTTAGTGATTGATTTATGTTCTGAAACCTGAAGGATGAAATTTCATTTTAAAAAGTTGCAACCTATGTAATGTAACTGTGGATGTCATCATTATCTATATAATTAAAGATTGGCATCAGGATTTATGGCATTGAGATCAATATCTTAATCATTCATTGAATAAGGATTATTATTAGGTAGCAGGTTTAAAACAAACATAAGGAAGAACTTTGTACAATGCACATCAACCTGTGGAACTCATTGTCAGGGGATATTGCAATGGCCAAAAAATATAACTGGGTTCAAAAAGTAATTAGATATGTTCATGGAGAATAAGTCCATCAATGGCTATTAGCCAAGATGGTCAGGGGCACAATCCCATGTTCCAGGTGTCCTGAAACCTCCAACTGCCAGAAACATCTGGCACAGGCCACTGTCAGAGACAGGATACTGGGCTAGATGGATCATTGATCTGGCTAAGTGCGGCCATTCTTAAACAGCCCTAGAACTGAGGGTGGGGAATATGAGAGCCAATTCCACTTCAGTGCATAAAGCAACCTCTGGGCTGCTCTGAGTTGTGCTGGTTAGTGATGGTTCCCCAAGGGACTGTTATGTCTTCTGTGGATCACTGGAACATAGCAGAACTCTGTCATGCCCTCACTTTCCTGGGCATATCTTCTAGGATGGGACCAGGAAAAAGAGTAGTGCAGAGACAAGGGATCCCCGTTGGATCCTTAAGTGAGTTTTCATCCTGGTTTTTGCTGCCAGAGTGAGGAACAGGGGCCTGCATCTGCCCCAAATATCCTAGGATTATTCTTCATTTTTACTGAATCCCATCAAAAGCAGATATAGCATGCCTAAAAGCCATTAAACACAGAAGTAGAGTAAGAGTACACAGTGTGCAGGTTTCCCATTGTACTCCAAGACAAAAATGAAAACTATCACCACAAGTGTCTCTTCTGCCTGATTAATTATCAAGAAAATGTGAAAGATGTAAAATGTAATTGGTATTTTTGGACTGAAGCCATTAGAGATGTTTCATTCCATTATTCCTGATATATGTAGAAATCCCACCAGTGGGATTAATTTTAAGAAATTCTCCAACTGCATTGACTTTTTTCATTTTCCCCCTGAATAAATGTGCAATCTGTTATTGTAAGTGACTAGCCTGGTGCTGAAACAACATTTTGCTGGGTTATTAATTATAAAAATGATTTGCACTTGTTCCCAAAGACCTGGATGAAAAAATCACAACAGTCAGTTCATACTGCCTTTCAGGAGGCTGCATTATTGTGAATGAAGAAAACTATTTTTGCCCACAAAGGAAAAAAAAAAAAACTGTTCAAATTGGAAAATGTTCAAGTATCTGAAAATATTCAGCAAAAACAGAAAGTAAAACTTCCTATTGGTGGCAGCCCTGACTATGCCCAATGAAGGTAAAGAGTACAGTAAATAGACCTAACAGTAATTTTCATTCCCAATTTATAACTACATTAACAATCAAACAAGCTATGTAAAAAGTACTATTTAGGTTGCAAAGCTGCACATTCAACATTTAGGAAATGCCAGATTTATGGTTGCCCATGAAACTTTAAGTTTGCCCCATTCTGCATCCATCCTGTGTACTGAATGAAACAAGAGTCCTCTAGTAAAAAATAGCATGTGATCATGTAATTAGAGAATTTCATAATGCAGATGCCCAGGGAACAGAATTAAAGTTACAGAGACAACCTAACTTCCAAGTGCTTGAGTTTACAATCTAAAAACAACATTATTTTAACATAAGTTTTGTGTGTGTGTTATTTCCTAAGTGTGTGTGTGGGGGTGCTGCAGAAAAAAAAAAGGTAATTATGAGCAGCTATAACTAAGGGTATGATTCTATCACAAAGGTCACAGATTCCGTGACTTTCCAGGACCTCCGTGAATTCTTCTGTAGTGGCAGGGCTGGAGCAGCTGTCAACCCTGGGGCTGACCCCCCAGCTGCTAGCGTAGCAGGCTGACAGCTGACCCCCAGGCCTGCTGGAGCAGTGGCTCCTGCCGGTGGGCAGCCCCCGGCAGCACTCCCACTGTTAGTTCCCCCCACCCATAGCATTTTTAGTAAAAGTTAAGGATAGGTCACAAGCTTCTGTAAATTTTTTTTTTATTGCCCGCGACCTGTCCATGACTTTTACTAAAAATACCCCTGACAGAATCTTAACATTAACTATAACAGATACCTCATCATACATCATCAGGGTTTGAACTCTGAACCTTCCGCAGCACGGCACAGATATCTACAACTTTTAACAGTGATGAATTCAATATCATTTTTAGCTTGTTTAAAATACAAATATTTTCCCCTCCAAGTAGCATATTACTGTAAACACATTCATTCAATATCAGCTAATTTGCCAAATTCAGGTCAGAGTTTCCTGTTGTGTTAATTGGCCTCAACAGCCTGTGAAAAATCATGGCAATTGGCTGCAAAGCAATCAGTATTTATTAACTGTAGCTATTGTTGGTGAGTCTTATCTAGATCTTTCTACATGTTGAGAGAGCAAGATCTATTTAATTCAAATTGTCCAGTATAAACTCAACATTGCAATAAGATCAAATAGATATAGTAAAATATAATTTTAATTATGTTGACAGTTTACTAAAACAATTTGTCATAAAATGGAATTATAAAGTATACTGTTTGTTAGGGATTTAAAAACAATTGCAGCTGTCTATTTGATTACAGATGACTGATGGCTGACAATAGAAATAATAAATGGCTTACGATAAGTATTGCCTGAGCCTAAAGAGAGAACAGGGAAAAATTAAAACCATTTAATGTTAAGAAAAATAAAGCCATTAAATTCTGATTCTTGAATTGATCGATAATTGGAAACATACAATCAAAATATAAATATGAGAATACAGTTTGACTTGGACTTGTCATATAAAGCTAGATTCAGCTGTGGCTTCTGCCAGTGCTAATCAATTTTCAGGTATAAGGCTAGATGATGCACAACTTAAGTCACTGGGGGCTTTGCCATTGACTTCAATGTCTGCAGGATCAGGATTATACTCTCCACTGGAGGAGGAGGGAATCTGTAGTGTTGCAAAGGTGACATAACTTCCTCTCTCCAGGAGGCCCACAGACTTGCCCAAAGAGCAAGTGAAACTGACCAGGGGAGCGGGAAAGGCAAGAGTGGCTGAGGATGCCATTTAAAAAATGTATTCTTCCCATTCTTGCTTATGCATCAGCAGCATAAAAAGAAACCAGAGACAAATAAATTACCTCTATAATGTGGTAGGGAAACCCAAGATGGAAAACTTAGTAGACAATGCTTCACATGAAAGTGAACAGATAAATCTAACCTCCATGCTTACTGTAATACAATAATGTGGTAGTTAGTGGTTCTAATATCTCTTGAGATGACAACAAAGTGTACTTTAAAATCATTGAAGAAATGCAACTCTATTTGCAAACATATTGCCAGGCCTTTGCCCGATCGGATTCTTGTAAGCTCAGCAATATTCTTCTCTCCTCCATTCTGAACTACTCTAATGCTTGGCCTGCTGGTTTGCCAACAACATTGATTTCCAGCTCCTGCATGTTCTGCTCCCAATGTGCTGTATTGTGCAAAGATGAGAAACTATACATTCTTGAATCAGTCACTTAACAAGGGATACATCTGAAAATTCTACTGTTGATCTGCCAGGCTCATCAGCATTGAGCTCTTTGTTACAATTTCTACCATTCACTACCAGGTCTAGACAACAGTAGTAAAAACACTAGCAGCTGGTTCACTCGGACATTCCCATCATCATTACAAGTGGAGTTGTATCAGTGCTAGTTTAGCACTGGGATACATTACAAAAATTCTCAGTGTTGAGACCTTGGTCAATACCTTAATTAAAAACTGCAGCCAGTTTCCTAAGTTACACGGTAATGCATGTGACATATGGGATGAAAAGATAAAGCTCTTCATCCTTAATATCTACACCTCTGCATTCCACAGAGGCTCTTCCCATGCAAGTTCTATTACACAAGGAGGTAAAACAGTCAAAATTCTTCACTCTTTCTTATGGAGAAAACTCTCACTTATGGAGAAAACTCTAACTTAGCTCTGTGTTTATTGAAGCCCCCCTCGAATTCCAGTGGAAGATCTACTTATTTTCTATTGCTTTTCCTTCATTCTTGAGTTCTATTGTAAAGTGTTTTGAGAGCATGTTAAATCAAAGATACCAAATAAAGCAAGAGTGGTAATTATATTGCTGTGGAATCTCTGTGGGGAACTGGAGTTTTGACATTCAAAAGCCAGAATACCTTTCACTGATGAAAAGATATGACTATGTCACTTACTAGCCGTCGTAGGGGGTTCCTAGTAGGGTGACCAGATGTCCCGATTTTATAGGGACAGTCCTGATTTTGTTTTTGTTTTTCTTATATAGGCTCCTATTACCCCTCTCCCCCGGTCCTGATCTTTCACACTTGCTGTCTGGTCACCCTAGTTCCTACCCAATAGAGAGAAAGATTTTTAGCCATGAGGTATACTGGGAAAAGTTGGCAACACTGCCTGAAAGGTTTGGCTAGCTTCCCAAACTTGCCATTTCTTTTCAAGTAGACTTCTATTTTCCAATTCTAGTCTTAGTTAAAATAGGCATCTCTCTTCAATGAGAACCATCACATTGATAACAGTAGATGCTAGCTATTTTGGATAAAGATCTTAACCCCACACATTCATCTATGTAGAATGGCCTAAATAACATTTTTGCCGTCTTATTTTCTCTCCAGAAAGAATGCCAATGGGTTCTGACAAAAAAGATATGTTTAATCTGGGTTGATGACTGCTGGCCAGGTGATGTTGTCAGCAACACTATCCTCTGGGAGAAATTTTGGAAAGTGACTTTGTTTCAGTAGCTACTTTGACTCCTCAGACTGGCAGTATCACAGAAATTAAAAGAATTGGGGTTTAAGGTACACTGTGTGGCTTGTTTTCACATTCACTCCTGATCCATTAAAACAGCAGCATGTACAGCTTTAGGCTCAAGATATGTCTGCACTGTGATGGTAGACAACCTTTAGTTTAACTAGCTGGAGGACCAGAGCAAGGAAGCCATGGCAGCATATGCCTCAATGTGGGTGGTATAAGCCTTTCTGGAACCCTGGGTAATTTCTTATGAGGCTAGCCTGCGTTGAAGTGCCCACTGTCATAGCTTCACTGTTCTATGATGCGGCTAGCTACATTAAAGTGAGCTTGGATAGGTCTACTTGAGCTGAAATCACACCCTGTGGTTGCAGTATAGGCCTACCTTCTGATCATACAAGTGAAGTCACCAGGGACGTCGGTGCAGGGTCCACACATGCAGAGTCACTTGCAGGACTGGGGCCTTAGTATGATAGAGTTGTCAGAGTAGAGAATAGGGAAACAGGATCCTGAGTCCCATTCCTGGCACTTCTTAATTTACTATGTGACTTGGGCAAGTAACTTCAGCTCTCT
Organism: Emys orbicularis; assembly: GCF_028017835.1. Lineage (NCBI taxonomy): Eukaryota > Metazoa > Chordata > Testudines > Emydidae > Emys > Emys orbicularis. Next base: position 75,560,536 of record NC_088688.1, on the reverse strand, counting down.
GTGCCACCCATTTCTCCTTCTGTAAAATGGAGATGATGCTACATCCCTCAAAATACTTTCAGAGTATTGAATAAAAAGGGCTAACACACAAATTTATTATCATAAAAATGATTATCGGCAACTAGCAGAAGGAGCACAAGAAAAAGAATTAAAGCTCAGTGATCATAGTTGCTGTAGGACATAAAATAGGGAAGAGTGGGCACCCTAAGGCAATGGATATTTCTCATTTTGAATGTTATTATTTATATTGTAACAACACACCCAGACTCTCAGCCAGGCTCTGGGCTCTATGTTGCGGTGTGTTTTACAAACAAATAAGACAACATCCCTGCCCCAAAGAGCTTACAAGTCTCAAAACACGAGGAACAAGCTGTCAAGGCTGTATCCCCACTTTGAACTTTAGGGTACAAATGTAGGGGCCTGCATGAAAACTGCTAAGCTTATCTACCAGCTTAGCTCTGGTCCGCTGCCACCATCTTAAGAATTCCCTCCCTGGGAAGCCTTGAGAAACCTTTCACCAATTCCCTGGTGAATACAGATCCAAACTGCTTGGATCTTAAACAAGGAGAAATTGACCCTTCCCCCCTCCTTCCTTTCACCAACTCCTGGTGAATACAGATCCAAACCCCCTTTGGATCTTAAAACAAGGAGAAATCAATCAGGTTCTTAAAAAGAAGGCTTTTAATTAAAGCAAAAGGTAAAAATCATCTCTGCAAAATCAGTATGGAAAATAACTTTACAGGGTAATCAAACTTAAAGAGCTCAGAGGAATCCCCTCTGTCTTAGGTTCAAAGTATAGCAAACAAGATAAGCACTCTGGTAAAAGGTACATTTACAAGTTGAGAAAACAAAGTAAATCTAAGACGCCTTGCCTGGCTTTTACTTACAATTTTGAAATAAGAGAGACTTGTTTAGAAAGATGGGGAGAACCTGGATTGATGTCTGGTCCCTCTCAGTCCCAAGAGCGAACAACCCCTTAAACAAAGGACACACACAAAAGCCTTTCCCCCCCCAAGATTTGAAAGTATCCTGTCCCCTTATTGGTCCCTGGGGTCAGGTGTCAGCCAGGTTACCCGAGCTTCTTAACCCTTTACAGGTAAAAGGATTTGGAGTCTCTGGCTAGGAGGGATCTCAGCACTGTACACAGGAGAGCTGTCACCCTTCCCTTTATAGTTATGACACGCCCCCCAAATCACAGATAGTGTTGGACGTTTGGTTCCACACTGGCTGTGATTTCTTTCCTGGAGCTCTAGGAGAAAACAGAGTTAATAAGACACATGTACCTTTAGACATACTACTGATTATATAAAAACTAACAATATGTTTCATTACAAGAACAATTGTTAACCAGTTAACTCTGGGAAACTTTCCCGGGAGAGTGCATCAGCCACTTTGTTAGAAGCTCCCGAAATGTGTTGTATTTCAAAATCAAAATCTTGGAGAGCTAAACTCCACCGAAGAAGTTTTTTGTTATTTCCCTTGGCGGTATGAAGCCACTGTAGCGCAGCATGGTCTGTTTGTAGTTGGAACCGCCGTCCCCAAACATATGGGCGTAGCTTTTCCAGCGCGTACACAATGGCGTAGCATTCCTTTTCGCTGATTGACCAGTGGCTTTCCCTCTCAGACAGTTTCTTGCTGAGAAACACGACAGGATGGAATTCTTGATCCGGTCCTTCCTGCATTAAAACTGCTCCCACGCCTCGCTCGGACGCATCTGTGGTTACTAGGAACGGTTCGTCAAAGTCTGGGGCCCTTAGCACAGGGTCAGACATGAGTGTTGCCTTAAGCTGGTTAAAGGCCTTTTGACACTTATCAGTCCACTGAACTGCATTTGGCTGTTTCTTTCTGGTTAGGTCTGTCAGCGGGGCGGCGATTTGGCTGTAGTGTGGTACAAATCGCCTATAATATCCTGCCAAGCCTAAGAAGGATTGGACCTGTTTCTTTGACTTTGGAACCGGCCACTTTTGGATAGCATCCACTTTGGCCTGTAGGGGATTTATAGTTCCTTGACCCACCTGGTGCCCCAGGTACGTCACTCTGTTTTGGCCTATTTGACACTTTTTAGCCTTAACAGTTAGTCCTGCCTGCCGGATGCGCTCGAAGACTTTTTTCAGGTGCTCCAGGTGTTCTGTCCATGAATCAGAAAAAATGGCCACATCATCGAGGTAGGCAACTGCAGATTCTCCCAATCCTGCTAGGAGACCATCTACAAGTCTTTGGAAGGTGGCGGGTGCATTTCGCAACCCGAAAGGGAGTACATTGAATTCATACACCCCTGCCTGGGTGACGAAGGCTGACCTTTCCTTAGCGGGTTCATCTAGTGGTACTTGCCAGTACCCTTTGGTTAAGTCTAAAGTAGAGATGAATTGGGCATGTCCCAATTTTTCCAATAGCTCATCTGTGCGTGGCATTGGATAGTTGTCAGGACGAGTTACAGCATTTAGCTTACGGTAGTCCACGCAAAAGCGTATTTCCCCATCTGGTTTGGGAACTAGAACCACTGGAGATGCCCATGCACTGGTAGAGGGGCGGATTATACCCATCTGTAGCATGTCCTGGATCTCCCTTTGTATAGCCGCTTGGGCATGAGGTGACTCCCGGTAGGGTGGGGTTCTAATTGGGTGAGCATTACCTGTGTCAATGGAGTGGTATGCCCGTTCGGTCCGTCCTGGAGTGGCTGAGAAAATCGGTGCAAAGCTTGTGCACAGCTCCTTTATCTGCTGTCGCTGCAGACGTCCCAGGGTCGTGGAGAGGTTCACCTCTTCCACGCCACCATTCCTTTTTCCTTCATAGTAGACACCTGCAGGCCACTCCGCGTCATCAGTTTCCTGGGCTGTAAACTGGCAAACGTTTAATTCTCTAGAATAAAAGGGCTTAAGAGAATTAACATGGTATACCTTAGGCTTTATGTTGGAGGTGGGGGAGGCTATGAGATAGTTAGCAGCTCCTAGGCGCTCCTGGACCGTGAATGGTCCTTCCCACGACGCTTCCATTTTATGGGCCTGGAGCGCCTTTAAGACCATGACTTGGTCTCCTACTTTGAAGGACCGTTCTCTGGAATGTTTATCATACCAGGCCTTTTGCTCTTCCTGAGCATCCTTTAGGTTTTCTTTAGCAAGGGCTAAAGAGTGTCGGAAGGTGTTTTGTAGGTTGCTTACAAAGTCTAGAATGTTAGTTCCTGGAGAAGGCGTAAACCCCTCCCATTGCTGCTTCACCAACTGTAATGGCCCCTTAACCTCGCGGCCATACACAAGTTCAAATGGTGAAAACCCTAAACTGGGATGTGGTACAGCCCTGTAGGCAAAAAGCAACTGCTGCAACACTAGGTCCCAATCATTGGAGTGTTCATTTACGAATTTACGTATCATGGCCCCCAAAGTTCCATTAAACCTCTCCACCAGACCATTGGTTTGATGGTGATGAGGGGTGGCAACCAAGTGATTCACCCCATGAGCTTTCCACAGGTTTTTCATGTTCCCTGCCAGGAAATTAGTTCCCGAATCTGTAAGTATATCGGAGGGCCACCCTACCCTGGCAAAAATGTCTGCTAATGCCTGGCACACACTTTTAGCCTTGGTGTTGCTTAAGGGTACAGCTTCCGGCCATCGGGTAGCAAAATCCATGAAAGTCAGTACGTACTGCTTTCCTCTGGGTGTCTTCTTTGGGAAAGGACCCAGAATATCCACAGCTACTCGCTGAAATGGGACCTCAATTATGGGTAGTGGCTGGAGAGGGGCTTTAACCTGGTCTTGGGGCTTTCCCACTCGTTGGCACACCTCACAAGACCGGACATAATTAGCAACGTCCTTGCCCATTCCCTCCCAGTGGAAGGACTTCCCCAACCGGTCTTTGGTTCTGTTCACCCCAGAATGGCCACTGGGATGATCATGGGCTAAGCTCAAGAGTTTTACCCGATACTTAGTGGGAACTACCAGCTGTCTTTGAGGATGCCAGTCTTCCTGGTGCCCACCAGAAAGAGTCTCCTTGTATAAAAGTCCTTTTTCTACAACAAACCGGGATCGGTTAGAAGAGCTGAGAGGCGGTGGGGTGCTCCGTGCCGCTGCCCAAGCTTTTTGAAGGCTGTCATCTGCTTCCTGCTCGGCCTGGAACTGTTCCCTTGATGCTGGAGACATCAGTTCCTCCTTGGACTGTGGACTGGGGCTTGGTCCCTCTGGAAGCGATGCAGGTGCTGGGGCTTTTTCCATTGACTGTGAACCGCTGTCCGCTGGTGCACTATGTGGTATTTCAGGCTCTGGCTGAGCCTCTTGGGTAGGGTTATCTGCTGCTTCCGCCAGTTTAGGCTCGCTGGTGCCCTCTGGCATTGGAGTTGTAGACGGGGTTGCAAGCGCTGGACTCAGTGCTGGCAATGGTTCTGGTGCTGGTTGTGTTGCCAGTTCCGGTTCTGGGACTGGCTTTGGCTGGGTCTCTGGGATTGGATCCACTACGGCTGTTGCAGTCGTTGGCAGGGGATCCGGTTCCACCACCTGTGTTTGGGTCTCCGGTAACACAGACGGGGTCCTGGTGGACGGCTCAGGAACAGGGATGGGGGTGAAAGCTTGCTTAGCCTGGCTGCGGGTGACTATTCCCACCCTCTTGGCTAGCTTCACATGGTTAGCCAAGTCTTCCCCCAGTAGCATGGGAATGGGATAATTGTCATAGACTGCAAAAGTCCACATTCCTGACCAGCCCTTGTACTGGACATGCAACTTGGCTGTAGGCAAGGTTACAGACTGTGACACAAAGGGTTGAATTGTCACTGTAGCCTCCGGGTTGATGAGTTTGGGGTCCACTAGGGATTGGTGGATAGTTGACACTTGTGCCCCAGTGTCCCTCCAAGCGATAACCTTCTTTCCGCCCACTCTCAAGGTTTCCCTTCGCTCCGAGGGTATGAGAGAGGCATCTGGGTCTGGGGATCTTTGGTGTGATTGGGGTGTAATGAACTGTAATCGGTTGGGGTTCTTGGGGCAGTGAGCCTTTATATGTCCCAGTTCATTACATTTAAAACATCGCCCTGCTAAGGTATCACCGGGGCGATGTTGGTTGCTGGAGACTGGTGTGGTGGGGTGAGAAGGCGTCTGGGGTTTCCCTAGGATGTGGGTGGGGCCTTGGGTTGTCCCCGGTGATAAGGTTTTGTTTCGGCTTGCCCCTTCTGATATTCGCTCCAACTGCTACTAGCTTTTTTCTTTTCTGTCACCTCCACCCATTTGGCTCCAATCTCCCCTGCCTCGGTTACAGTTTTGGGCTTCCCATCTAGGATGTACCTTTCTATTTCCTCAGGAACACCCTCTAAAAACTGCTCCATTTTTACTAGGGAAAGCAGATCTTCCAGAGATTTAACATTTGCTCCTGATACCCAGGCATCACAATTTTTGTCAATGTGGTAGGCATGCCGGGTAAATGACACATCTGGTTTCCACCTTAGGGCTCTGAACCGCCGACGGGCATGCTCGGGTGTTAGCCCCATTCTGAGTCTGGCCTTGTTTTTAAAAAGTTCATAACTGTTCATGTGTTCCTTAGGCATTTCAGCCGCCACTTCTGCTAAGGGTCCACTGAGCTGCGGCCTCAGCTCTACCATGTACTGGGTTGGAGGGATGTCGTATCCAAGGCAGGCCCTTTCAAAATTTTCTAAGAAGGCCTCAGTATCATCGCCTGCCTTGTAGGTGGGGAATTTCCTGGGATGGGAAGTGGTACCTGGAGAGGAGTTGTTAGGATGGTCTGATGCACCCTGCCTAGTCCTTGCTGCTTCCAGTTCCATCTCTCTTTTATGGGCCTCCTGTTTGGCTTTTTCTAGCTCCATTTCTCTCTTGTGGGCCTCCTCTTTGGCTTTCTCTTCTCTGTCTCTCAGCTCCATCTCTCTCTTGTGGGCCCCCTCTTTGGCTTTCTCTTCTCTGTCTCTCAGCTCCATCTCTCTCTTGTGGGCCCCCTCTTTGGCTTTCTCTTCTCTGTCTCTCAGCTCTATCTCTTTTTCTTTCAGCTCCATAGCTCTCTTGTGGGCCTCCTCTTTAGCTTTTTCTTCTTTGGTAGTCATTTTCCTGGTTTTCTTGTGCTGGGTCACACCCCTCTGCAGTTGACTGAAACTGGGATGTACTTAGCTCAGGCTCCTGCTGAGTGCTGCTGAGTTAACAGAGAGTTTCTAACTAGCTACTTCCGAGGATGTAAAAAAGAAAAAAAAACACAATTCAGCTTGTAAATTATCTTTACCAGTTGTTTGCTCATTAATTGAACCCTTCTCTTAACAAAGGACCTTGTTAAAAAAAACTTAACACCTCTGCCTTCAGGCAAGGAGAGATAAGATATGCATCTACCTTCAGCTCTGCTCTCCAAGCAGCTAGAAGGAAAAAAAAATCTCTTACTGGCTTTTGGGTTTAAAACGATCCCACCGCTGTGCCACCATGTCAAGGCTGTATCCCCACTTTGAACTTTAGGGTACAAATGTAGGGGCCTGCATGAAAACTGCTAAGCTTATCTACCAGCTTAGCTCTGGTCCGCTGCCACCATCTTAAGAATTCCCTCCCTGGGAAGCCTTGAGAAACCTTTCACCAATTCCCTGGTGAATACAGATCCAAACTGCTTGGATCTTAAACAAGGAGAAATTGACCCTTCCCCCCTCCTTCCTTTCACCAACTCCTGGTGAATACAGATCCAAACCCCCTTTGGATCTTAAAACAAGGAGAAATCAATCAGGTTCTTAAAAAGAAGGCTTTTAATTAAAGCAAAAGGTAAAAATCATCTCTGCAAAATCAGTATGGAAAATAACTTTACAGGGTAATCAAACTTAAAGAGCTCAGAGGAATCCCCTCTGTCTTAGGTTCAAAGTATAGCAAACAAGATAAGCACTCTGGTAAAAGGTACATTTACAAGTTGAGAAAACAAAGTAAATCTAAGACGCCTTGCCTGGCTTTTACTTACAATTTTGAAATAAGAGAGACTTGTTTAGAAAGATGGGGAGAACCTGGATTGATGTCTGGTCCCTCTCAGTCCCAAGAGCGAACAACCCCTTAAACAAAGGACACACACAAAAGCCTTCCCCCCCCCCAAGATTTGAAAGTATCCTGTCCCCTTATTGGTCCCTGGGGTCAGGTGTCAGCCAGGTTACCCGAGCTTCTTAACCCTTTACAGGTAAAAGGATTTGGAGTCTCTGGCTAGGAGGGATCTCAGCACTGTACACAGGAGAGCTGTCACCCTTCCCTTTATAGTTATGACACAAGCAAAGGAAGGAAGAGCAGAACTTAACAAGCAAAAAGGCCCAGGATGATGACTAGAATATGTGTTAACTCTATTTATGTGCCCTAAGACAAGCATCAAGATTTGGAGAATCCCAATTCTTCCTCAGGATTTGAGTAAGCTTGTGATCAAAGTAAAACCATATTAGGGATTTGTCCTATCCCCGTCTGCAGACACAGGTGACTCACCAACTTCTAGTTAAATTTTAAGTGTGTGAATTTTATAGGAACATAGGAATTACCATACTGGATCAGTTATGGTCAATCTAGTCCAGTATCCTGTCTCTGATAGGGTCCAGTATCAGTCTTTAGACAAAAGGTGTAAGAACCCTTTGAGCAGGCAACTGTGGGATAAACTAACCCCACATTAGGTCTCATCCTGATCTCTAACTGTTAGAGATTGGCTTGAACCTAGAAGTTTAAGATCCTTTCCACAGTTTTTGCTATCATTTTTGTTAAATTATATATATATTTTTAATAGAACTCTGGATATTCTTGCTATCTATCTAAATATTCAGTCTCTTTTTGGATCTTTTAAGTTCTTGGTGTCAATGATGTCCTGTGGCAATGAGTTCCACAGTTTAACTACACATTTGTGTGAAAAAAGTATTATGCCTATTTGAAATTTTAGTTAAGTATTGCCAATTCTTCAAAATTCAGTGTGTGTTTTTATGGGATCGGCATACATCCATAGTTTTACATTTTATTTATTTATCAGCAGATGAACAGCACCATAATTTTCCTTTTTGCTTGCAGCCCCAGTACCCTGAGACATGAAGTTGCCTCTCCCATGAGCTTACATTCCTCAGTCTCATATTGGATGAGCCAGTGATGCTTTTCCCCCCTCAGCAAGGAGAAATTACATCTTACAAATGCCATGGTCATTATGAGAAATCATGCATGCCTAGGGAGAAAAGAAGGGACACAGACAACTTCTGCTTTCAGTTGAACCTGTGTAAACCACATTGATTTCAATGGAAGCTGTGCTCTTGTATCTCCAGGCAGAAATTATAACAGAGTTTTTACTGTTATTTGTTTGTTTTGTTACTATGGAGGCAGCTACCTGATGACGACGACAGGAGAAATTTTAATTTTCAAAGCATGTTCCAGCTTCAGATAGCAGTACCATGTAGCTTACAATTTATTCATAAGAATGAAATCTGAGTTTTTAAAGCACAAAGAAAACTGAGAAAAGCAACACTTACCATGAGGAATTAAGATCTGGCTCAGTACCTAAATGTAACAGTCTCTTTTTAGGAGACATTTGTTAAAAGGTCTTGATCCAACTCCCAACAAAGTCAGTAGAAACACCACCATTGACTTCAGTTGCCGTCATATTAGGGCCATGATACAGTTACGAAAAAAACATCCAGATAATGAAGCATAATAGCTAGAAAAAAATTACTATTAGACGCAAAAGTTCATCACTTTAAGATTCATCATTTCAATGGTGTCTGACAGCCACAATGAATGGCCCTTTTAGTATTTAATGTATGTCCCCTGAAATCAAGATAAGATACATTGTTGCATTTTTCCTGCTGAAGAACACTGTATTAAATGGATGAAGATCCAGGTTCAGGAGAATCCACTCCATTCATGATTAAGGACCATATTCGGATATCCTTACGGTAGGCTAATAGCCCCCTACACTGACTTCAGTTGAGCCAATCATGTAGTAAGGTACTATTCATTATAAATAACTACTGTATATCAGACTCTGGCCCTAAATGGAGTAAGTATTGGTTTGATCTGTACACACCATTAGTGCATGATGGCTATAGTGGAGACAGTAATAGAAATGTGTAACTGGTTTTTATTTTAACCCAGTTTTTGTAGCCTCTGATTTGCTTAAGCATAAAGATTTATCCAGTCTTAGTAAGCTTTAATTACTTTAATTCTTCCCAGATTCTTACTTAGTCATCATGAACTAGAAAAGTAACTCAAATGTACCAGAGAAAGAAAAAAGTAAAACAGAAATAATATTTGGTTCAATACTGTAGAAAAATCCTTTCAGCAAAATAGTAAATGCGTTCTGGGCCATGTAATAAACATTAAGAGTGCAATGTGAAAAACACCAATAAAGTAATTAATAAATAAATACATACATACATACATAGGAACAATTCTAATATTTAGCTAAATTATTAACTCTCAATGCTGAAGTATGCAATGAAGATAAATAAATTATAAACTGTTGTGTCTTGCATTTGCCAAGAAGAATGAACTTCTTAAGCTGACTGTACAGAGCTTCAAAAATTAATTAAAGGGGTAAATACTATTTGGAGTCAATGTTTTGAGAGAACGTAGACACTGAAACCGAGAACTGAAAAACAACATATCTGGAACAAGAATTCAACGACATGCATACTTTTCCTCCATTATACATACAAATTTCTCTCTTTCCCACAGATAGCTGTATTTTACTTTTATTTGGAGCTCGTTCACTATACTCTCATAACCTGTTCATAAACCATTAGCTGACTTAAAAACCAGGAGCCAGTGCCCTCTGGCAACACAAAGCAGCCATAAACTTCAGCTAATAGTTCCAGAGTAATTTCTGCATAGGGATTCATGAGGGGAGTACAGCCACCACCACCACACCTCCTACATCAGTCTTTTCTGAAGAGGGGATGTGCCAGAGAGAAGGGTGCATGAGGGGATGTCTCTGTGTCCTGGTGATTGTGCAGACCACTAATTTTCTGAACAATATTTTAAGCTTTTTTGCAGTGCTAATTTTCTTGCTTACCTCCTTTTATTGATTTATACATTGCAAAACAGAGTTATAACTACAATGGAGAAGTATTCTTATCTCAGTTACAGATTTACACCTGTGGAGATTCATGGAGGTTAATGGACATACTCCTGAATCACACCAGAGTACTAAAATTAGCAGCCGAAACTTCAATTGCAAGAGAACTGAAAAACGGATTATTCCGAATGCATTCATTTGGCAGAAGAGTGTTGAAATACAATTTCCTGACCCCAACTCCACAGATCTCAGGATAACTTAGCTGCTACAATTGGCCATGCCTCAAAAAAACAAACAAACCAAAAAAACACCCAACCCCAAAACAAAAACCATACAGGTCCCTAAATAAAACATTATTCATTAATACTGGCTGGCAGTGGATTGAGAGTAGTAGGAAATGTAATCAGTAGGATCGGTTCTTTTCTTTCCACAGCTCCTAGGCTTAATTTGCTCTCTTTCATGCCACACAGAGGAGTGTAGCATTTGGCCTTAGTTATTTATGATTAAATAAAATACTGTCGGAAGTGTGTGAGAGATCGGATTTTCCTTTAGCACATCCTTCTACTGAAACAGAATGTATATAGGAAAATTATGGTATCTGGTCTCTGAACATGGAAAGAAGGTGCAAAATACTTCATAACCTAAAAATTTAAAGGTCTTATTTGGTCCTGATACCCAACAAACCATGTCATGATGTCATCTGATGTCTCAAAGGAATAAAGTCAATTTATTCCTATGTAGGCGAGCGGAAACGTATCAATTTAAATGCAGTTTCCTCATTAGTTTTCCATCATGGTTGGCCTTCCCACAGCCTTTGTGCAAGAGGCTGGGGATCTGAATCAAGGGATTGCCCTTGATCTGCATGCAGGCAAGTGGAAAGCTGCACTGTTACGTGCCCCTACCAATCACAACTTATTGCTGAACCTTAATGACATCATTCTTCAAGGAGCACTATTGCCATTGACTGCACAACCACTGTGGCCGCAGGGACTCCCAGGAAGAAAGCATGACAACTGTACATTAATCAAACAAATGATTGAAGACTCAGTTTGCATTAACTTACTCCTTTTTCCCCTTGTGGATTGGAGGATGGAAGAACATGGGCAAGTGCATGCAGCCCGACCATGGATTTCGGTTTCCAGAGGGGATCTAAGACAAAGGGGAACATGCTGCAGAGCTAGCTCCTACCTTTGCCGTGCCTCTTCTAGCCCAGATATGCAATTTTCATCTCCCATCTGCTCACCAAAGCTTACAGTTGGAGATGCCATAAACTGATACCCAAACTATACATGTGATGTTTATAGTGATATTTATCAGATAAGAAGCACTATTATACTTATTCACTTGACATGGTTAGATTCAAAATGAAGCAACATGCCCAGTTAATATTCATTGAGATGGAAAGAAATCTGAAGCTGAATGAAATATGTTGAGTGTTTTGCTGTTTGCATCCTTTACAAACCATAAGCAGCTATGGTGTTGGCTTTATTCCTAGTGCAGATACTACAATCTGTTTGCAATAGATTCAAGTTTTGGTGAATAAGCCCCTCAAGGCCAATACAAAAAGTAAAGTACCCAGCTTTATTCGACAATTACATATATATTTACAGTATGAGCCTGCTGTGAAAATGGGTGTTCAGTGTATTCAGCTGTCTGGTTTAGAGATGTTTTTTAGAACATAAGAACATAAGAAAGGCCGTACTGGGTCAGACCAAAGGTCCATCTAGCCCAGTATCTGTCTACCGACAGTGGCCAATGCCAGGTGGCCCAGAGGGAGTGAACCTAACAGGCAATGATCAAGTGATCTCTCTCCTGCCATCCATCTCCATCCTCTGACGAACAGAGGCTAGGGACACCATTCTTACCCATCCTGGCTAATAGCCATTTATGGACTTAGCCACCATGAATTTATCCAGTCCCCTTTTAAACATTGTTATAGTCCTAGCCTTCACAACCTCCTCAGGTAAGGAGTTCCACAAGTTGACTGTGCGCTGCGTGAAGAAGAACTTCCTTTTATTTGTTTTAAACCTGCTGCCTATTAATTTCATTTGGTGACCCCTAGTTCTTGTATTATGGGAATAAGTAAATAACTTTTCCTTATCCACTTTCTCAACATCACTCATGATTTTATATACCTCTATCATGTCCCCCCTTAGTCTTCTCTTTTCCAAACTGAAGAGTCCTAGCCTCTTTAATCTTTCCTCATATGGGACCCTCTCTTTTCATAAAGTACAGTAGTAAAATAATGTTTACTTAAAGTTGAGAGTAAAAAAAACAAACATAAAAGCTATAGTAGATGTTCATGGAAGGCAAAAATCTGTCAGTTGCACTGGTGTAAACCTGAGTAATGCCACCATCAACTTCAGCATCATTCCTGTGGATTTATACCATCATAGCATACCATATTAGACTAAATACTGACATTCAAAGAGCGCATCAAGCAGCTGGAAAAGAAAGTGAACCCCAGGAATTGTACACGACAGGAACTGGCCAAAACAAAATGGACATCTGACCCCAAAACATGTCAAGCAAGTCTCCCTCTCAGAGAACTGTCCCCCAGTATGGTCTCACTTGAGCTATGCTCATGAAAATGATACTGAACTCAATCAATTCTGCAGGATCATCACAGGGACTTTGAAACTGACCCCCACATTGTCACTATGCCCCACCCCTCCCTCCTGGGATTTGCACCACCATCATTGAGGCAGGAAGCCTCCAGTAAAAAGGAGAGACAAAAAAAAATAGGTGCTTGATCCAAGACTTCCACTGTGTGGACACATCTCACCACCCAATAAATGGAATTCCAGAAAAAGCTTTGCATCTGAAAATCCTTTACCCCAAAATAGCATGGTGGAAGGCAACAGAGTAACAAAAATGTAGGAACACCAATGATCTTGGAGAACCTACTTCCTTCAGAATCAATCATCCTTGGCACTGGCCCCTGGACGAAAACAATGATATACTCTAAATCAAGCAAGAGCTGGGATAGCAAAGACTGGTGACAATACGACCAAGTGGAAGCTGAGGAATAACCCCAAATGTGTATGTGGAGGCCCTAGACAAACACTTGAACACTGTCTGGTGTAGTGTCACCCTGTCACTATTCTGTATTCCCAAGGAACTATTTGCAATAAGTGACAACAACAGGTCTTTGGCCATGGTTTTGGAGTGACAAGCTATGATGACCACCATCAGAACTGAGTGGAATATGGTTCACTGAGCTCATTCACCATCAAATTAATTTCTATGATATTTTCTTAATCATAGGAAAAGGAAATTTATTTTCTTCTTCTGTTGCGTTTAATGATGTAACCACTTCTGCTGCTCAAGGTTTCACCCCACGTGTCATACAGTATGTCTATATCTTGTTGTCTACCCCGGACAAAGAAATATTGCATTTTCATGTAACTCCTTATAGCATCAATGGAACATTTGGGAACAAACATGTTGCCATGTGGCACCATTTGGATTTTCAGGAAATTCAGTAATAAAAACAGTCCTTGGGCAAGGTGAATGAACCTTGAAGATAACTGTAGGAAGATCAGATAAGCCAGTAGACTGTACGTTACACAGAATTAGCTGTAAACTCCATCAGTTCTGCGCAGATGAATTTTTTTTTAGCAAAAGCCTAAGACTCACAAGAAGAGCGTGATGAGGCTGGGCTTACCAGTGGTGCGCCTAGTGATTAGGTCACTGGGTCCCAGCTCCTCTGTCTCCAGCAGCCCTCACCATTCTAACACTATAGTGGTACCCCTTTCAGTAAGAAGTGATTCATCCCTGCAGCCAACTCACAAACTGAGTTTGCCCCATTATGGGGCAACAGAGTCCAACAAAATATATACATTATAATTTCCCCACAAAAGGAAGGGCCTTCATCCCCCACTCCAGGCCCCTGTAAGTTTCACACCCTTGTCTCAGGGTTTACAATGTCTCTAACCCCCCTTAACTGTGGGGTGTGTGGAAAAAGGGATCTGTGCTCCCTTCACAAGATGGTGGTAGTTAGAGGAGCCCCACCCCTCCCGCTCCACTAGGCTCTGACCCAGGGCACTACAAGAGACAGCAATAGCAAACACCCCAGAGTGCTTCAGTGCTGCCTCCCTGGGCCACTTCCTATTGCTTATCCTCACAGTCCAGGGTGCGGTCAAAAGCTTTGCAAATGACACACCAGACGTTAGAGCAAAGGGTTCCCTAGTCTTAGGGAAAGGCTAGTCCCTCCTTTAGGGCCCAAGGTAGCTGCTGCTTGCAGACCCAGGAGTGCTGCTATACCCTTATTTAGGAGCACCTCTCCTATCTGCCCCCTTCTGAGATGTCTGGCTCTCTTTTAAGCTTCCCCTCCAGCTGGCTCTGCCCTGCCACACCTGCAGAGCCCCCTGGGCCCAGAACAGTTTCTTACCCCCTTCGGTCACAGTGTGGGGGATATATATATATATATATATATATATATATACATATACATATACACACACACACACACACACACACACAGAGAGAGAAAGGATAGGTCATGATTAGGCCCATATTTGAAAGCATGATATTCAAAATATGGTTATGAAACAAACACTAAAATGTATAAATTGTTTGCATATCTACTTTCATTTGTTGAATACTTTTTGCACTTATACATCCTGGGTAGCAAGATTCATAATTGTATATGTGAAACATTTCTGTAGTATGTGAAATCAAAACTATAGTATTTTCACAAGTTACATCAATGCTGATCTGATCCTGTGGTCCTTGATGATACAAAACTCCCATTGACATCAGTGGGACTGCAAGATCTGGTCCATATTGATTATACTTGATATAATAAACCACTGTGATTATATAATATGACTGGCAGTTGTCATGTCAATTCCAGTCTTCAGATTCCCCTAGTTTGATAAATACTGTATAGTCATACCCCAAGGACAACAGTTCTTATATTGGTAGATTAACTGAATGAATGGCATGCCTTTTATTTTACTAAATGTGAGACTTACATAAAAGTACCTCTTACGTCCATAAAAAGACAACAGAAATGTTCCTTTTCTTTCTAGTATCATAAGAATGGCCATACTGGATCAATGTCCATCAAGCCCACTACCCCGTCTTCTGACAGTGGTCAGCGCGAGATGCTTCAGAGGGAATGAACAGAGCCAGGTAATTTTAAGTGATCCACCCCCGTCATCCAGTCCCAGCTTCTGGCAGTTGGAGGTTTAGGGGCAGATTAAGTTGCATCTCAGACCATCTTTTCTAGTAGCCATTGATGGACCCATCATCCATGAACTTAATTCTTCTTTTTTTTTTTTAAACCCAGTCATACTTTTGGTCTTCATAACATCCCCTGGCAACAAGTTCCACAGGGTGTGTATTGTATGAAGATGTACTTCCTTATGTTTGTTTTAAACCTGCTGCATATTAATTTCAATCAGGTGATCCCTGGTTCTTGTGTTACATGAAGGGGTAAACACCACTTACTTATTCATTTTTCCAACACTATTCGTGATTTTATAGTCCTCTATCACATCCCCCAGTCGTCTCTTTTCTAAGCTGAACAGTCCCAGTCTTTTTAATCTCTCCTCATATGCAAGTTGTTTCACACCCCTAATCATTTTCAATGCCCTTCTCTGCACCTTTTCCAAGTCTAATATGTATCTTTTTTGAGGCGGGGTGACCAGAACTGCATGCAGTATTTAAGGTATGGATGTATCATGGATTTATATAGCACAGTGCTGCCCCCCGCCCTATCAGTAATGGAATCTCTCCGCACGCCATCTCCATTACTGCACAGTTGGCTCAGCAGAGGAGCTAGGACTGCAGGCTGAGCTGGGGACAGAACTGGGGATGGAATCGGAGAGGGAACAAGGGCAGAACTGACCTGGGGGTTGAGCAGGGGACAGAGCAGAGCTGGGCTAGGAGCATGGCCAGGGGCCCAGGAGCAGAGCAGCAGCTGAGGGCAGAGCAGGGCTGGGGAATTCTCCCTCCCCGCCCCTGTGGGCACTTGCCTGGGCCTTGCCACACACACACCCGAACGTTCCTCTGCACCCTCCTATGGGGACACGCCCCACAGTTTGGGGATCACTGATACAGAAACAATGATATTTTCTGTTTTATTATCTATTCCTTTTCCAATGTTCCCAACAGTCTGTTTGCATTATTGATTGCCACTGCATATTGAGCAGATGTTTTCAGAGAACTATCCATGATGACACCAAGATTTCTTTCGTGAGTGGTAACAGCTAATTCAGACTCCATCATTTTGTCTGCATAGTTGGGATTATGTTTTCCAATGTTCATTACTTTATATTTATCAACACTGAATTTCATCTGCCATGATGCAGAACCTGAGAAATGCAAAATTAAACTCAAACGCATCAGGGAGGGTTAGGTTTGTTAGAGTTGTATATTTTGAATTTAGTTGCATTTGTTGTCCTATAAACCAAAATAAACATTTGTAAACTGCCTCTCTCTGGACTAACCTCACTGAAATAGAAATAGAATAATAGGACTGGAAGGGACCTTGAGAGTCATCTAGTCCCGTCCCCTACATTCATGGCAGGATTAAGTATTATCTAGACCATCCCTGACAGATGATGGTTCCACAGATTAATCTCTGGTGAATTTATTTGTCATCATGCTTCTGATGCAACAGAAAGAAAGCCTTTTGCTTTGTTGGTTGCTTACTTTTCAACAGGAGAGCAGTGAGTTCTTCTGCTCTCCTAAGATGCATTAAAATGGAGGCAACCATACAGAAAAGGAAGAGAACACAAAAATACTAATAAAATATAGTTCAACAATTTCAATAACTGTTGTACTAACATCATGGCCAAGTTCAGAGAACAATACTATAAATTGGAACAAAAACATTACCAAGAGTCTTTTCTGAGAACTCAGTAGGAGGTTCTGATAGATAATCAGTCTTCCCTTGTGTTTTACTGCAATAGTCTAAAAGGAAAAGGTGAGGTAAAAGTGTCTGCTAGTTTAAATCTAAATGACAAATTTAAGTACACTGATCTTGTAATACTCACACAGGCTTGACAGGCAGTATTTACAACACAAAGCTGAAAGCATCTACTTTCCACATCCAGTGCTCCATATTACTTCTTAATACAGAAGAATGCATTCTTCCATGTCTTGCAAAATCAGCTATTAGCCTTCAGGTTGGAGGAGCCTGGTGGCATTGTGCTATTATCTTTGCGGCTTATTCTATTCTCAAAATCCTAACATACTCATGAATATCTGAAGTCAGTGCTGTGGAAGAGACATGTAAAAATCACATATCTTTTCCCTGACAAAATTCATGGCTTCTAGAGGGCTTTGGGGATAGTGTATACTCAAGTGCCCAATAAGTTCTTGTTAGAAAATTGTGTGGAAAAATACCCTTACACTTAAAAACATTTAATGACATGTTGGGTCCAATTGGACACTCATACCAGTGTAAATCAGGAGTAGAAAAATTAAGCTAGTGTGAGAGGAGAATCAGGCCCAAGACTTTTGCATCCTGACTTGGTTATGGTTATGATAAAATATTTTTGTTTTTTAAGTGGAAAGACAAAATGATCCAAAGCTCAGATTCAGACCCATTTTTCTGCAAGTGTATGAACCACTGATACAAGGAGTTTTATTGAAAGTACTGTAAGATAAAGATGTAAATTAGCTTTATAAAAGTTTGTGAGTGGTTTAAAAGCATCTGAACTGTTTCTCGCCTGAATTTTTCTTCTGTCTCATAAAAGTTGTTTTCATATTTATAACAAATTAGAAATTTCCTGTAGCAAATAGTCAAAATTAGACTGGTGGATCACATGGAAAAACAGTGAGAGATTATCAGGTATTAAAACACATGACCTTCAATTGCCAATAACTGGACCAACAGCTTGCATGCCAGACGCCAAAGAAAGAGTTTGCTTACTTATTCCCAGACACATGTGACATTTTAGTGTGGGGATAACAGCTTTTCCTCTTGTGGCCAAATTCAAGATAAGATAGTTCAAGAATAGGGTATACAAGACATGCAGGAAAGGGTAATAATGAGCTTTAAGTAGAAGCTAAATAATGAGTTCCTACCCTCAGGATCTAGGATCATCCTTACACTTTAAGATCCCTGATGCAAGGTGTCATGTTATTTTTCCATAATGCCTGTGGAGTTATCTTGTATTATTACTCCAAACACAGCAAGCAAGTGGGATCTAGAATATTCAGTTTTCCCTAGGGCTTCCAGGTCCATATTTAGAAAAAGCAACAAGTTCCCAAAATCATTATTTATTAGCTTTCAATGCATTTTTAATAAATGTTTGTGCTAGGCAGCATTCTATAGTGGTTCAATATTTTCCATTACCAAAAGTTAATTCTATCTGGTTTGTACCTCAGTAACGTGTGCTAATTGACAATGCAGAGTCATGGATCAGCAGAAAGAACTGTAAATTAATTTAAAAAATGCATCATGGGGATATTCACTTAATGATATTAAAATTCATTTTCAGCTATGTTCAATGTTATCTCCATAATTACAAAGTAATATTTTTGGAAAGTAAGTTGCTTTTTAACATTATGGTCTGTTAAGTTGATAATGCACTGTGAATCTGGATGGTAAGTGGCTTATTTAATGGTGCAGTGAACTGATTACTTTTGAAAAGCTTAAGGTTGACCTAAAATTAATCACATTGGAATAACTGCTATATTACAAATCCATCATTACTAATTAAAATAATGTATTTTCTTTACTTGAGCATTTGCTATTATTGGCAGGAATTTTGTTCATTTCATTTTTGGATGGTTGAAATTTATTTTTACTAAGTCCCCTTGAGGTGGATTTAAAAAAAATATTCAGTGGATTTTTTTTTCAAATCCTGTTTTATTTGTGTCCTCCACCTTCATTACTTTTCCTTCATAACAAGATAAAACAGAGCTGAAATACCCTGCATGTTCTCCAGCTAACCACTTCTTAAGACAAGGATGTACTAGACATTATCTCAGGCCTCCATCTTTCAACAAGATGGGCAAATATCAGCTGGCTTTTACTTCCACCTGGAATCCTATTTTCTTGGTGCATCCCTCCACAGGCCCTGGGCCTTAACTTGTCCATGACAGAATTCTGATAGAGTTTAGACTTGACTGGGAGTTGATGTTTAAATAATGTTTACTGGGGAAATGAAGCACTTGCTTCTGAAATGACATTAGCAAACAATCATCAATTTGCACTAGGGTGACCAGATGTCCCAATTTTATAGGGACAGTCCTGATATTCGGGTTTTTTTGTTTGTTTGTTTTTTAACTATAGGCACCTATTACCCCCCCACCCCGTCCCGATTTTTCACACTCTCTCTCTCTCAGGGGCAGGCAAACTTTTTGGCCTGAGGCCACATCGGGTTTCTGAAATTGTATGGAGGGCCAGTTCAGGGAAGCTGTGCCTCCCCAAACAGCCAAGCATGGCCCACCCCCCTGCTTCTTGCCCCGACGGCCCCCCCAGAACCCCTGCCCCCTCCTTCCTGACTGCCCCCCCAAGACCTCTGCCCTCATTCAACCCCCCGTTCCCCACCCTCTGACCACCCTGCCCCCTATCCACATCCCTGCCCACCACCCCAAACTCCCCTGCCCTCTATCCTCTGTGATTCAGCATCAGAGTGTAAAACAGATGTCTTAATATTTGCACTTCCAATTGTGGTACAGGTTGAACCTCTCTAGTCCCGCACCCTCGGGACCTGACCGGTGCCAAACCAGAGAATTTGCCGAACCGCGGAAGGTCAATGCAGAGTGCCAGCAGGTCTCCATAGGTGCGGGAAGTATGGGGTCAGAGGGTGCTACAGCACCCCCGGGCTTTGCACCCAGCATGGCCCCTCACCCAGGGTCCCAGCCACCGGCCCCAGGTCCTCCCCCTCCCTCCTGGAGCTTGAACGCCACCAATTAGCTGTTCGCAGTGCTCCGGAAGCACTGGGAGGGAGGAGGAGTTGGTAAGTACGGGGCTACCAGCGTGCGAGAGGTGGGGGAGCTTGGCCCCAGTGGATGCGCTGCACCCACTAATTTTTCCCCATGGGTGCTCCAGCCCTGGATGCCAGACCATGGATGTTGCTGGACGAGGGAGTGCCGGATTAGAGAGGTTCAACCTGTATTTGTAAAGTTTACTCAGCACACTGGAGCCTGGTAGGGAAGAAGGCTCAAATGGCACTTATGAGCACTGAGTCTGGTTAGTCATCTGGAAACTTCTAGTTCACACTGGGCATGCTCAACAACTTAACAGGTATTAACATAGTTACTTGGTACCTGCCCTGATATTTCGCTAATTTAATTACACTCCCTTTGCCCTTGTACACGTCTTTTAAAGTGAGTATACTGTATATAATCTTTATATAGCATGCAAATTATAAAATAGAAATCTTTCTAGTTTGACTATTTATGACTCAATTAAATTCATTTTTTCAGTGTGTCCCTTCATTATTATCTGAGGGATGATGAGCTAGATTCTCCCTTACTAGACTTTTCTATCACCTAGAAGCTGTTTTCCCAAAGATGAGAAAGGAATATGCTGAGGAGGACTTCACAAACTGCTTCATTTCAATCCAGGAAATAACATGCCCAAAGGGTTTATTTCAATGAGAGAATAAATTTTGTCTGGAGGTTCATAAATTATCATCATTAGGATCCTATTCTCCCTCCTGTTGATTTCTGGGTATGACCCTGGTCGTGCAGCTCAAGCAGTTTGCATACCACAGTAAAATGACTTGTAGATTAAAGGGTAAATTCTGGGCATCTGTGTACAATGGATGCCTGGGATTCGAGAGCTATACACAGGGAAATTCTGTGGAGATCCAGGATGCTGCGACGATCCCCATGGCACCCTCCAATCAAGGGCATATAGCATATGTGCAGTTGTTTCACAACAGCTACTACAGACAAGCCCCCACATCTTATCCCAGAGTTCACCCGCAGTTCTCATATTCCCAATCCTTCAATCAACTGTCTCTCATTTCCGCTCTATGCTGCAGAGGTGTGTGAAGCCATCATGATGTACCCTCCCATGTAATTGATCTAGAGGTTTCACTGCTTTTGGGGCATTTAGCAACCATGAAAGAGTTTCAGGATTTAGCCTTAAGAAGAACTTTGATTCCTAGTATTTTTCTTTTCTGTTTGTAAATGCTATTAATCCACATATGCCACTTACTATTTTACTACATACATAGGGTGTTGCTGGAGAGATGAAATAAACTCTCAGCTGGGCGTGTTAGCCAATGAATTAGTACCCTCAGACTATACAGATTCTTTTCCCTGTCTCACAATAGAGCAAACTTTGCCAACTATCACTTTTCAGGCATGAAAATCTACATTGTAATTCCTAGTTGGGTGCATTGTCTCCCTTCCTTACAGCTATTCCCCCGGGGGGAGGAGGGGGGGAGAGAGAGTGCATTACACTATGATAGCATGTTATGTTGGTTGCCAAAAAGCTAATGACTTTCCGGTTTTGTAACAGATATTAGTAATTAGCAATTTTATGACCCTTGTCTGAATTAAACTATAGATGTAAGAATAGAGTTAATAAACATTCAAAAAAAACCTAAAATATAGGAAAGACTAACAAAGAAAACACAAACAAAACTGTAGTTTATTCTCTAAAGTTGTTATTTTGCCATTTCTAAGGAATAGATCTGGTATCATGCACAAACAACAAATACATGTGTGTTGCATGGCAGACCTTTATGTAATTCACAGGAGTTTTTACACCCCAGATGGAAATAGGCTAGGAGAGGAGCCAAGTGATCTATTTTACCTGGATAGCATAGCCCAATACCTAGTACAGAAGGGTTTCCATCCCCTCTTACTGTACACAAGTGCAACATCCCTTTTACTTAAGCACACCCTTTCCCAGAACGCCAACCTTTGTAGGAACTCTGGGTTACAGTTTACCTCTCCAGGGGCATGAGATAGCTGAAGCACATAACACAGAGACTTTGCAAAAGTTTCTAAATCCAATCATTCTTTACTTTAGACTCCACAAGAAATATAGAGCTCTAGACAAACTAATAACACTTATATGCCATTCTCTGCATCAGTTTCCTCACCACTCTGGCATATTCTCCAGAGTTTGGGTCAGTTTTCTTTCAGGATTCCAAGCCCCCTCTCCACACACCTTTTCTCATGGCTTCTCCTCTAGAAAATGGAGTCTTCCCTCCAACCAGCTTCCTCTGCTAGTCCCACATGACCCCTCAGTTATAAACACAACCCTTTCTGTTCCACTCTCTCAAAAATGGTCAGTGAGAGATCTTTCTTTTATAACCTCCAGATCTCTTGGTCAGGTGACTCCTGATCAGCCTTGTCAGATTTTAAAAGTCCCCCACCAGGTGATCTATTGCTTAGTTACTAACCTACCTGGGTGGACTGGTTGTCTTGGTCTAGCCACCTTCTTTATCCAAGGGCGCTTCCATTTGATTAGAAGACTATCAAGGTTTAATGAGCTTCCATTTTTCCTTGTGTCACAGCCTCTTGGAATTTCATCCCAAAATGGAAGTCAAAAGACAGTCAAGAAGATACAGACCAGCCCCACATTCAAAATGGGGTTTGATGTTTGACAAAGATACATTCAGAGAGTTCATAATCTCAAACTGGAATTATGAAACTATACAGATTCCACAAGTCATCACAACTACTAAACCTGTATTTAAAGCATCTTAATAAGTGGCCTGAATTTCAAGAGGGCTGAATAGAGCTGGGTGAATAATTGATTTTTCAGTTCAGCCAGCAAACTGAAAAATCAGGAAAAAAATATTCAGTTTGGTTTGAAAACTGTCAGCAAATCAGAAAAGTCCTTTTCAGGTTGTATGAAATCTTTATTCCAGTCAGCTTCAGCAAGCTGACACATGTATGTGTATCTCTTGTCAACCTTTACACCAGTAGTAAGAACACTTACCTAGCATATGGAAGAGACAGCTTTAAAGCCACACACTGGAGCAGGGATTTGAATTCAGCTCCTCTTCTCTGCCCCAAGTAAGCAATCTAACCACCAGGCTATAGGTTATTCTGAAGTGGGTTGGGCTGCTCTCAATTTCTCCTGTTGCAGCTGTTCCACTTTGTATCAACACTTAAATATTCATTGAGAATGACTCCGTAGCCTGGTGATTAAGGTACTTACCTGGTAGGCAGGAAATGTGGATTCAACTCCCTCCTCTGACTCAGGCAGAGAGAAGATTTGAAGACACACACTTTGCTGAAGCTGGCCCTGAAAACATTTTTCCCAGGTGAAACTAATTGGGTCAAATTTGCAAATAGTTTTAGGTCAAATGAAATTGCATTTTCCAGTAAATAAATTATTCATCAGAAAAATTTCACCCAGTAGTTCACATACAGCTTATTGGTGCACTGCTGGGAATTCAACTCATTTCAGGTCACTTATTTAGGCTCCTGAATGGGCTCAAGCTTTTTTTGTTTTTTAAAAAATTCTTGGCTATAGAGTCCAATTACTTGGACTTTATGAAGGTAGAGTAGGTTTTTTTCAGTGTCCATATTTTAAATAGCCAAGTTTGTATCTAGTAAGAACTGAGTTAAAAATTTAAATTGTTTCATTTTTGCTTCTCTTTTTCTGTAAGATTCAGGACTTTTTTCTACTGATTTGCCTTAACATCAGTTCTTTCTCCCATTTTTCTTTTAATACCTGCGTTCATTCAATTCAATTATCCCTTGCAAAATAATATGTATTAGAGATCAAATAAGAAATCCCATTCAGTTGTGTTATCTTTAAAGCTGCACTCGATTTTGTTGGTGGAACTCTAAGGGAATGATTAAACTGTAAATCCCATGTTGATTAGCCTGCAGATTTAGTGTTCAGAGCAAATGAACGACATATTGGGACATTGAGCCACAAAACTGAGCAACATAATATTTTGATAGAAGCCTCTGTGATGCTCTAAAACCTGGCTATCCCATATACATTGTAATTATTATAGAAATAAAGTAGACTTCTTTCAAATAAATAAGCTAACTCACAAATGAAGGAAGAATAATAGGAACCACAAACATCCTGTGGGAATGAACAGTTAATGAGCAAAAAGATTCCATTGCTCCATCCTTCCTTCCCAGCAGTTCTGAGGCAGTTACAGTAGTACTAAAAGCAGCACCAGACAAGCACATTGATGGTAATCCCCACTCTGACTGTGGATGGCCCCAGTCCAGACACACAAGAGAGAGAGAAGGCTCCAATAACTTGTGGTTTACAACTCATGCACAGCAGGGGAGGATGAGGCAGAAGTTTTCTGCTCCTATTCTGGCTCATACAGAACCATCGGAGAGGCTGTTTCTCAGACCATCTGTGAGAGCATCATTTTGAGATGGAGGCCTACATGTCAGGCAGTTTGCATTTTCAGCCTAGAATGTGTTGTATCTGCCTAGCAATGGTTACGTGCACGTTCCCACACACCTATCGACTGGGCCAAATTCTCTGCTGAAGTCAGTGGAGTTATGCCAGCAGAGAATCTGGCCCATTATTCCTACCATGGGCAGAAAGTACTTGCAAGATTTGGAGAGGAAACTTTATATGGGGCTGCTGTGCACTAACCCTGCTCTTGCACTGTTTATGTAAAACCAATAAACACACAGCTCCAGAATTGGCCCACACATTGTAGTTCTGCAAAGCACTTTGGGGTTTGTGAAAAGTACTATATAAAACCAGTCAAGTAATGATAATTTACAACACAGGCAATTGTGTTGTCAAAATAAGGAACTATTTACTTCAGATGTGGGAGACTCAGTAGCAGCACATGAACTCCCAAAAGCAGAAATCCTGCTTTTAGGGAAAACATCTCCAGCAACACAAATGGGTAGAAGAAAACCCTTTTAAGTATACGATAAAAGGAAAATTGCCTCTTTTCAGACCCCAAGCAGGAATACCTACACTGCTATTTTTAGCCCCAGATTGTGAGCCCCACAAGCCCAAGTCAGTTGACTTGGGCTCTGAGACTCACTGCTGCAGGTTTTCTTTTTGCAGTGTAGACATACCTACAATAGGCTATTTTGCACACTCAGAATGCGGATTAGTCCTGTGGCACCTTATAGACTAACAGACATATAGGAGCATGAGCTTTCGTGGGTGAATACCCACTTCTTCGGATGCATCCGAAGACGTGGGTATTCACCCACGAAAGCTCATGCTCCTATATGTCTGTTAGTCTATAAGGTGCCACAGGACTCTTTGCTGCTTTTACAGATCCAGACTAACACGGCTACCCCTTTGATACAGAATGCGGATTGTGTCAGTGGGTGTTTAAACTGAAACCTGGACACCTCAATACATCACTTATGTTATGTACTCTATAACATAATATATTTTTTACCCAGTCTGCCATGCTAGTGTTATAGCAGACCATGACATTGCAAAAGTAAATCTGGACCTACAGTTCACATCTGAGAAATAAAAAAAATCCACACAATTTATTTCACTTGGATAAATTCAGAAGAACCCTTATTCTTTAGTTCCAATAGTAGCACCAATCTTTGAAATTAAGAGAACTATAAATGTCTTTAGAAGGTTTTTGACAGACAGCCTATATATTGATCTTGAAGCTTAGAAATTGGATTAAGTTGCAAAGAGTCAATGAACTTGCTCTTTACAGATGTTGGCTTCTCAGTCAATTCAGCCTACATATCAGGGATCAGGTTGTGTAATTAATTTCTTTTAAGAAACCTCTTTGCAATGCTTGACTAGATTTGCACTCTTCTCTAACTCTGTAGTTTTTTCTCACAAATGTGGTAATTCTCCTCCTCCCCTGCCATGCTTTCATCAACAAAGTTAAAAGGAAACTGCAAAATATTTTTGGTAAAGTCTTTGGGAGTTACCTAGCTACTTTTCGGCATGTAAGTTAGAGGGACACAATGAGAGAGCCAGGTTATTCCAGTGGAAAGGGTCCTGGACTAGGAGTCAGAAGACTTTGATTCTAGTCATCTCTCTGCCTTTGACTCATCCGGTGACTTTATAGCACCTAATTTTGTGCCTTAGTTTCCCTGTATATGAAATGGTGACAATAATATTTAGCCTCTCTTCTAAAGTGCTCTGTGAGCCTTGACTGAAAATCAATATCAATTTTGTTATTACAACAAACAACATTTTCAGACACAATTAGGGGGACCAGATCACAACACTAAAATATGGGGACACATTGGGGTGCCATCAGCCCCACCCACAGTCCACCCCCACTCCTCCCAGCTCCGCCCCCACTTTGCCCCAGGTCCTGCCCCTCCCTGTTCGCCCCCCCCCATCGTGCCCTTCCTCATCCCCTGGCCCCCTGCTGGTTTGCTGCATCCCTCCTCAGTCCCCCACCCACCGCTCGCCTCCTCACCCCCCCCGCCTGCCCGCCCGCCGGCCGGCCGCTCGCTTGCCTCTTCACAGACACACACACACACACACACCCCGCCACTCACCCCTACGGCGCAGACTTCCCCTCTGCCGGGTGGGTGCTCGCCCACCCCCGCCTCTTTCCGCCCAAGCATCTGTCCTCGCTCCGCCTCCATTCCACCCCCTTCCCACAAGTCCCCGCCCCTGCCCTGCCTCTTCTCCACTTCCTCCCCTGAGTGCACCACATCCCCGCTCCTCCCCCTCCCTCCTGGAAAGCGCTAAGCACCGCCAAACAGCTGTTAGGCAGCGGGAAGCGCTGGGGGGGGCGGAAGTGGGGACACAGCATGCTGGGGGGACAGGGGAGAAGGAGGTGAGGAGGGGGGAGCTTGGCGGCAATTTCCACCCCTGGAGCTCCCACGGAGTCGGCGCTTCCCTCCCACTCGCCTCCTTACCTGAATATCGGGACAAATGGTATCCCGATCATACATTGATCGGGACGCGGGACAAAGGGTTAAATATCGGGACAGTCCCGATTTTATCGGGGCATCTCGTCACCCTACCCATAATTATCACTTCTATTTCTGCAGTATCTCTAATCTGCAGTTCCACAAATGCATCCCCACTAAAGAGGGTGTACAAATATACCATAAAAAGGGATTGGATGACTCCAGAAATTGGTAAGAGGAGACAGAGCATTTCACAAGTCACCAATTTGAATTGTACCAAGGCAGATACTGAACAAGCGCAGTTACTGTTATCATCTGATGGGTAGTGATTTATTTGAAATTAATTTGTGTGATCAGTGCATTTCTATACAATAAAAAACAGACATATAAGTGCTACCCTTGTTGGGAATATCAGTAGAAAGGAGGCCAAGAACTGAATGGCTATGGAGACTGAGCTACCTTTTCATTTCAGGCAGTAGTTCTTTTATATGGGCCAGGCTTTGCTGTATTTTGTTTTATTGCAACTTAAATAAAACACTTTTCACAAGCATCAAAGTGCCGAATCTAAGATATAACACAGAAGAACAACTACATTATAAAGAAAAGCAACTGGGCAAATGAAAAGTTAAGCTTTAATTTTAAATGGAACAATAAGTCAACAATGCAATGCAATTCTCAACAAAACAGACAGTTCCACCAATAATAGAGCTTGATATTTAGAACTGAAATATGACAAAAGTGGAAGAATAAGAAATATGTGCAAGTTCTGAGTAACTATATACACAGAAACCAAATGTTGGAGTTAATGTCACCTACACTATTTTTTCGTAGTGTAGAGGGTGGACCGCATGGAGTTACTGGGTGGTTTTTCTGTAGGGTTGTGAGATTTCCCCCCCTATTCCTCAGTACTTCTATATAATGGCAAAGGATCCCAAGCTGCTGATCTCAGGAAAAATGTGAAGGCCTGACTGTCATCTCCACAATGCTGACTTCCCTACCTCTGGCAGTCAAGTGTGACAAACCAACAGCTCTAGCAACTATCATAGAATATCAGGGTTGAAAGGGACCTCAGGAGGTCATCTAGTCCAACCCCCTGCTCAAAGCAGGACCAATCCCCAGATAGATTTTTACCCAAGTTCCCTAAATGGCCCCCTCAAGGATTAAACTCACAACCCTAGCTTTAGCAGGCCAATGCTCAAACCACTGAGCTATCCCTCTCCCTTTAGCCTATACTGGCTACTTCCCCATGGCTACCAATTATAACGTCAAGCAGCTTTAATATCCAATCAAGTTTCTAGCTGGGAATCCAGGCATTACAGAGAGGAACATTTCATGGTGAGTGGCTGTTCCCTGGCTCCACTTCTTCTTCCCTTTCATGCTGTGTTTGCAATCCCATGGAGCACTGACCATAGGTGCAAGGAGTCTGGTGGCACCTTAAAGACTAACAGATTTATTTGGGCATAAGCTTTTGTGGGTAAAAAACCCACTTCTTTAGATGCATGGAGTGAAAATTACAGATGCAGGCATAAATATATGACCACAGGTGCTGGAACTAGGGATGCTGGAGATGCTACTGCACTCTCTGGCTTGAAGTGGTTTCCATTGTATACAGGGTTTACAGTTTGGTTAAATGGCTCTCAGCACCCCCATGATAAAAATTGTTCCAGAACCCCTGGCACTGACTTTGTGGAGTGCCATTCAAGAGGTTACCAAGGGGGATCAAGGAAAGGAAAGAAAAATCAGAAGAAAAAGGACAAGGACAAGGAGACTATTTGCAAAGTTGTTTTGAGAAAGTTTGTGCATTTTCTTGGTTGGATCAGTGCCCTTCGCACATTCAAACAAGCCTCAGCTAATGATGAAAAAAGGAGAAATCATTCTGATTCAGACTCTGAGCAGAACCGCCTACAGAGGGAAGAGGCCTGGCTCTCCAGCTAGGCACATAATTGTAATTTTCAGCATTTACAAAATGGACTTGGTCATCTAATTAAGCGTTTAACTGCAGTCATGAGATTTGCATGTGGAATCAATCAGTTCAGCTTTAAAAGCCCTTGGTTTGTCATGCTTGTTCCCAATCTTTGAAAAACACACACATCCTGTATGAGAAAGCAGGAGAGTGAGCTAGCACAGGGAAATAATTTGACTCACACAGCGTTTCAGAGGCACTTGGAAAATATTTTTATTATTTGTAGTAAAACAAATGCAAGAGAGGAGGCATATCCAGAACATAAAATATACAGGCAAAGCATCAGATTTTTAAATCTTTCCTAGAGACAAGTTTCAGAGGTATAGTTTTAACAAATCATTCTTAATCTCTAAAGGGAACTTAATGGGAATTTGAAGAGTCAAACCTAATCTTGCCTCACCTGTGGTTGTCTGGGTAACAGACAACACTTTCATGCTTCCTGGCAACAGGATCTTTTCACACTACCATAAGAAACACCACAAAAATGAGCCAGTCAACATCATCATATGCTATTGATCAGCTTCTAGATGCACCTCTCTTGGAAAACTAGTTATATTCATTTCCCAACCGAAACATGGCAGTAGCAGAATATTTTGAAAGATCTATATGCTACTATAAATTAATTTTCCAAATATTCTGAGTGCCAAAGGCAATGCTCTCTGCTCAAACTCCCTCTTTCATCAATGAAGCAATACAGAAAAACACAAAACACACTCCTGAATATGTAGATTGCTTGTGACTGTAAGGTCAGTAACTGATGCAATCACAATGTGTCCTGAATCATATCACAACTTAGGCATAAGGTGTCTTGTGCTGGGCACCCAAAAAATCAAAGGCTACTTTGGAAAATTTTGGCCCATGAAAGGGATATGATAACTAATACATTTTAGAAAACTCAAATTATACAAAATAGCTTTTCCATAGAGAATATTTAGAATTCTATTTTCTTTGGAGATGTGGTTGAGGGTGCTAATTATCAAAACCCCAGAAACCCTATGGCATTTAAATAGGAAGCAAGTTTGGATTTATCTACTCATATAAATAAAACGTGTATGACTAACGCTGGCACTGCTCCTGTATTTCACTATAATTGTTGTGGAATGACTTTCCAAAAGAGATTTGGATGTGTCTGATGTGAGTAATTTCCATCTGAAATGTGTAGGAGAAATTATTAGGTGATTTAGACAGAGATTCAATTTCAGTCATGGATTGTATTTGTGTAGCGCTGTATAATAATAATGTAGAGTAAGACTGTCATTCAGAAGCTTGACCACCAGGACGCGAACTAAAGGTGATGATGCATCTCAATCAAATTCCCTGGCACAAGCCTAAAAATAAAGAATGCCATAGATATTAGATTTGTTACAGTGATCACAAACTAATATGATGATAATGATCACAGAGTATAGCAATTGAAAGAATCACAAATGAATACATGTTTAGTGAGGGGAACTGATAAACTTCATTTTTTAAAATCCATAAGCAGAGAATTGAGGATCCTTTTACGCATGCATAATGAATGTGTAAGCTATTCTAATGGCTCACCCAAGCAAATATGAGAAAAAGCTATTTTAGTTCAAGGACAGGGCATTCACCTATAGAGCCTAGATGTGGAAGTTCCATTTTCATTAGTGACTTTGCCCTGAGAATGTATTAATTATCAGAATATGAAATAACTAAATCTAGGTGACCTAGGTGAGGGCTCTGTCTGTAGATCAAGTTTTTAATATCTTAAATGTGCCCACATACTACTGATGTGCATATATTTTACAAATAAAACCTAAAATCACAAATTGAGATTATATATTTCTCTTTTTCCACTGCATGACTTTTGGGGAACCAAATAGTTTATCCTAGATCTTCCAAAGGTGTACTAATATCGATTGTGAACCTCTTATTCACATTGATGAGCAGTTATTCACATGAGTAGTCCCACTGAAGTCAAATTTTCATCTAAAAGGGCAGAACAAGATACTTAAGGATCTCGACATAAAAATATGTTTTAAAATATACACACTCCTGCAAATAACTGCTCACCAGCAGAAGAGGGTCACAGGATAATCCATAATGAGTAATTCAAACACTGTAAATAAGAACTGTTGCAAGAATCATCTATCTGTCTGAACTTTCTATTTTTATGTCTTACTATGAGAAAATCCATAATATCTAGCTCTGCCCTGTTAGGCACCCATTTGATGAAAGAATCCTTATTCTAAACCATCATATTTGAAGTACGCTCTCCTTTTGAGACATTTAGTGTTGTGAACTCCCTATAGAGATAAGACAATGTGGTTATGGTTGCCTAAATTTCTCCAATTAGGAACAAAACAACAAAATTTCTAAATTCTCTGTGAAAGGGAAAGCCCTTCAGTCCCCAGCTGAGGGGCAGGCTACAAGGAGGGCTGCATCAGGGCCACAGACCCTGAAAGTCCTAGGGTCCCTAGCCCCTGGAAACCTTGGGGTATGCAGCCCCAAAGCAGTCTGCATGATGGACTACCCTGGAACTGCAGACCTTTGAAACCTGGGCTCCCAATCAGCCCATCGGGTGGACTGCCAAGGAGCCGGACAGGCAAGATGGCAGGAAATCAATAGCCCCCTGCCTGGATTCTGGAGGACATTAATTGAAATCAAACTGTTTCTGTGAAACATTTAGATTTTGACCAGTTGGTAAATTCTGACAATAAACTGTTTCACTAAAATGTTTCTGACCAGCTCTACTTCTAAATCACATAGGATATGTCCACATTGCAATAAAATACCCACAGATGGCAGAGGTAAGCTGATGCGGGTTTGCAGGGCTCAGGCTGCAGGGCTATAAAATTGCAGTGTAGACATGAGAGCTTGGACTGTAAGCCAGGCTCTTGGACCCTCTCCCCTCATGGGGGTCTCAGAGCCAGGGCTCCATCCTGAGTCCAAACATCTACACTGCAATTTTATAGCCCTGCGGCCTAAGCCCTGCAAGCCCAAATCAGCTGCCCAGCTGTGGTGGTTTTATTGCAGTGTAGACATCCCTATAGGTGCTTTTGAAAATTCCATTCCATCTCTCAGTAAAAACAGTGAAGATATTTACTAAAGAAAGGGTTGGTTTTTAAACGTATATGACTACATCATCCAAATGTTCTCAAGCAAGGTTTATTGTTTTCAAATTTGGGGGGGGGGGTGGGGGGCGGTGAGTTGTTCCTGGCTTGAAATTCATATGCCAAGTTTTAGCCTGAAGCAAGGGTTTATGGCCAAGTTGTAAATCCTTGGAAAAAGAGGGGTCTGGATAGGGAAAAACAACTCTACCACAATAATGGCACAAAAAGAATCCCTGGTGTATTAGTATACTATTAGTGAACATCTGGAAGTGATGTGTTTACTGCTGGAAATTGTGAAGCCATGAGGCCAAAACACTAAATTAACATAGCAGTGATTCAACCCCTGCTAAAGGACAGCATGTTGGAGGACGTAGAATCAAATACTACAGTAATGAGGATTGCCACAGATACTTCTCATTAAAAGTGGAACTTTTGCTTGGAACAAAATGGCTGTTAGTTGGAACAATTAGATATAACTATTAACTCAGTCTAATTACCCAGGTTGAACAGGCTAAAATATAAACTTGTCAGATTCAGCTCATGTATCTCTTATTGATTACAAATAACGTGTAGCTGGATTTCTCTTACTGGATGTATACATATTAGCTTTTGTTGTACTATGCAAATAATGAACAGATGTCATGTATTGTGGATAAACAAATCTATTGTTCATAGAATCATAGAATATCAGGGTTGGAAGGGACCTCAGGAGGTCATCTAGTCCAACCCCCTGCTCAAAGCAGGACCAATTCCCAACTAAATCATCCCAGCCAGGGCTTTGTCAAGCCGGGCCTTAAAAACCTCCAAGGAAGGAGATTCCACCACCTCCCTAGGTAAAGCATTCCAGTGCTTCACCACCCTCCTAGTGAAATAGTGTTTCCTAATATACAACCTAGACCTCCCGCACTGCAACTTGAGACCATTGCTCCTTGTTCTGTCATCTGCCACCACTGAGAACAGCCGAGCTCCATCCTCTTTGGAACCCCCCCTCAGGTAGTTGAAAGCAGCTATCAAATCCCCCCTCATTCTTCTCTTCTGGAGTCTAAACAATCCCAGTTCCCTCAGCCTCTCCTCATAAGTCATGTGCTCCAGCCCCCTAATCAGTTTTGTTGCCCTCCGCTGGACTCTTTCCAATATTTCCACATCCTTCTTGTAGTGTGGGGCCCAAAACTGGACACAGTACTCCAGATGAGGCCTCACCAATGTCGCATAAAGGGGAACGATCACGTCCCTCGATCTGCTGGCAATGCCCCTACTTATACAGCCCAAAATGCCATTAGCCTTCTTGGCAACAAGAGCACACTGTTGACTCATATCCAGCTTCTCGTCCACTGTGACCCCTAGGTCCTTTTCTGCAGAACTGCTACCTAGCCATTTGGTCCCTAGTCTGTAGCAGTGCATAGGATTCTTCCATCCTAAGTGCAGGACTCTGCACTTGTCCTTGTTGAACCTCATCAGGTTTCTTTTGGCCCAATCCTCCTATTTGTCTAGGTCCCTCTGTATCTGATCCCTACCCTCCAGCGTATCTACCACGCCTCCCAGTTTAGTGTCATCTGCAAACTTGCTGAGAGTGCAGTCCACACCATCCTCCAGATCATTAATAAAGATATTAAACAAAACCGGCCCCAGGACCGACCCTTGGGGCACTCCGCTTGAAACCGGCTGCCAACTAGACATGTAGCCGCTGATCACTACCCGTTGAGCCCGACGATCTAGCCAGCTTTCTATCCACCTTACAGTCCATTCATCCAGCCCATACTTCTTCAACTTGGCGGCAAGAATACTGTGGGAGACCGTATCAAAAGCTTTGCTAAAGTCAAGGAATAACACATCCACTGCTTTCCCCTCATCCACAGACCCAGTTATCTCCTCATAGAAGGCAATTAGGTTAGTCAGGCACGACTTCCCCTTGGTGAATCCATGCTGACTGTTCCTGATCACTTTCCTCTCCTCTAAGTGTTTCATAATTGATTCCTTGAGGACCTGCTCCATGATTTTTCCAGGGACTGAGGTGAGGCTGACTGGCCTGTAGTTCCCCGGATCCTCCTTCTTCCCTTTTTTAAAGATGGGCACTACATTAGCCTTTTTCCAGTCATCTGGGACCTCCCCCGATCGCCATGAGTTTTCAAAGATGATGGCCAATGGCTCCGCAATCACATCCGCCAACTCCTTTAGCACCCTCGGATGCAGCGCATCCGGCCCCATGGATTTGTGCTCATCCGGTTTTTCTAAATAGTCCCGAACCACTTCTTTCTCCACATAGGGCTGGTCACCTCCTCCCCATACTGTGCTGCCCAGTCCAGCAGTCTGGAAGCTGACCTTGTTTGTGAAGACAGAGGCAAAAAAAGCATTGAGTACATTAGCTTTTTCCACATCCTCTGTCACTAGGTTGCCTCCCTCATTCAGTAAGGGGCCCACACTTTCCTTGACTTTCTTCTTGTTGCTAACATACCTGAAGAAACCCTTCTTGTTACTCTTAACATCTCTTGCTTGCTGCAACTCCAAGTGCGATTTGGCCTTCCTGATTTCACTCTTGCATGCCTGAGCAATATTTTTATACTCCTCCCTGGTCATTTGTCCAATCTTCCACTTCTTGTAAGCTTCTTTTTTGCGTTTAAGGTCAGCAAGGATTTCACTGTTAAGCCAAGCTGGTCGCCTGCCATATTTACTATTCTTTCTACACGTCGGGATGGTTTGTTCCTGCAACCACAATAAAGATTCTTTAAAATACAGCCAGCTCTCCTGGACCCCTTTGCCCTTCATGTTATTCTCCCAGGGGATCTTGCCCATCTGTTCCCTGAGGGAGTCAAAAGTCTGCTTTTCTGAAGTCCAGGGTCCGTATTCTGCTGCTCTCCTTTCTTCCTTGTGTCAGGATCCTGAACTCGACCATCTCATGGTCACTGCCTCCCAGGTTCCCATCCACTTTTGCTTCCCCTACTAATTCTTCCCTGTTTGTGAGCAGCAGGTCAAGAAAAGCTCTGTCTCTAGTTGGTTCCTCCAGCACTTGCACCAGGAAATTGTCCCCTACACTTTCCAAAAACTTCCTGGATTGTCTGTGCACCGCTGTATTGCTCTCCCAGAAGATATCAGGGTGATTAAAGTCTCCCATGAGAACCAGGGCCTGCGATCTAGCAACTTCTGTTAGTTGCTGGAAGAACGCCTCGTCCACCTCATCCCCCTGGTCTGGTGGTCTATAGCAGACTCCGACCACGACATCACCCTTGTTGCTCACACTTCTCAACTTTATCCAGAGACTCTCAGGTTTTTCTGCAGTTTCATACTGGAGCTCTGAGCATACTCCTCTCTTACATACAATGCAACTCCCCCACCTTTTCTGCCCTGCCTGTCCTTCCTGAACAGTTTATATCCATCCATGACAGTACTCCAGTCATGTGAGTTATCCCACCAAGTCTCTGTTATTCCAATCGCATCATAGTTCCCTGACTGTGCCAGGACTTCCAGTTCTCCCTGCTTGTTTCCCAGGCTTCTTGCATTTGTGTATAGGCACTTAAGATGACTCATCGATCGTCCCTCTTTCTCAGTATGAGACAGGAGTCCTCCCCTCTTGCGCTCTCCTGCTCTTGCTTCCTCCCAGGATCCCATTTCCCCACTTACCTCAGGGCTTTGGTCTCCTTCCCCCGGTGAACCTAGTTTAAAGCCCTCCTAACTAGGTTAGCCAGCCTGCTGGCGAAGATGCTCTTCCCTCTCTTCGTTAGGTGGAGCCCGTCTCTGCCTAGCACTCCTTCTTCTTGGAACACCATCCCATGGTCGAAGAATCCAAAGCCTTCTCTCCGACACCACCTGCGTAGCCATTCGTTGACTTCCACGATTCGACGGTCTCTACCCAGGCCTTTTCCTTGCACAGGGAGGATGGATGAGAACACCACTTGCGCCTCAAACTCCTTTATCCTTCTTCCCAGAGCCACATAGTCTGCAGTGATCCGCTCAAGGTCATTCTTGGCAGTATCATTGGTTCCCACGTGGAGAAGCAGGAAGGGGTAGCGATCTGAGGGCTTGATGAGTCTCGGCAGTCTCTCCGTCACATCGTGTATCCTAGCTCCTGGCAAGCAGCAGACCTCTCGGTTTTCCCGGTCGGGGCGGCAGATGGATGACTCAGTCCCCCTGAGGAGGGAGTCCCCGACCACCAGCACCCTCCTCCTCCTCTTGGGAATGGTGGTCGTGGAATCCCCATCCCTAGGACAGTGCATCTTTTGCCTTCCAATTGGTGGAGTCTCCTTCTGCTCCCTTCCTTCAGATGTGTCATCTAGTCCACTCTCCGCATTAGTACCTGTAGAGAGAACATGAAAATGATTGCTCACCTGTATCTCCATTGCTGGTACATGGACGCTCCTCTTTCTCCTTCTGGAGGTCACATGCTGCCAAACTTCTTCACCATCCTTCTGTCCCTGCTGCGGCTGCTCTGAATCTTCAGAACATTGTGGCCGTAGAAGCATCTCCTGACGTCTGTCCAGGAAATCTTCATTTTCCCTTATGCAACGCAGAGTCGATACTCGTTTCTCCAGACCTCGAACCTTCTCTTCCAATATGGAGACCAGCTTGCACTTTGTACAGACAAAGTCGCTTCTGTCCTGTGGAAGAAAGACAAACATGGCACAACCTGTGCAGGTTACAACAGCTGATCGCTCACCTTCCATATCACCTTCCTCTTCAGAGCTTCCTCAGCTGTTGCAGGAACTACTCAGAGAAACCTGCAGATGACAGCCTCAGTGAGCTCTCCCCAGGCAAACTCCCTCTGTTAGCCTCTGCTGTTTGCCGCTCAGCTGGTTCGCTGCTGACTGCCCTTATATACCAGTCAGGCCCACTCAAGGCCCACCTGGAACAAAGCACTCCCAATTCACACTTTTCAAACAAACAAGCAAGCAATCAAGCACATGGTCAAACTGACAAACTGTCCCAGCAACAGACACTCAGATACTCACCAACACAGCCCCCCTAATGCAGAACTTAGCGTACCTCCTCTCGGACAGCTTCCAGGCAAACTCCCTCTGTTAGTCACTGCTGTTCGCCGTAATTGAAGAAGGTCACTGTTACAGTTCTCAAGCTGCTGACGGGCATCTCCCACTGTCTGGACACTGAAAAATCCTTAGGGTGCCACCGTCTGACTAAGCAGGGGTTTCTGTGATACAAAATTGAATCAAATGGCCCAACTGAATTTGAAGGGCTTGGGGCTCTTGGCTCCCATTCTGCTAGTCCCTTTAGTATAGCCGCAGATTCTCTAACCCCAAATGTGGTGGAGGCTAGCAGTACCAACTGCCTAATGGCTCACCTTGGGGCTTGCCAAACTTATCCTACCTGGCTGGTATACCAGTCTGTTGTCTCCAGGTAGGACTGGGGGATGGCATGGGAGAGATCAATGAATGAACTTCCTGAAGGCAGTTCCCCTGAAGGCTTCCAGAGTCTCTACTGGGAGCTGTAGAGCCACTGACTGCTCTCTCCCAGAGCTGCTCAGAATCTATCTGGAACTTCCTGCTTTTAAGCCCTTATTCCACCCCTGACATGACTGACAGGGACAGAGCCAGCATTGTCCACAGCAGCTCTTTAACTCTCTCGTTGCTGGTGCAGGGTTTATACACCCTGCCACAGTCAGATACAGCATAAGACATATCACACTGACTGAAGATGAGAATTATTTTGTACAAGACTATTACCCCATGGACTGAGAAAGTGACCCTCAGGGACAATAATGTGTTTGGATGCAAACTTGCAGATTCCCATGCATATTGCACTGTATAGACCTGATTATCCTACCCCTGCATTATGGTAGCTTTGAACTGCTCTGAGGCTGGTGTCTTTGGGCCTATAAGAACTTGGGTTAAGTTAGTTCTCAAAATACTCTCATGTGATGACAACTGGCCCTGAACAGTATGGCCTTAGAATTGGGAAGATACTATATTGCCTTAAAAACAACCTTCCCTTTGAGATGTGCTGAGTTTTGGTTGAAGTTGGGGGATGGGGCCAAAATGTTTAATTATAATAGAGATAAGCCAGAGCCACACAGTTTGGGAGTGTGGATTTTGATGGTTTGGTTTGGTTCCATCTCTATATTACACTCCTTGAATGAGGAGTTTGCTGGAAGAGTCTCATTAATCATGCTAGTCATCTCAGGGATGAACACTGCATTCTGTGGTTTGACATTTTCCTGCACAGTTTTTTGAAATCTCCAAGTTGGTTCCTGTCAGAAGTGTAGTAAGAAATACAAGCGAGTGAACATTTTTGGATTACAGGTCATGTAAAATAGATCAGAATAATGTTTTCAGTTCTGCTTTCTATGGTAGCAGAGTCTCTTTGGGTGTTATGTTCTTATAAAACATTTAGAGGTACATGAGTGTGTTGAGGTTTTACATGTGAATATCTTTGTGAGTGATCTATCAAGTGAGATACAAATAAAATTGGCTAAATGATTCAGAATAAATTAATTTAGCAATGCACCTCTGCAATTCACAAAAAATAATTTTAGCAATGCATACACTGGTCTAGACTGCACAGGCTTCTCAAATCCTACTCCACTTAGCGTAGCGAAACAACATCACTTCTGTTCCTGGGGAGACACCTTCACCCACAGAGGAGGGGGCTGGATTTAGCTTTTTATGAATTCATAGGGCCTAATTCTCTTCCCATTTACACCAGTTTTGCACTGATGTAACTTCATTGACTTCAAAGGAGTAACTCCTGGTTTATACCATTTTAAGTGAGAGTGAATCAGGTCAATAGATTTTAGTGCCAAAATGGATTACTTTAATCATCTAGCCTGACATCATGCATAATATAAGCCATGGGATTTCACCCAGTAATTCCTGCAGTGGAAGGAATTATTCTTTGCTCTTATGCAAGCGAACACCATGGAGCTCAGTCACTTCTGGTTTTAAAAGAGCATCTCTTTTAGAAAGACATCCAATATTGATTTAGGGACTTCAAGTGACAGTGGACTTATCACTTGCCTTGGTAAACTGGGTGGTGGGGTTATCCCACAGCTGGTTAAGTAGATCATGAATCCCAAACTCTGTGCCCAAGAAAACCCCACTTGCCTCTGATTAGACCAAAATGCCTTGGTTCCCTTCCACAGTCTTTGAGGAGGCAGGAATTAACCCCATAAACAAGTGTTACACTCAGCAATGACATAACACTTTCATCTGAGCAGAGACAAACCATCAACTAGCATCAGGGATGATTTGGGGGGTAGACAGCCTTCGGTACTCACACACAGACCCTCCCCAGCAATAGTACAATGAACCCAGTGCCTGACTTGTATATATCCAGATTAGTATTCTCTAAACCAGATGGGCAAACTACGGCCCATGGGCCACATCCAGCCCGCGGGACCCTCCTGCCTGGCCCCTGAGCTCCTGGCCCGGGAGGCTAGCCCCCGGCCCCTCCCCCGCTGTTCCCCCTTCCCCGCAGCCTCAGCTCACTGCGCTGCCTGCGCAATGCTCTCAGTGGCGGAGCTGTGAGCTTCTGGGGCAGCGCAGCTGCAGAGCCCAGCCTGACCCAGTGCTCTTTGTTGCGCGGTGGCGACGGGATGGCTGTCTCCAGCTGGGCGGTGCGGCTGTAGCGCCGCCAGCCACCGATGCTCCAGGCAGTGCGGTAAGGGGGCAGGGGGGGTTGGATAGAGAGCAGGGGAGTTCGGGGGGGGGGGTGGTCAGGGGGTGGGGGTGTGGATGGGGCGGGGCAGTCAGAGGGCAGGGAACAGGGGTTGAATGGGGGCAGGGATCCCGGGGGGGGGGCAGTCAAGAATGAGAGGAGGGATTGGATGGGGCAGTGGGGGGCAGTCAGGGGCAGGAGTTCTGGGGGCTGTCAGGGGACAGGGAGATGGATGGGGCAGGGATCTCGGGGGGGCCGTCAGGGAACAGGGGGGGTTGGATGGGGCAGAAGTCCGGGGGATGGGTCGTTAGGGGGCGTCGGTCCCCTAACCGGCCCTCCATACAATTTCCTAAACCCAATGTGGCCCTCAGGCCAAAAAGTTTTCCCGCCCCTGCTCTAAACAGATTAAGTGTCCAAACAACCCCTCAGCCCCAGTCTCTCAGAACCAAACTGGTTGCTGTTGCTTGGACACAATGTGAGTTTGAAGTGTGGAGTACTGGCCTGTGCTGCATTGCCTGCTGTCTGTCCCTGTGGTCACTGTGCGGGTCAGGACTCTTCTGCTGGGTCTAGGCTGCTCCTGCAGCTTGGCTGCGGCCATGCCCTTGGCCTGCTATCTGGACCAATCCCCTCACCTTAGTTTTGGTCTGTGCTTGGCCTGCTCCTTTCAACCACAGCATCAGCAGCAACTCTTCACAGCAATGTGTGATGAGGCCTCAGCATGTATATTCTCGTTCTAGCTCTGTACCAGCCCATTGGCCCAGAAATAATCAGATGTCCTGCACCAAGTATCCAGATATTCCTCTCCTCCAATGGGGAGGTTGGCAGTCAGCAGGAAGAGAGAAGTGTAATTTCTTCCCAGTCGCCCCTGGGCCAATTCCTTTTTCTGCCTGTTCCCTCATCAACCAGGGCTGCTGGAGATAGAGTTGTGGCCACTTCTCAGCTGTGATTTGTTGCAAATTGGGTTCCTGATGCCATTTTATTATTTGTTTGTAGTACTCAGATGCTCCGTTTAGGATCAGCATCTCAGACATAGAGGAGGAAAATATCCCTGTCCATCACAGATAAAATATGCAACCAAAGGCATCAGATGGTGGCACTCAGCTGGAGGAACTGAGACAGACATGATTTATAGAAATTGAAAACATACATTAACTACAGTAGTATTTTAAGGCAGAGCAGCTTTTTGGTGGAAGAAAAGGTGCATTTGACTTTAATACTGTTTTTTAAATCAATGCTGATGATAGCTGAAGTTGTTGGTAGCAAGCATTTAACACAGTAAGTACGGTCTGAAAATAGACTTATGTTAAGACATAAACAAAAGATCAGCTATGTATTGTTTTCTATCCCTTCCAACGTGTTGTCATCTGTACATTTTACAAGCATACTCACTACTTCATTATCCAGTTCATTAATGAAAATTTTGAACTGTACCAGACACAGGACTGACTCCTATGGGACCCCACTAGATATGCCCTCCCAGTTTGATAGCAAACCACTAATAACTATAGTAGAACCTCAGAGTTATGAACTGACCAGTCAACCACACATCTCATTTGGAACCAGAAGTACACAATCAGACAGCAGCAGCGACAAAAAAAAAAAAGAAAAAAGCAAATACAATACAGTATTGTGTTAAACGTAAACTAAAAAAAGTAAAGGGAAAGTTTAAAAAAAGATTTGATAAGGTAAGGAAACGCGCGTCTCGGCTACTGCCGGACCCGACACGAGGCAGCAACATGGTGGCCGTGAAGAAAACGAAAAAGTCGCTAGAGTCCATAAACTCAAGGCTTCAGCTGGTTATGAAAAGTGGTAAATATGTGCTAGGGTACAAACAGACTCTGAAAATGATTCGGCAGGGCAAAGCCAAGTTGGTCATCTTAGCCAACAACTATCCTGCTTTGAGAAAATCAGAGATTGAGTACTTTCTGTGCTTGTTTCATTTAAATTAAGATGGTTAAAAGCAGCATTTTTCTTCTGCATAGTAAAGTTTCAAAGCTGAATTAAGTCAATGTTCAGTTGTAAACTTTTTAAAGAACAATCATAACGTTTTGTTCAGAGTTACGAACATTTCAGCGTTATGAACAACTTCTACTCCCAAGATATTTGTAACTCTCAGGCTCTACTGTACTCTTTGAGTACTGTCTTTCAACCAGTTGTGCACGCACCTTATAGTAAATTCATCCAGACCAGTGGTTCTCAATCAGGGTCCAGAACCCCCTGCGGGGCTGCAAACAGGTTTCAGAGGGTCCACCAAGCAGGGCCAGCATTACAGTCGCTGGGGCCCAGGCCAGAAAGCTGAAGCCCTACCACATGAGGCTGAAGTCCAGGGCCTCCAAAAGAAAAAGGTTGAGAACCCCTGATATAGACCACATTTCCCTAGTTTTCTTATGAGAATATCATGTGGGACTGTGTCAAAAGCTTTACTAAAATCATGGTATATCACGTCTGCTGTTTCCCCCCTATCCAGTAGGTCAGTAATCATATCAAAGAAGGAAATTAAGTTGGTTTGGCATGATTTGTTCTTGACAAGTCCATGCTGACTATTCCTTATAACCCTATTATCCTCCAGATGCTTACAAATTGATTGTTTAATAATTGGCTCCAGTAACTTTCCAGGTATTAAAGTTAAGCTGACTGGTCTATAATTCCCCAGGTCCTCCTTGTTCCCCTTTTTAAAGATAGGTACTACGTTTGCCCTTCTTCCAGTATTCAGGGACCTTTCTTGTTCTCTACGAGTTCTCAAAGAGAATTGCTAATGGCTCCAAGATTGCATCAGCTAGTTCTTTAAGTACCTTAGGATGAATTTCATCAGGCACTACTGACTTGAATACACCTAATTTATCTAAATATTCTTTAACCTGTTATTTCCCTATTTTGGCTTGCATTCCTTCCCTGTGGTTGTCAATATTAACTGTGTGTTGAGTATTTGGTCATCATTAACATTTTTAGTGAATAGTGAAGCAAAATAGGCATTCATCATCATCATCATCATCATCATGTTCCCATTACGCCTCTGGCGTTTAGGGCAGCAATGAAGCTCCTCCACTCCTGCCTGTTTCTGGCAAGTCTTTCAATGGTTCCCCAGCTGTGCCCAGGTTTTTCAGCTTGGCTTCCACAGCTCTTCACCATGTTCTTTTCGGGCAGCCTTGTTGTCGCTTGTCTTCAGGTGTCCATCTTATTGCTACTCTGGTGATAGAATCAGTTTCCATCCGAAGCACATGACCAATCCATCTTCAGTGCCTCCTGGCATGATGGTGCTCTTATCCTCTGGGCTGCACTGTGTCAATAGATCTTGGTTTGAGATTGTTCTGGGCCAAAAGATACGGAGGATTTTTCTGAGACCGGTTGTATGAAATGAAGATAATTTGGACATGTCATAGGCATTAAGCACCTCAAAATAGCACATTAAGCACCTTAGCTTTCTTGATGTCATCAGTTATTAGCTCTCCTTCCCTACGAGGTAGAGGACCTACTCTCTTCATCTTTTACTTACTCCAAATGTATATGCATGTAGAAGGGATAATAGATTCTATCACACCATCTGCATCTAAATTCTGTCCGCATTTTTACTAGCATTTCTCCAGATTCTCACTGGTATAAATGAGAGGAGATTTTGGCCCACATATAACTATACTGTAGATACAAATGGGTCTGATCCTCCTCTCCCTTACACAGGTATAAGTCAGTGGTAACTTCACTGATGTCAATAGAAGGTAGGTGAACGAAGACAGAGACCCATTGAATCTAATATTTAAAATATTTAAAATAATTGAATTGCAGTTGATTTATGGAGCGTGGGTCCCACGCTCGGAGGTGGTGACCCCTGCCTGGAAGATGCTATCCACCCTCAATTCCGGTCGGCTTCACTGTCAGTTCAGTAGGTTCAGGTCCTTTGAGAGTTATTGTCTTATTTCACTGTACTCTTGAACTAAAATAGCCAAATAGTCTTTTAAAAATAACTAAATCGCTCTGAAGAGTTGTGGAGAGCAATACACATGACCCTTCAGATATACATTCCTTTTGAATTTGCTTATAAAACATAAGCTATATTTTAAAAAGTCACTGCAAATTTTAGTAAGTCTCCTGCCACAAGAGGAAGGCGCCTTCATTAAACACTTTGTTATTTTCTTGAGGTGCCTTTGTTCAGGTTAATTAGAAATCAGGTTGGAACAGAAGCTACAATCTTTAACTAATCACATTTTCCTGTTAAATAAATAGTGATTTCCAGAGGGCCTTTGCTTGTTATACTACCCTATTTAGCACCGGATCACTAATTCTTTGTAAATCAGTTGGCCTTAGGTTTTTAGACAGCAGTATTGACGTTGGTTAAAGTCTCATTTAGTGTTGTTTGAAACATCAGAGCCTTGAAGCTGTTAATACAAGAATAGAATGGAAGAACTCCTTATGTGAACAACATATATTGGCATCAGAGAGAAACATGGTGGAGAATGCTAGAGGACTACAAGAAATTCCTTTGACTGAGAACTGGGCCAATATCCTGAAGAACTGGGCAAACTTGTATGTGCTTTTAAGAGAAAGGCACCCTTTAGCTACTGAGACTCAAAGAGAAAGCACTCACTTTTTGACTGCACCATTGTTTCCATTTAAACGATTAACAGCTTGGCAGAAAAAAATCACAACAGCCGTGACTTGGAATAATACATGCAGATCCTCAAAGAATTTACAGCTCCCACAGGACAGACACAATGATTATAACTAGAGATTGGCATAAACCAAAACCGTGGATCCAAACATTCACAAAAGTTTGGGGGGGGGGGGGGACAGAGGTGTTTTGGAATCTGAACCCAGATTTGAATTTTATAGCTGATCCCTGAGTTTTTCAGCATGACAAACTCAATCCCTGGAAATCCCAACATTTTATATCTATAGGTATGTTGAATATGTGTAATTCTGAAATTTTGAATGGTTTAAAATCTATATCTTAATGTAAATTTTGTGGCTTGAGCCCATCTCTTTCTCTAATGGAGATATATGTCAA
The DNA here is from genome assembly GCF_028017835.1 of Emys orbicularis. Taxonomy (NCBI): domain Eukaryota; kingdom Metazoa; phylum Chordata; order Testudines; family Emydidae; genus Emys; species Emys orbicularis. The sequence continues at coordinate 75,516,192 of NC_088688.1, read as the reverse complement.
ACTGCTTAAACCCATTCTGGAAATATTAATCAAAAACTGAAAATAATTCACACTCATGTGACTGTACGGAAGGACAGAGAGAGAATATGCATGGCCTCCCATTGCTGCAGAGTGTATCTGAAAGAAATGCAAACACAGTTTGAGCCTACATCATATTAGGACTATATCAGGGGTTCTCAAACTGGGGTCAGGACCCCTCAGGGGGTCATGAGGTTATTATGTGGGGGGGTCACGAGCTGTCAGCCTCCACCCCAAACCCCGCTTTACCTCCAGTATTTATAATGGTGTTAAATATATAAAAAAGGGGGGTCACATGCAGAGGCTTGCTATGTGAAAGGGGACACCAGTACACTGAGAATCACTGGACTATAATTGTCCTCCACAATCTCCAGTCCGCTGTGTCTGCCAGATGGCAACTCACCGTTTCAAGATGATAGCCAAGAAAAGGAAAAGACCATGGAAAATTCACCTTACAGGCTGAAATTGAATCAGAGCTCCATAAACCTCTGCAAACATCCATAAATTCAGATGTTTGTCCAAACCTTCTTAAAACATCCAAATACATTCTCTCTTTACCAAGCCTTGGTTAGCCTCGTTCTTTTGGCACTTGGAGCTAGGAGTACAATTCCCAGCTTGAGGAAATATGCTTGTGCTAGGTTTCATCGAGCTAGTGTGCTAAGAATAGAATGTAGTTGGGGCAACATGAATGGTGGGCTGGGCTAGCTGCCCCTAGTATGTGACCATCAGAGACCCTGGGTACATACTCAGGGTGACTACCCCATCCTGCAGCTCACATCGCCATAGCTACACTCTAGTTTTAGAGCAATCAGAGCAAGCATAGAACACTTGTCTTCCAAAATCCTATTTGAACTGACATAACAGGGTCTGATATTGGTCAGACTGTTGCCAATGTATGGAAGACATAGGCAGATGGAATCATCATGTATATCTGCTGCTTTGTTCACTGCAAGCTGCCACTTTAAGGATGTAGGAACTGCTATACTGTAAGAGGCCAATGGTCCTTCCAGCCTATTGTTCTCTCTTCCAGTGGTCAGTGAGATATGTTTGAAAGGTAACTCCTATAATCTACCCAATTGTGCAATATTATTACATTGTTAGGATAATTTTTTCAGCCCCCATCTGCTGATCAGCTATCCTGACACATAATAATTGATAACTTTAGTAATGTTATGCTCAAGATTATAGGCTTGAATCAAAGCCCACTGAAGTCAGTGGAAAGACTTCTATTGACTCCAGTTGGCTTAGAATCAGGGCCCATAGCTGTAAATGCTATTGTTACTCATATATGTGTAATCCTTTTCTGAAATCATTAATTATGAAGCCAAAATAAATATGCTCACAGTTAATCCTTTCCAGTAAAGCATGGCTGTGCTAGGAGAAAATAAGAGGGGAAAAAATTCTTCCATCAAAACCAGCATCTCCAAGATGTTTCTGTGAGGAACAATTACAGAAAAAACAAAGACTGTTAGAGCAAAAAAGCAAAGTTTTATTTTAAATATCTTGACACACTTGTGAATAGGGCCATGATGCTGAGGACAATATTACTCCTCTGCAGTAGAATTGTTGACACTTCTAATATTTCATGCATCCAAATCTCATAGCCTTTTAAAGCATCAATGGAGATGTGAATACAAACATAGCCTATGACTAGCTCCAGAGACTTCATGTTCCCAAGTCCCAATCATTATATGCCTCTGACAGCCAAGACTCTTACGGTCATCTTCACATCTGAAAGATACTAGACATTTGGTGTCAGTGATAATAACCTTTACAATGAAAGTCTGAGTAATTGAAATAGACCCTTTATTGCACATAGATTTTTTTTTTTTTTGGTGATTTTCTCCTCCTATACTGTATAAGCCTGCAACTTACTTACTCACCTTGCCTGTTGCTACATATGAAGCTTTTTCATGTCATTCACTACTCCCTTGGATACATCAATGGAAAACGTGCAGCTGGAGTTAGGTGGAGCACAAGAATACATCCACTTCGTTAAACTAACACTTGGCCATCTCACTTTAGGTTCTAACATATTCGTCCCAGAAAGTCCAACAAAAAATGCTACCAGACAAGCAAAGTGTACACAACCTACACCACCAGAAAATGGGGCAAGGGAGTATAAATCAATCTATTTTTATCAACGGGGTGGGGATTTTCATTATTACACAGAGAATTCTAGGTGACTAGCTACTATATGAATAGCTAAATAGCAAAGCTAATCTGAAGTTTTCCTTACCATATTGGCTTTATATATTCTTGTATAGAACCCAGGAGTTCTGTTGCATCATGTTGACTCTCCTATTTTACAGGAATAGTTGTACTTTGAACGATAAGAAACAATATCCCTTTTTTGTAATTTCAGTTTGTCAATAACAAATCTGCAGGATTGATTCTTTATTCCCATTATTTCCAAATAGAGAAAACACAGGTAAAGCCTATTTGGGTGAGAACACCACACAGGAGGATTATCCAGCTCCTCCTATTACTAAGAGAGACTGAAATAATATGAAGTCAGTTGAAAACCCAGTTTTATTATTATTTATTTGCATGACATACCCTGAAATAGGAATTCACAAATAGCTGTCCAAAGAGTCGCTACTGCTTCTTAGACATAGCTTGAGTGTGTTTTACAATTTATCAGTGAGTGACATTTGCTCTCATGCTGCTTTCCTGACTAACTCTGCCCCTTGTGCCAAGATTCATATTTGCAGATTAATCACCAGTCTCTACTGAAATTCATTAGTCTAGAAGTTAATAAATCCTGAAATGTAACTTTATTGCTTTTTTTCTTATCATTCCATATATTGTTCTTCAACTGGAAGGACTCACTGACTTCCATTGCAGTGAATGGAAGCTCGTCTAAGTAAGGACTGAGTAAAAAAAAATAAGGCCCCAGTTTTGCCACCCTAACTTTGGGCAGTATCTTTCTCTTCAAATAAAGGTTCCAGAATTGGGCTCTACAGAAGGCCCTGAGGATTTAGCCTTAATGCAATTTCTTGTATTTGTACTGTTTTTATGTATTTGGGGCTCGTTTGTGCACTTCCTGCATATATGTCCAAATTATATGAAGTAAGGACCTCTGGTATGTGAAGATAGATTTGTAGGGCCCTATCAAATTAACGGCCATGAAAAACACATCACGGCCCGTGAAATCTGGTCTCCCCCTGTGAAATTTGAACTTGTGTGCTTTTACCCTATACTATACATATTTCATAGGGGAAACCAGCATTTCTCAAATTGGGGGTCCTGACCCAAAGGGAGTTGCAGGGGGTTGCCAGGTTATTTTAGAAGGGTTAGAGTACTGCCACCCTTACTTCTGCGTTGCCTTCAGAGCGGGGCAGCCAGAGAGCGGCAACTGTTTGCCGGGCACCCAGCTTTGAAGGCAGCACCAGCGGTAGTGCAGAAGCAAGGGTGGCAATACCATACCATGCTCCCCTTAGTCCTGCACTGCTGCCTTCAGAGCTGGGTGGCTGGAGAGCGGCAGCTGCTGACTGACGGCCCAGCTTTGCAGGCAGCAGCACAGAAGTAAGGGTGGCAATACCATACTGTGCCATCCTTACTTCTGCGCTGCTGCTGGAGGTGGCTCTGCCTTCAGAGCTCTGCTTCTGGCCAGCAGCCACCGCTCTCCAGCTGCCCAGCTCTGAAGACAGCGCCACCACCAGCAGCAGCGCAGAAGTAAGGGTAGCAGTACTGCAACACTCCCTACAATAACACTGCAAATCCCCCCACAACTCCTTTTTGGGTCAGGATCCCTACACTTACAATATCGTGAAATTTCAGATTTAAATAGCTGAAATAATGAAATTTATGATTTTAAAATTCCAATGATCGTGAAATTGACCAAAATGGATCGTGAATTTGGTAGGGTCCTATAGATCTGGAACAAACTATAGACAGTGTGCAAAAACCAGTATATCTAAAAATGGAGTTAAAACAAAGGAATGGCCATCACCTTTGCTCCATTCAGCAGGCTAAGTGGGCATTAGCAAATCTTGTCTCTGAAACTAAATGCATCTCTATTTTGTCAGTGAGCATCATGCTTTATCTTTAATCTTTGCACTGCATATCAGTATTACAGATGTAACCCAGAACATAATCTTTTCATGGAAATTAAACATAGATCCAAATTGGAATGAAGTGTAATCCCACTTCTTGGGCAGAAACCTTTCAGAACAGCTTTCATTAAACTTAGTTACTTTCAAGCATTTTCAAGATAATGGGGGGAGGAGGGGACGGAAATCTCACCAGTCTTTAACCCTCTAGTTGTCAGGACTTCTGGTTGGAAAAATCACTTCCATTGCAGATATTCACACCTCTGAATTTTTGGAGTGGCAACTGCAGCCGCAGGAATGGCTCTGGATGCTGAAGTCTCTTTGGTTCCTTTCACCAGTTCCTCCCAACAGTTAGCATTCCTGGAAGTGGAAGCTTCCATTACACCTATGACACACCTTTTTCTCAGACTTCCTTCAGCTGTTCCTTTCACATCCCAGCCTGTCATAATGGCCAGTGATGGGTTTCTGACCCTCACCTTCTCAGTCTCTGCCTCACTCTCTACTCTGTATTAAATTCTCCTCTCTGCTATTCAACTCTTACTTTCATTTATGGTCAGTTTCACCATTATTCCAATTTTCTGTATTTCCATCTCTTCGCTCTTCCTCTAACTCAGTGTGGCCATGTTTTGTAGATGGCAGACCAAATATCAAAATTATCACCGTGTTTTCTAAACAACTAAGAGTCAAAGGATAAATTCTCCATTCAATTCTTTGTTTAAAGATCCAGCTCTGAGTTTTAGTCACCTTTTTTACTGTTAGCCTATACATTTTAAATAGGTAGGGGGTGTGGGGGCATATAAATAGGCTGAGTAAATTAAAATACAGAACAAAGACTATGTAGATTTTCATCCAGAACTGTTTTTTGGTGATAAATGTGTGGTTCATCTAAAAGCCCAAAAATATAAACACAGCATGAATTAAAAAAAAAAAAAAAAAAGACAAATGATGGATAATTATTGGACAAGTGAAAGTACCTTTGCAAAACATTTATCAATGAACATGGTAAATGAATGGTATTTCATTGACTTGAATAGACTCAGAATACATATGAGGAAATAAATTGTATTATTAAAATAATTGAAATTGCTATATAAGAACAAATAGCCTTGATTTTCCTACCTCTTCAGTAGCTTCTCCTCCCACCCCCGCAAAAAAAATTATCCATCTTTCTGTGTTTTCCATGTTCACTGCCATGACATCTGTATATGTAAGGTCAACCCTTGATGGCCCCTTTAAAAAGATGATGGGACTCTATACTTTGGAAAATTAGCCACATAAGACATACAATACTATGTTATTTCTGAATAGTGTCTATTACATCATCGGTATAAACAATAAGGATTAGATAAAGCATGTCTAATATGGGTAAATGTAAATATTAGGATTACTAAAAATATAATTGTAAGACACTAGTAGAAAGATGTAAAGCTTAGTTTGAAAGAACAAATGACACGATTAAGAAACCCTGACATGGTCAAGGAAATTACACTACACAATCAATTTTTTAGGGGGACTATTTTTGACATATATTAATAAGTGGAGTATGTGTGTCAGATACTGGGCTGCTATGAACCAGCAAGCCACTGCTGACTTCTATGAAGCTTATGGTGATTTATGCTAGCTCAGGATCTGGTGTCTTTCAACTTGCTCAACAAGTAACATCCAGTCTTTTGATCAAGAAACTCTGGCAAAAATACATCACTCCAGTGTTCCAAACAATTCATTGATTCCTCATTCAATTCTGAACCCTGGTTCTAGTCTTCAAAGGTCTGAATGGCCTGGAGTTGAATTCAGAGTGTGATATAAGATCCATTTATTCAAGAAGGCCTTCCTGTAATGACAGAGATAAAGAACAACCTGGTATTTCTGTCTTTAAGTAAAAGTAGCTAGAATCCTATATAGTAAGTTTTATTTTGATTTTAAAATATGTAATTAATGCATAGATATAACAGTGATTTCCACTTCATAAATACCAAGAAGATATGAGTGAAAAAGAGAGAGAACATCTGACCTCTTCAAGGCATTTTAAAATCAACTTTTATTTTATTTGAAATATCCTGCTGAATTCTTAAGCAAGTCTTTACTTGAAGAAAAATCTTATTATACTTAAAGTGCTCTTTTAATTTGTTGGAGGAAGAAGATGGATTTTTCACTGTAATAATCATCAATTCCAGACTATTGAACCAGATCAGAACAGATTCACATTAGCATTTAATTAATGTTTTTTGAACATGAAATTCTATAAACTATGTTATTAAAAGTACTTTTAAATGGAGTACAAGCTAGTTAATCCCCTAAATACAGGTTAAATTCTGGACAAACTTTATATTGGTTATAATTTGGCTGGATAAAATTGCAATATCTAGTATATCTGAGTAAACTAAATGGTCTTTAAGTGTTGTGATAGAGCATGATATACCTATTTTATTTTCCAATTATTGTTATCCGTTAGGTAGCTCACTTTCAGAAAAAAGGACAGGCAGAGAGTCAATTATCTACAATAAAATAGCCCCAGTACAAACATTTCCCAAACACTGCCCTGTTTTTTAAGATATTTGATTAACACAGACAAAAATTAGGCTTCCCCTTTTTTTCCTTCTAACTCTTCTGAAGTCAGAGAACATACTGCATATAGAAAAGCTGTTGCAATTCAATGGAGATTGGGGATATTATATGGTTCATCTTCCCTTGATTTCCAGAAGTCTCCTTATTTTGATAGGTAGTTTGTTTTTTTATCACACAGGGTACATTACAGTGCATATGTGCATGATTTCTGACCTGTTAGGTCTACACCTGGGAAATACAACTTTGGCTCTCGATAGCTCTGCATGCAACTTTCTTCTGGGCATTGAAATAACCATCACATGATATCTTGGTATTAATGTGGCAGCTGCTCCAGAGAAAATGGCAAACACACTCACACAGAGACACATGGATGGCAGGGATTTTAATAGAACCAGACTTCACAAAACTGGTTACAGGCTTGGAATGAAAGATCACTCATAGAGTCCTAAGTAATAATACTGCTCATATTGAGACTTCTGGGCTATATTATGCCTTTAAGACAATGCCTCCCAGAGCTCGTTCAAGGTCAGAAGTGCTAATACACCTCTTCAGGGTGTACTCCACTCCATGGACAGCTACCTCTGCTGGGCAGGTTCATTCCCCTAAAATTTGCCATTAAGAAGTCTATGAGAAAATCCTCCAGTTATGCAGTATGAACTGCAGAGACAGACCTCTGCAAGCATACAGAGTCCCACTGATGTTAATAAAGCTTTGTGGAGGCATAAAGTTCTGCCTATCTGGATCATATTGTAGCACTGGAGCCACAGACTGTAAGCAAAGTGAATAGGAATATGTGACAAGTTCAGTCACAGAGACCCCCCCTTGGGACTGTCACCTGACATGCTGGAATTATCTCTGAGCCCATTTTCCACTGCCAGCTTGGGACTCCAGAACCCTGCCTTGTTGAGCTAGACATGCTAGTCTGCTGCAACACAGAGTCAGGCCTAGTCCATGCCCCCAAAACTGCAGACTTTAACCAAAAACTGCTCAGCAAGTCACCTATCGCCAGCACCTAGACTCCCAGCTCCCAATGGAATCCAAACCCCAAATAAATTAGTTTTACTCTGTATAAAGTGTATACAGGGTAAACTCATAAATTGTCTGCCTTCTATAACACTGATAGAGAGATATGCACAACTGTTTGCTCCCCCAGGTATCAATCACTTACTCTGGGTTAATTAATAAACAAAAGTGATTGTATTAAGTATAAAAAGTAAGATTTAAGTGGTTTTAAATAATAACAGACAGAACAAAGTAAGTTACCAAGCAAAATAAAACAAAACACGCAAGTCTAAGCCTAATACATTTAAGAAATTGAATACAGGTAAGCCTCACCCTCAGAGATGTTCCAATAAGCTTCTTTCACAGATGAGACACCTTCTTAGTCTGGGTCCAATCCTTTCCTCTGGTACAGACCTTGTTAGTTCCAGCTCAGGTGGTAACTAGGGGATTTCTCATGACTGGCAGCCCCCTTTATTCTGTTCCACCCCCTTTTATAGCTTTGGCACAAGGTGGGACTCTTTTGTCTCTCTGGGTCCCCACCCCTCCTTAGGGTGACCAGACAGCAAATGTGAAAAATTGGGACGGGGGTGGGGGGCTAATAGGAGCCTATATAAGAAAAAGACCCCAAAATTGGGATTGTCCCTATAAAATTGAGACATCTGGTCACCCTACCCTTCCTTCTAAATGGAAAAGCACCAAGTTTAAGATGGATTCCAGTACCAGGTGACATGGTCACATGTCCTGTGTGACCCCAAGCCTCCATTCTTTCCGGCCTGACTCACAGGAACACAAGAAGGCTTACAAGTAAACAGAGCCATTTACAACCAATTGTTCTAGTTAATGGGAGCCATCAAGATCCTAAGCCACCATTAATGGCCCACACTTTGCATACTTACAACAGGACTTCAGAGTAATACTTCATATTTCTAGCTTCAGATACAAGAATGATACATTTATACAAATAGGATGAACACACTCTGTAGATTATAAGCTCTGTAATGATACCTTACAAGAGACCTTTTCCATAAAGCATATTCCAGTTACATCATATTCACACTTAAAAACATATTTCCATAAAACATGTGGAGTACAATGTCACAGAATACTTTAAGGTAAAGTGGATCATCACAATATCCAATATTGAAAAAACATTATTCAAATTCTCCAAATTCATAATACCTGAAAAAATGAGTCCATATTATGTACTGTGTCAAATAAACCTCCATGGACTAGGGTGTCAGAACATCATCTTTCATTTTAAACTTATGTCACAATTCCTTTATGAGTTTCCTGTAGAATATTTTCCAAGCCAGTATATAATTTGGCAGAAAAGGAGATTGTTTAAAAACAGACAAGTACTGTAGTACCATCTTGTAAGTGAATGGTGCAAGTTATGCTTAATATCTATTTCAGCCAACTGCACAAATCAGAAAAAGTTAGCTTTATTTGCTGCAGTTAGACTAGCTGACTATATAGAGGGATTTTGTAAGTATGGGTTTCTTTTATGAAAGATTCTGACTCAATAGATGTTTTTGTGTTTATAAGAAAGAAAGGAGGAGATTAGAAATACATTCTCTTGTGGAAATAAAAGCATTCTTCCTTTTGACCTCGAAGCAATGGTGTATTTTCTCATCAGATTTAAAAAGCCAGGACCTGGTAAGTGGAAACTTTTTCATTATTGTCTAAATCCTGTAGGTGTTTGGCATAAGATCTTAAAGTACAGGAGTTCTTAACAATGTAAGCATTATGTCTCATATTAAATATAAAGGTCTGTTCATCTGCTCGCTCCACTGTTTCAGCTACTATGTCTTCCTCAGGGAGAAGTGAATTATAGATGGAGCTGGTAATGTACATGAACTTCACATATATATCAAACTATTATAGGATTATACAGGCAAGTCGCAGAGTATAATGAAAAGTCAAAAACCCTATTAAAATTATACCAACTTATAATATTGTTCTGCCTATATATTTAAGCCTGATTCTCCTCTCACTTACACCAGTTTAGTGTAATTATGGGCTTGTTGTCACACAAACTTGCACCAATTTAGTTAAACTTGTTAAGTTAAAACAGTGCAAACCTCTTTGTGGATGCACATATCATTTAAAAACTGCTTATTATCAGTTTAATTTGCTCTTGTAAATTTACTGGCACAAGCTAAACTAATATAAACCAGATTTAAATCAATATAAAAGAGGGTCCACACACAAAGTTGCATAACAAAATTATTTAACCAAATCTATTTAAATAAAACCACACCTTTAGATAAACAGTGCAACTCTGTTTAGACCAGACCTATATGATTTCAATGAAGGTAATGGAGATGTTCCCTATTTACACTAGTGTGAAGAAAAGGAGAATCATACCCTCTGAATCATCATTCCACCTTCCTTCATTAGGCTATCTACCATAAAATGCAAACATATCCCACTTTTATCATTTGGGAATTTGGAATGAATGTGTATATGAATGTTGAGTACACCCAAACTTGTCATTGCCAGTTTGGAGTTGCAGTGCATGCTGAACACTATTGGAAAGCTTATTTTCTTTAGATGTATAATCAAGTTTCATAGTTGACCAATGACATTATGATCACAATAATCTGGGTATTCGTAGAGCACCTGTTCTTTAGACTGGTAACTCCACTTTACATATAAGGGATTGATCATCAACTAAATCTGTGTCCATAAGGCTAATTTTGGTTAAGTTTGGTAAATTTGACAACTTTTTAATAAATAAAAGTATCTTTAATTCATGAGAACAACAAGATTAAAATAAAACAACAAAAATAATTATGTCAGCAGCCTTGTTTCCAAAAGTAAATTCAGGCTGTTTCATCCTGGCTTCACATCTTCAAACCAGCTCCAGTTACAACTGCTATCAAGTTTTTAAGTTCATGCAGGATAGGTCCATCAATGGCTATTAGACATGCTATTCAGGAACACTACCCCATGCTCTGGGTGTCCCTAAATCTCCAACAGTCAGAAGCTAGGACTGGCCAACAGGAGATGGATCACTCAATAACTTCCCTGTTCTGTTCATTCCCTCTAAAGCATCTGGCACCAGCAATGGTCAGAAGACAGAATACCTGGCTAGATGGACCATTGATCTGACCCAGTATGGGCATTCTTATCTTCTTATGTACTCTGAAGTTTCTGGTACCGGACTCTGTTGGAGACAGAATACTGAACTAAATGAACTTCAGGTTTGTTCCTGTATGGTAATTCCTATGTACTTAAGACTCTGCCTCTAATACTGATTGTTGTTATGCTGGAGACAAGCCACGCTGGATAAACTTCACTATCCTGCCAGTTCAAACAATACAAAATTCCAGGTCAGGTTTGTCTAACCAGAAGCTAAATGACTTCATAGCCCCCATAAATCCCTGTATTTTCATTAGGAACGTACAACTGGTGCAGCCCTTTCACTAAACTCAGCAGCTGAAGTGATTCCAAATTTCTGCAATTCTTCTAACCCCTTTTCTACAGGTTTTAAGAAAACATAAAGCACCAGCTAAACCTTAAGAAATTTAGGAATGACATTTCTACTGATGTTGCTTTGCTGTTATGCCTTTCACTAAACCATGTTTTCATCAGAGGTTTTTTGTTTTGTTTTTTAATATGGTCATCAGATCCCATATATAGTAATCAGTGCTCCAGTCAGGTTTATCTTGTTAAGCCACTTACTGCAATTAGTTAAGGACCATTTTCTTTTGAAAATTAATGGTAACAGTCAGCAAATAAGTACCCTTGTACTTTACATTTACCAGAAAGCATCATAAAACTTTGATCTCACCTTGATTATCATTTTTCAACACTACTTCTGTTTTTCTTAGTGTAACATTAGCAAGTTTCCTTTTGTGCATCTTTAGAGAATTTACATTATGGCAGCCAGCACCTGTATCCATTTCTATTCTCATGTGTACAACATATTGTTCTCATATGAACATTGAGCAGATGAATCCCACTTACTGTGTACTATAAAGGTTTATAAAATCTCTAGCCATCTTGAAATGGACAGTAGTGCCGGGCATTACAGAACCTTTGGGTCCAACAGAGATGCCATTAGGGTGATGTTTCCCCATGTTCCAGTTTCCTTATAAAACAGGCTGTGCACTCCAGAATGAGAGGAAATGTAGGATAAATGTAGTTATCAAGGAGCAGAATGCTGCAACAATTGGTTTCAATCATTAGGGAGTAGATAGAGAGGCAAATATGATGGAAGGAGCCTGCTGCTTTAGGGAGAAACATTTCACCACTACCTCCCAACCTGGAGAAGGCCAAACCATGTATTGTTTTGCTCTTGGTTTTCTGTGGCATTAGCCATGCCTTTTTAGAGTAAGCAGCCCAAAGGGTTCCCTCCTCTCCCTTCTAACCCACAGCAGAGTGTTTCCTAGCATGTGTGAGTGGGTTTCTGGATCTGGAATCTCTACCACAGCAGGCATAGACCTATCTTTCACTGAACTCTATTCTCTGATGTGGTGCTTGACAAGCATAAGCCACATCTCCCCTCTTACCACAGCTCCTACACCTCAGTTAAATCAAACCCACTGTTTGTGAAAGTGGACACACTTTTGTTATGCCTGCAATCTTTTTCTAATTGTATTTCATTAAGAGCTAGTTCGCTCATAGAATGAAACTTTCATTCGTGACTGGATCTATTGAAACGAGAATCACTTTATAAGAAGCAAGTAAAATAAGCTGCCATCTTATGTACATTTTATTTGGGCAAGAGATGTCCACAGAGACCAAATTTGGTCCTAAGCAACTTGTTCAGCCACAGTTAAGTCCTGCATTGTACGCAGTAAAGGACACAGATGCCAAAGACTAAGACTGGTGCAGTCATACAGATTAATTGCATGGCAGAGCCACAGAGTCCTGAGTTACAAACAGAACTATAGAGACTTTTACAGGTTCTCCCTCGTGATGGGAAGGAGAGTGATAACTAATTAAAGAGGGCAGAGCTTCCACTATTTTAAATTGCCATAGCTCCATTACCCACTAGTACCCCTGAGTTGACTATAGATGCCCTAGTTCAGCAGACTTACAAAATTGCACCCCACAATCAAAAAAGATCATCCAGGAACTTTTTCAAAGAAAGGTTACCCAGCTAGAGAGACATTTACCCATCCATCTTCAAGATTATTTGTTAGTTAAATAATTTAGACTGTGTTTACAGTACCATTTATTGAGTAGAACATTCAACATCCAACTATGAAATAATGTTATTGAAGTATTTGATGCCATCTGACTGTAAAGGTTAAAAACTCAGCTCAGGAAGTTAGAGGAAGCTGTAATGTATTTGAATGCATAACAGAACTCCCCTAATACTGTTTCTCTGTATAGAACAAGTTACAGAATATTTGTGTGTACAGTTCTTCCTGCTTGTTATTGAAGTTAGTTCAAGACTGGCTAGGTATGGGCAGGTGCTACCCGAGAAACCTAGAGATACTATACGACTTTAGTGACATTTTTATTCTTTTTGTACTTACCCAAGATCAAATAACCTGTGACCGAACCAAAAGTGTTGCTTGTTTTGAGTTCCTGTGAATCATTCTGCTTAAGTGGGTTCCTGTAAATCATCAGCTCTCTCCAGATTCAGTCAGAAACCTTAATGGAGAGAGAAAGCCATCTGGTTTTTCCTTCTTGTGCAATACACAAACTGAAGAAGAAAAATAGGGCCTACAGCTTGCATCAGGAGGGAGGTTTTAGTATTTTTGTTAAATTCGAGGGCATCTGAAATGCAAATAAAGGACCTAATCTTGCAGGTCCTCTGTGTGCAGATTTTACTGTACCTGTAGGTCTTGTAGGACTGAGCCCCAAAACAACACACTTAAAAATAACTGAAAGCAAACTTAGAAATTCTACAGATGAGAGTAACATGAGTGCTAAAGGAAGACACACTGCAATAGTAGAATAAGTAGAGTACTTTAAAAGTTGTTGACTATGGCACAACTACCCAGTTCTCTGCTTCTAACACAACTGCCTCCAAGCTTTCTTTTACAACACCCCCTTATGCATGGAAAGCCCTTCTTGTACTGGTCTGCAAAGCCATTTAACCTCACTTTAATCCCTCCTGAAGAACTACTTCTGTAATGTCGGCAGGAAGCTACCTGACTAAGTCACTTGCTTTATGTATCTTATGAGAAAAATTGCTCATCTATGCTGATGGAAGGCATTGAATGTAAATACACAGGGGCATGACGACACTGGAAATTAAGTTGGAGATTTCCCTAAGGAATACATGAGGGTTAAATGCTGGAGGGAGGATGGTCAGAGAAGAATTCAATGTAACTAACAAGACATGATTCTGTCATCACCCTGATCTTTTTGTGCCTGACCCAATGCTTATTAAAGTACATGGAAAAACTCCAGTAGACTTAAATGTACATGGTACTGAGCCTTTTTTCTACATTTCTCTCCCCGCCCCCCTGTTCCATTGTCTTCCTAAATGTTATACTCTTTGGGGCAGATTCTGCCTACCTCTGCATGTAGAGGTCTTTGCACAGTTTAGGCACTACCAACATATAAAATAATAAATATTAATGAAGTATTTGTTTTAAGGTAACTGAAAAAGTCCTTGTTGTTTCCATGTTCATGAGAAGAATGCCATAAATCTGCCTTTGCCAGCAACCACTCTTTCATATGTGTGTATTAAACTAACTTTATTAAACAATTCATCAATATTCCTATATTTTCCATGTCTGAATTATATTCAAGAAGTCTGGCATGTCTCTGGAGAGGAAGAAGCATATTTTTCTTAATTGCAAATCAAAGTGCTTTGAATGCATATGTATCTTAAACTGTAACAGCCCACTGGCCCTAGAAGATGGAAATATATTTTCCTAATTTTAGACTAGAACTAAATTAGGAATGCCAGTGAAACACTAGAATTTAATGAGGATTTATTGAGGAATTTAATCTTGAATTAAAGATGAAATTGTCTAGAATTTAGTGAGAAACGCAGACAAGAGGCTGAAGACAAATCTAATCATCTCAGATTCAAGAATTTATGTGTACAATTTTAATTTTTGAAAAATGTGTTTTGGAATATTTTAGTGAGACAATGATTTATGAGTTAACTGCAAACTGTTATTGTACAGAGACAAGGTTGGTGAAGTAATATCTTTTATTGGACCAGTTTCTGTAGGTGAGAGAGACAAGCTTTTGAACCACACACAGCTCTTCTTTGGGTCTGGGAAAGGTACCTCGCCCACCTTGTCTCTCTAATATCTTGGAACTGTCAGAGCTACAACTATACTGCATTGTCTCTACAGGCACATTCCACTATGTCTTGCACAACAGCAGTATGTTTAGCAGCAATTATTCAGTCGCATGCTATAATCAGCTACAATTTGATCACTGCAATGGAAATTAATTCTTTAGGAAAGAACATGGGCTTGTTTCAAAAGGGATCTTTTGTGAAATTGTTTTATGTAATGTTAACTTGGTGTTATACTGAGACATATAATAGAATTGATTGTATACAATTCTTACCATAAAAAAAGTATAGCAATGCACTTTGCAAAGCTATGAGGTCGACACAGAACATGCAGGAATGAGCAGACACATCATTTGGTTTGTAAGAGTAATTACTATGTCAATGCAGCTCCAGTGATGCAGACATCCATAAGTAGTTTCTGTAACTTATATAAGTTAACTATTCAGAACGCTAGCTACCTAGGAAAATCTTTTTCTTACACAAGGTCCTTGTTTGTCAAGTTATCTATCATTCTTTTTTCAGTTTACTAATTCCTGATATTCTTTATAGAGAAAGTCTTGTAATATTTGAAGTCCCTTATGGGAGTAATATTGTAAATTCAATGAAATTCCAAAACCTTAACACTGAATCGCAGGGTGCTCAGGAAAAAGTGAATCTGAATTACACAGCCATTTGTAGCAATACTATAGCTAAGGATGTGTTGAGATTTGCACTTAAAGGAGGACTAAAATCCATCTGTTTTACACTTTAATGATAGATTGTAAGGTCTGAATTTAGTCTCAAAATTTGGCACAATAACTCTTCAGAGGACAATTGAATTTTTCAGATAGTTTTTTTAGACAAGTATTTACTGACTTTTGCAGCCTCACTTTTTGAAATTTTGCTTTAACAATCTAACTTATTTGGGATTCTTCTAGCATAAACAAGTATAGTCCCCAGCATCACTCACACTCAACTTTAGCTGTAGGCCACATTGAGCTAATTCAAGAAAAACAGATGGAACAGCTCAGACCTACCAGTACTTCCCATTTCCGAAGCTAAGAGTGACGGTGGAGCTGCAAATTCACATAGTTCCGAACACACGGGAAGAAAAGCAAGATGCAAGTAGCGTGTTCAATTAGGCTGCAACTTTATTAACTTAGCTCATCTGGGAACTATCTGACAATAACTCATACAGTGCAGGGCATGAATCTTCTTTAATCATTTCCACTTGGTTGAGGGCTGCCTTCAGCCCTCCCCAGCTCCACAGCTGGTCACCAGACAATTGCTGGGACCCCACTAACTTCATATGAGGGTTAAGGAGTTAGGAAAAGAGGGTTGTCTCTTCACTGTATTAGACTTTAGGAACTCCAGCCTCATTCTGTATCATCTTTAGGGGATGTCTTCCCCTAAGTCTACTTTCAGTTCTAGTTTATCAGGGACCCAGACCCCCTATGGAATGAACACTGGGCACCAGCCACAAAGAGGCACCAGAAAACAGCTAGGCTGCTTCCCCACCAACCCCCAAACAGGTTCCAAATAATTAACAGTTCCTTCCTGAACACTGGTGAAAAATGTAGCAGGTTCCCAGTTGGAGAAGTGTGCCTCATTGTTCCTGGAGAACTCAGGTACCAAACAACATATTTTGGTGGGTAATTACCCTACTTTCCCATCCCCAATGATTCACACATCTTCTGGCTTTCTCAGTCCCTGGAGGCCTGGGAGCTCCCCATCATACCCTCCGATGTAGAATTTCAGACCAATTTACAGTGACCCCCAGGAAAAGATCCTGAATCTTCCCTAAATCTCTCTTCAACCCCCTTACAAAATCCCAAATCACTTTTGCCTCAGTGTACAATAATCATTTCAGGCGGCTGCTTTCTGGCTGTCAAAGAGTGTAAGAGTGGCATCATCAGGTCCCAGAACATGCCTATGCCAGCTCAGATTCACCTCACCACCAAGGCCTAGCTCTGAACCTCTAGGGAAACTGGCTGCCCCAAAGCCCAATACTGTGCCTGTGGGTCCAAACAACAGCTCTTGTGACCTGTTCCCTTGCTTCAAAAAATGGATAAACATCAAAACTAGCACTGTTGGACTTTCATTTTCAGCTGGAGGCCTCACATACATTTGTACACATTTGAATGCTAGCAACTGGTCACCTGTATCCTTCAAGCCCCATGTAATTTCACAATGGCCACAAGGTACAAGATTTGGTTTGCCTTTGAAAGGCAAGAGCTCAAAAAAACCCAACAAAACCCTAATCTTAAGAGTTATACTGAAGTATATGTAGCTGTAAAATTAAAAGAGATATAATTCCGTTTTGTGTGCTTTACCTTTAAATGTAAAGGAGTACCTCCCTGCTGCAGGAGAAGCAGCCATTTTATGTTTTGGTTCAAAAGCAGAGGATGCTTCTGAAGATTAATTTGACATAATCTCTAAATTGTACATATTTCTATAATAGGTTACATATTACATACCTTATGTCAAAATAGTGTGGGTCTAACAAAAGAAGTGGGAGTGATGGGATAAAAGACTTTGTGAATCAAGACTCCCACATTCTTGAGAATTCCTTTTAATGATCAGATGCTAACGTAACAAAGAATTGATCATGCTAGTCATAGACAACATCTTAAGGAAAATTCTAACAAACATATTAAGTGGTAAGGTTCCTTCAATAACGTTCAGTAAGGTACCTTCAGTAAGAATGTTAGAGCAGGCTATATGAGCCAACTGGCCTCATACCATTAGGTATTAATAAATAACTATGATGAGCTGGAGAACAATCAGAGGTGAATGAACCCTATTAAGGAGGTGAGATATTTAAGGATAACATCTTCATGTAATCTAGGCTATTGGGAGTATTAAATTCATGTTATATAACAGAGGTATGGTACCATTTTATAGAAGGCAAAATGAATGCAGCAGTGAAATATGGAATTGAATTTTATGTTTGTTCACTGTTAAATGAAAGCTCACTTTGGTGCAATATTGAACATATCTGCTAAAGTTAAATAGGTCAATTATTTGCCCAGGAGAGGAAACACCTGAAGAATCTATAGAGTTCTTCACTCATTTTAAGGACACTGGGAATGTTAGCTGGGGAGTGAAATATCAGCTGCTGAGGAGGAAAGTGAATGAGAAAGGGCATGTAAAAGAAGAGGGTGGCATTAGATAGAATTAAGTTTAATAGATATCTGATATATTCTCTACTTAGACTTTGCAGTATAATATTTGGGTAGACAAAAACAAGAGATTACTTACTGAGGGATTAGAAAGCCTTTATGTAACAAAAATAAACCTTCAGTGCAAACATTTAAAGACTTAAGAATTATATCTGATCTACATCAGGATCCTATGGGGAAGGCTAAACAAGTGTTCCAGGAACAGCCATGGGGTAACAGGGAACCACATTATGAAGCACAATAGTGCTTCAACCACTTGTCAGTTATTTTCAATTCTCCTCCTGCATGTTTTGCTTTTGCCTTTCTACATCTTAATGTTGCAAATTGGTCACACTGTATTCTATAGCATTATGAAGGGACAGACCATGTTTTCTCCCTGTTGTATATTTCTAGTCTGTAAAAAACACAGGGCTGAACAAATACAGAGGAGGGGTAATGGAGGAGTGAATTCAGCCTATAGCATAAGAGTGACCATTTCTCAATGGACTATTTCAATCCTATTCTGCTACATGGAGTGAAAATGTCTGCCAATGGCACAGGGCTATTACCTGATGTACAAAGATTTCTAGGGGATATATACATAGTTGAGATGGCATGTAATTTACCTTTTGGGACAACTGATCTTATATTGTTTTGTTCTGACTCATCCAGGTTGTGGATGGACTCCTTATTCAGAGTTTGACTGAAATATTATAGGGATCACAGACATCACTGCAGCAGCCAGAGCTGCTACTAGCAGCATTGATGGAACTGGAAACACCTTACACTCATTAAGAAATATGTCACACGTATTTTTCTTGGTTAGAAGCATTTGTCCATAAAATAATAGAACAATATTCTGCCATCTTTGTGCAGAACTGATACACCAGCTAAATTTCACATTTAGGAAAGGACCCCATAGTACTGTATATTTTTGTGGTAAATTGGTTTGTGGTTTTGCTACAGATTGTATTATTTCAATAAAAGGGGACAACAAATACAAAAATAAATGAATGTGGTTTGCAGACGACAAAAAGCCAGTTTAGTCAATATGTGACACTGTGTTACTGGATGCTGTCCATTTAAAAATACTTTGTTTTTAAGTTTCCCACAAGCAGAAGGCAGTCTCTAGCGTGTGCCTACAGAACAGTCAATGTTCTATGTCTAATCAGATCTTTGCCTAGCCCCAATTTTGTTCTTATTGTTTAAATAATTCTAATTTCAGTTGCTGACATGCAATGAACTGAAGGACCACTACAGGAAAAGACTTGCTGCTGGTGCAAAAATTGCAGATAGTCTGGGAAGAAGACAGCCAGAAGCCAGATCTTCTGATTGCAGGAGAATTAAGGTTTCCCTCAAATTCAATAAGATACTGAAATTAGACTGTTGCATTAATATTACCTGGGAATTTCCCTGGTTTACCCCTCCCTAAGCGTACCACTGGCTAATACTAAAATAATTCAGTATGGCAAGAGATATACCTGTGTTTTAATGTTAGAATAGCAGTGACAGCTCTTGGCTGATAGCTTTTGATAGATCAGACTATTCTTATCCTTCTAGTTTCAATCCCAGGGGGGAGATTCATCTTAAACCTTGAATGAGCTGAGAAAAATGTTTTATCCTTACACTTAGCTCACATGCTGCTGAACAAAAGATCACAGCTTTTTCAAACTCTACGTACCATAGCTTATTACCAATATCTATTTCAGAAACCTCAGTTACTTCCAAACACGCTGTTTGTAGTTTGAATACTCAGTCTCAACTAAAATCCAAGACTAAAGATGAGAGTGACCATGCTTTCAGCCAGTGGCAAAAACAAAATGTACATGATACCTTAAAACAGGCAATACCTGTAACAATACAAGCCAGATGCATGTTAAGTGTAACAGCACTTTACCTCTGCCAGGCATCAGGACATAGTGCTGCCTCCATTTCCCCTTGCTCTCTTGTTGCTTGGGGAATTTTAGTGCTTTGGGGTTTAGCCCTTTAGCCAAACCCAATTACAGTCCTCTCCTTTCGGTGTAAAAAGAAGTCCAAACACAAAACAGCCATCAGCCCTCTACATTAGTCTCTCTCTTGGTCCTCCTCAGGCTTAGTTGTTTGTCCTTTCTCACCAGGATCTGTGCTGATCTCCCTCCTGTTAACAGGCTAAGTTTAAATTGAACACTGGTATACAAATTAATGTAACACCAGCAAGAGTATTAGAACAGATTGGGCTCTGAAAACACCTCACAAACATCATCTGAAAATTGATGATGGAAGTGAGACAAAAAAACTGTGCTGCAGTGTATACGCACAATGAGGATGCAAAGAGCTAGAATCTCCATTTTGTTTCATCAGTTGTGGCGTAACAGAGTGGAGAATCAGGACCACATTTGTTAAACTTCACATTGTAAACAGAGCAACTTGAAATTTTGTTGACATATTTCCTGATAAAAAATGGCTTTTCAAATTATACAAAATGCTCATAAAAATGTACCTTGAAGTTTTCCAATTTTGTCAAAAAATAAAATAAAATAAAAAATAAAATTCATTTCAATTCAATTCAAAATGAAAAAAATCATTTTGATTCAATTTGATTTGAATCAAAATGAAAAAAAATTGGAGTTTTGGTTTTCATTTTTTACCCTCCCACCTTTTCCAGTGGAAAAAGGGAAAGGGGGAAGAGAGAAAGGAGGAAAAGCACACAAACAACCCCCCGCAAGGAACCCCAAAAGAAAGAACCTTCATGTTGATTCAAATCAAATTTATTTTCACTTTTAATCCAACCAAAACAACATTTTAAATTTTGAATCAAATTGAAATTAATAATTTGGTTTCAATGAAAAATTCCATGAAATCATTTGAAAACAAAAGTTGTTTGTTTCCTTTGTTTGTCTGTTGTTTTGTGGAAAATAAAATTGCCATTTTTGATCAGCTCTAATTGTAAATATAAAAGACCCACTAATGGTTGGTCTGAGAATAACCTGATCAAATTGGTAATGAGAATGGGAATCAGCCCAGCTCCAGGGCCATTACTAATACTAAACCAGATGATCTTAAAATAAATGGCAAGATGCATTTAATGGATATAGGCAATTTCAAGATTAAAATGGATCTCTATGGATCTCAAATGCTCAAACAAATTTTCCAGTTTCACTGCGAGACAGATTGTCTAAAGGTTTTGATCAGGGCCGGCTCCAGGGGTTTTGCGATCTGCGGCGGCAATTCGGCGGGAGGTCCTTCGCTCCGAGCGGGAGTGAGGGACCATCCGCCGAATTGCAGCCGAATAGTTGGACCTGCTGCCCCTCTCCGGAGCGGCTGCCCCAAGCACCTGCTTGGCAAGCTGGTGCCTGGAGCCGGCCCTGGTTTTGATATTGGAAAATTGAGGAATGATTGTCAAATTAGATGATCCTACTAAACAGTGGATTACATACTGGTAGTGGAGAAACCAGGACCAACAGAGCTTAGATTTTGCTTAAATCCATGAAACCTGAACCATGAAACCTTGACTCAGGCAGTCAAGCATGAGCAGTAACCAATACCTACATTTGACAGTGCAATAAATAAAATGGCTGACATCCAGTTATTGAGTAACCTAGATGCTATATGTGGGTCCTGGCAGCTACATCTGGACAAAAAAGGTTCATTTCTGACTATATTTAATATACCCCCAAGGAAGATGCAGATTCACCTGCTTATGCTTTGGTGTTCATTATGCCCATTAAAGTGTTCCAAAAGAAAGGGACTAAACAGATTCCAGGATCTGTGGGGTTGCAACCATTGTAGTTTGGAATTACCTTCAAAAGATCAGAATTGATGTGCCATGATCCAGAGATCTAGAGAAAATAGGGTCAAGTTAAATTTGGACAAATGTATCATGATAGCACTGAAGAAGAGTACGTTGGTCACATTCTTGCAGTGACAGCTATTAAGTGTGATCCAGCAAAAGTCTCAGCAATCATTGCAAAGATACCATTAGAGAATCTGGGAAAAAATGGAATGGTGCTGTGCTCTGCTAAGTTTATACAGCACCTTGCAGGAACCTTGGGAATACTAAAACTTCTATTGAAAATTCAGAATAGCTGTTTCATTTGTGTACACAGAAATTGCATTTCAATACGTTGAATTCTTAAATGCTCTGAATACCCTCTATAAAAAAAGGAACTAAATTCTTTTCTAGTGATCTAGTTCTATAAATACAAATGTCAACTAATCTAGCAAGGAGCAAAGGTTAATCTGTGGCTTCTGCCTCTGGAACTTCTATCTGTTTTTCCAAAGTAAAATGAAGTCATTATTTGTTGTGTATATCTTTAAAGTTACCAGCCCTCAATCCTGCATATTTTCAGGCAAGTAAATGTGTCAATCATTCTGCAGTGACAGTGAGCAGAATAGTTTGCAAGGCAGTGGGAGAAGTCACCAAACCAACTTCTGTCTAAAACTACAGAAATTAATCCCAATTACTGCTTAAGTGACTGCAAATCAATTTTATATTTCTGTATTGGGTAAACAGGACCATTTAAATATTTTTGCTCCTTTCTAAGAAGAGAAGATATTTGGGTTGGGAGTGGATTTATCTACTTCTCATGATAAAAACTGCTAAATTGTTGATTTTCCAAAAATCATGACAATTCTATTGCTGTCTTAGGTGTCAATTTACCAGAACCCATCGAAGAAATTCACCCCTATGCAGAAAGCCTACATATGTCTGAGATGGATGGGTTCCTATTTCCTAATATAAAAAGAAGAACCAATATTCTCTATCTAATTGCATGAATCACTCAAATCTCCCACTGAGTACCAACCCGCTCCTCAAAGCGGTGAACCTCCTTTCCACATTAGGCCCTCATCCTTCATGAACGGGGTTATCCTAATTGCATCCCAACCCATGTACCACGGACGCTGGGTAAATTGGCATAATTTACCACAAAATAGAAAAGACCAACTTGTGACATGTGGAAGACTGTATTAAAATTGTAGAGCTATCACTTTGAATGCACAAAGGCTTCCTAGTCTTGCTTGTGATCAGAGTCAGTTTGGAAAGAGCTCACCTAAAGTAAGGCAGGGTGAGTTGTGCCCACATTTTTTATTAAATAGAGCTGCCTGCTTTGCCTTTCTCTGTTTTGGGGTTCTTGTGTGGTACTGTTCTGAATTCTAAGAATTAAAGTAGTGCTACACTGCAACCTTCCAGCAAAAGTAATTTATGTTTTTTATTTAACTTCTCTGTGTGTATACCATGAACATAACACAATGATAGAGTAAGAAATAGTAAAATAACCCTGCTCACAGGAAACAGTCCTCCCAACCCCAGTAATTTATTAATAGTAGTATTGCTGTAGTGGTACTTTGTGCTAAGTACTATACAAACAAGAGACAGTCTCCCCCAAAGAGCTTGCAGTCTTAAAGAGATCAGTAGCACAGCCACAATTAAAACACAGGTCTCCTGAATCCTAATCCACTACATTATTCCCCTGGATCACATTGCCTCTCTGCTTCTTTCTCTATTTTCCTTCTCATACCCTGTTTTCTGACTCCAGGTAGAAATACTTCTCAGGCCCTTATAGTAGATAATCAGCATGAAAGCTGTTTTCTGTCTGGATTGCTCCTTATAACAAAGAATAATAATTAAAAAAAAAAAACTCACCATGTCTCTCCTAATGAGTGTGGCAGGAGAAGGAGGAAAGATAAGCAGTGGGTAGGAGGGAGGGGAAGAATTTCTTACATTACAGAAGCACTTTAACAAAGTGGCAGTGCTAAAGTGTATTTTATTAATTATGTGACATGCTGGAGCATCTTAATTACAAGCCCAACTCCTCACTATCTTTTATCAAATTTTATAGTGCAGTTTCTCTTATTTATTATAAAGCATTAATAGTAAGAAGCTGAAATCGTTTATAAAATTTGGGGAAATAGATTCCCAATTAGACGATCTAATGCTCAATGAGGTTTACATTGCTCTAGTTCACATTCATAATTTCCGTATGAAATATCTGATTTCATATTCTATAATGGGAACATTTTATAAAAAGACAGATTTTATAAACTGCTTTTGTGAAAGGGATAAAAATGTCAGAATGAAAGCATTGCCTGTCTCTTCCCTGTCATCTAGAACAAATAGTCCCCTATACCATGCATCAAAAAATTGGAGTAGCTTAGGCAAACCAGGTTGGATAAAATGAGAACCTGGTTCCATACTGAACTATTTGTGATGATTAAAAAACTTCTGTTAATTTTTTGCTTGCTTTTTTTAAAATTCTCTCATGCTTCTGGCATTTTCTAGTAGTTCCAATGAGGACCAGAAATATCACACCTGACTTTTTTGTTTTATTTCTGGCCCTTCTGGCACCATGAAGAGCTCTTTTTTGAAACACTGTTTTTGCAAGATTCCCAGCAAAAGAGATTCAACTGAGCTCTACATGAGGGACTGGGGGATTATTTAAACCTCTTATTTCGATGTTTAGATATCCATCTAGTGTTTTGTTGATAACCAGATCCCGCAGTCTTTTTTCAGGCAAAATAGCAACTGACTTTGGTAAGTAAAGTAATTATTTGGCCCAAAACTAGTAAATTTTCAGGATAGCACTTGGAAATTTAACTGCACAAGTCTCATTATAACATGAAGCCAAATCAGCACGTGACCGCCGCCAACATTCAAGATCCCTTCCAGAACTTGACATGTCATAGAGACAGCATTGGCAGCACCACTGGATTAGCTCTTTCTGGTCCTGGACAATTCCGTTAGACTTACTGGTATCTTTCAACAGCTGAGCATTAAGTCTTGCTCACTGGCAGGAGGTCATAGGCGGGTTAGATAGTCATGATAAACTGGCTCCTCTGTGTTCATGATTACAGCTATGATTTAATCATGCATATTTTTAGTAAAAGTCATGGACAGGTCACAGGCAAGAAACAAAATATCACGGCCTGTGACCTGTGCATGACTTATATCATAAATACCCCTGATTGAATCTTGGGAGGGAGGTCGCTGTTGGTGGGGGTGAGCCCACGGCACCAGCTGCGGGGGGGGGGGGGGGGGGGAGTCCAGAGGGGGCCAGCGCTGCTCCAGTCGCCACTGGGGAGTGGGAGCCCTGGGCCCAGTCACTGCTCTGCCCGCCCGCCCCAGGACCACTGCTGGAATCCGCCGAGCTGCTGCTGCTCCTGCTGCCCTCAGGACCGCTGCTCAGGCGGTCCCCGGGGCCAGCTGCATCAGCTGCTGCTCGGGTGGTCCCCGGGGCCAGCTACCCTGGACCACCAGACCAACGGCCAGTGTAGCTGGCCCCAGGGCCATGGCAGCTCTGGAAGTGGCTGGTTGCAGAGCTGCCGCAGCAGCGGCGGGTGTGGCTATCTCCAGGGCCGCCTGAGCAGCTGGCCCCGGAGCCCTGGCTGCTGCAGAAGTTACGGAAGTCTCAGGAAGTCACGGAATCCATGACTTCAATGACAAACATGGAGCCGTACTCATGAACAGTGGTGATGGCCAGCTGTTTGTCCTTCCTGAGGGTTTTTAATCCAGATTCCAATGAGAGACCTCTAAGAGAGATTGTAGCATGCCATGTGTTGCTGTGTCAGTAGATGACACCAAATGATACCAAACTCATATGATTAGCAGAGGAAAACATTTTGAAGATCTGCCAAAAGCAGTAACTGCTCCCAGTTATTGAGGGCATTTCCCAGTCATCCCCATTGTCAAAGTTGAGAGCAACCCTAAGATCCTACCAGACTCTCATCTGATCCTGGATTTACAGGTAACAGCAATACCCCAAAATGCCTTCCTTCCATCCATCCATGTTTAGTCAAGAGATTGTGTCCCCTCCTCTTAGAAAAGGAGTTAGTCAATATGATCCATGTCTCTGTTACCTCCAGGCTAGCCCATCTTAATGACATGGATTTACCAAAAACACTGCAGCCTGCATGCTAAGCAGAGTGCAACTCACCAGAGCTTCTCACACATCTTTGGTTGCCTGTCTAGTACAGAATCCATTTCAAGTTCAGTTTCATCTACAAAGCCCTAAATGGCTTTGGTCTCAGAATAGGAATTGTGACCAGCAGGAATCATTGAAGCTGACAGGACCCAGAGCATGCCTGGAAGGTGTCAGAGATAGAGTTTTCTGAATAAGGGCCCACAGTGGTGGAGCCAGCTTTTGCCAAATATCATGCTGAAACTTGAGTCTTGCAACCTCCAGAACACATGGGCATGTGTTGTCATAGCAACTGGACAGGGCTACTAGACTCCTCTGGAGTAGAAACCTAAAATCTAAGTTTGCAGAGTAATTAAAAAGGGAGGAGAACCTTGCTGATTCATATTCTTATTACTTTTATACAGCACATCAAGATATTATACAATGATAGACAAATAAAAATAATGGATATCATGACCAAGAAAGCTGTCTTGGTCACTGTCTACCTGTGGCACTCTGTACCACAAAGCAGCACTCTGTAACCCCCATATTCATGCCTGTCATATAATTATGATATATTTAATACAAAGCACGCCACGTAAGATATCTTGTGAAAAGTCAAGATCTGCTGAAACCCATTGTTCTGCCAGAATATCATTAGTGCATATGAAATATTGAGATTTTGCTGTATGATTGTTTCTGAAATATGTTGTAAGTTTGAGAGTCTCCACTGCTAGTTCTCCAGTGACAACAAAGGAGGTAAACCACTCCTAGGAGATGTTATATGACCATTAATCAGTAGGGGAGTTGTAATCAAGGGATTTACAATGCTGGAAGAGGGCTGTATAAGCATCACACAATGGGGGATTGCTCAACTCTGTGACTCAGCAAAGTCCACCAGGACATATCTGGGCTAGTGTTTTCCAGGCACACAGACTGAGGATAATAAATAGGGGACCGTGGCATCATGCTTTGACCTTTCTCCTCCCCCACCTACACTGGAAGCAACAAGAATGTTGGAAAGACAAAGACTTAAACTGAAGAGACTGGTCCCAGGCTTAAAGGGGAAGTCCATGTATTAAGAAATATAACCTACCTGCAACATCGACTGGTGTGAGAAAAACTGTTTGCTCTAAATACTGCCTAATCTAATAAGGTTTAAGATTTAGACTATGTGCTTACCTTTTATTTTCTTTGGTAACTATCCCTATCACTTATAATCTATCTGTAGTTAATACATTTGTTTTATGTTTTAGGTAAAACAGTGTGTTTTGCTTTAAGTGCTTGGGAAACCTCAGCTGCGGGCAGGTGGCGGTGCCTGCGGACGGTCAGTGTAAACAAACTGTCTCACGGCCTGCCAGTGGATTACCCTGATGGGCCACAGGTTGCCCACCACTGGTTAAGAAGGTACCCCAGTCCCAGGTTGTACCCTGGGGATCCCATCACACCACCACTGAAAATTACTTCAAAATTGTTTTAAAAGATTCTCCTCCCATCCACTAACAAGTGGCTTCTGTTTAAAAAAAAATGTCTTTTTATGCCCTTTTCCCAACCAGTAATTTTAAGATTTATGGAAGCTAATTTTCCAGGACTATATTTAGTGGCCTAGGCCATTCTTTATTAGGCCCTGGCAAATAAACCAAAAAAAAAAAAAAACCCAAATGTTATTAAATGTGAAAATAGAACAGGAGGAGAGTAGGGCATGATAAGTTAGAGGAGTCAAATAAGTTCTGGACAGCCTATGGAGTAGAAGGATATTAGAAGTATGGCATGTTCTCTTAAAAATGGCTTTTTTAAGGGCTCCCAAAAAAGGAATCGTATGTTCAGTTGGAAATACAGTTTCAACCCACCTACAAACTCCTCTGTCCTACACCCAGCATGTGTCACTTGACATGTTTTGCTTAAATGGTAAAGAAAGAAAAACGATTTTAGGAGATAACAATGCACCTAAGTTATAAATATCAAGTCTCTGGAGGACTAAGTTAGATAAAGTTGGGAAAGTTGACAAGTGATTAAAAATCCAGTGTGTTAGAGCTTCTTTCAGTTAAAAGAAAACCAGACCTGCAAACACAGATAGAGGGAAGGAAACCACTTCTAGGACTTAGACTTTGATTGGTTGCTCCATCTAAAACTGCAACTGAAATGATCATTAGCAGACAGGATAAATATCCATTAATATTTAAGCAGGGTCAACTGCATACTGAAATTTGATACAGATGTTTCATGAATTCCAAAGCCTACAAAATATGAAAAAAATTAAAAGTTGTAAGCATCAAGCCGATGAATACTATGTAATTTTTACTTCCAAACACAAATACTGAAGAGCAGCTTGATATAAAAGGATCCTACATAAAAACTAGAAGATCCAGCTTCTTTATTACACCATTTGCCCAGCAGAACATACCAGCTTATGATTTATGATCATGATTAGCAAGCTAACTCATCCTTAAGAGGTGGATGATTAAGACGGATATTCCCTAGAATTCTATTAATTTTCTTTCATGCTATTATAAAATACTCTCTGATAAATAGCAAATACAATCTATATAGAAAGATTAAGGGCATCACCTCCAGAGGAAAGTGATTGTATGGAGTTAATACAACTGTGGATATAAAAGGATTGAATTAGAAGAGCTCAGGTCTAATAGAATTATGGGAGCAGTGCAATAAAAAAAACTCTAGCAAAGTCAACAGATGAGGAGAGTGAAGGAGCAAAGGTTTGCTCCTTCATTCTCCATTTTCTTATGGAGGTGTATTTGCTGTACTTGATGTTTATATTTCTGGTATATAGGAGGAGGAGAAGGAGAAAAAGATGTATGTCATGTCCTGCTTACGAATAGTAAGCATGAACTAGGATACTACTCACCATTGCTTATACACTCTTATTCTCACTATAGAAATTAACAGGACAGTGTTTGAAAAGTTTGCTGGATACCTACTAGCCACAATGTACTGAAAGAGTACAGTGAGGGCGTATAGCAAAGTCTAGAGACAACACACTTATGAGAAGACCCTGAACCCTGAGGGTGAATGCATGTGTGGGGCAGGCAGAAGTGGCTTCATCTTTTTTTATCAACTTTCTGTTAGTGGTATCTGAAAACAAGGTGTCTCTGTCTTGTCCCCCCGTCCCCGAGTCACCTGGTTTGGAAGAAGTGGTTTACAATACTACACCTGCCTCCACCAGTCTCATTGCTCCTGCCAGGGGGGTTCTGTTATCCTGTTTGTCCCGCAGCCTTCCAAGTACTCTGGGATAGAGGTCTCAATTTATCTCTGTTCCTTGATTGGTTTTCCCTTGTGAATGACTCCAGTACATGTCTCTACTGCTCTCCAGAGCTTTCCCAATAAATATGGCATAACAACTGCAAAATTGAGTAGATTCTTGTTAACTTTGTTCTCCGTGTGTGTGAAAAAACTGTGCTCAACAGTAAAACCAGTGTCTTCTTGCATACCCAGAGAGTGAGAAAAGGATCAGTACATATTCACTTCACATTCTAACTTGAAAAAAAAATTATTAAGGTTAAAATAATTAAGTTTAAATTTTGCAGATGCTGATGGCTTGGGCGTACCAGCTCATTAAAGAACATTTTCCACCCATCACTGATGAGTGTTCAAGTATATTTTTCAAGCCCGATGGTAGGAGGTACTTACTCTGAAGAAGAACAGGCTATTTTGGCAGGTAGGAAAGATGCCTACCTACAATGCCATTTGCATTTACATAGAAGTTTTTAGGTAAGTATTAATTTGATGATAAATGTGGTATCAAACAGCTGCAAAGAAAATCCAAATTCTTACTTTTTGCACAAATGTATTTTAATACATAGCAAAAGAAAAAAATGCAAAAATTACCCTTTTCAATGTATAGTCACTATTCAGTTTGAAAATGATTCTTTGGATTGTAGTTAGTCTTAGAACTCACACATTCCAACTCCATAGTGTTGCCAAAAAGTAAAGTGAGCACCAAGATGCTTGCAAGAGGGCAAGCAATCATTTACCTGCCATTTGAATTATTGACCATGCTTGTCATGTGGAACAACAAGCATCAGTCAAAAGTCACTTTTTCTTACTTTATTAGCACAACACAGGTCTTTTATGGTGGTGTGTTGGGAGCACACACTTTGAAGCTAACTTTGCCCCAGTTTTACAAAGAGCTCCATTGTCACTGTTCACTTAATTTTAAGAAGGTTTGTGGGAGTTTTGTTGTAGTTCAAGTTTTGTTTAGGGCTCTGAGTGGGGTTTGATACTAAATGTTTTTGTCAAAGACACCTAGGCCCCAAGGGACTGATCCAGATTAATTCAGGAGAGTTCTTAAGCACGTACATAACTTCAAACACATGGGAGTGCCATTGAAGTCAATAGGACTAACCATGTGTTTAAGTACATTCCTAAATCAGGACCTTGAAGTGCTAGATACACTTTTATAAAGGAATAATAATAGTTTTCCTCCATTAATATTAGTAAGTAGGATTATATTATTTTATGTGGCACATTCCTATACAATATTTGTCTCATGCAGGCTTCCTGGTCCGCTTATAAGAGGAGTGGAAGACAGATAGAACTTCTCCCTCTTTTTTTATCAGTTTTTAAAAAAAGAGACATTTTCCCCCAAACTTAGAACTTGCTCAGATGTTAGGAGATTGGTTCCATACCTGACTTTGCCATGGACTTCCTGTGTAACAAAGAGGAAATCACTCAAATTCTATACTTTCACCATTTGTAATATTGGAATAATATCTATTTCATAGGGCTTTGCAGTGCTCAGAAAATTAATGTTTGTAAGGCACTTTGAAATCGTCAGATGAAAACTAATATGTGAAAGCAAAGCATTATGATTAAAAGTTTTTATTAAAGCTGAGTTCTGTTGTAATAATTGGAACAACAAATTTACCCTTATTGTGAACTCAATTGTAACCATTTATAAGAGGATACAATAACCTATAACAACAAATGTTGATGAAAAATAGGTCAAGTTGCTTTCAATAATGAATGTTATAAACAGGTACAAGAGAACCAGACAGACTAAATTAGTCCAGACAAAAAGGCCATGTTGATATAATTCAAGGACTATGTTGAAATCGTGCTTGGTAAAAACAGGAGATGTGGAACTGGAAATTCATGAACCAGAATTGGTTTCTGGATATTATGCCTAACTTGTGGACAAAAGAATGACTGGGGCGGGGGGGAGGGGAGTGAGGGAGGCTAGTCCACCCATTACTCCCTTTGTGTGTCCTTAAAGAAAGAGACTTGGGTGGGGGGGAAATACAGAAAGAACAAACAGAGGGGAAGAACAAATGGATGCTACCAGAGCGAGCTTCACCATCATGGCTTCCCCCACCCCTGCCATTTCTTGGGATTCTGAGCCTTCATCACCCTGACCCTGAGAGATGTCCTGACCAGACTGGGCCAGAGAGAGGGACCCAGATGACACCACCACCTCTACTGGCTCAAGCTGAATCCCAAACAGCACCTGGGATGAAATGGGAACAGACTTTAACCACCACCACCAGTAACAGATCCAGTCCATCTCAACTAACCTTTCGTTTCCCCAACAAGACAGTTATTACTATCTTTGATACCATCTAAAAGACTGTCAAACAAAAGGGAAAGAGAACACGGGATGTTGTTAAAATGAAAGCTGTATTTAATGCTTTACATTTCAAATGCTTTTCTGTATCTTTAATAAAAGGGTAAAAAGGAGTTTTAATGGTATGTTTGCCAGGGTACTAAACAGGCTGAGGCCTCTATATACCAAATCCTGGACCTTGTTTCGCACTGTTTAATGTTGGGCAGTGACTAGGTTATGTTAACACCTTTATCCTATTTATTCCATCTAACTAAATACAACAGGTCCCACCTGGTCACTGAATATGGCAGGAATGAAGGAAACTGGCATATTTTAATAGTTGCTTATGCGACTATTAAATGTGATCATCTTAAATGTGAACAAAAACTTAAGATAATGACATAAAGTAAGTACAAAAACTATCCTAAAACTTCTAAGTAATGTTGTTTGCAACTAATCTCTCAGTGCTGGTTTCCACATTATCAAACATAATGAAATAAAGTCTGTGCCACCAAGTGTTGTTTATCTGGTATTTAGTTTATATGCATTTAATATTTCCCTAGCCTATAAACACCACCCAAAATGCATCAGTGTATATGCAGTATAACATCTATGGAGGCTTAATTGGTTCCAATACATACAATTTGTCTTTGTGGCATCCCTAAAATGATGCACTCTTTGAAAGATACATTGCAAAAACTTTATTCTCACAAAATTAAGTTCCATTGGGAAAGGTGTTTTTGGGTTAGTTTAGATATAAAGAGCTTCACATTTGAAGGTAAAAAACTACTGGAAATAGCCTACTGTTTACGTAGTGTGACAAAGTTCCTCCTCTATCTTGGTGGGTCCTGCGCTTATTGGCGGATTTTCTTGCCTCAGAGATTCACTATGTGGGTTGGGGAACAGCCCAGAGACCTTCCCCTCTGGGAGAACCCACAGTCCAGGTCAATTGGGAGGTTTGGGGGGAACCCGGGCCCGCCCTCTACTCCAGGTTCCAGCCCAGGGCCCTGTGGACTGCAGCTGTCTATAGTGCCTCCTGTAACAGCTGCATGACAGCTACAACTCCCTGGGCTACTTCCCCATGGCCTCCTCCAAACACCTTCCTTATTCTCACCACAGGACCTTCCTCCTGGTGTCTGATAACGCTTGTGCTCCTCAGTCCTCCAGCAGCACACCCTCTCACTCTCAGCTCCTTGCACCTCTTGCTCCCAGCTCCTCACACTCACACCACAAACTGAAGTGAGCTCCTTTTAAAACCCAGGTGCCCTGATTAGCCTGCCTTAATTGATTCTAGCAGCTTCTTCTTAATTGACTCCAGGTGTCCTAATTAGCCTGCCTGCCTTAACTGGTTCTAGCAGGTTCCTGATTACTCTAGTGCAGCCCCTGCTCTGGTCACTCAGGGAACAGAAAACTACTCATCCAGTGACCAGTATATTTGCCCTCTACCAGACTCCTGTACCCCACTGGTCTGGGTCTGTCACAGTATGTTGAGATTAAGGGGATATGCCATCACTAATCCAGTTCTTGGTTGGATTAATTTATAAAAGCTTTGCTTCTACTCTCACAAAGAAATGTATTATCTTGCTGAACTGAAATGAGTGGTATACAGTGGGCTGACAAAGGTACACAAATTTTTCTCTGTGACATGTCCAACATTCTGCTGTATAAATCTGCAAGGTGTACAGTCATTCATTACTAAGAGAATGAATCAAGAACACAGTATGCAAGGATCTAGACCAGGGGTAGGCAACCTGCGGCACGCGAGCTGATTTTCAGTGACACTCACACTGCCCGGATTCTGGCCACCAGTCCGGGGGGCTCTGCATTTTAATTTAATTTTAAATGAAGCTTCTTAAACATTTAAAAAATCTTATTTACTTTACATACAACAATAGTTTAGTTATATATTATAGACTTCTAAAAACATTAAAATGTATTACTGGCACGTGAAACCTTAAATTAGAGTGCATAAATGAAGACTCGGCACACCACTTCTGAAAGGTTGCCGACCCCTGATCTAGACCAACAGCACAACCACCAGACTGTGCTAAAAAGAACAGTTTTGCTTTAACATTTAGCAATTTGCTTCACTTAATACGCAATTTAAATAGCCGTATATTGTGCTTTCCCTTTGAAGCACCATAATTCAAAATGATCTGGACAAATTGGAGAAATGGTCTGAGGTAAACAGGATGAAGTTTAACAAAGACAAATGCAAAGTGCTCCACTTAGGAAGGAAAAATCATTTTCACACATACAGAATGGGAAGAGACTGTCTAGGAAGGAGTACGGCAGAAAGGGATCTAGGGATTATAGTGGACCACAAGCTAAATATGAGTCAACAGTGTGATGCTGTTGCAAAAAAAGCAAACATGATTCTGGGATGTATTAACAGGTGTGTTGTGAGCAAGACACGAGAAGTCATTCTTCTGCTCTACTCTGCACTGGTTAGGCCTCAACTGGAGTATTGTGTCCAGTTCTGGGCACTGCATTTCAAGAAAGATGTGGAGAAATTGGAGATGGTCCAGAGAAGAGCAACAAGAATGATTAAAGGACTTGAGAACATGACCTATGAAGGAAGGCTGAAAGAATTGGGTTTGTTTAGTTTGGAAAAGAGAAGACTGAGAGGGGACATGATAGCAGTTTTCAGGTATCTAAAAGGGTGTCATAAGGAGGAGGGAGAAAACTTGTTCACCTTAGCCTCTAAGGATAGAACAAGAAGCAATGGGCTTAAACTGCAGCAAGTGAGGTTTAGGTTGGACATTAGGAAAAAGTTCCTAACTGTCAGGGTGGTTAAACACTGGAATAAATTGCCTAGGGAGGTTGTGGAATCTCCGTCTCTGGAGATATTTAAGAGTAGGTTAGATAAATGTCTATCAGGGATGGTCAAGACAGTATTTGGTCCTGCCATGAGGGCAGGGGACTGGACTCGATGACCTCTCGAGGTCCCTTCCAGTCCTAGAATCTATGAATCTATAAACCTGGTATTGGCCACTGTCAGAAGACAGGATACTGGGCTAGACGGACCTTTGGTCTGACCCAGTATGGCTGTTTTTATGTTCTTATGCTTGTTCCATTAACAAACAGAATATCCACTTATTGACTGAAGGAACAATGACTCTTAATCCACAAACAACATTTAAATTAATCATATATTCAAGTGAATGCACAAAAAACCCTCTATCCAATGCAGCTTTTGATATTCGCTAGGGGACAGGTACTGATCCAATGACAATTGAAGTATCTCCATTGACTTCTGTGAGCACTGGATCAGGCCCTGTTTGTTCTGTAACCAATCTAAAAGGAGCTCTATGAACCATGACATACAGTATAAGAAGTAAGCTTCCATGCATGACAAGCCTGATGCATTTTAAAATAAGAACACAATACCTACACGAAGAAGATGGTATTTCTAATTCTGTTACTTTGATGTGCAATGGTAGCACTCTTTTCTCTTTATTTAGGAATAATTGTACAGATAACAGACTTGCATTTCTTCCAGTGCTTCATTCGAAGAAAGGTTTCCTGGGCTGATTAAGAAGAGGGTAATCTAAATTCAGGGACAGTTATACCAGGCAAGAGCAGCTGCTGCATCACAGATCTACCGAACAGTATTGTACTTAACAAAAATAAACTTGACATGGATCTGTACTTGGGAGACAGACAGCAAAACAAGCCTGGTTTTTTCCTTCCGATAAATTGCTGCTGTAACTTTAATGGATTATTTCTTAAATAAAGAGGTTGGAGGAGGCATTTCCAGATTTCAGTTTCAAAGGGTCATTCTCCCTTTGCTGGATGCATGTCATTCTTATTAATGTTAATGGGAGTTAGTCATATACAGCAAGTGGAGATAAGATTCCTAAAATTGCATGTGTATATAGTATAGTCTCACACTGAGACTATTACAGAGTGGAATATTTCCCCAAAGTAGGTGATGGAGGCCTAGATATGACAAGACACTAGAAAAATATACTTTAGATTGTGTAATGGTTCTTTTCCATTTTTAATGTCACTGATCTAATACCTAGTAGAAGCTGTGTAGTTTGGAGAAGGGAATGGTATAATGAAAGGATTTCTGAGTATGTGGTGGCACCTGATGTTTTCTCACTGCGTCATTACTAGTATAAATCCTTCCTTATTTGGAGTGAAGGTCTAATGCTGCTTTGATATCTAGTATGCGCTAATGAAAAAAAATGATTGAACGTTGTGAACTTTCCAGTCTCAGTCCAACTGAATAATTAAAACTGTAGTAAGCTATGCAGCTACCTTTCACTCCTAAAACAAACCGAGAGGCATCATATTTTTCTTAATCTAGCCCCAGTGTTACTATACTACACATGAGGTTTGATTTTTCAGACCCCAGCATCTTAGACTGAAAACAGAGGCCCAAATTCTCCCCTACATTTTGGGAGCTGTGTCTTGCATTGCCAGGTACTGCCATAATTGGAGCACATGGTTATAAGAGGGTTATTCCACTATACTGGATCCTTCAGCAGTGTTGCAGTTAGCATAGTGGCTCCTGCAGTATGCTTTTCCCCGCTGCAAGCACAGAGGACATGGAAAAGGGTGCTAGGCTAGGATTGGTTAAACTGGTTTACAGTCCCATTGGGATGGCAAAGTACAGAATTTGGCCCAGAAAATGTACATTACTGTTATTTTTAAAGTTATTAAACAAGATCAGCAAACCATTGAGCACTTACAGGATTCATGGTAAGCAGCTTATGTATTTTCCCCCATTTGAACTAATCATCTCTGCACTGAATTACAGCAGAAACAAAGAAAGATAATTTTCAAAAGAGTTATCTTACCTGTTCAGGACTGGCATGGTGCTGCAGGCGAGCCTTGCCTCACTTCCCATCACCTGGGTGATAAGTCCAGACAGTCCTTTTTATAAAAGAGCACCCCCTGTCCAAGGGTGGTGTTTGTTAATAACAGCCATAAACACAGGTAAGAGTTTACTCTGGGTTACTGCTTTTCACTCCTTCCTTAAGCTTTCCCCTCTGGAAGGGAGCTGCATTAGTTAGTCCCTCAGTCTCTCCTTAAACAGGAGTCTCACCAGCTCTCCTGTCTAGAGGTGGGTTCTGTTAATCGGCGTCTCTGGTCCTTCTTAAGCAGGAACCCTTGGCTATCCTCTCTGGAGCTGGGTTCTGAGTTAGCCAACTGTAGGGTCTTTGCAGCTTCTCTCTCAGCTGACCCCTTTTCCTTAATTAGGCTTCAGGGAGCTCAGTAGACCAGCCTTTCCCTGCTGACGTCTCCTGGTGTCTGTTCTGCTATGGGACAAGTTATTGGTCCCCTTTTCCCAGCTTATCCCCAATTGGTTGGGCAAAAAGGAAGCCTTGCCTCATCCTCTCTGCAAGGCTCCTGACTCACCACCTTAAAGAAACAGTGACGAGATTTCCTCACAAACCCTTCTTACTCCCAGAACTGCTTCAAATTGCCCTATATCCCCCAGGTCATTTATATATGATCTGACTTTTCATATTCTTAAAGGGCTATGCCAAGTGACAGGGTGGGCTTACCATTACACCCTACATCTCTTAAGGGACAGACTGTCCTATCCCACTAACTAATTCATGTAGTTTAGGAATATAAATTTTGCTATACTGAATCAGACTACTGGTCCATTAAGTCCAGTGACCTGACTCAACTAGTATCCAATACCTGAAGAATGACAACCTCCCCAAATATATTTGATACCTAACCAATGGGAAACAATCTACTTTTTACCCTAAAATACGGCATTTTAAGCTCTCTCTCACTTTGCATAATTACAAAACATGAAATGGTTGTGACGGAATTGAGCTGCTTTGTAATAATTTATGAGTACAGTATGTTAACCTGGTTACTGGGATGGGTGCTGTATGAGTTTGTTGGTTTAGTTTAACAGGGGGCTGCAGGAGAAAGCATGCAGGCAGGGGAAAGGATGGCCCAAGGTAAGCCAAACCTCTGCAAACACTGGAGGGCTGTTTACAAGACAATGCCAGGGCCAGAAGGGTATGTCTTTGCTGCAGCTGGGAGTGGCCCCCAGCCCAGGTAGACAGATCCACACTAGTAGGTCTAAAGTTAGCATGCTAAAAATCACAGCCTGGCCTTTGCAAGCCGGGCTTCACAGCATGGCCAAACTGCAGAGCTTCTAATAGGTTTTGGATCAGTGGTATTAAAAAATGAAAAGAACCATTATGTAATCTAAAGTATATTTTCTAGTGTCTTATGTCTCTCAAGCCCACCTGACCCCCTAGATATGGGAATCCAAGCTGCAGCCTGATCTGCAATGTCCACACTGTTATTTTTAGCACATTAGCTTGAGCCCCACTAGCACAAGTCTATCGACCTTGGCTTTTAGGCTCACTCCCAGCTGCAGTGTAGACATACCCAGAAAGGCCGAGGAACCAGAGGCTAAAAAAAGGATTTTCTCTTTCCAAAGTGAAAGTAGTTGTGGGGAACTGTTTGGGAAAACCGGACACCAATACCCACTGGCCTGCCAAGGTCTCCATCACAGGGGAAATAGATGCGTGTAGAGTGTGGTTTTAAAATCTCTTTTTTCTAAATACTTTGTTTCTAATGTTAAAATAAACAACACTTTGGTTTAAGAGGGCACGGACATTGAGAAGATGGGGTAACCTGATACTGAGGCCCAAACGTTCAATGCTACATCAAAAATGCATCTGCAACATTGTGGCTACATAGAGTACACTTGAATATGCAATAATATGCATGTTTACACACAAACAGGCATTTGTACCTGCAAATATAGAGTTTTGACCTCAAACGGTATGCACCAGCAAATTGGATGCACTTTCAGAAATATCTTCAAAATGTGGCCCTAAAAGAGTACCTGGCACATTTGCTAGTGTATCAATACCTTCAATAATTCCTGCAGACCTTTCACACAACCTGTGTTGTAAACTCATTAATTTGCCTGTCTAAGGAAACATGGAGTATTTACAAAGTAAAAAAAAAAAAAAAAAAAAAGTATTTTTGCATATTCAAATCAAATAACTAAAAGGATCTACCAGAGCAATCCCTCAGTTTAGAAATTGATATTAATTCAGAAAAGTTTCAATAAGCAAAGAAAGCCAACATAAATACCAGCCCAGATAACTGAACTTCACATAATATTGTACATTTATGTATACATTAGTTCTAAAGGACTCAGAATGCCCCTCAGTCCCACAGGTGCTGATAGGATTTGTATAGGAAAATCAAGGCCAGTATCTGGCTCACAATATTGGATTTAATTCTGAAGAATAATATCCGGTTTAAAATAACCATTGCACATGGAAATCCTTTGTTCTCTCAAATGAATACTATAAGTTCTTTTACTTCTAAAATCTTATGTATCAAGCAAATCCCAGACATTTACCTTGCAGCATAGATATTGCTAGTGTCTGGTATTGCTAGGTAAAAC
Organism: Emys orbicularis; assembly: GCF_028017835.1. Lineage (NCBI taxonomy): Eukaryota > Metazoa > Chordata > Testudines > Emydidae > Emys > Emys orbicularis. Next base: position 75,477,348 of record NC_088688.1, on the reverse strand, counting down.
AAACTGAGCTTAATTCTGCCAGAGGTGACATTGACCTATGAATTAGGTATGCTACTTGTACATGACCTACCATAGTATTTAAATTATTAAAACTTACCTTCTGTGGCCTTAGTCTCCAGCTGCCTGCGATGTTCAAGTAACTACTAGAGCTGTTCAAGGGATGACAGTTTTGTGGCAACATTTGAGGATTTGAAATTTGCTGTTTTTCCATATTGGAACGAAACCAAAAACTTTCTGAATGTTTTAACAAAACCAAATCATATCAAAATGTCCATTTTCAGACAGAAACCTGAGTTTTTTGATTCAGGAAGGTTTTTACATTCAGAACATTCTGGTCACTTCTAGCGAGAGGTGGGAGACTGAGACCAACGCTAGTACTCTGTAGGCTGCGGGTTAGGGCATTGGGCTAGGAGAGACCCACATTAAAGTTCCTGCTTTGCCTGATTCTGAGCAGGGACATGAACTAAGGACCCATAAGGTTAGTTTAAATAATTTAAATACAAGGTCATGCATAGTTAGTATGCCTAAAACTCATTTTAATTGTGTCAAAAACGTTCTGATCAGCTCTAGCAAATACCTCGAAACATGGTCTTTCTGCAATTGTTTTCCCCAAAAATAGTGTGGTAATATTTTCAATTCACTCATGGTATTGGATCTGGAAATCTGACCCTGCATGATCTTTTGATTTTTAAAAATGTTAACATTATAAAGTAGAAGGGGTTCTTACACAAATCAGAATGCCACCCCAACAGCTTGTATCACCAGTTTAACAGCAGCAATGCCTGAAAACGCAGGTAACAAATGGAGGGATCCAGCTGATTCCAGGAGGGAGCAGTGTTGTGCATGGTGGAGATATTACAAATCCCTGATTAGAAACAGACACGTACACAGGGTGGGAGCCATTAAGGCTGGCTATATTGTAATGCAGAAGAAACATGGTAACCACTATGCAGCAACAGTGTCAACATACATGAATCTACTTAATAGTTCTTTGAAGGTTTAACACTCTGCTCAATACATTCAAAAATATCACATCTAACCTCCCCTTGAAATTAAATGCCTAAACCTTCAGAAGTACTTGAGGGCAAACAACAAAGGTCTAGTCATAAGTCAAGTGTTTCAGGCGGCTTCCGTTTTCTTTCTGGATAGCACCTGCCAACATTCTGAACACTTCACTGAGGAAGTGGCATGCCTGCAGCAATGTCTGACTCAGACGTTTCCTCAGATAATGCTGGTTGTTCAGCACACCTGCCTTCCACTATAACATTATTGATTGTTGCTTCAAGCTGAGGCACCAATTTCAGAACAACTGGTGGCTCCCTGAATTTTACTTCTTTTGTCAGCCATGGAGTCACCCCTGCATCTTACAATTGGTCTTTGTGGCAGCACCAAAATGTATTGGGCCCGTTTATATTGTATAGGACAAAGGACCTGTTTGTGTGCTAAAAATTGCTGGAAGCCATGTCCTGGGTCCCCAGTAATCATTCCCCAACACTGTTTGACTCACTTGTAGCTGACGAGCTGCACTGGTCCCTCTTACCATAGCTTGACTCATTAGACATTTTCTGACTGTAGATGTAGATTGGGCTTTAATAAGTCCAAGCATGACTTGAGATTTCAGCCCATAAACAGCATTGCAGGAGTTTGGTTATTTGGGGCATGTATTGCATTTCAATATGCAAGACTCATGCCAGCTTCTGCTGTAATGACCCCTTCTCATCTATCTTGGATCACAGGTTTTGTTTAAAAGTTTGTACAGATCTTTCAACCAAGCCATTTGCGGGTGGATGGTATGATGCGCAGGTGCTATGTCTAATACAGTTTTTCTTCATGAACCACTGAAAATCTTCTGAACTAAACTGAGGACTGTTGTTACTCACAGCTTCTTCTGGAAGTCCAGTTCTTGCAAACAAACTTCAAAGTTTTTTTTTACGTCCTGTGCAGCTTTGGTGATTTTCATTCAAAAAAATCTTCTGGCCTTTTGGAATGGGCATCCACTACTACTAGATACATCATTCCCCAAAATGGTCCTGCAAAATCAACAGGCAGACATTGATACGGAGCTGATGGCCATTCCCAGGGGTGTAATGGCACTGGTTTAGGTATGCACTGTACCTGTTGGCATCCCAAACTATCCTTAGCAAGTTGTTCTATGTGTTGGTCAATGCCTAGCCACCATACAAAATTTCTGGCGAGTGCCTTCATTTTTACTACCCCTCAGTGACATATGTGGAGCTCTAAGAGTCTTGGGCACAGTTTAGGCATAACAATACAAATTCCCCACATGACTCATCCTTGATGTATGGTGAGCTCACCTTTGTGTGTGTGTAAATGCTGTCAGACTAGGGCTGCCAGTGTATATCCAGCTCTTCAGAGTGACTTCATAAACCTGAGCAAGTGAGGGATCCCTCTAGTTTTCTTGTTCAATCAAAACTAGTCACCAGTCATATCAGAAACAAGTTGACATATTTAATAGCTTCTGTCTCTATTACAGATTGCCCTTCAATTAGCACAGGCAGGTGGGAGAGCTGGTCTGCAGCTGTATGCACGTCAGTTCTTTTAAATTCAATGTCATAGATGTAATCAGCTAAAAAGAGATCCCAGCATTGCATATGTGCTGCAGTTGTCACAGAAACTCCCTTCCTGGGATGAAGAGATTGGGGTTGGTGGTCTGTGACAAGGGTGAATTTCCTCCCACATAGCTACTGATTTAATTTCTTCACTCCTCATACCAGACTTAAGGCCTCCTTATCTACTTGTGCACAGTTACATTTTGTTGTTGAGAGAGATCTGGAGGCAAATGCTATGGATCTCTCACTGCCATCTGGCATGGTGTGCAATATAACTGTCCCAATTCCATGTGAGGAAGCATTACATGCTACCTTGATAGACAAAGATGGGTTAAAATGTGTAAGCACACTCTCTGATGTGACCAAAATTGTTTTGCTTCCAGGAAAGCTTCAACACTCATGTCACCATACCTACTTTTGACCAGTCTGCAGCAAACAGTTCAGTGGATGCAGTATAGTTGCTAGGTTTGGTACAAATCAGCTATACTAGTTAATAAATCCTAGAAATGATCTAAGTTGTGAAACATCCTTTGGCAGTGGGGCTTCTCCTAAGATTTATGTAGGCCCTATGCATCAATAATGTGCCCACAATAAACTATCAAGTCCTTGAAGAATTTGCATTTTATGCCATTGGCTCATAACCCATTGTGACAAAGTTCCTCCTCTATCTTGGTGGGTCCTGCGCTTATTGGCGGATTTTCTTGCCGCAGAGATTCACCATGTGGGTTGGGGAACAGCCCAGAGACCTTCCCCTCTGGGAGAACCCACAGTCCAAGTCAATTGGGAGGTTTGGGGGGAACCCGGGCCCGCCCTCTACTCCGCAGTCCAGGGCCCTGTGGACTGCAGCTGTCTATAGTGCCTCCTGTAACAGCTGCATGACAGCTACAACTCCCTGGGCTACTTCCCCATGGCCTCCTCCAAACACCTTCCTTATTCTCACCACAGGACCTTCCTCCTGGTGTCTGATAACGCTTGTGCTCCTCAGTCCTCCAGCAGCACACCCTCTCATTCTCAGCTCCTTGCGCCTCTTGCTCCCAGCTACTCACACTCCCCCCACAAACTGAAGTGAGCTCCTTTTTAAAACCCAGGTGCCCTGATTAGCCTGCCTTAATTGATTCTAGCAGCTTCTTCTTAATTGGCTCCAGGTGTCCTAATTAGCCTGCCTGCCTTAACTGGTTCTAGCAGGTTCCTGATTACTCTAGTGCAGCCCCTGCTCTGGTCACTAAGGGAACAGAAAACTACTCATCCAGTGACCGGTATATTTGCCCTCTACCAGACTCCTGTACCCCATTGGTCTGGGTCTGTCACATATCCCTCCCCCCTGCTCAACGCCAAGGGGTTGGGCAGCTTGGGACGCCAGACAGTGCACACGTGACAAGCCATTGGCGTTGCTATGACGGCTCCCTGCTCTGTGTTGCACACGGAACTGGAAAGGTTGGAGGGATAAGAACCATCTGGTCACCCTTGTGTTCTTCTCCTTGTTCCGCTGCATCGATTGAAGAGGGGCATGCTCGGTCACGAGGACAAATCTGCGCCCGAGCAGGTAGTAGCGCAATGTTTCCATGGCCCATTTTACAGCGAGGCATTCTCTCTCCACCACTGCATATTTTTGTTCCCTTGGAAGGAGTTTCCGACTGAGGTATAGAATTGGGTGTTCCTCCTCCCCGACCATCTGTGATAGAACGGCCCCCAACCCTACTTCTGATGCATCCGTCTGCAGGATAAACTCCTTGGTGAAATCAGGGGCTATCAGTACAGGGTTATTGCAGAGGGCAGTCCGTAGGTCTGTGAATGCTTCCTCTGCTGCGTCAGACCATCTCACCAGATCAGGTCCACGGGCTTTCATTAGGTCTGTCAGGGGGCTTGCCCTTGTGGCAAAGTGGGGATAAATCGTCGGTAATACCCCACCACACCTAGGAATGCCCGGACTTGTTTCTTGCAACTTGGTCGGGGCCAATTTTGGATGGCCTCTAACTTGTTCACTTGGGGTTTTACCAGACCTTTTCCCACAATGTAGCCAAGATATTTGGCCTCTGTAAACCCTACAGTGCACTTGGCAGGGTTTGCTGTAAGGCCAGCTTGCCTGAAGGTATCGAGGACTGCCTCCACCTTCTCCAGGTGGGTTTCCCAGTCTGGGGTATGAATGACCACATCGTCCAAGTAGGCAGCAGCATAACTGTTATGTGGGCATAATAGCTTGTCCATGAGGCGCTGGAAGGTAGCTGGGGCCCCATGTAGTCCAAAAGGGAGGAGAGTATATTGAAAAAGACCCTCTGGTGTAGAGAACACAGTCTTTTCCTTTGCGTCTTCCGCAAGGGGAATCTGCCAGTACCCCTTTGTCAAGTCTAGGGTAGTCAAGTACCGGGCATTACCCAGACGGTCCACTAGCTCATCTATGCGAGGTATGGGGTACGCGTCGAACTGGGATACTTCGTTTAGTCGCCGGAAGTCGTTGCAAAATCTTGTGGTTCCATCAGGTTTGGGAACCAGCACGATTGGGCTGGACCACTGACTGTGGGATTCTTCGATGATCCCCAACTCCAGCATTTTTTTTACTTCTGCTTTTATTTCATCCCTTTTTGCCGCTGGCACCCGATAGGGCCTCATTGTTACTCTGGCCCCAGGGTTCGTGACGATGTGGTGATATGTCTCGGTTGTTCGACCCGGTTTTGTCGAGAACACATCTTGGTTCCGGAAGATCATCTCAGACACCTCATTCTTCTGGTCTGGTGTTAAATCGGGAGACACTCTCGCCTGTTTGGAAGGCTTGTTTTCCTGGGTTAGGTCTTTTTGGACCGTTGTGCATGCCTCTTGTGCATGCCAGGGTTTCAGAAGGTTAACGTGATAAATCTGTTCTTGTTTTCTGCGTCCTGGCTGCCGCACCTTGTAGGTTACTTCCCCCATGGGTTCAACCACCTCATAGGGCCCCTGCCATTGGGCCAGAAGCTTGCTTTCTGCCGTGGGTACCAACACCATAACCCGATCCCCTGGTTGGAACTGTCGGACTTTTGCCTGGCGATTGTAATGGGTTCACTGGGCCTCCTGTGCCTTCTCCAAATGTTCCCGTACAATAGGGGTAACCCGGGCTATTCGGTCTCGCATCTGCATTACATGCTCTATTATATTTCTCCCCTCATTGGGTTCCTCTTCCCAGATTTCTTTGGCGATATCTAGTATGCCACGGGGGTGACGCCCGTATAATAACTCGAAGGGGGAAAACCCAGTTGAGGTCTGTGGTACCTCCCAGATAGCGAACATAAGCTAGGGTAGTAGGGTGTCCCAATCCTTCCCATCCCAACTTACCACCTTCCTTATCATAGCCTTGAGGGTTCGGTTAAACCTTTCTACCAACCCATCAGTCTGTGGATGGTAGACCAAAGTTCTCAGGGTATGTATATGGAGCAGCGTACAGAGGTCCTTCATTAGCTTCGACATAAATGGGGTTCCTTGGTCGGTTAATATCTCCTTCAGTAGCCCCATTCGGGCAAAGATCCCCACCAGCTCTTTGGCTATAGTTTTAGAGGCCGTGTTCCGCAGGGGGACGGCTTCTGGGTAGCGAGTAGCATAGTCCAAAACAACAAGTATATATTGGTGGCCCCGAGCTGTCTTCTCCAGGGGTCCCACTAGGTCCATGGCTATTCGCTTGAAGGGGACCTCTATGATGGGAAGGGGTACTAAAGGTGCCCTCAAGTGGGGACGGGGACTGTGCAGCTGACACTCCGGGCAGGAGGCACAGTACCTCCACACTTCTTCATGTACTCCGGACCAGAAGAACCGTCGCAGGACTCGTGCCAGGGTCTTCTCTACCCCCAAATTCCCCCCAAAAAGATGACTATGAGCAAGACTTAATACAGCGTTCTGGTGTTTTTGAGGTACTAGGATCTGCTGTACCTTCTGCCCCTGTACTGGTGCAACCCGGTATAAGAGATCCTTCTTCATTATGAAGTAGGGTCCTGGTCCCTGGGTTTTTCCTTACACGGGGACCCCATCTATTTCAGTCACCTCCTTCCTAATGTTGTCATACCTTGGGTCTTCTGCCTGGTCCCGTCCAAAATTTCCTCTCCTGGGGCTAATCTTCCCAAGATCTAGGGGCCCAGTCTCCGTTGCCTCTACTGGTTCAGAAGCATTAGGATGGGGGTCAGACTCAGGTGCTTCTCCCTCCTGCGTGGCCTCCTTTTCAGCTGCGCGGGTCCACCTACCTACAAGAACGACCCTCTGGCTTTGGGTCAGTATTTGGGTTCCCAAGGCCTTAGCTGCCCTTCTTTCCCTTTTTGTCTTTCTACCCTGTCTGGGAGTGGAGAACAAATCTGGGGATATTTCAGAGAAGATTGGGGGTTGACAGTCTGCTGTGGATGCCTCATCAATTTTAGGGTCCCCATCTTTCTCCAATCCCCCTACTGGGAGTAAGGTTCCAAACCCTGGGAAGTCCCTCCCTATGAGCACCGGGTATGGGCGTTTAGGGACTACACCTGCTGCTACCTCAGTAGTGTTCCCTTGGATCTTGATTTTTACTGGGATGATGGGGTAGTAACTAACTGTCCCATGTCCCTGGCCACACAATAGCAGATGTTAAGGTAGCCATCTTACAGCAAAAAAACTTCAGGACCAGACTCCAAAGAGAAACTGCTGAGCTCCAGTTCATTTGCAAATTTGACACCATCAGATCAGGATTAAACAAAGACTGTGAATGGCTATCCAACTACAGAAGCAGTTTCTCCTCCCTTGGTGTTCACACCTCTACTGCTAGCAGAGCACCTCACCCTCCCTGATTGAACTAACCTCGTTATCTCCACACTGATTTATACCTGCCTCTGGAGATTTCCATTACTTGCATCTGAAGAAGTGAGGTTCTTACCCATGAAAGCTTATGCTCCCAATACTTCTGTTAGTCTTAAAGGTGCCACAGGACCCTCTGTTGCTTGTCCCATGGACGTATGTTATCCCCGTACGTTTAGCCTGCAGCAGCTGACTACGCTTCACGAGCTTCCCTGAGATAAGCGTGATAGCACTCCCCGAATCAACCAGTGCCGTGGTCCCTACCCCATTTAGTTTCACTGGTCTGGTATACATATGTGGGGTTAGTGAGACCCCCACAAGGTGGATTAGGGAGCATGGATCTGCCCAGTTCCCCAGGTTACACTGCATAGGCTACTCAGCATTGGGACACTGTGCAGCTATGTGTCCCCACTCCCCGCAGGCATAACATCTGTATGGAGCCCTAGGCGTTCCCCGGTCTCTTGGTTTGGGCAGTCTAACATCACGATCCTCTTCTCCCTCAGTGCTCCGACTCTTTGTGGCCTCTAATGGGCCTTCAGCCTCTCTCTTTTTCCACCTGGGCCCTCCTGGTGGCCAAGTCACCCGAACTTTAGGGCTTGATGCTGCTAGTTTAACCCGGGGTGCCTCTTCCTTAACTGGTCGGGTCAGTTCCCTCGCTGTCCTTCGCCTCTCTACCAGGGCGACAACCTCATCATAGGTGGAGGGTTCTTTCTGGCTAACCCAGGCACGAAGGTCTGGTGGTAGTCCCCTCATGTATCGGTCGATGACCAGAACCGCTAGTATCTCTTCCGGACTCTGGGACTCTGTTTGCAACCACTTTCATGCAAGATGGATGAGGTCATACAATTGGGACCGCGGGGTTTTGTCTTCCTGGTACCTCCAACCGTGATACTGCTGGGCCCGCACTGCTGTCGTTACCCCAGATCTGGCCAGGATCTCTGCTTTCAGCTGGGGGTAGTCTGCCGCAGCCTCTTAAGGCAGATCATGGTAGGCCTTCTGGGCCTCCCCACACAGGAATGGGGCAAGGATGCCAGACCACTGATCTCGAGGCCAGGCCTCCCGTAGGGCTGTCCTCTCAAAGGCCAGAAGGTATGCTTCTACATCATCCTCCCGTGTCATTTTCTGCAGCCAATGGCTGGCCCGTATGAGCCGCGTCCCATCATGGCCGCGATTCAGCTCTGTAAGGGACTTTACCTGGTTTACCAGTTCCCACAACATAGCTCGGTCTTGAGCAGCCTGGTCCATCAGCAGGCAATTAGTCTCTTGCTGCAGCCGCACTGCCTCCTGTTGGGCGGCTGCCTGGACACGGGTAGCCTCCTGCTGGGCCACCGTAGCTTGTATCAGTGCCCGCACTACGTCATCCATTGTGGTGAAAAAAAATAAACCCTCTCCCTTTTGTTTTTGTTTTGTTTTTTGTTTAAATCACCCTCCTTCTTCCGCCGCGCTGTGCACCCCAAGAATCCCACTGCTGACACCAGTGTGACAAAGTTCCTCCTCTATCTTGGTGGGTCCTGCGCTTATTGGTGGATTTTCTTGCCGCAGAGATTCACCATGTGTGTTGGGGAACAGCCCAGAGACTTTCCCCTCTGGGAGAACCCACAGTCCAGGTCAATTGGGAGGTTTGGGGGGAACCCGGGCCCGCCCTCTACTCCGGGTTCCAGCCCAGGGCCTTGTGGACTGCAGCTATCTATAGTGCCTCCTGTAACAGCTGCATGACAGCTACAACTCCCTGGGCTACTTCCCCATGGCCTCCTCCAAACACCTTCCTTATTCTCACCCAGGGCCGGCTCCAGGCACCAGGCAACCAAGCTGGTGCTTGGGGCGGCACCTGGAGGGGGGGCGGCGCGGCGCTTGGGCCGCCGGGGAGAGCGGGGCCACAGCCGGGCTCGCCGCCCTCCCCCCGGCGCTCTGGCCGCCCTCTCCCCCGCGCCCTCCCCCCGGCTGCCAGGGGGAGAGCAGCGAGCCCCAGCTGGGGCTCGCCGCCCTGCGCTCTGGCCGCGGGGGGGAGAGCCGAGCCCCCGCCGGGGCTCGCCGCCCTGCCCCGGGCGCTCTGGCCGCCGGGGGGAGAGCCGAGCCCCAGCCGGGGCTCGCCGCCCTCTCGCCGCCCTGCCCCCGGCGCTCTGGCCGCCGGGGGGGGGAGAGCCGAGCCCCCGCCGGGGCTCGCCACCCTCCTCCCAGGGCTCCGGCCGCCCTCCTCCGGCGCCCTCCCCCCGGCCGCCGGGGGGAGAGCGGAGCCCCCGCCGGGGCTCGCCACCCTCGCCCCGGGGCTCGCCACCCTCGCCCCGGGGCTCCGGCCGCCCTCCCCCCGGCGGGAGAGCGGAGCCCCTGCCGGGGCTCGCCGCCCCCCCCGGCTCCGCCCCCCCCCACGGGGGGGGGGGCGGCGGAGGCTTTTTTGCCTGGGGCGGCAAAAAAGCCAGAGACGGCCCTGTTCTCACCACAGGACCTTCCTCCTGGTGTCTGATAACGCTTGTGCTCCTCAGTCCTCCAGCAGCACACTCTCTCACTCTCAGCTCCTTGCGCCTCTTGCTCCCAGCTCCTCACACTCCCCCCACAAACTGAAGTGAGCTCCTTTTTAAAACCCAGGTGCCCTGATTAGCCTGCCTTAATTGATTCTAGAAGCTTCTTCTTAATTGGCTCCAGATGTCCTAATTAGCCTGCCTGCCTTAACTGGTTCTAGCAGGTTCCTGATTACTCTAGTGCAGCCCCTGCTCTGGTCACTCAGGGAACAGAAAACTACTCATCCAGTGACCAGTATATTTGCCCTCTACCAGACTCCTGTACCCCACTGGTCTGGGTCTGTCACACCATATTCTTCTAAACATTTTAATATCCTTTTCACGGTTTCCAGATGTTCTTCATCACTTCCGCCAGTCACTATATTGTCATCCAAATAACACTGTGTTCTGGGAATACCTTGCAAAACTTGGTCAATTGCCTGTTTCCATATAGCAACCCCAAAAACTATTCTGTTGTACTGGTACAGACACTTTTTTGTGTTGATTGTGAAGTATGCCTTAGACGCTTCTTCAGTTTCCATCTGTAGGTAGGCCTATGACAAATCAGTTTTGTTGAATTATTGTCCCCCTGCCAGTGTAGCAAAAAATATCTTTAATTTTAGCCAGAGACTATTTTTGAGCTTTCAGTACCGAGTTTATGGTGACCTAAAAATCTCCCCATACCCTTACTGCACCACATTTTTTTAAACTGATAGGATTTTCCCACTCACTCCAGGCTACTTTTGAAAGTATGCCCTCTTTTTCTAGATGTTGCAATTCACTAACTATCTTCAAGTGAATACTGTAAGGGACAGGTAGAGCTTTGTGGAATTTGGGTTGAGCCTTCTTTGCTCGGCATATTTTAGTCTTCATGTGTTTTAGAGTTCCTGTCCCCTCCATGAATACTCCCAGTGTCTGACTTAGTATCCATTCCAGCTGCAGCTCAACTATTATAGTGGGGTCTGCTGAAAGTGACTGCAGCATCTTTATAGATTTCCAATCCAGAGGAATCTTATGTAACCATTCACAGTCCCACAGTGCGAGTCCTCACTTCTCAATGACATACAAGTCTAATAGACATTGCTTATTGTTATATTCCACATTCACTTGCATCGCTCCAAATGACACTTTTTTTTCTCCCTTATATGTTTTTAGCAATATTGATCTCTGTTTGGTATTTTTTTAAGTTTTCTCATAGTCCAAAGGTGACATAATGGACACTGTGGAGCCTGGGTCCAGTTCCATTTTGAGCATTTTTCCCACCATTTTTGCTCATTATATATATATATATATATCCATCCAGGCTGGCTACTCTACTCTCACAGTCTATGTCACTACTGCCTTTTTCTATAGAGCATACATTGATATTCCTTTTTCTACATCCTGACTTGATCTCTTCCTCATTTCTCTGCGATAGGCTGCTTGGATATGCCCTTTTGTATTACAGCTTCTGCAATATGCATCGTTAATCTAGCGATGAGAGGGAGCATGGAACCCTTTTCCACACTGATAACATATGCCTGCCTGCTGAGTGGACTAGCTCTTGCCTTGGGTTACAGATGGTTTATACCTTCTTACTCCTGCTTTAGCTCCAGTAGGCAATTCCATGGCATCCCTTGCTGCAGTTTGCATTGCTACGCCAATTTCTGTGTGTATAAAGGCAAGATTTTCCTCAGATAAGAGCCTCTACTGTATGTTTTACTTAACAGTCCACACATAAATCTGTCTCTTGGTGCCTTGTTGAGCCCATCCTTAAAAGAACAGTGTTCTGACAACCTTTTTAACTCTGTTGCAAAAGAGGACATATAAGCCAAATCAACTGGAAGGAGAATCTGAAATCTGAACCTTTTTTCTATAATCAGGGGCTTGGAGGCCAAGTGTTCTCGAACAATTTGCATGCTCTCTTTAAAGGTTTTCCTAGTTGGCTTCTCTGGAGTGATCAGATTGTATACTAAACTATATTTTCCCACACATCACACTCAGTAATGCTGCTAAATGTTTTTCTGGGGGAATCTCATTTACTTCAAAATACTGCTCCAGCCACACTATATATGTGGGCCAGTCCTCCGTGGCATGGTTGAAGGCCTCCATTTTTCCAATATAGCTTCCCATTTCATCTCGCTGCTGTCAGTTCAGTAGTTTGGAGTCCTCACAGTTGTAGCAGACTCCCCTCCCTCTCTTCTCCACCTACCCCCAGGCTGCAAACAATGTTGTAGATTGGCTTTCTACTCTTATGCATAGGAGGTTCTTGAAATCCTCATCACCATTTGTTGTGTATGGTGGATGTAGCACAACTCCCTGATCAGAAACACAGACGCATACACAAAGTTGGAGCCATGATGACTGACTTTGTCTTGCAGAAGAAGAGAGAAACATGGTGTATACACTGTATAACAGAGTCAACATAAGCAACTGCTTAAAGAACTATAATTGCAAAGTCACATAAACAGATTCAGCTCTCTGCTCAGTACATTCAAATATATCACAGGGAGTCCCTTTAGAAATATTCTAAAGTAAAATGGGGGATAGAGAGAATCTAGTGTCTACATGGAGGGAAAGGGTGTTGGACAGAAGTTTACCTTTGCAAATATACTAAATCATCCATGATTTCTGTGGATTGTGTTTATAGGCCAATTTTTCCTACAGCCCTACTATTAAACATCCAACTTGTATTTTTCTGGTACTGTGAATAATGCAGATTGATCAGGTTACTAAGTGTATTTAGAGCAGCACTTCAGCACCCACTTAGTTCTGTGCCAGCAAAGCCCACATATATTGCTCTGGACAGGCAAAAGGAAATATCTCCCCTGAAATTATTTGCTTTCTTTGCTAAAATCCATACTAGTCTGAACCTTTTACAGCTGGTGAGCTGTGTCAGAATGAAACTAATATTACGAATTGTTTAAAGAACTCAGACATTCTGAAGTACAGACACACTGCAATGAATATGCACAATGCAACTTATTCATTATTTATGGGTTTAGTTTAATAATATTTCAAATGCTGCATTATAGGTTTTCCCCTATAAGCATGAAACCCTACTTTTGCAATCAGCATGGAAAATAAATTTGCTTTTATTTATGACACACATTTGCAGCATAATTGGCATCTCTGTTTCTATTTTCCACTATGTTTTAAAAAGCAGTCAGAGCTGTGCTCATTTTGTTTTAGTGACACAGACAAATAACAGTCAGTAAATTAGAATGTTGAACTTTATATGAAATAATGGTCCTGATTTTATTTCCAGTAATTGTATGTCCCTGATTACCATAGTATCTAAGCACCTCAGTGTCTTTAATTTATTTATCCTCATAGCACTCCTGTGCGGTAGGGAAGTGTTATTATGGGGAAATGAGGTACAAAGAGACTAGGCCACACAGGAAGTCTGTGGCAGAATACGGAATTGCACTGTGTCCCGAACCAGTGCCTAACCACCAGTGCCTAACACTTCCTCACACTTCTTCTCACTTCCTGCTTTGCTGGTTTCACTGACAGAGTCGGATTTTCCAGTCCATTAAGGCAACTTTGTGCTAGTTATGCCCAACTCAACCAGAGTGACGAGTGGCAGCTGCCTACAGCCCCCTTATTCAGGGCCACTCAGCTCTGGTATAAGTTAAAGCAGGAGGGGTTCTGATCTAAAGAACACTGCAGGTGCTGCTGACATAAGGTTCCTTATGCCAACAGAGGATTGATCATAACTCTGACATCCACCCCCATCCTACCTCCAAAATGCACCCTCTTCCCTCTTACATCAGGAGTGAGTGAGGGTATGTGATCTGTGAATGACAAACATGGGTCAATGAGGATGGTTATCCACCGGTGCCTTTGCTGAGGTGTTTATCCCATCTTTCTTTACAGAATGCAATATATTCCACCATTTATGTTTCATTTACTGCACCCAACAGCAGTAAACTCAGCTAAAATACACCCCTAAATCTCGCTTTCCTGTATTCTTTATTTTATTGGGCAAACAATTTCCTCATGCTCTGGTGTTAATGAGGGAACTGATTCATTTGCTTCTGGGGCACTGATAGCATTCCACACAAAGTGGAGAGAAATGATAAACAAGCTTTCAATGTGCTTCCTCATTTTACCTGTTGTCTCCCTGCAAGTAAATGCCACAAATTGTATGTGGTGCACAGTTGGTGCCTAGAGGGCTTTGACTTTTTTGGCTGGGTAGAATCCAAGTACTGTGATAAGTAGGTCTAGCTGTCTCTATGAGCAGACTGTTTCATCATACCATGAGTGCCTATGACAGCCATTTACAAAATAGTTATGTCATCTTGTATGTATGAGGATTACACAAGTTTCATGAATACCTGTAATGCTTGGCTGTAAAGTGATCATAGATATTCACATGCTTAAAATGTGGAAATTATCCCTAGCTTTCGCCACCATTTGTCTCTTACATGCATTCATTTGTAACTGACTGCTTCTGGACACTCACTCAACATCACAAAAGACACTTGAGGAACTGGTGCTGTTGACATTTTGAGCTGTTTAGTGATGAAGGGGACAAGACTCTTCCTGGGAGATGAGACATACATCTATCAACTGTACATCCCAGCACTGAGGATGGCAGATGAACAGTATGTTACCAGACTCAGGGAAGTATAATCCTGGTTTAGTGTCACTTGATCTAGAAAAGTGCTTCAATCAACATTAGGCTCTCCTTTGTCTGTAGAGACTAGTATGGATTTCTGTCTGTTATAACAGGTGAATCTTCTCATTGAGCTATAGGGAATATGTCACATGTCACAGTCATCTATATCCAGAACACTTATCAGATTTTGATTGGCACTGTTGAAGTACAGGAGGGAGTTCATACACTTCCCAAGAACTTCTGTCAAACAACAGAAACATAAGACAGTTTTCAGTGTCATTGCTGAGTTCTCTAATATACTAGTCCCCCCCCCCCCCATTGATGATAATGTGGTAATACAGGCTAAGTAGTCGGTATTTATTTTGCTGGCTAGTAAGCTTCCAGATCCCATTCTGTATGTTCCATTATTGAAAGTGGCAGTACCTATCCATTGGTGCCATATTTATGATTTACAGAGCACAAACAATGTGTTAGGTGCTTTGAAGACAAAGCCCCTGACCCAGGGAGTTTACAATCCCACTTCCTTAATTGCACCCAAAGTATGATTCTGAAGTGGCATGCAATTTAGCATGCAAAAGGACTAATAAATGTTAGAGACTTAACTTTGGCAGCCTTAAAAGGAGACATGTTTGTTTACAGCCTGTGGCCCTTGATATAGTGTGCCAGCTGCCTCACCCACCATGCAAATAAGCATTTTGGGCTGTATAAGTAGGAGTAATGGTCTTAAGTTGCAGTGGGGGAGGTTTAGGTTGGATATTAGGAAAAACTATTTCACTAGGAAGGTGGTGAAGCACTGGAATGGGTTACCTAGGGAGGTGGTGGAATCTCCTTCCTTAGAGGTTTTTATGGTCAGGCTTGACAAAGCCCTGACTGGGATGCTGTAGTTGGGGATTAGTCCTGCTTTGAGCAGGGGGTTGGACTAGATGACCTCCTGAGGTCCCTTCCAACCTTGATATTCTATGAGAAGAGAGAGAAGGATCTGACCATGAAGAGAGGGAGGGAGGGAGGGGTGTGTGTGTGCGTGTGTGTGTATGTGTGTGTGTGTGTGTGTGTGTGTAAAAAGAGGGAGAAAAATGGTCTGGAATGAAGTGGTTGTAAAAGCCATGCTCATCAGACTAGGCTGGTTAATTTATTATGAACATCCTTGGCATATGCTTTAGATACAAGGGACAACTGACAGCCCCATGCTTGGATGCCTTGTACCAGCCTTTAGGGGGAAAATGTGAATAAACTTGAAAACATTGATGTGATATTTAGCAATGTCATGAGTAATTAGACACTTCCACCATAATCTCAGTTTCATTTACCTGTGATGGACAACTCTGTAGAGGAAAGGACATAATTTTCACTCCATTCATCTGAAGAAGTGGGTTTTTTACCCACAAAAGCTTATGCCCAAATAAATCTGTTAGTCTTTAAGGTGCCACCGGACTCCTTGTTGTTTTTAATCAATATATTAGTGGCTTCATTTGTTCCAGTAAACGTCCTTACTCTGTCATTCTTCCACTTAATCTTCTTGCAGCAAAGGTTTCAAACTGAAAGAGATGAATCATTTAATAATTCAGTTTTATGTATGTTTATAGTTTATGTATGTTTTCAAAAAGTATACACACACACACGCACACACACACACACACACACACACACTAATGGTGTCCGAAATTCTGACTGGAGATATATTCTCATGGCTGGATTGATTATCCATGGAAGGTAAGATTGAAATATCTGTTGTTTCCTCACTTGCTTCCCTCATCTACCTGGTGCTGAAGTGTATTCTCCATCACTGGCAATTTTTAAATCAAGTTTTCCTAAGAGACATGCTCTAGTTCAAACAGAAATTAATTTTGGGGACAATTGTATGGCCTGTGTTATGCAGGAGGTCAGACTGGAGGATCATTGTGGTCCCTTCTGCCCTTAGAATCTATTAATCTATGAAACCTGGAACATTAGTCAAAGAACTCAGTGCAGTGGAACCTCTGCTGATAAATCTGTATGATTTCCAAAGGACTGAAGGCCCTGCCATCCACCAGTGATTCCATCACAATTGGCCTCCCACCAAGCCTTAGCTGGCATCTCCACCGACTGGTCAGCAAGGCTGGAGAACTGCCGGAGTATAGACTGTGTGGTAGCTTTCCCCCCTTTTTAAATGGAAGGTTATTTATGGAAAGAGTTTACATGTTATGTGGTTTGAAGAAGTAGTCAGCATAGGTAGAACTCTGCTGTGGCATAACACATCCACTTTGGCTAGACTCATAGCCTCTTTCTGACTTTAGCAACTGGATCACTAAAAATAGATGGAACTGTCAATTCACTTGTTTTCCAGCTATGAGAGATTTCTATGGAAGTTAACAAGGGTTCAGTGTTAGAGCTGTGCTGTAATCTCAGGTGAATTTTGTGTTTTCTTTCTCTTCTTCTAAATCTGGCCACTTTAGCTCAGAGAAAATATAATTTCATTACTAGGTGTTGATTCCCCAGATTCCCCCATCAAGTTTATCTCATGCCTGAATCAAGTCTTAGAGTTCTACTGAGAATCCAGGAGAGAAATATCAATATATTTGCATTGTGTTCATTTTGTATAGCAATGATAGTGCTCTTTCTAATTTGGCCCCGAGTCTCTAATATGAACCAAAATATAGTGCTACACACATGCACAAACATGCTTTCACAATTACCCCATGCCCTAGAGAATACTGTATTACATTCCACTGGATGATGACATTCAAAACTGCAGTGCAGTTTCAAAGCAGAATGGCTTAAATGCCACCTTAAAAATAAAGTGATATTAAGACTTATCACCCTATATTTAAGATGGGGGGGGGGGGAAACGGTCAACCTGGCCTGGTGGCTTCTCTGTTTGGCTCCCTGCATCATTAATATCAAATTCCACATGTTTTGCAATATAGAGTTAACTGGGTACCAAGTTCTGTGGATATTATGGTGCATGCTCACTGTTGGAATGCCTCTTCATGCTAGGATTTGCCATTGCAGAGGTTCTTTGAGCCTCATGCCTTTGTTGTCTGGTGTTCTAGCTTTATTGCAGCCTGCAGCTTCTGTGTCCTGGTCCTCCAGCCAGGTCACCTTTGAAAACCAGTCCCCTTCTGGGGTAACAGAGGAGTCTAAACAGGACAAGTTCAAAAACCTATGACCTTTATGTCAAGCTCTTGGTCCCCTTTTGAGACTTTGTCAGTATTTGCCTCTCATTCCTGAGGATCATACGGTCTCTTCTGTTGAGGAAGAGGTAGGGGTACCAAGGCTCACCTTCTCCTCTGGATTCCAGCCCAGGGACCTTTTTTAGGCAGTTGAGGACAGCTTCTTTCAAACCCTTGCTGCCCCTACTTTTCCTTGTTCATCATCTCTGGACAGATTCCATTGTTCCTGTGCTGGTTGACTCATATGGCTCCTTCTCAATCACCTACTGAGGCACTTCTTCAAATCCACTCCCAGCCTTTTTAGCCACTAGGTTGTGCTTCATGAAGTTACCACATCTCTCTGTAGAGCAGGAGTCCTCAGCCCTGACTCCTAGAACTGGGCTGCAACTCAGGCGGTGACTCCATCTCTCCTTAAGGCAGGAGATCCCCCAGCATCTTTCCTGTAGCTGGATTCTCATTCAGGCCCACAGCCAGTTCCTCCTCTAGCTGTCCCTTTTTCTATCAATCAGCCCTTCAACTTTTAGGCTTGGAGAATTTAGCAGGTAGTTCATCTCTTACTGTTGCATATCCCTACTATGAGGGACAAGGCAGCATATTTGTAAGGCCCTTAATTTTCAGTTTACCAATTTTTACCAAAAATTTCCTGGGTTTCACAAAAAGCTTTTAGGCAGTTTGTACCGATTTTCACCTGAATCTTGGACCACTCAAGTACATCAAAATACAGATTATGTGAAGAAAATCCTGTACATGAACCATGCTGCTTCCCACATCCCTAGTGCCCTGCCTGGCTCAGCTGATGTTAAGAGTATATTTTCTAAATTCAACTACATCCAAGACTTCAGAAGAACAAGCCTTAGAAAAGACACTTTGAAAAAATTGCTGAGAGCCTATGCTACCCAAGACTTTTGAAATTTCCACTAAAGCCCATTATATCAACTGTAACAGTAAACTATTTTAAAGCTGTTTTTAAAAGAAAATAAAAAAATAAACCACTGTATTAAATTGCTTTTATTTTCAGTGCTCTTGCTTTTCTCTTTGATTTTTTTTCTGTCCTCCTGTCCCCCAATATTAACCCCGAAAACTGGGAAGTTTATTTTTTGCACTGATGGTTTACTTTTTTAAAATTTTGCAACAGAAACTGATACATTCCTGGGACATTTTAAGCAAAATAAAAACTGGAAATGAAGAGCTTTACATATATGCTAGTCCCCTTTCCTAGCTCAACCCCAATTGGCTGGGTGAGAGGGGAACCTTGCCCAACCCATTTTGCAAGGCTCCCGCATCCCAAGTCCAAAGAACAGCAACAAGTTCTCCCCCAAGTACTACTTACCCCCAGGACCACTTCCTCTCTACCCATATCTCCTGTTTTCTAGTTTCTGATCTACATCAGATTTACAACTCTTAAAGGGCCATGACTGTGAGACAGGGGTGAGCTGACCCCTGCACCTTAATGTCCTTAATAAGCAGCCTAACTCTATCACATTGGAGTACAGGGCTATGTAGTTCATGTGGATGAAGAGTTGCCTGAGTCTTAATTTGTTTTTGACAAATGCGCATTGGGCTGCAGGCACACAGGTAACACTGAATTTAGTGGGAATTTTATATGCAATCCAGAGCAAAATTTCTCCCTTTTTATTCCTATAACTGTGGATGTTGTCCTTGGATTAACCAGTCCATATGGTATATGTGTTGGGTCTGCCTTGGAAATCCCATGTACATCAATTCTGAAAATAAGTTTATCATCCTTTGCTGGCTGCAATTGGTCCCTGGAACACTACCAAAGCACTTACTTTACCAAATATTCAGATGCCCTTCCAAATTGTATGACAACTGGGGAAACTGATTTCCATTAATTTAGGACAACATATATTTTTTAATTCAGAATATATTTGTTTTAAACTGATTTGGTTTCCATTTTACTAAAACAAGATGAGAAGTCTTAAGATCGCACATATTGAAGTATGTTTAGTTTAGTTTTCCATTGCTTAAATCTAGTTACAAATCCTCCAGTGTTACTTATTACAACCTCTTCAATGTGCATTGCAAGAAAAGTAATCCTGCTCCCATGTCTGTATTTTCATATCAGTGTTCAAATCATACTGCAGTGTTTAAGCTCTGCACTTGTTTTCACTCATTAAGTAAGGTAAGAAAACTGTTTAAAAAGTCACATTCTGATAGGGAGGTAGTGTGTGTAGCAATCAGAGTAGGGAACTGGAAGCTGTGTTCTGTTTATGCCTCTGTCACTGATTCACTGTCACTTAACCTTAGTATGCCTAGGTTTTCCATGTTTAAAATTAGGATAATACATTCAGATCCTCACATAAAAGATACTACTACACAAATCCATATTATTTATTACAATAGTCAGCAAAAGTTTAGAATAGGCAAATATAGTGACCGCTAAGACACTAAGTCAGTTTAGTTCCTGCATACATAATTCTAAAATTTAGTCTCCTGATTCATTGGCCTTATTTACTAAATGTCATCTTAAAATTGAACTTTGATGTACCAATGACACAATTGTGAAACACATCAGTGACTAGTAACACAGATTTGCACAGCTGGGAGTGTAATATACAGCAAGTTTGCTGTTACTTTGATAGTCCAAACCTTCATGGATTGCAGCCTTTCCTGTATTAATTTTAGAGGCTTACTTACAACTAGTGGTGCAGAGTATCTTTTGCAGCACTTTGAGGTTTCTAGCTTTTTTGTGTGATGATTTTGCTACAGATTCAATTAAAAGGAAAAACTCTAAATCAGAGCCTCCTTAATGCTATTATCTCTTGAGAAATGGCCCTAATTTACTTAAATAATGCTTTCTTCTTTCCAGGTTTACAGTACAGGTCTGTATGATTAGCACAATTCTCTGGCTAAAAACCTGAAATACATACTCATATAAACCAAGCATCCCAAGTAGCTGTCTCTTGAGGTAAGAGTGTTTTGTCACATGCTTTTACTTTTTGTTGACACTTGACAAATGATCTTGCTTATGTTAAATTCATTACATTTGCTCAAATTTACAGTATGGAAGCAACGGAGATTATAGTCAAACAGTCAAAAAGTAATAACTTTTGATAAATACAAAGTAATGCACATTGGAAAACATAATCCTGACTACATACAAAATGTGGGAGACTAAATTAGTTGTTACCATCCAAGAAAGAGATCTTGGAGTCATTGTGTATAGTTCTCTGAAAATATCTACTTAATGTGCACAGGCAGTCAAAATAGCTAACAGAATGTTAGGAACAATCAGGAAAGGGATAAATAATAAGACAGTAAATATAATAATGCCTCCATATAAATCCATGGTATGCCCATACCTTGAATACTGCATACAGTTCTGGTCGACCTATCTCAAATTATATAAGAAATAGAAAAGGTACAGGAAAAGAGCAACAAAAATGATTAGGGGTATGGAACAGCTTCCAGATGAGGAGAGATTAAAAACAGTGGGACTGTTCATTTTAGAAAAGAGGCAACTAAGGGGGCATATGATAGAGGACTATAAATTCATGAGTGGTGTGGAGAAAATAAATAAGGAAGTGTTGCTTACCCCTTCATATAACACAAGAACCAGGGTCATCCAACTAAATTAATAGGCAACAGGTTGAAAACAAACATAAGGAAGTACTTCTTCACACAATGCACAGTCAGCCTATGGAACTCATTGCCAGGGGATGTTGTGAAGGCCAAAAATATAACTGGGTTAAAAAAAGAATTGGACCTATCATCCATGAACTTATCTATCAATGGCTATTAGTCAAGATGGTTAAGGACACAGCCCCATGCTCTGGCTGCCCCTAAACCTCTGACTGCTAGATGCTGGGACTGGATGACAGGGGATGGATCACTCGATAAGTTGCCCTGTTTTGTTCATTCTCTCTGAAGCATCTGACACCGGCCACTGTCAGAAGACAGGATACTGGACTAGATGGTGTGACCCCGTCTTGCCATTCTTATGTTCTTAACTTGTTTACTCTAAAAGTTTTTAAGGTCATTTAAATGTGAGTTTATATACAATTTATATTAAGAACAAAAGTATTTTGGAAAAAAAATCTTCTTTATAAATTTTTGCAGCTTTAAAAGTCTGTCTGTGGGAAGGAGATATCGTCCCTTTTCTTAACCCTGTACCAGATAGAGCTCTTCTCGTGAACTTTATTAGTAGTATGGACAACCCTGTTATTCCTAACGTTAAAGATCAGCAGCAGAGCTGGTTGAAAAATAAGTTCTGCTATATTGCTAGGTTTTTTTGTTTTGTTTTTTAATATTTCATGTCTTCTTTCTCTCAAGGTTAAATTCCAGTTGTTTATTTCCACAGTTTAATTTCTATTGCTATATTTCTGATTACAACAGCAATTCTGTAATAAAGATTAAACATTTCTTATACAATGTTGTGGTATTCTGCTCAGGACACCCAGAACTGTGATCCACTCTGTTACCCCACTGACTCAGCCAGAGTGAACTTTGCTGGAGATTAGACTGTGTGTCAGCTCTCTGCCACACCAATCTGCCTGCTTCACCAGCAAACTCCTCAAGACTCTGCCAGTCAAACCTTCCCAGTAACAATAGGTGAATCCCAGTTCTCAAATTCCCTGATACGTCTATCTGCAGTGTCCAGTCCCTCTCACTGGACACTCACAAAAATTAAGTTTACTGCCTCCAAAAAGACAGGCTACATACCAGCCTGTTAGTTTAGATGTGGACTCCCACTTTAATTCAGTAAAATAGTACTGAAATTAGTAAAACTAAGAATAAGTTTATTAACAAAGAACAAAATTTTAAAGTTATACTAAGCAACAAAAAAAAAGAGAGAGAAAACTATGGTTACAAACAAACAAAACATCCTTTCTAGTGACTAAAACTTAACTTTAGCAGGTTACAATCCTTGCCTAAACAGTTTTCTCTCTTACACCAAGTTACCAGCATCTCTAGCCCGCCAGGCTAGGAGATCCAACTTTCACAGGTTCAGAGGGTTCTGTACCCAATGTTTCCTATGTGATGGATAACTCAATTTTTTTGCTCCCCTCATATTACCCAAAGTCCATAGTCTCAAGAGCCCGGAAGGATTCCTGGGATGCAGTGTTCCCCAGCATATGTACTAAGTTGTCTCCTCTGCCATTTGTTAGCTTGATGGCTCTGTTTACCTTCTATGTAAATGTACTTTCATTGTCCTCTGCCTGTAATCAAGCCAGTCAGAGATAAATCCACACTTCTTGTCAGACTTGGTGTATGCCCTGCCTCCCAAAGATGTTTTAAAGAACTTATTTCCAGTACACACATATTACTCTTTGTACACAACCTACACATAGATCCCACAATGATTTTTGTGACTTGCTTGTCCCCAGCTTACATATGATACCTAGTATGACACCTTTTAGATACGTTATGACAACAGTGTATTGGAGGTAGTGAATGTGTCAGGTCTGATAGGAATTACAGTATGCTGGGCCCTCTGCCATTTGTCATTGAGGGGCTCTGAGGGTCATACATGTTAAGCCTATTGAAGGAAAAACCCTCTGAACTGCTCAAAGGCAAGCTTTTATTCAGAGCTCATTATAAAATAGGAAAGTTTTGTTCCCTTTACAGAGGCAGTGTTGCTGAAACATTTTAGTGGAACGACAGTGAACAAAGGAAGACCTTTTTATGCAGTGTGAGAGCAGTGACACAAAGAGAAATAGTTCAGTGTTCGGTGTATGGTGCTGGCATGTGGTAAAATAGCTTTTCACTTTGTTAGCAGAAAGGGCAGCATAAAGCAGTGATATCCCAATAGAGGAGCAAATCTGCTGTGTGCTTCTATTAATGGAGTATTTTTTACTACCTAAGATAAAAAGAGACAACATAATTGCTAACATTCTGCTTGTTTTGTTTTATTTTTAATCCAACCTTTCTTCTACATTAAACTGTCCCTCAACATGATTATTGCCGTAACATGACAATAACTCACCAGCAGTGCTGAAAATGTAATTGCTTTGCAGATAAGAGATAAAGAACAGTTTAGCCGTTTTGATAGAAAGCAAAATGTACCTCTAGTATGTTACCAACACACCATTTACTCACCACTAGTATATTTAGCCTACCTAAATTTCCCCAGCAATTTCAAATGCATACATTATTTTCAATGTCTGTATTAAACTGATGCATACATTTAGGTATACATGTTTTCCCATTTTTTTCAGTGAAGAGTTATGACTGGGAAATACATCACAGTATAATGACTGCATTTACGGAGGTGATGGTAAACTTGCTACACTCATTGAATTCACATTAGGGAAAATGGGAGATGCCCCTCCCATTGAGATTATAAAATTATTGCTCTTTAGTTGTTACTGTACGTTAAATGCATTATTTTTAGATGTGCAGAATTTCAAACCTACTTTACCTTTCAACTCTCATGGCCCAATGTAGAATATGCTGTGGGAGTAAAAATGCCAAAATGAGAGACACCAGAAAAGTAGTAGTGCAGGAAGCTTAAAATAATGTGGGATTCATTTCTTTAGCATAAATGACACTTTTATAATTCTTATTTCATGATTCAGCAATTACAATATATAAAGAATTTACAACAGTACACATAAAATAGTAGTAGGTATATTTGTGAAGGAAATACACTGAAGTCTGTCTGAAGATTGTAATGAGGGATGGGTGAATATAAGAACTAGAATATTTTTTTTCTTTGAAGTACTTTAAGACTTTAACTAGACTGAATTTCTTCTCTACAGTCTCCCCATAGGCCTCTACTTTCCTGACTCCCATTACCTGTCTTCCTCCCCTTCTCCTGACAACTCTCAGTTCTTTCCCCAAAGCTGATCTCTCCATACAAATCCTATGTTTTATTACCGCCACAAGAATGTGGCTGTCCACTGCCCAGTCCTTCAATTTTTTCCTTTTCCTCCTTTTAAAGATGTGTCCTGGGTGCCACATTTGTTTCTCATGTACAATTTGGTTTGAGGTTTTTCACACATCGGTGCGTGCCAGAACTGTGTGTAGAGATGCCAGAGTCTAGGAAATAAACCATTGGGCCTCACAGTGCATCTTTAAATTATACATTACTCAGAATCTGATCACAGGGGGATCAGTGGATTACATGGGCGAGGCTGAGAATTCTGTAGGTTTGGTAATTAATATTATAATCATCTGAATCTTTAGACATTTGTTTATGGAATTTGCCATTCACTGTTTGAGAGGTATACTTCATTGTATTACAATACTGAGATATACACAGGGTGCATATACATGCCATTTTTAAAGGAAACTATCAAACCCCACAAAGTGTATTAAATGAAGAATTACTATTTTATTGAGTTGTCAACATCTTAGAGTTAGTTCATAAATAGCAAAAGCAAAAATGCTTTCCCCCCCCCCTTTTATTTACAATGTATGTAATCAAGGTAATGTGAATTTGAATCTCAGCAGGAGATTCATAATAGCACTGTGGTGGGGGAAATGAAAGGGAGGGGGGTCAGGAGTCTACATACAAAAGAATGCTGCCCTTGAGATAAAAGTATGTATTCTTCAAAGATCCAAGTTAGGATTCGGAAACAAAAAAACATTAAACACTTTTGCCTGAGTTGATCTGGTTTTGTTTCACCAGTGCTTTACCTAAAGTTTGTTAAATTGAATAAATGAAAGCTAGGCTGGATTTGTATAAAAAAAATGAAAAGTTATAGATAATTAAACACATTCATGTGTGTGGGGATGTGCACAGGTGCATGTATCTTTAATACATTAAAAACTATATTAAAATGTTAAGAATACAAAGACAAGCCTTCAGAAGTTAGGAAAGGACAGAATTAAGCTTGCCAATGCAACCTATTCCACATATGCATCGTGATTATCTTGCCCAACATCACATAGCAATTAGATAGCAGAGTCGAGGACAGAATCCATCTCTTATGGGACACAGTCCAGTGCTTTAAAACACAACAGAACGGCTTCTCTCTTATTTCAACCCTGTCCCTTATTCACCATCCATCCTGTGCACTGAATGATGCAGGAATCCTATATGAAAAATAATATGTGATCCTGTAACCAAAAATTATTTAATATAAAATGGTCAGAATTAAGGTTGTCTGGGCAAAAGGTCCACGGTTATCATTTCTATTAATTGTGAGTGAAGGAAATGTGCTTCCACTCATTGGCAGAAAAAGATTAAACTAGTTTAAATTGCATTGGTGTGTGGTGCATCATGTGTTGAATCCACTGGGGAAATTAAAAGCAAAATACACATCTTAATTTAAACCATACATGGGTGTGGTAAAGGTGCATTGGCAATACTGCATATAACTGAAAATGCTATTCCAATTTTTTAAAGACATGTCTTGTCCCTTCTGCTGGTGGATTTTTGTTTGTTTTGGATTTTTTGTTTTTGTTTTTTGTTATTGTTTTGTTCCTTCAAAGGGAAATTGTGGTTTTTATTTAAATGAATGTTTGTGAATACTTTTTGCAGC
Source organism: Emys orbicularis (assembly GCF_028017835.1). Classification (NCBI taxonomy): domain Eukaryota; kingdom Metazoa; phylum Chordata; order Testudines; family Emydidae; genus Emys; species Emys orbicularis. Next base: position 75,451,305 of record NC_088688.1, on the reverse strand, counting down.
ATTCACCCAAATGTAACTGTGGTACAAGTGATCACATTATGCAGTAAGCAAGATCAATATCCAAGAGTAGAAAGGTGTTCAATTTCAGGTATTGAGGGCACAGACTGTCAAAGATGCCAAGAATTTGGCAAATGTTACTGCTTCTCCAATACAGTCAGTAGGCTATAGGAAATTTCCAATGTGCACATAGCATAATGTGAGGTTGTCAAATGACACAGGTCAGGAGGAAGGAATATACCTGCCTTTTACTGAAGTGAACTTAAAGGAAAACAATTTCCAGTATGTCATTTTGCTTCCCTTGGACCTTGCTGATTCAGGGAGACATGTACAATTCTGGAATGATCTTGGTAGAGAAGTACATACTGCTATTTTAGTTGTTCCATGTGCTATTAACTGCATATGAAACATTACTTAAACTGGAACAGACCCCTCTCATCGAATGATGGACTCACAATTTTTGGACCTTCGTATACAAGGTAGATTTGCTGTTTGGAACAAACTCACCCTGAATACCATTGGTGTCCTGTCACATTAACTGAACCAATACAACATTTCCATGGCAGGATTCTGCTAGACCTGTTGGAGCAGCATGGGCAAGATGCTATCATTGTCTATGGTCAGGCCCTCGTGTTGAGGACGGCAGCTGTGTCAGCATTTACAGTGTTGCCTTGGCCTTGTCAAGGAATGCTTGTAAAGCCCTGATAAAATGGTCTCCCATCTCTGAACATATTGTGGTCACAAGACTTTCTCATAGGCATCCTTGCTTATGCACTCACTAACCTCACCAACGAGGAACAACATGCATGAGCCATGTATGACATCAGCAGTGTATCTGCTCACATTATCTTTGTGCTATGCAATACCAATGGCATGCTGAGAGATGATGCTAGAATAGCTTGATCAGAAATAATTGTACACATTAAAAGCCAGTTTATGGAACAAATCTTTGTTTGCCAAAGAGGGACATGGTTACATATTGAATATTGAGGCAGAATGTTCTTGCCATCTACTCAGACACTTTCAGGAGCTTCTTAACAGCCCCATCAGAGCTGCAGATCTGCAGCTCCAGCAGGATGCAAAGATTCCAGTGACCACACCTCCACATAACATAGAGGATGTCACTTTTGGAGGCTTGAAGCACAGCCTGTAATCTCAAGAATGGCCCTGCTGCTAGTATTTGTGGTACAGATGCTGAGTTGGACCAAGGATGATGGTCATTCCATCTTGAAGTAGATGACCCATATTATCAACCAAGTATGGCTTCATGGGAAACTACCTGATGCCTGGTGACATGGGATTATTTCCCCATTTTGGAAAGGGAAAGGCAATGCTCTGGTGTGTTCCAATCATTGCAGCATCTCTTTTCTTTCCATTACAAGCAAACTATTCACACTGGTTCTTCATGAGCAGGGGCGGGCAAACTTTTTGGCCTGAGGGCCGCATCGGGTTTCAGAAATTGTATGGAGGGCCCGTTAGGGGAGGCTGTGCCTCCCCAAACAGCCAGGCATGGCCCGGCCCCTGCCCCCTATCCCGCTCACCCCCTGACGGCCCCCTGGGACTCCTGCCCCATCCACCCCCCCTGCTGTCTGTCCCCTGACTGCCCCCAGACCCCCCACCCCAACTGACCCCCGCCACCCCATTCAACCCCCCTCTCCTTCCTGACTGCCCCCTGGGACCCCTGCCCCATCCAACAACCTCTTCTCTCTGACTGCCCCCAGACCCCCTACCCCTAACTGCCCCCCACCACCCCATCCAACCCCCCCTCTCCTTCCTGACTGCCCCCCCTCCAGGACCCCTGCCCCATCCAACCACCCCTTCTCCCTGACCGCCCCCGAAATCCCCTGCCCTCTATCCAACCCCCCTGTTCCCCGGTGCCTGCCCCCTTACCATGCTACCTGGAGCACCGGTGGCTGGCGGCGTGGCTGCACCAGGACAGGCAGCTGCGCTGCCCAGCTGGAGCCAGCCATGCACCGCGCAACACAGGGCACCGGGTCAGGCCGGGCTCTGCAGCTGCCCTACCCAGGAGCTTGCAGCCCCGCTGACCAGAGCATTGCGCCAGCGGCACAGTGAGCTGAGGCTGTGGGGGAGGGGGACAGCAGGGGAGGGGCCAGAGGCTAGCCTCCTGGGCCAGGAGCTCATGGGCCTGGCAGAATATAGTTTACCCACCTCTGTTCATGAGCATATAAAGACCACCTTAAGGAATCTATGCCATCTACAGCAAGCTGTGTTTATGCCCAGCCAATCAACCATAGAGAAGATTTTTACCATTAGACAAGTTATTTAAAAAAGCCCAAGAGTTTCAGGAAAAATGACGTGTATGGAACCTTTATTGATTTAAAAGTTGCCTTTGACTATGTTGATCATTACTCCCCTTTGGCTCTGCCTGAAACCTTCTCATAGAAATGCATCACTGAAGTGAGAGCTTTCTCCACTTAGGTACTAGAATGTCCAACTGGTTTGAGTGCAACAGCTGCATCTGTCAAGGGTGCATGGCTGCCCCTGATCTGTACAACACTGTTATTGATTGAAAGACGGAAGCTGTCACTAGCTTCATAGCATGGGAGCAGTACTTCATGACTTCTGCATAACAGACCTGGAATATGCATATAACAGGTATATTCACATACTCACGAACTAATCTCATCAATGCCTTGAATATATTTATGAAAGAAGCAAGTAAGCTTCAAGTCAATTTGAAGAAGACTAAATTGATGAAAGTGACTGATGAGCCTCTTCTCCTACCCATCATAAATCCATGGACAAGAAGTTTAAATTCATCAACTCAGTTGAATATCTTGGCTCTGTTGTCACCAAAGAGGGAGATGACATGAAACATCAAATCAGCAAGGCCATGGATGTTAAGCACACTCTTTGGAAGCCTCTGTGAGGTCAACTTCACATACTTACTCAAACTAAGATGCATATCTATCAAGCAGCAGTGACTTGGGTCTTCTTGTATGGCTCTGAAACCTGGGCCACCATAGAGATGCAAATGCACCAGCTGGATGCTTTTGACATGAAAATAGCAATGACATAATGAAGGCATATGGTGGGTTCATCATGTTACAAATGAGGTCAGACATTGGACCAATCACCCTCCAATATCTTCCCAAATGGTTCAGGTGCCTGGCCATCTGCTCCATATGCTGGAATCCATACCAGCCTGCCAGCTTTATGCATTCAATCCAATAAAAGCTGATTGGAGAAGACTACACAGACAGCCTCACAGATGTTGGAAGGATGTCATGGCTTCCAACCTCTCTCGCCTCAGCCTTCATATAGAGCAGGCCAAAACATTCCAGAGAGCCTGGTCTCCTGTCATATGGGTGATTCAAAGTGTGCACGCTATCCTCCATGAGTAGGAGAATTAACTAATGAATTAATAGTCCAGAAAACCAAGAATGGTTCATGCCACACACCCAACCTCCTTGACCTATTCGTAACTGAGAATGAACTCTTCCTTGTGACCTTTCTCTTATGTACTACTGGAGTCTGTTGCACATGGAACAGCTGTTTCTCCCACTCTGTTGCACTGTTATTTTAAGGCTCTGTCTTTGAGCAGATGTTCTTGGGCATAAAAACTAGAGGACGTAAAATACACAAACAACAGGCTGTCTTGGATATAGACAGAAGACAAATGCCACACAATTGTAGTCAGGGCCGGTGCAAGGATATTTTGCGCCCTAGGCAAAACTTCCACCTTGCGTCCCCCCCCCAAATAAATCACATACATTATACACAATACACGGTCACAGAGTAACATGTTATAATTTAGAATTTATGTTTCCGCGCTTTAAGTTTAGTAAATTTAGAAACAAGTTCCTCCAAGTCAATGCTGTGAGCAATGTCATGTTCCAGGGCCGCCCAGAGGATTCAGGGGGCCTGGGGCAAAGCAATTTTGGGGGCCCCTTCCATAAAAAAAAGTTGCAATACTATAGTAACATGTATTTGGAAATGTAAAAAATAACTAGTGAAATACATTCAAAAATTAATTTGTAATAATTTGAAAATACACTAAATATATTATTTAAAAGCATTAAAAGCTGTAATGGTATGTATACATTTGCAATTACATAATGGGCTGTTGCTGGGTGATGGTGATGGTTGGTACCAATGGGCTGTCGCTGCCTGGGGGTGGTGCTGCTGTTGCCCAGGGCTGGGTGGGGAGCTGGGCTCTGGGTTCAGGGGTGCCCGGCTCACAGGGGCTGGGCTCAGAGATTTGGGGAGATGGGGTCAGGGCGGTGTCCGGCTCAGAGGGGCTGGGCTCGGAGCTGGGGGTCAGGGCTGTGGGGAGGATGGGGTCGGGGGGGTTCCGGCTCAGAGGGGCTGGGCTCGGAGCTGGGGGGGGGATGGGGTCAGGGGTGCCCGGCTCAGAGGGGCTGGGCTCAGAGCTGGGGGTCAGGGCTGTGGGGGGGATGGGGTCGGGGGGTTTCCAGCTCAGAGGGGCTGGGCTCAGAGCTGGGGGTCAGGGCTGTGGGGGATGGGGTCGGGGGGTGCCCGGCCCCGGCCCCTTACCATGCCACTTACCCCCTCTCCCAGGAGCCTCCGACATACTCGTGGGGGCCCCTGCGGGGCCCGGGGCAAATTACCCCACTTGCCCCCCCCCCGGGAGGCCCTGAACTCAGATACTGGGCATGACAGAGGCTGGAGCAGGGAGAGGGGGACACTGGGGCAGCTCAGCTCTGCAGGCTGCCGTCCTCTCCAGCTGCCCATGCACAAGGGGAGCAGGAGCAGGGACCAGCCAAGGACCAAGGGGGCAGGAGCACAGGCACCTGAGGCCGAGCTGTGGGGAAGAGCTTACCTTGCCCAATGCACGGGCGTCGGGGTCCTCTTTCTTCCTTCGCTCCACCAGACTGCCGTCTGAGGCTCTTTTCTTCTCCGTGCTCCCCGCTGGGGCTGACCGTGGAGGCTGAGCCAGGAGGCAGCCGCCCCTTTCCTCCAGAAGCCCTGCTGTCCTGCCCGTCACCGGGCTTGTGCCACGTGCGCTAAGCAGAGCTGCGGAGCTCTTCCCAGCCGCCGGCGCCCCCACCGGCAATGAGAAGAATCGCATTGGGTGGAGCGGCCACTGCGCTGGGAGGGAGAGGGAGTCTGAGCCGCCGGTAGGCAGCCCAGGGGTTCCCCTGTGTCCGTGCACCGCCGGCAGCCCAGGGGTTCCCCTGTGTCCACGCACCGCCGGCAGCCCAGGGGTTCCCCTGTGTCCGCGCGGACACAGGGGAACCCCTGGACTGCCTGCCGGCGGCTCAGACTCCCTCTCCCTCCCAGCGCAGCGGCCGCTGGAACGATGTACAAAATAAATTGGGGGCGCAGCTTTTTGGCGCCCCCAAATCTTGGCACCCTAGGCAACCGCCTAGTTGGCCTAAATGGTAGCACCGGCCCTGATTGTGGTTAATCTCTTATGGGAAAAAGTTATTTAGGAATAGAAGGCCAGATTCACCAGTGTACTTGGGCCAATTAGCATCACTCTAATGTGAAGCAGCCCTAAGGCCAGCTTAACTGGCTAGGGCAATTTGTCTCATCCCATTCCCACTTCTGGCAGTCAGAGGTTTAGGGACACCCTGAGCAGGGGTTTGTGTCCCTGACCATCTTGCCTAATAGCCATCGATGGACCTATCCTCCATGAATTATTTTTTTAATCCATTTATACATTTGGCATTCACAGCATCCCCTAGCAATGAGTTTCTGTGAAGAAGTAATTCCTTTTGTTTGTTTTAAACCTGCTGCCTATTAATTTCATTGGGTGACCCTTGGTTCTTGTGTTATGGAAAGGGGGTAAACAACACTTCCTTATTCACTTTCTCCACACCATTCATGATTTTATAGACCCCTATCCTAGACCTCCTTAATTATCTTTCTTCTAAAATGAACAGTCCCACTCCCTTTAATCTCTGCTCATCAGGAAACTGATCCATACCCTTAATCATTCCTGTTGCCCTGTTCCCTATTTTTTCCAATTCTGATATCTCTGGGACAACCAGAACTGCACCCCACGCTTCCTTCTAACAGTGGGTCAGGATAGCATCTCGTCTCCCAGAATTTCTCCCCTCTGTTTATAGTTGGCAGGGAAATTCTGTCTCCAAGCGACCTTCCTGGCTCTGGGCCTGCTAGGCCCTCACTGGGGCTTCTGGCCTCCTCGGTGGACATCCAGTGAGAGGAAATAGAGGTGGAGGGGGCCCAGTCCCACCCTCTACTCCGGGCCCAACCCAGGGACCCTACAAGTAGCAGCCTCATGCCGCCAGTTCCCAAGAAAGCTACTATCTTCCCTAGGTTACTTCCCCAAGCCCCTTGGCTTATTGTCCCCCACTTTGCTTGGGCAGGGTTCCTCCCAACCCTCCTGCCAGGAGAGGGAGAACCCCTGGTCTCTGGTAGCTCTTCCTGGCATGGCAGCACCATAGCAAACACACGGCTCAGTCTAGCAGGGTCCTTTTCTTCAGGTCTTTGGACCTGGAAGGGTCCTTAGCTCCTGTTTAGGGTAGGGTTTCTCCCCAATCTCTATACCTGTGGGGTTTTTCTCTGGTCCTTGTCAGCTTCCACACCACTCAGCTCTCCAACAGCTCACCTCCACTCTCACAACGCCTATCACCCACCCTGACTGGCTGGGGGGAAGGCTTTTAACCCATTCTGGCAGGTTCTTAATTGGCTCCAGGTGTCCTAATTAACCTAATTAACCCCTGCTCAGTTACCAGGGGAAGAGTGACCTGCTTATCCTGAGACTAATATATCTTCCTTCATGCACTCTCCTGTTGCTGTCTGGTCTCTCTCTCTCTCTCTCTCTATATATATATATACACACACACACACACACACACACACACACACACGATCATTATATTTTCTGTCTTATTAGCTATTCCTTTCCTAATGCTTCCTAACATTGTTAGCTTTTTTGACTGCTGCTGCACACTGAGCAGATGTTTTCAGAAAACTATCCAAAATGACTCCAAGATCTGTTTCTTGAGTGATAACAGCTAATTTAGATCCCATCATTTTATATGTATAGTTCGGATTGTGTTTACCAATGCACATTACTTTGTATTAATCAACACTGAATTTAATCTGCCATTTCATTTCAAAATTTCTTTTCAATTTTGTGAGATCCCTTTGGTGAGAAGGTTCAGCAATGGGGTACGGGAGACCACCCTAGTCTTACCACCTACTGTCATACATTATGCCACAGTGTACCTCTGCAAATTTTGTGCTTGGATGTACTGAAGCTGCTTCATCTTTCTGAGATGAAGATGAAAACTTTTTGATTAGTTCAATAGATTAGTAAATACTGAAAAAGCATGTTGCTCCTCTTAATGTCAGACAATTTATTAAAATTATACACTAAATCAATGATCATTTTGCTACACCCTATAAACTAACAAACAGATATTCATTTCTTAACAATTTTTTTGTATTCCCGTAGTGCTTAGAAGCCCTAGTCATGGATCAGGACCCTCATGATGGGCGCTGTACAAACACAGAACTAAGATTGTCCCTGCCCCAAACTGCTCACAGACGTAGTACAAGACAAGAGATAACAAATGGATATAGAAGACACAGATGGGAGAGTACAATGGAGTGAGACATTTCTGGTCAGCATGACAGGCGGTAATATCAGCACACCAGCAACATAACCATTGTCAAGTTTTTTGCAGACATCACAGCAAAAGAGTTTTAAGAAAGGATTTGAAGCAGGATCATGAGGCAGTCCAAAGAGCTCCTCCTAGACTTGAGGGACAGCATGGCAGAAAGCATAAAGGTACTAGTTTGAAAATTTAACTAGTGGGCAATTGGAGATAGCCACTGACATTTTGATAGTGAATGAGATGTGATAGGTAGTGTGGGGATAAGCCATGAAGGCCTTTGGAAGTGAAGACAAACAACTTATGTTTGGTGTGATAGAAAGGGGGAAACCAGTGGAAGGACACTAAGAGAACAGTGACATGGTCAAAGCGACAGGCTAGGAGAATGATCTTTGCAGCAGCATTATGAATGTCAAGGCCAGATAAAAGATAATAAAAGCCTGGATGAGAGTTTTAGCGGTGTGGATGGGTAGGAAAGGCTGTATCTTACAGATATTATTCAGAAAGAATTCACAAGATTTAGACATAGCCTGGATGTGAAGGCCTAGATAGATCTGAATTGAAGGTAACACCCAAGTTACAGGCCTGAGTGACAGACAGGATGAAAAAAATCCAGATCCACCACAGAAGGTTTGAAGGTATGCTCCTGGCCCTACATATTGAGTTCCTTTAGTCTGGGAAGCATTTACTGCTACAGGCAGACCTCCCCAGTCACAGTTCCTGTTGGTGGCACTGGTGAACATGCTACCTGTGTCAAATTCCAGAAAAGGTTTGATATTTCAGTTTCCTTAAGAAAGCCTTTATAAATATATACTATAGAGACCAGCAAGGGGTGGAACAGACTTGCAACAAATGTTTAATATACTCCAGACTGTTGACATTTTTGATCAGAGGTGACACACAATTTCTGTCAAGGTTTGCTGGCCCACTTTGGTCACATGGTGTGGCCAGGCCTCCACCCTACATGGCAGCTGCCAGAGAGGCAAGAGCCATAGCTGGGATCTGCAGGGAGGGATTGCTGCTTTCCGAGAGGGGAGACTGAGGGTATGGGGGAAATCCTGACTCAAGCAGTTCTGGGGGCAGCCAAAGCTTTAAAATTGTGCCCCGTGCACTATCAGCGGATATGGGTCGTCTGTTTTGGATGTCTTATGAGAAGCTGTTAGTACTAACGTATAAATACAGTGCAAGGGAACTGGCATATATTTATGGGATTTACAAGATAAGGGATCCCAATAAAGAAACACTGTCATGCAGCTAGCACTAATGTTACCTTGGTACTTTGGGTAAGTGAACACATTTTGCCTAATTTTGTACTCATTTGAGCCTCTTGGGCTTTAAACTGGGCTGCAGACTTGAACTCTTTCAGCTATGCTTAACAAAATGCAGGCTTCCTTTCTAGTTAAAAACTCCAGTTTCTGAAGTCCAGAGGCACCTTCCTCCTCGTTCATGGTTTGGAAATAAGGATGGAAATAAGGCTTAATAAGTTGGAAATAACTGCGGTCTCAAGAGTTTTCAACCTTTATGTTGGCTGTCGAATGGTTGGGGCCATTGTGTAGAAGAGGGCTACAGGAAGAAATGGAGAAAAATAGAAGACAAAATACAGAAAGGGCCTTCACATACAACCTCTATAAAAGCAGCAGAGAGAAAAGGAGTGCTTCTATTCAACTCCAAGGCTCTGTAAAAGATGGAACTTAAACATAAGGAGCTCTGTCAAATGAGCAGAGGTGAGAAGTATTCTTTATTAGAAAACACTTTCTGAAAAAGATCAGAGAAAGGAGGGAAAAAATACATACATTCAATCCAAAACTGAGAGTAAAAGGAAATAACTGGAAAAAGTTACAAGGGCTATGAAAACACTGGACTTTACACACACACACACACACACACACACACACACACACACACACACACACACACACACACACCTCTACCTGCCTGGTATAAAAATTTTCAATAAAAAGATTATAGAGGGTATGGAAAATAGGTAGTTCTAGAGAAATTAAAAAGCCTTTTGAAAATTAAGAGCACCACACAGGACATTATTTCTGCCACCCTCAGTTTTATTGGAAGATAATACTCCTGGTTATAATGTCCTGTCAATAGGTGATTCTATAGGCAGATTCTATGAAGTGATAGATTTCATTAATAGTGGCCCACAATGCCAAAGTAACAGAAGGCAGTAGCTGTGCTACCAGTTATACTGTCTTGCAGCTCTCCATGTAACTGCTGCCTCATAGCACAGTAGCAAAGTGCTAACATGAAATATTAGAGTTTAAGGCATCCACATATATCTGTGATTCAACATCTTTGAAACAGGTCATTCAGCTTCATTTGGTGGGTGATAACATGCTGTGCCACTTGTTGTACATTTCCCCTCAGTTGTTGCTCTGCTGTGGCACAGAGCTGCTGCTAGCAAGTTATGCAGTGGATCAAACACTGGGGTCACCATTGCTTTGGGTTAAGTGTGAGTATAGTCGTCTGTCTCTCCTTAAATTGGGCTACCTATTCTACTGCCACGTGGCTACTGCAAAGTTAGAGACTTACTCAATAATAATAGCACCCATTTTTGCCATTAGGGTATCTTCTCTGCAATAAGCGGACTACTACATTGCCATGTGTGAGAGATGCTCATAAACTTACTACTCCGTAGACCCAAACATCAAGGCCTAATCAGTTATCAGTTAGGAAAGTGGTTGGCTGAGGTGGTAGCAGGAAAGGTAACGTGCTAGCAGAACTAATCACACTACATCTCATGAAAGCAACATCAATCCAAAAAACAAAAACAAAAATCCAACAAGCTGGTTCACAAGGAAGCAGCAAATAGTGTGCTGGTCCATAAGCCCCAAACATCAGCCTGCATGTAATTTGTTCATGGTTGGCACATTGGGCCTTCTTTTTAAGAAGAACAAAATCCAACACCTCCCTGCCCCCCACTTTCTCCTTATGAAGCTCGTTGAGGTAGTGCACTGTAGTAAGTCTCTAAGGGACCTGAATATGAGCAGCAGCAGAATACTACACATTTTTTCTTGTTTGTCTTCAATGTTTGCATAGCAGAGGCTTCCCTTTAGGTAGGAAAGTATATTTCTGATTGGACTGCCATACAAACAAAGAGGTTTAATTTATGGGGGAGAGATTTCATAAAACTCACTCATTAAATCTAGAAGATGAACAAAAACAATGGAAAAGATTCTCTCTTCCAGTCTGGCCCTCTCATGCACTGCTCTGGCAGCAGTTGGCTAAATCTCTCCCATCCAAAAATTCCCTCAGCATGGGACAATCCTCAGATGTGGCATAGGCTGATGCTACCAGTTGGGTGATGCTTTGGAGGGCCATTACCAGCTGGTGCAATTCAAAGACATTTTGAGGCTACTCTAAACTTTGTTAAGACCAAATCATTGCAGTCCTGGCCAGAGTGTAATGGAGCTGCAACTTGTTCCTTTGTGCATCTCATGCTGCCCATTAGGGAATGGTTACAGCACAGAATCTGTCCCAAAATCTCCATAAGAGAGAGAACACGGTAACGTTCTGCATCTGAAATGAAACACAAAATGCTATCCCCCTCACAACTGATCCTTCAATTGCCAAGAACACTCATCTATATTTAAAAGTACAGTCACAGAGAATTGTAACTCTTTACAGCTGCATAGCAACACACATTGAAGTGACAGTTAGATGTATTGTAATATACAGTTTAATCTCTCTCCTTTTTGGAGTATAGGAAATGGCAGTGATGGGAACAGAGGTACATGATTAGATAGATATAAAAATGTGTATCACACATTGCATTGGCATCTGGAAAACAAAGATTAGAAAAGAAACCAAGATGTTACTTACAATATTTAAAAATGTAAACTATTCCCTCCACCTATCAAGCAAATTCCACATGATACCAATATACCTAGTAAGGAAATTGCCAAAATTTCTTACATTAAGGTTGCCAGAACCAGACACACACATCCATTCATTGAGTATTCAGATCAGAGCTATTTTTTGTTGTCTAAACAAGGTTCTCCTTTGCAAATCTTGAAATACTTCACTTGGGCTATAAATTTATATAGATTCTTAATCTCTTTTCACTTATGCAGCTAGAACATATGATCTTTCCTTTCTGTAGACACATTTCTAAATAAAGTTAATTTTGATTAAACAGATCTGGAATGATTTTGACTGCACAAAGCAAAAACAGGTGTACAATTGTTAAAACCTGACCTATTTCTTTCAAGTCGAGGGAATTTTTTTTAGAAGTCAGAAAAAAAAAATCACCCACCTGTTTCATTGTAAAGATACAGCACTTGTTTTCTCCTTTTCACAATGGACTAAATATGGCTTTCTAGTCTGTCATTGTATTGAATGTGTGGCATTGGTTACTGCTATCTCTGCTCCCTCAATCTCAGACTCTTCTCTATTACCTCTCTAATCACAACTGGGAGTCACTTTTTCTGCTTCAGTTGACTGTTTACCTTGTGCTTCCAAACACCCCCTTTCAGTCCTGTAAATCATTTCATCTCTTTAAATCTTACCTAAATCCTTCCTCATTCTGTAACTTATGGTAGAGTATCTCTAAGCATTTTCTGATTTTGCACAGGTATGGACACTACCGTATATTTGCTAAACATGTTCAGACATATAGAAGATACAGAAGAAAACAGTCCCTGTTTCAAAGATGTTACAGCCCAGATACAAATAAAAAAGATTCAATTGCTTCTGCCTGCCAATTGGCAGATACAACAAGAGTATATTTAACTAATTAATAGACTATCACTCCCCACCTACTAGCTGAATACATTGCATATGTCTCATTCAAGTTATCCCAGCCACAATTTCAAACTACAAGCCTCTTGGCAGGGTCATGATCCAGAACTAGTGAAGTCAATGGGAATTCTACCTGGAGACTTATTCAAAGCACACTGAAGTCACTGGGAGTCTTTCAATGGATTTCAATGGGTTTTGACTCAGATGTTAGAGGCGCCAGTAGTTGCAGTGCTAAACTTCTTTGAGCTGCCACCCACCAGTTGCATTTACCCCATTTACTCACATTAATGTGTCATTCTACATCTACAGATTATCCAAACAATTATCATGGATGGCTCTTAAAAGGATTTTTGCTTTAGACCCCAAATCATGAAACATTGAGACACGGGAATGTAGTTAATATATAGAAGCTGGATACACTACTTCTCTGAACGAGCGGGAACAAGTTATCAGACTAATTGATTGACATGTTAATATCAATTATAGCAGTCTTAACTCATGGCTGAAGATTTTAAAACAAAAAGCTATAAAAGCCAGAGCTGAAGCAGTGAGCCTTCTGAACGATCTTGGAATCAGTCCACACACTAAGCATATGCCTTTGCTTTGCATTATGAACATGCTTTTACACTACATTACCAACATGTCTACCCTATGGAAAGTTTTCAGAAATATCACCACTGTTGCCAACACCAACTTAGCTTCACTGGAAATGGCAACTTGGGGAGCCTAAGGTTGACAGTCTGCCAGCCAGTGTTTTAAGCACGTCTAACCAACAGAATGCTTAGAATACTGGCAACAGTTCTATACTTGAGCTTCAAGCATTGCTAACTGAATCAGTGTTAGCAACAGTGAGAAGTTTTTGCAAATTGCTGGTGAATATACATACAACGTAAGTTGGTCCATTCATTTTTCAACCTTGAATTAAGTGTCTTAAATAACTATTTAATTTGCATTTTAAAAAGCAGCTGTATTGTGAGTTAATTAAATATTGATTGCTCAAAGAGCACTTACTGAAATTTAGTATTAATACAAGAGATATGCAAAGTTGCTAACTCATTTATGCAAAATTACCTCTGCAATACACATATAATTATAGTCTTATTGTTTGAATGACTCCCATTGTTGCTTGAAAATGGTGTTTAGATATTTAATTGGTATGTAATAAGGCCAACAAGAATTTGTTAGTTCTTAGTTAATGAAGACACTTCTGATTCTGGATCCTTGCTCTAGTTCATGTCATGAGTCTCAACAGGGTAGGAATTGGAGAACAAAAAGGATTTTAACTGTATATTTGAAAGTGTGTTACTTGTAACTCTTGTGTTGGGGTCTCCTAGGGCCTGATCCAAAGCCCAGTAAAATCAGTGGGAGTCTTTTCAGTGACTTCGGGGGGGTTTGTATCAGAGCTTTATGCTTCTCCTGAAAAAAAGAAAAAAAAAAAAAAAAGGACAGGAAGCAAATTATTGCATTTATAAAATACATTTTTCTCCTATAGCCATTGAATTCTTTTTGCAATTACATGTTTTCACTGGCTCACTTTTACTAACATAATCACATTTGAACTTTGGGGAAGGAGCAACTTGGCCTTGGCAACAGGACTAGAAACAGACATCTGGATCTAAAGCCACTCTATATTAGCAATATTTGACATCTCCAGATCTAAAATTCATAGCGAAGATCATAATGAGACCATACCAGAATCCAGCATACGAATACCTCAGAACTCTGTGAATGTTCAGATTTGGAGTTGCCTATGAACTTCACACCTTTGACACAATCTTTACTAGTCGAAGAAAAATCACAACATGCATTGAGGTTCAGATTTGCAAAGAGAATCATAGGAGTGGCCTCATGCACCTTCACAGAGCCTCACTTAAGTCAATGGGGTGCTGCACAGGCACAGTTGCCTACACAGTTTCCTGTACAGAGACAGGACCAATTTATATAGTGGAAGTCACACATGTTTTTCCTTCTGATTTCCTGACTGACAGACTACCCCTGTGTTCCTCTAATGGTAGGTAGATGCTCATTTTCTTAAGTGGATATTCCCTATGCACCCAGATACAAACCAAATCAAGAATTTTTTTCTTAATGCTTGTCTATATGGGGAACTGACCAAAATAGCTATTCTGGAATATGCTAAAACCAGGAAAAGGAACCCTTATTCCCCCTCTTGCCCCCCCCCAAATGTGTCCACACAGGGCACTATTCTGCAATATCTATTGCAATTTAAATTTACAACTTATCTTATTCCAGTATAATTTAATGGTGTAGACAAGCCCTAGGAAAGATCTACCAAAAACAATCAAAATTCACAGGTATTTTACATTATAGTGCATACCATCAGTGATGCTTCTTTACAATTAATTTTAACATATACTCATGAAGACATTTACAGTAAGATGTTATAAGTAGCAGAACATATTCCATAGGCACTTAAATACTAAAATATATACTGCGCTGTTCTGTAACCATGGTCCGAAAAGACATTGCTGATGGTCTGTAGATTCAAATATTTTGAAAGCCAGACCGTTGGGGCTGGCCTTTGAGGAGAGGTAGTTGGGTTATGGGAAGATATTTCTCTTATGAAGTGGTTCACAGAATGAAAAGGTTTAAGAACCACTTTAGAAACACTCCTGCACAGTAGTAAACAATTCTAAACAAAATGTAAAACAAACAATCTAAAAGGAAATAAGGACATTTATATATATATCAGCTAGAAAGCTTTTTGGTTCTCCTAAAGATGCCTTACGAAAAGGCAATGGGAAGAAATGCCCCTAAAATACACACTAACGGAAAGGCATAGTGTAAAAGCATGGCACTCTGTGTGTGTGTGTGTGTGTGTGTGTGTGTGTGTCTGAGAGAGAGAGAGAGAGATACACACACACACACACACAGAGCGCCATGCTCTTATACACACACACACAAACACACACACACAGCACCATGTTTTTACACTATGCCTTTGTGTTAGTTTGTATTTTAGGGGCATTTCTTCCCATTGCCTTTTCATAAGGCATCTTTGGGAGAACCAAAAACCTTTTTAGCTGCAATCCCATTATTTTTCTTCAGCTGGGTTCCAGTGGATCCTCTATTTCCTGTGGATCTGATTCTTTAAAATATTGAGTACACTAGAGCTGATGCAAATCAAAAATACCTATTTCACTTGTCTGCAAGCTGAAAAATGAGGTGATGAGGCAGTCTACATTCCAGAAGATGCCCCATCTGGGATTTGGTGGAGAGGAAAGTCTCATCTGCACCTGAAGTTCTAATGGCTGGAGAATAGGCTAGCTGGCTTCTCAGCAAAAACCCTAAATGGCAGTGTGGTCTCCCAAGACGACAGCACAAGGTGTGGGAAGAGAGAGGAGAGGATTTAATGGAGAAATACATCAATAGGAGGTGGGAGCCCACGTTTATTATGCTTATACAAACCCAATCCATAATCAGCACCTTTGGATGTTCTCCAATCTCCAGTATTAGTTTAGGGAAGAAGAAATTTAATGACTCCTAAGGCAGTGGTTCTCAACCAGGGGTATGCATACGCCTGGGTGTACGCAGAGGTCTTCCGGGGGTACATCAACTCATCTAAATATTTGCCTAGTTTTACAACAGGCTACGTAAAAAGGACTAGTGAAGTCAGTAGAAATGAAAATTTCATACAATGACTTGTTTATGCTGCTTTATATATTATACACTGAAGTATAAGTACATTTATATTCCAATTGATTTATTTTATAATTATATAGTAAAAATGAGAAAGAAGCAATTTTTCAGTAATAGTATGCTGTGACACTTTTGTATTTTTATGTCTGATTTTGTAAAAAAAGTACTTTTTAAGTGAGGTGAAACTTGGGGGTACGCAAGACAAATCAGACTCCTGAAAGGAGTATAGTAGTCTGGAAAGGTTGAGAGCCACTGTGCTAAAGGATCTATTCTTGACACAATCTTATTTAACATCTTACCTCACAAAAGTAAGATGTTAAATAAACATTTGAATAGCTGCAAGCCTAAAGAAAGAACTCATGGTAATAACAAACAGGAAATTATTCTATAGGAAATTATTCTATGATGTTTGCCATGCAATATGGCCAGAAAATAAAAACAAGCAAACAAAAGTCAGTTCATGCAATTTCAGGCGGCATACACTGAGGCCACTCCATGGACCAAAGAAGTGATTGCCCTCCTCTGTACATCACTGGTAAGACGGTACCTGTCTGAGAACTTCTATATTGTGGGACAACAGCAGAAGAGGAAAACAAATCAGTCCCTCCAGTCCTTCTTTATGAGGAAAGCTTAAAATATATAGTTTAACTAAATTACAGCTATGTAAAACATAATCAGCTAAGTAAATGAAGAAATTATTGCAGATGGTCAGAAATGTGTAATTAGGAATGAATGGGCTAAAACTGAGCAAAAGAAAACAGGCTATAAAATCAGAAACAAATTCTTAGCAGTAAAATCTATTACTATACAGAATATTCTTGCCTAGGGAAGCCCCACAACATGAAAATTAAATCTGAACTAAGACACACAGATACCATGTTAGTACAAAAACAGGACAAAATACTTGAGAACACACCATACTCTTTCACTGACAGGATATGATTTCACAGGGTTTTTGTACATTTGTTTTCTGATTCTATTCAATGGCCACAGATTATATATAAATTTCCATGTCACATATGCTTATGGATAGTATTTGGGTATGCTAATAAGTCTGAAAAGCCTTTACTGGGTTTAGGCTTTTACAAGGATTCAGGAGTGATTCTCCTGAATCCATTACTAATAGGATTAGTAATGAAGGAGTCAATTCCCTTTTCATTCTTGAGCCTTGTTTCTCCCCTGTGTTATGCTGTACACATTCAAATGTCTTACCAAAATTTACTTCCATTATAACTCATTTACTGGGAGCACGCAGGAGGGCTAGGGAAAAAAGTCACTAGTGGCTGTATTATCTATATCTGAATATACTATTAAAGTGAGCAAATGGTCTGTAAAAGAGTGCATTTGATTATGTAATGGAGCACTAGAGAAAGTCTACTCTGTGTTGATTTGAACAGTGACTTATTATAGAACCAGAGAACTGCACATAAAGAGGAAGCATGAGCCCTATTCTGAAGCTTGGAAATACTGTACCTTGTTTCCAAGGTTATAACAAGAAAGCGGTTACATTTCCTATGATTTTGTTTCATTTAGTTACAAGGCAACTAGATGCACTGAACCACAACAAACACCAATGTCAGAACTGATGTTTAACTAACTGCCTGATTAAACCTAATTACCATCTTATCTCAGGCATTCACTGCTCACTGTTACCATTTTGCAACATTAGTTAATGTGATTACTTAACAGATCATCTGTTACTGTAGGTGTTATATTTTTTAGTTTTACTTTGACTACATTCCTATTGAGAACACTGGCCCTGGATATCAGGACTGGGCAAGTTCCATACAGGATAGGATGCAAGAGTATGGGGCAAAAAGGTATGCCTCTGTGCTTCCCAAACCCCAAGGCTATCATGCACCAGTTTAACCTCCAATGCAAGGTAAAGCTAGGGATCAACAGAGCATGGCAGTGCTTGGGCCACTTCCCCTCTCCTTAGCCCCACCTTTATCATGTTGAGGGACAGGGAGATGATGGAGTAAATTCTGCTCCCAGAATTGTGTTGGAGTAACTTAATCCATGCACTGACATACATCCTCTTTGGCCTTGAACAAGCCATTTACTCACTATCTCTGTCCTCCTAGAAATACTAGTATAACATTCACGTACCTCACAGGGCCATTGTGAGAATTAATGAGTTAGTGTTTGTAAAACACTTAAGGAGTAAGCTCCTGATATTACCTGCTGAGGAAAGAAGATGGTACAAAGAGCCATATCCTCCTCTCCCATCTCCTGCAATTCTAGGCATAAAATTCAGTGCAGGAAGCACCAAGTACTCTTTGAATTCTCCCATATCATCAGTGGAGGCACCTGCATTCTGAATCAGTGATTCTGCTAACTTGTTTGCAGTGTTATTATAGCTGTGTTGGACCCAGGATATTAGAGAGACACAGTAGGTGAGGTAATATATTTTATTGGACTTCTCCCAAACCCAAACAGCAGCTCTGAGTAAGCTCAACTGCTTGTCTCTTTTACCAATGAAGTTGTTCCAAAAAAAGATATTGCCTCGCCCACCTTGATTCTGCTAATAATTCTCATCTCGTGAATTCAATAAGCAGTTTAGCATCATTGAAAAGACTTTGTGCCCACCAGAATCTTGATAAATACATGTTCTAGTTATTGTGAGTTCTCTCTCCTCTTGTTAAGGATTGCAAAGGAAGGAGTTACTGAGGCTGAATGCATGATGAAACAGATGTTATGCCATATTTTAGATACTGGGTGTAGTACACTGACTAGCTATCTGATTATTCTTGTTTTCCTTTAAAAGTGGAAGTTACAAAACAATACAATATACACCTCTGTATATTAGAAAGAGCTCAGAATTCATAGCAATATTTAGTAGTTTATCACAGACCAGGAATTAGATAGTAAAACCTTCCACCAGAAACACAAAATAGAATCTCTCAGGGATTCCTCAGTAAATGCACACTAAGGAAGTGAAGCCCCATAACCCCCTAGCAGTTCCCAGCTACTGCACTATGGATTATGTGGCACTAACTGCCCATGCCTTAATCTAGCAGTGGTTGCTCTATGGCATTGGGAGTTTCCCCTCTCCCTGTGATCTAAGCGTAGAGAGAGTCTGATGCATTCCTCTACCCTCCAGTGACCTGGCTATGTCACTCCCCACTTAGTATCCTCCCTGAAGTTGAGGAAGAGGGGTGTAGTTGTCACTTGGTGCCATTGAAGATACCAAGAAAGCAATCTACCGAATCAGGACCCAGGACAGATCTTGGAAACCACTAGTTCCACAGAAGTGTTAAGAGGCTTGGGAGGGGAAGTTTCTTGGAGGCCTGGATTCAACATCCATCTTCCAAGTGAACCATCATAAGATTGTTACAAGCCAACTTCTGTAAACTCATTCTGTTGGGTCTGTTACATATAGCTCACAGAAACCAAAACCCACAGGGCTTATTCTCCCTGTTTTCAAACTATAAGCATTTGGAAGTCAACCACCTCTCCCAAGGCAGATCAGTTTCTCAAATCTATACTCAGGATAAATTATCAATACGAGTTCCACCATCAACAAAAACTAACAAGAGAATCTCTGATGCCACCTGTATTGAGTCTTATAGTTCTGTCATTGTTTCTTACTATTTGGCCTAAATTTTCCATTGGAAGCTGGTGGCTTCTGAAAGCATGTAGGCAAATTTGAGAATAATTAGGATTATTCAAAAAACATGCAAGGCCAATTCATCTTGCCCCCACCCTTCAAAAATCCTTAATTTCTATTCCCATATCCAACATCTAAAAATTAAACATTAAAAGAAATTCTTCTTGTGACTGGCCATCATCTTCCATGAGCTGTTCATTGATATTGCTGTGCCATTGGCCTATCAAACAGCTAGTTGCTCAAACTGTGTCAAAGAGATTGCGTAAGATGAGGGTGTGCAGCACATTTTATGTATTTAGATAACCACTTTCTTGTCATTACTATTACATGACTATGGATACAAATGTGTGTCATGCTTCACCTGCCCACGTGACTGCTAGATTAAGTAAATGATGAATGGCTTTAGTATGTCTTGTCATCACTAATCCAAAAAGTATATTCTGCTCCTTTTGACATACTGAAGAGGGGCTGCATGCCCCAAACAGATGGCACGTCAGCATAATGGTGTGAACTCAAATCAATCCCAGAATAGAGGTAATTTAAATCCCACCATTTTAAAATGTTATCTGCTGTCGCCAATTTGTAATTTTGTTCGTACATTTCCTTGTGTTTTGTTTGTGGTTTTGGTAGCAAACATCCACAAGAAATGCTACACCTTCAACTTTTAATACCTGGAAAACAAATGAAAGTAAATATTAAATTAAAAATTAAGACTTTTGCCTTGTAATGCACAGGGTTTTGTACAGGTATAAACAGACATATCAGGTACAGCTATAGACTCGTGAGACAAACATATGGTTTCAATAGTTCTAGTCTGATTCTATGTAAGGATCAACTCTTAAAAATACTGCAAGTTAGAACATGTTCTACATTGTGTCCTACTTTCAGGGAATTAAGAGTTTCTTCATTTCCCACTATAGTCTCAGTCTATCAAAGTCTAGAATTTCCTGTGGCTCCATAAAGCTGGATTTTTTTTTTTTTAACAGCAACATCTGTATGTAAAAGTATGGACACTCAGCTAGAAAATCTGGTAGTTTTCTTTTACATCCTTATTCCATGCTTCATTATCAAATTGCACTGAGAATGCTCTATAGTTTGGTTTTGCGTAAGTTATCCAAATAAGAGAGAAAAAACTGAAGCCCTAACCCATTTTAATGAAACCACAGCCTTATATATGCCTGTTATTACAATTATAGTTGTCCATATCTTGAGCTTCAGTCTGGCTCTTTGCAATGCTCTGGCAACACAAAGAGCCCAGGAAGTAGCCAAGTCTTCCTAGCTAGGTATTCCCCAGCTGGAATGCAGCTGACGTCCAACTCCTATGGTCCCCCTCCACTACAGGCCTCAGTGTAGCACGGGGGGGAGGAGCGCGATGGAAACAGGAAGGGAGCGTGACCAGAACACAATTACCATCTGGTGGATGGCCCTTTATCAGCTGATACAGTTTGAGAGCACACTTAGGGATACTCTAAATACACTGAGTCTAGGACTGGACTAGAACAGGTCCCAGAATCAAGGAGCCACAGCCAGCTTTCTGGGGATCCCTCTCTCAGCTTTCTGCTGAGTTCAACTGAGAAGCTGGGGTGTTAATATTACACTATTACTGAAGGTATCTTTTCACCAAAGCAAAACTGCTCTATAGTAACATCCGTGGACACTGAACATTAGAGACAAGCTTCCAGAGTTTTACAAAAACTATCATGATATCACAACAGGTACAAACAGGTTTGAACTATTCTTGTAATGATGATGAAGACTCTACATTTGAAACTAAAAACTAAAATCAGTGAGCCTTACATCCAAGGATCTTTATTAACCTCTACAAAGCAATAATTCTCTGACAGCTTAGTGACAGTGCAACATTTGCTTTGGGCTTGGATCAGAACTGGAGATAAAAAGGACAGATTGACACAAGGGGGATCCAATTTACATCCCATAGGGACATCTGCAATGGATGAGGTAATTCATCCTGTTGGAAAGCAAGTTTGCAGTACTGCCCCCGCCTTTCCTTGGTGAGCCATTACAAACATTGAATCTATCTCCCCTTGTAAGTATTTTCACACTTGCTTCTTATCAAACTGTCTGTACTGAGCCATCTTGATTATCACTTCAAAAGTTTTTTTTTTTTTCTCTCTTACTTAATTGGCCTCTCAGAGTTGGTAAGACAACTCCCACCTGTTCATGCTCTCTGTATGTGTGTGTATATATATATCTCCTCAATATATGTTTCACTCTATATGCATCCGAAGAAGTGGGTTGTAGCCCACGAAAGCTTATGCTCTAATAAATTTGTTAGTCTCTAAGGTGCCACAAGTACTCCTGTTCTTTTTGCGGATACAGACTAACACGGCTGCTACTCTGAAATCAGTCAGGATTGTGTGCGCCTTGCAGTCCTGGAGAGAGAGATTAAAAAGGTGCATATTAAGTAGATCGAGTCAAAACTGAAAAAAAAGTTAAATTGTCATTGAAAATTTCCCTCCATCCCCTTTTTAATCCCAATTTAAAACTTGTATGATTAGATTTATCAAATTTTTGAATTTACAAAATTTCATCTAGCTCTAGTGAGACACTGTTGATTGTTTCAGCAGAAGGTGCCTTTCATTAGTTATAGCTTTCCATTCCTCCTCTCCCCCCATTAGATCAGGCAAATCATGACATCTTGCAAATCAGTTTACAGTTCATCACTTGACTCTTTGGAACAGAAGGAATTGTTTTCACTCCTGCTGTCTCTCTCAGCGATGATGTATGAATGTGTCTTTTGGGGATTGTGATACACGTCCATTCAATCTATGCTTTGGAGTCCTCTAGGCTTATTTTGGGTTGTTCATTTTGTCTTATAAATAAATTAGCATTACGATTGCTTTTTTAAAATATAAGTATGGACAGATATTATTGCTGTGCAGATTTGCATATTGTTACCAGGTGATTCTGCGAATGAACTGAGTATTAACAAAAGGCCTGCGTGATGTTCTCATCTGGGTGGTGGGGAATTATATTAAGTTAAATCCTTGTCATGCTGAAATAGTTTCATCCAAAATACTTATTAGATTAAGCCATTTTCTGCAGTGATTCATTTTGATAAAACCACAAATACCATTGCCAAACATGAGTTCTCAGGCTGCTATCCTCAGATTTATCCTTCGATAAACGTTTTGCTTCTGTTAATTTTTTCCCATTTTCTTATATTGCAAGATCCAGATAATTCCTTAGTGAAACTGATATGCAGATGTTAATGTCTTTGTTACTTCCATCATTGATCATTTTTTGAGTCTTCTGGTGTGGGTTCTCCATAGATTGCATTTAGTACAGACAGTTGAGTTCTAACTAGATCCAGTTTGCTTGAGTATATTAATCCCATTGTAAAAAATGTCTACTATACTCCAGTAAAATTTTGAATTTATTTTCATGGTACTATATAATTGAATAAGAAGGTTCTTAATATCAGGCGTGACTATCTAAGACATTCATAAAGTGCCAAGATCTATAGACGAAAAACATTATATAACAGCTAAGAGCTAAGATGTGTGCTGATTAATTATTATGACTAGAGCTTTTCAGAGGACAATTCCATTTCATTGAAATTTTCAGGGTTTCAAAATTTGCTTTCATACCACACTGGAACAAAATCAAAAACTTTAGAACATTTTCACAAAATGGAGTTGTGATGGGTTGGATCACTTTTGGGGCTACCAACTGATGTGCCAAGGCTACTTCTGCTCCTGCTTTCCTGTCCTGGCAACTTGGGACTTCAGTGCCCTGCCTGCTAGCTGCCAGACCTGCTAGCCTGCTGCAAACCCAAACCCAAAACCCAGGTCTGAACCACATCCCCTAACAGCTGCAGACTTAACTGAAAGCAGCTTGGGACTCCAGCACCCTGTCTTGTTGAGCCAGACATGCCAGTCTGCTCCAACACAGACCCAGGGTCTGAACCACATCCCACAAACTGCAAGCTTAATTGAAAGCAGCTTAAGAAATGTTCCTGTCTTTAACACTCAGATGCCCAACTCCCAATGGGGTCCAAACCCCAAATAAATCCGTTTTACCCTGTATAAAGCTTATACAAGGTAAACTCATAAATTGTTCGCCCTCTTTAACACTGATAGAGAGATATGCACAGCGGTTTGCCCCCCCCCCACCCCCAGGTATTAATACATACTCTGGGTTAAATAAGAAGTAAAAAGTGATTTTATTAAATACAGAGAGTAGGATTTAAGTGGTTCCAAGTAGTAACAGACAGAACAAAGTGAATTACCAAGTAAAATAAAACAAAACACGCAAGTCTAAGCCTAATACAGTAATAAAACTGAATACAGATAAAACCTCACCCTCATAGGAGTTCCAGTAAGCTTCCTTTTACAGGCTAGTCTCCTTCTAGTCTGGGTCCAGCAATCACTCACATCCCCGGTAGTTACTGTCCTTTGTTCCAGTTTCTTTCAGGTATCCTTGGGGGTATCTTTAGTCAGTTGAAGACAAAATGGAGGGGTCTCCCAGGGGTTTAAATAGACTTTCTCTTGTGGATGGAGACCTCCTGCTCTCTCCTATGCAAAGTCCAGCTCCAAGATGGAGTTTTGGAGTCACATGGGCAAGTCACATGCATGACTCTGTTTTTACAGGCAGCAGCCATTGTTTACATGCTACCCTGAATGTCCTCAGGTAGACTTCTTATGTGGATTGGAGCCTTCCAAGATTCATTGTCCTTTAAGTGTTTCTTGATTGGGCACTTAATTTGCACATTCCTTTCTCAAGAAGCTGACCAAATGCTTTACCTAGGCTACTTAGAAATCAAGCAAGTACACAGCCAATATTCATAACTTTGAATATAACAATGACACATGCATACAAATAGGATGAATAGATTCAGTAGATTATAACCTTTACAGAGATATGTTACATGGCATATGTAGCATAAAACATATTCCAGTTATGTCATATATATATATATATACACACACACACACACACATTCATAAGCATATTTCCATAAAGCCTTATGGGGTGCACCGTCACAGGAGTTGTGTCAAAATGTCCCATTTTCGGATTGAAAATCTGAGCTATTTGAGCTGTGCTCGCTCTCGCACTCTGTCACACAGAACTGACCAGAGAACTCTGGACCAAAAAGCTTCACAATGAAAACATCAAAATTGATACATCGCCACAAAATGTTTTGGCTTCAACGAAAGAGCATATTTCAATGAAATTTCATTTTGTCAAAACCGTTCGAACCAACTTTAGTAGTTATTACCTTCCTTAAAAAAAAACAATAATTAGGAAACAAGACTTCTCTACTCTCCTCCCCACTGCATACCTGCTTATAGTCTTCTGAAGAAGGGGGAGGAACCTGAAACCTTTTATTAAGAGGCCCACTTCCCCAACCCTTGGAAAATGAATTCTGAGAGACAGTAAAAGTTGTGTCTATGAAATTCAGGAAGCCCACTGATTAATTTTGTTAAAAGAAATATTGATAATGCTAATAGACTAAGTTGTCCTTATGCTTAGAATGGGCTGGAGGGGATGAGGGAGAATGCAAGAAGCCTTTTCCTTTGTTGCACATCCCTAGAAAGCAAAATAATCCATCATCATATTCCCTGCATTTGGGGGAACAGGGAATATTGCTTCCATATGTAGTCTCCTGGGGGCTGGAATATTTTGATATAATTTTGATTGTTGGGTTTAGTGGGTGGGTGCACTACAGGAGGTCAGACTAGAGGATCCAGTAGTTCCTACTGGCCTTAAAACTCTATGACTTACCCTGAGGATGCAAGCTGGCTCAAAAAAAAAGGATAGGGAGGAGGAGAGACTGTGGCCCTCCCTATACTCCATTAGCCTGTGAG
Source organism: Emys orbicularis (assembly GCF_028017835.1). Lineage (NCBI taxonomy): Eukaryota > Metazoa > Chordata > Testudines > Emydidae > Emys > Emys orbicularis. The sequence continues at coordinate 75,425,884 of NC_088688.1, read as the reverse complement.
TTGTGAGGTGCACCAAAGGGAGCATGCTGCCCCACTCGAAAGGAATGGGCAATGAGAGTTTCAGGCTTAGATCTGTGGCTAAAATCTAGCCCGTGTTTAATATTAACATTTTCTACATGTTAGCTCCACGTGGTAATTAGTGTTAGTTATCACCATTACTTTTGTCAAACATCACCATAATTTTGAACTTTGCTTCTCCAAATACAGTTGCCACAACAGTAAAAATAAAATCAAGGTATTTTCTTGAACATTTTTGTTGTTTAAGTTGAGCTGTGTAAAGGTGACAAGTTCCTGGAAATTGCCAGCATAGTCCTTTTAGGAAATACTTGAATACTTGGTGTTTGCTCACTATGAGTTTATGCTATTATGATGAAACACAGCCCAAAGAGAAATAAGTGCTCTGGAGCTTCTGTGCTGTACTGTGAATGGCAAGCAAGTACATGTGCTAAATAGTGTAATGGGAAAGCATAGCAATTAGACTGGCTATTGCAGATGTTCTCTATAACTTCACTTTCTTTGAGATACCATGGAGATGGGGGTGGATGTGCACATCTGAATTTTTTCTCTTGGAGCTGCAAGCTGCTCATAAAATGATGAGGTAAAAGCATACACTAGCCTCTCTTGGCAAAAGCTGAGCATTCATGGCTGAACTTCTGTTTCCATAGACAAGGACATATCCAAATATTTATACTGATCATGTCTAGACATGCACCATTGCAGACCCATGGAAACAAACAGTATTTAACAGGTGTGGATGTCAAGCCAACCTGTTGATGATAAAAGTGCACCTTCTCTGCTATGCAGATATATAGCTGCAACCCTCCTTACTTCATATGAATACCTGACTTCATATGTACTCCGATTCATGTCAATAGGACTACTTGTGGAGTAAGGTACTACTGACCATGACTAAAGGTGGAAGAATCAGGCCCATAAAAATAAGCATTCCCAGATGCTTATATTATTAATTATTTGTATTACAGCAGTGGACATCAAAGCCTACATGTAGCTGTGACAGCTAGCCATGTACCTTGGCATCTTTCGGAAAATAAAAGTATTACTGACAATCAGCATCTACTGTGGGATGCTTCTAGGAGATCAAGGTGGGTATCAGACAAACAAACAATCATTGAAATAACAACATCAGTGTTCGCACCCCACAAGAGCCAGCCATAGGCAGACAAAAGCATTCTGAAAGTACTCAGCTCCTTGTGCACGGAGATGAATGCTGAAAGCAAGCTGATCTTTTGGCCACAATTCTCGACTGCCTTTGGTTCCACTTGAGAAAAGCTAAGTAAGGTGTCATACCTACTGGAAACAAGTAATACAAACAGTGACCAATACAAATTCCTGTGTTTCTGATGATTCAGAATAGCTTCAATACAAACTTTTAAAATTTTTAAAAAGTTTTAAACCCTTTAAAAATGCAAGATTTTTCATAGAACATTACATAAACATCGGAAACAGGAATTTATTCTTATTGAACAAAAACAACATATATAGGGTGGAATTTGTAAAAGTGCTCAACCTAATACTGCTTTGATGGAAGTCCGTAGTAAAACTTCCATCGACTTCAGTTAGATCAGAGTTAGGCCAATGCTGACTACTTTTGAAACTCCCTGAACTAAGCTATCATAGAATTGACTAATAACTGACGCACAGAGACTTTGTATTTATCTGTATACTTACCACAGAAGTGAAATAGCATTGGGTGAAGGAAGAGAAAAATCAGGTCATGACAGAAATGCCAAGGTCACTGAAATCTTTTCACAGAAACCTTAGTATGAGGATGCAGAGTCCAAATTGGCCTAGATCCAGTCAAGGCCCAAGTGATTATGGGTTCCCAAGTAAAACCCAGACCGTATCAAATATAAACATCAGATGGAAAATGACTCATGTGAAGCTGCAGATACTTGAGAACTCAACACAAAAACAGTTTAATCTGTACATAACTTGTGACATCAACCAGAGCAAGTGAGGAAAATAATGACTATAAACAACCAAATGACTAGAGCCAGTCAATAATTTTCTATTGAAATGTTTGTTATAAAAAATGTAATTGCCACAAAAATCAAATTTTCAGGAAAAAAATCAATTTTCAGCCAACTTTTTCAAATTTCTCTTGGGACAACTGTCAAATACTTTGCTTTGGGCTGACTCAACCCAAATTGAAACATATTGGTTTGTTGAACTGAACTGATACACATTAATATTGAACTGAGCCAAAATGTATCTGCTTGTGCAACTGTGATGCCTCATACCTCCATTCTCCTCTATGGGCCAAGCTTCCTGGCAGGACTACACCCCTCCCTGATACACTGAAGTCTTCCCTCTGTTTGAATTGCCATGATTCATCATGGTGTCTGGGGAGATTTTGTCAGCCCCAGCAAAATGCCGAGGTAACTGGCAGTAACTGGAATATCAATCATCATTCTTATTGCCAAAAGCAGCTATAAGGACTTTCTAGCAGCATTAGCATAACTAGGCAAGCCAGACCGGAGCAAGTTGAATGACTATGACCCTGCTGCCATCCTGTTCCATTTGCTTTTAAAATTGCTGAAGTATGCAGCTTTGAAAAACAGGATGTCTGGCTATATTTGATGTAGAAACACAGCTGTATGGCTTAAAATCATAACTTTTCCCCCCTTTTATTTTCACATTTTGATTGACATGCTATTGTAACACTTTGAGCATAAAAAGCGGGGAAATGTTTGAGACTAGTGGATTCTTCGGTGACTCCATCTTAAGATCCCCAGAAGCAGATGGAAGACCCAGCAAGCGGAAATCTGTTGTTGACCCACTTGAAGACCATTCCAGACCTTGTGGATAACTATAGATTTCCGGTGCTCTAATCTGTTGTTTGTGTGTATATGTGCTGCAGAATAAATAAAGTAAAAGCTTTAAAGTGAAAGCACTCTGCTTTGTACTATTTATACCAACCATTTATCAGATGGACATGCTGAGTCCCCATTGATTTATTTCCTGACACCACCTTGAAAAGAGTAAACCAAGAGCTTTGGGTTCAGAAAACCCTGGTTAACAATGGGAGTACCATGACCACAGCACATTATGGGAGACATAGTCCAGCTAGGAAGCCCACCTCATAGAGGAGAATGGGGCATGCAGTATGAAAACTATAGCTGCCCTGAGGGACTGATAGTGCCAGTGGACAGATTGGGTCAGTTTGATATCAAGACACTGACATTTCTGATTTGAAATTTTTCAGAGTTAAAATTTTCCATTAAAATTTTCCATTAAAAAAAAATGGTTCACCCCAATTTGGAGCACACAAATTTCAGAACAATGAAATTTACCACTGGATGAAAATTGATTTTTGACCAGCTTGACAAAGAAGATTTTGGAATTATTTATTGAACACAGAGAATAAAGAGAATAAAGACATCTGAAGAAGTGAGCTGTAGCCCACGAAAGCTTATGCTGAAATAAATTTGTTAGTCTCTAAGGTGCCACAAGTACTCCTGTTCTTTTTGTGGATACAGACTAACACGGCTGCTACTTTGAAAGATATCTAGACTGTAATTCCGTCAAGTGAACTCACCTGGTAATATTGCAGCAGAACACACAGACCCTATATAAGAAGTACTATTCATTTTAGATGTACCTTAAACCCCAGAAATGGAACAAATAAAATAAAAGCTGAAATCCAAGTAAAAAAAAAAGTTAATAGTACCTCTGATTTGGTATATGTTAGAGGAGATATGGTTTGTACTCGTGTAGTTTGGGTTATGGTTGAATGCAGCTGTTGCTTGGTACAGGTTCACTTTAAAAAAAAGAAATATAGAAAGGGATGCCTGGATCACTCCAGCTGTTAGGTATTGTAGAATTGCTGAATTCAGTAAAGCTAGACTGTTTCTCTATTCTGTGCATAAGTACTGACTCCTTAACTTGACAAGGTCGGCAAAACACCAGTGTGTGGTAGCAGGGAGTCTGAGGATAATTGTTAGCTGCTTGCTTGCTTGCAGGAAGGATCAAATTATCTTCAAAAGTCTGAAAGCAAAAGGCAATATATAACACCATAAAGTATTACTTAACTTGGTACAGTTAATGGTCCGTTTTCAGAGAGAAGCAGCAGCAGCAACTTTGATATTGAAATTTAAAATGCTGCTTTTGAAACTGTGAAGCATTTTCCTTTTAAATTCTCAACCCACAGTTCAAGTGGCAGGATGTTTAAAGCCACAGAAAATGCTACTTCCTGTATTTTTTTCCAATGGGATGAACTTGAAATTTAAAAAATAATATAATAATTCAGCAGAAAAACGACTATGTGAGTAATAGAATGCATTGCAAGTTTCTTGGCTGTGCTAATTCCCATCTTCCTGTTAAAAGGAGAGGTTGAGTAAGAAGAAACAGGATAGGTATACTCAGAGGCTGTTGGTTGGTTTGTTTTTGATAATTCAGAAAAAAAGGGGCCTGTACAAGTCATAGCCTATATTGCCCAGCTTCCTAAGTGCAGGAAGAATTCTCACCTTGTCACTAAAAAGGAAAAAGGTTTAATACGTAGCTGTGGGGCATATGATCAGAGTGGCATTGACCTTGTATCCATGAGGTCCTCTCAGTTTTAATAAGTGAGTTGCCAGGAGAAGAGTAAGGAAATGAGGGAGGTTTTTTGTTGGATTGTTTTTAACAACTCATATTGTTGTTAATTCCTCTGGACAGGAACCTGACATGTTATTCATTTGTAAAGCTCTATAATGCCCACACATGGCACTGTATAAAAAATAAATACACTTCTTGTAAAATTTGTAGGTCTTGCTGCCATTTATGGTCTGATGGCAGCAAGATCTGACCTCTAGGTACTGTACTCACATCAAATTTCTTTCTTAGTGAAAGCTTGACATATCATGGATTGTGTTTATATCTATGGCATGAAAAATAATTGTGTTTATTAAGTCCTACATGGTTTTGCACAACATGGACCTTATTATATAAAGATGCAATGTTTTCATTTATTTTATAAAGTTCATCCAAGAACTAGATATCTAGCTGTTTTTCCATCAGTACTTACATTTTTTCTTGATGTTAGCTGTAATGGTCCGAGTATGCGGTTTTACACTACTCTATACAAACCAGTGTGCAAACTCTTCAGCCAAGGAAGGAAACCTAAAACCCTGAGCTACAAGTCACTGCACACCCTTTTCCTCAGATCTTGCTTTGTTTCCAAAATCAAAACCAGGACAAAAAAAATGAGCTCAAACTAATGGGTAATAAACACCCAAGGCCTTTCCAGCTTCAGCCAGTGAGGAGGAGAGATGTTCATATTCTTTCCTTAAGATATCTTTGCACCAGATTTCTTATTCTTTTTATAACCCCACCCAGATCAGACATGTGATAGGCAGGAATCCAGTAAGCCTCTACGTGCCAGATCTTTTATACCTTGTTACACTCCTGCTTGCTGGAAAATAGTGTCTTCCTTCAGGCACTAAGTTTCAAATTGTGTAAAGCTCAAAAGTAACGGGAAACCAGTCTCAGATTCTAAAAACAGATCAATACCCTTTTTAGCTAATTTTTTAAACAGCTCAGAATTAACTAAAGCCTTAGCCTTGCAAATATCTGTCCTCAGGCAGAACCCTACCCCAGTGTGGAGCTCATTGCAAGGCTGGGACAAAGCAGCCCTCCTAGTGTTGGGCAAATAAGAACTGGACACTGTGGTCAGTCCGGACACTGCATGTCATTTCCAAGAAAATAGTAAATAGTTAATTTCAGTCTAGGACACAAAGTGCATATATGCATATGGGCTGGGTAAATCCAGGACCCTAACCCACTACACCCATCACGTGCATGTGCAATTCAGATAGCTGGGATGTACTAAATCCAAGACACTCTCATAGGTCTTGAAGTGACAGAACATTGAATATTTTCTTTTACCCTCCAGTTCTATTATTCACTGACATAAGAAGAAAGGTGTCTCACTTTCTTTCTAATGTTCACCACAGTAATAACCATTGTGCCATTTTGGGACTCTAAAAATAACCCATTGGGAGTGGCAAGTCATGTCATTGTTCAAGTTCTCATCTGAAAGTACCTTTTTTTTTTTGAAGAATATTGAAGATTTCTTTTGGTGGTAAATAGTATAGCTAACATGCAAGCAGCACAAAGGTAGACCATCATTCTGAAGCTATTGATTTCATTATACACACACTATAGCCATTGCAAGTGTCCTGCTTCTTGTATACCTGAAAATTAACAAATAGATGGGAAACTGTAACAAGTCCTAACAAATGGATGTCCTTCCAACATTAATGTCCTTTAAAGGCTTCTGAGGATTCGTCATTCTCAGAAAGTAATCTCCCAACTTCATATGTATACTTTCATCTTTTTCCCCAAAAGGCAGCTTGCACTCCATGGAGTGTCAACAGTAATCATTATGACTCAATGTTATGCTGTAGTCTTTCAAGCCAAATAATCTACATAGAAACAGCTCCAAATGTAGGCAGTCAAATAATTCAGTAAAATCATCCATGAAACTTGGTTCATTTTGCAGAGGTATCTTTATGTTAAAAAAAAAATTAGGGTCATAGCGCAGGTTAGAATGACATTTAACTAGAGTTACATTGCACTTTTGAGATGAGCCAATGAAGCATCTCCTCTGTTGTCGTTGCTAGCTAGATTATCCACAGCATAAACTGTAATATGAGTCATCAAAACAGATTTCCATCCTCTATGAACATCTAGTATTTTGGTTGCACAAGCATTGTCCCTTTTGTGAGAAAGAGATTCCTTCCTCCCCGCACCCCCACACACACTTTGTCTAGCAAATAGGAAAACAAAAAATCAGAGTTGTTAGTGATTGAAGCATGTTATATACAATAGAACAAAATGGAATGTTATTGTATAAACATATGAAGATATGATATTAGATTGGAAAAAAGATTGTAAAATACAGAATGACCAACAAATGATATCAAATACATTCATGTCCTATTTTATCTATAAATTGTATCACAGGTATCCCAATAAAGTGAGACATTATCTTAAAAACTAAATGTCCTTTAATCTAACCAGACTCCTCACACAGTTCTGGTTACCCAACAGCAGGCTATCTAAAGTGTCACTCCAAAACACTTGATTTTAGTTTCTATTCCCCCCACCACCCCCAGCCTGTCCCAAGCCACATGCACCCACTACTCAGCTAATGAGGGTAGGATAACTTATTACAATACCATAAGCATCTCGTTTGTGGTCCATGTCAGCGTTTCTCAATCTTGGGAACTAGCTGCATCCAACTTCAGCACACCATATGTTATTAAAGGTCTATCCATCTTATGCCCATCATGGCCAGTCCTTTGTGCCCCCTCAGTGGGGCGCATATGTCACACTGGGAAATGCTGGCCTAGATACAAAGAAGTGCTCAGCATATTTCACATATTAAGAATGTACATCCAGCAACAGTATGGACATTTACAGCGCATAAATAATATGATCACATTATAGAACAAAAGCATGTTAATTTATAGTAGAGTGATTACAGCCTTTGTCATAAGGGTATTTGTATAATTAAAACAACATTCAACATACAGCATATAAGCAGGTGTTTTATAGAAGCAAAGTTAGTTGCTATATGGTTTTATATTTGTCTTTTCTTGCACAAGGTATTCACAGCTACATGGCAAAAGTAAAAATCACTGATGAACAAAAGGTACAAAACGGCACTCAGATCAAGCCAGTATTTTATTCCTATCACCTACATGCAATGACCTTGATCACAAATTGTGACTTAAACTGAAGGAGGGAAATCTGAAATATATGTTCACTTGCTTTGCCTTTCCTCTGTTTCACCTCTGAAGCCCTTCTGCCATTCTAAAAGCTATTCCTTGCTATAGAACAATGAAAGTTTTGGTTTGGGGATTCTGAACATATCTAACTACTATACAGCCGTTGATCACCTCCTACTCACTTTTCTGCTTACAACACTGGAGAGATAGGAAAGTGTTAACCCTGTTTTACAATGGAAAATTAAGGCACAGAGAAGCTAAAATGGCTTGCCCCAGGTCACATGTGAAGGCTGTGGATAAGCTGAGAATTGAGCCCAGGTCTCCGAGTCCCATTTTAGGGTCTTAACCACACCACCGTTCTTCCTTCATAGCTGTATTACACTATGGTTAAGGATGACACTGGAGAACCTCAGTAGAATGTTATAGCTAAAAAAAATAATTTGTCAGTGTGGAGGCTAATTTATTTATTTTTCAATGTATATGTTTATCTACAGTATCAAACATGGGGCAGGAGTAGGTGATAAGATTGCTAGCAAAGAAACTGATAACACTCATGGAAGAGGTTTCATTTTGCTTTCGCTAGAAATTTGGAATTTTGTTGACTATTTGTTACAGGGTCCAAGGTTTGTGTGGAAGTGGCGAGGAGGTGGGAGAGAGACTTTTGAGATAATTCATTTGATGTGATATCTGCTAGTAGATACTATCTTTTTTCTGGTTATGCCAGTGTAAAGACTCTGAATGGGTAGCTCCAGGTTATGAACAGCTATGAGTCTGAACCCTTTCCACCTCTTCCACAGGAGATAAAGTAAAGGTTGCTTTTCTCCTTTGCTGCCCATATGAGAAAACATTATAGACTGATGCCTTCTATATGCCTTAATTATTTAACTCACTTAACTGTACTATGATGCTTGAAAGCAATCTGGGAATTATAGATTTCATTTGAATTCTTAAATTAATTCTCCTTGGCCGTATTTTGCACCATTTTGTGCTCTAAATCCCTGAAATGATCAAATTTTATTGAAAAAATAGCAAACTAGTAGTTAAAGAAAAAAAGTAAAAAGTAGAAAGTAATTGCAAAAATCATTATGATTATTTGTTAAAAGGGAATTTTAAATTTGCACAGATTCTTGCACACTCATCACTTAGGGAACTGGAAACATGTCATGTAATTTATCTGACCAATCCCGACTTGAAAGATCTGGGGGTCTGACCATGAGCTCCCAGTGTGATACTGTAGCCAAAAGAGCTAATGCAATCCTGGGATACATAAACAGGAAAATCTTGAATAGGAGTAGAGAGGTTATTTTACCTCTATTTGACAATCGTGTAACCACTGCTGGAATACTGTGCCCTATTCTAGTGTCCCCAATTCAAGAAGGATGCTGATAAACTGGAGAAGTTTCACAGAAGAGCCACGAGAATATTTAAAGGATTAGAAAGCGTGCCTTATAATGATTGAGCTCTTTGAGTCTATTTAGCTTAATATAGAGAAGGTTAAAAGGTAACTTAATCACAGTCTATAAATATCTACATGGGGAACAAATATTTAATAATGTGCTCTTCAGTCTAGAAGAGAAAGGTTAACAATCCAATGGCTGGAAATTTAAGCTAGACAGATTCAAACTGGAAATAAGGTGTAAATTTTTGACGGGGGAAAATAATGAACCACTGGAACAATTTACCAAGCAACATGGTAGATTCTCCATTATTGACATTTTTTAAAATCAAGATTGGATATGTTCCTAAAAAATTTCTCTAGGAATTATTATGGGGAAGTTCTATGGCCTATGTTACACAGGAGGTCAGGTTAAGTATTACAATGGTCCCTTCTGGCATTCAAATCTATGAATATATGAAGTGATGCCATTTTCTATTTCCAGTTTTCAATATTAGATGCTGTACTTTATAGCATATGTCCTACAGGAAATATAGAAGCAGATTACACCTGGCTCTGATAATGATGAAACGGAACTTTTCTTCACCTACTTAAAAAGATAAATTATATGTATAGTTAAAGTTTGCTAATGAGTGGTAAAACATTAACACCCTTTTACATCTCAGATGTATGGTGAAGGATCAAAAAAACAAGTTATTTATCAAAATACCTGTAATTACCTACAAAAAGTGTAGATAATGAAGAACTGTTTAGAATGTAATTATATATAGATCAGTAATTTACATAACTATTTTTAAACTCTTAAATATAAGTAAAATATGCAGGCTCAGGGATTAGTGATGAAGAAGTGTTATTATGACAATAGGCTCATCAGTACCTAAGTTTATTAGGGGTATTGTCAGGATTTTCATTATAAGACTCTTGTCAGTTATTTACCTAACCAGTACACAAAAATTGCTCAGATGTATACTTGACATAAAGGTCAAGATTGTCACACTTTATTACATCCAGGATTTTCATAATCCCAAATAGACACCCATTGATTATGAAGATATAAAACGGACATGTCTGATAGTGTAGATGTAATATTTTGTACATAGCCTTTACATGCAAAAACAAACTAGCCGCGTGTGTGTGAGCACGTCAAAACACATGAAGCAGATTCATCATGCTTAAGGCTACAATTTTGGCACAAGTATTTTTTATTAAAAGTCACGGACAAGACGTGGGCAATAAACAATAAATCATGGATTTGTTGAAACCCAAGCCCTGCTGCCCGGGGCTGAATTATTGGAATATTCAAGAAGTCACGGCAGTCTCATAAAAGTCACAGAATCCATGACCTCTGTGACAGATCTGTAACCTTAATCATACTTGCTAACATCATCTGTAGAGAGGAGGTAGCCAAATTGCTACAGGGCATCTGTCTACTAGATGTGGTATTGTCCTCTCCCCCTCCACTGCAATTCACAAGTATCTATCTTCTTGCTCACTGGTAGAACTTCCTTTACCCTGTCCAAAATAAGTCTGGTTTTCCTTCTTTGTCAACTATCCATGATCAGATCACAATTTTGTCAAAGGATATTAGTCAGCTGAATTTACTCACATTTTTATGTCTTAAAAATATCTCTGTGGATTGATCATGAACAGTTTGCTACAAGCATGCAATACTCAGTACTTAAAAACCAGGCTGTGTTGCTTAGCTCTCACTGGTGAGAAGAGACACATGGTATTTTGGGTTCCCTAATTGGATGAGACTGCAAGTATCATTTGAGTGTATGAATGTACAAAAGTTCACAGGTATAAATTAAAAATTCAGTTGCCTCAGATATTAGTATGTATAACTATGCAATTTGGTTTCTGCAAATATGCATCAACTTGATCACTTAAATGTTGGTGGGAAAACAAACGTTAAAAGGCACAGCACATGACCAATCCAAATCAATTTAAATACCTGTGCGTCACTGTCTGGAGGGGCTCACTTCCATGACAGCCTACATCAGGGCAGACTGTCAAAAGCAGGGCAGACAACCCAACTAGTAGTATGTTCTATAATTAGAATTTGCCAGCCCAGTACCAAATGTGAACTCCCAAAATACTACAGTGGAGTCACAGACAATCCCCTTTAAACACTCCAGTCTATCTTGCCACCCAAGCAAGCTGGACTAAGTAATATACGGTCACTTACACCAAAAATCAAATATTCCAGGTTACACCCAGTCCCAGGAGGCCAGTCACTCACCCAGGTCAATTGCTTCTAGATCTCACAAAGACAATACTGATAGCCAATTCTATAGTAAACTAACTAAAGATTTTGTAGCTAAGAAAAGGGAATGAGTTATTGAGAGGTTAAAGCAGGTAAAAAAATATATATATATATGTACAGGTGAGTCACAGCCTATACTTTCAAAAGGTAGCAGAGATATAGTAATGTGCCAGTTTCCCAAAAGTATTTTAGGCTACCCAGAGTAACTCTGGGAATCTCAGTCTTCTCATTCAGTTATTCTGCCCTGTTATAATCCAAGCAGTCTAGTGATAAAGAATTTTTCCTTGTCCATATTTATAGCTTCTCACAGAAACCAAGCTGACAGCAACAGTTCCCACACAGGTCCTTTCTTCATGGATGGAGGGAGGGGGAGGAAGGCATTTAAAGTCTTGATCCTTGATCTCACACATGAGTCATTTGATTTAATGAACAGGATTTAACATAGTTTGTAAGAGATAATTTGCATTACCAGGCTTCATTCTCATTTGATGGGTTACTTAGTTACAAGGTCATGCTGATAAGTGTTTGCGGTTAACTATATCTCACGTTCTAATGTGAGTCAGAACAACACATGAAGCATCCTACAAGCATTTTATAATACTCTTATACATTTGAGATCTAATATTTGTTTTGATAAGCTAACACACAGGTACATGAGACTGGCTTCCAGATATGCATTTCTAAGTATTCCTTGAGGCCTGGGGCCTTGGCATGAGCTTGCACCTGGTCTGCCAGCATCACAACGTGAGTGAATATTAATGGGAAACATATTGCACTATTCACCCAGATCTACCTGTAGTGAAGAAACAATTTCATCCTGGGACAATTGTTTTTCCTATGGAATCAGCCAAGTATGAACAATTTGTAGTGAGCAGGGTGTGGTGGGGTAAGTACCACCAAGGACATCCCAATTTATGCTTTAAATGTGGCACAATAGCTTTGGAAGTGTTTCCACTGCAGCAGAATTGAGCACATGGATGACATATGCATAGAGTACAACTCATCTTGGGGTGTTACTAAATCAGTGCCCAGAGGCTTGGTACAATTATGCCAAAAGAACGATGAGAAACCAGTATAGAGACCCCCATGGTCCTAAGAAGCATGTGCACATACATACAAAATAAGTTGATAAGCTGAAGAGGTTTGATGGGTGCAACCATCCTGAAAATACTAGCAAGGAGAAAAGACCAGCTAATGAGAGAGACCAGAGGGATAGGCAAAGGTAGCTTGTGTTTTACCTTGCATCCTCAGGGTAAGTCATAGAGTTTTAAGATAGGCAAAGTGGTTGTGTTATACATGTAAACAAAAAAAAGTGTCTATTGTCCAAAAATTCATTTGGCAGACATCTAGCCTGTATCATCTTCATTGAGACAGGACTGATACCAGTGCTGAAAGATTTATCAGAGAGGATAAACATAAACCACACCATATTGTCAAGGACTAGAAGAGGTAAAGGAAGCTTCTGGCTATTATAAAGCATAGGCACCAGGGCAGAGTCTTAGGTAATCTGTATTTCATAACAACAAAGTTCAGAAAATCATTTAGCTAGTGCTACACTGACAAACTGGCACTACTGAGGCAAACAGAAATAAAACCATGACACCCAAAGTGTCTGCATAAGACTTCAAGCATTTCAACAGAATACATCAATCAAAGACCAGTAAAAGATCAAGGAGAATTACAATTGAAAGCATTATAAACTCCAACCACTCCTGTATAGGAAAAGTCACGACAAACCTACCTCTCATTAAAATAATCTCATAATTTTGGCCTGATGCCCAGTTCTTATCTCATAATTTATATAGTTTGGAAGTGAGACTGCATGTCTGATTGTTACAACAGAAAAAAGGGACATCTGAAATAAGGCAGTAATGCCCAAAGATTAAATAATTCCCATTAAAATTGCTGGAAATTCTGAACTTTTTTTTTTAAAAGAGTAACTCGCTGTAACAGCTGCCAGAGCGCTCTCTCATACTGACACATGATGATCTTTCACACAATTGAGCCACAACGCTCTGTAAGCTGCATTGCTCTATCATCAAACACTTTGGATCTGAAGTTTTCAAGGAGAGCAGAGAAACAGAGTTAGAGCATGGATTTGAGTTATGCAACTGACACCAGTTCTAGAAATATATTTCTTATTAAAGGAAAAACCTGTTAGTGTCACATTAAATTTCAACATAGCCACACAATCCAGTGTTCAGAAGCAATTCCAATTCAAAATTCTCTCCAGACACCTTAATTGTACACTGACTAGGGTGACATATTTTTGGGCAACCATCTGTTTTACAGATTGAGATTATCGTGGTTCTGATCCAGCAATGCTCCTAAACCTGTGAGTAGTCCCATTGACTTCAAAATGTGCACATGCTCACGTGATTTCATAGAATGAGGACCGTGTAAGGATATGGAAATATTTTGTGCATCAAGGGAATGGCTTATAAGCTCTTACTACTTGGGTTGGAATATGGAGGGAAATGTTTAGTGCCATGTAATGGAAGGTACAATATAGATTCAGAATAGAGTGGTTTTGAGGGGACTGTCAGGACAGAAGTAGGTGAATGAAAGGTTTAAAGCCTTTGCTAGTGTCAGCTTTATTGAATTATTGTTCTTAAAAAAACCTCTCATAACACAATCCAGACTAAAGTCAACATAATCTTCCAGATATAAACTTAAGTTCCTTAGCGGGACAGGTGGGTGGGAAGTGGGTAGGCAGGAGTGAGAGTGGGTGAAGCTTTGGCTCTGATCCCTCCACCACAATGTGCTAGCTGGAGCGGCTCAGTCAGTGTGGAGGGGGAAAGTAAGCTGCACCAGACATAGGGTTGATGCAGATTAATTCTTCCTCTGTGCAAGGACTATATAAAGACTATTTATATCTGATAGAAAGAGTTCCCAAACTGTGGGCCATGACACAGTGCTTGGTGGTCCTCCAGCACAACTGCATTCTCCAGTCAAGATCTTAGTAAATCTTTAACTCCGCATGACTTGTGTAATCTAAGTGAAAGCTATATAAATGTAAGGCTTTGAGCTGTATATGTTGGACAGAGTATAGAAAAAAATATTTATTTATTTAAAAAAACAAGCAGCAATATGTCAAGTTTAATTCTCGTGAATACAATGGTGTGTTTCACTGTAAGGTAACTTAGGAACATACACACAGTCTGCCATTTACAACTGTAAAAAATATCAAGCAATATTTCAATCTGAAATGTTTTTGAAAAATAAATTGATCCAAAAAGGGTGCAGTGGTGGAGAAGATAATGAAAGTCCCAGACCATCTACAGCTACATAAACTGAGCCAGCCAAAAATATAAAGAAAGTGTTAAGAAAATACAATCACTCATACTTGAAGTTTGGATTCTCCTTTAGCAGATCAGATATATACCTGTTGCCTCAGTGCATTATAACTGTTATTTAATATTTTTGCTTTACAATATTTGATTCTTTTCTAACTAGTAGAGAGTAGGGTTGGGTCTTTACTTACACAGCAGATTTTGCACTAAAAAAATTAAACACAATTTAGTATTCAAAGTTGGACAATTGTTTTGTTTTTAAACCAAAAAAAACAACAAAGTTGTTAAACAGAGTGTGTTAACATTGTTGTGTTGTCAAGTATCAGAGGGGTAGCCGTGTTAGTCTGAATCTGTAAAAAGCAACAAGAGGGTCCTGTGGCACCTTTAAGACTAACAGAAGTATTGGGAGCATAAGCTTTCGTGGGTAAGAACCTCACTTCTTCAGATGCAAGTAATGGAAATTTCCAGAGGCAGGTATAAATCAGTATGGAGATAAGGAGGTTAGTTCAATCAGGGAGGGTGAGGTGCTCTGCTAGCAGTTGAGGTGTGAACACCAAGGCTTAAGAACATGTTGGACAAACACTTGTCAGGGATCGTCTCTCTAGGTTTACTTGGTCCTCAGTGCAGGGGAATTGACTTGATGACCTCTTGAGGTCCTTTCTAGCCCTACGTTTCTTATTGTTTCAGAATATTGATCATGATTATTTGTATTATGGCAATACCTAAAGATCCCAACTGAGATTGAGACTCCATCATGCTAGGTGCAGTACAGACATATAGTAAGAGTCGGTCCCTGCCCCCAAAAAGTTAGTCTCTGCCACAAGCCCTGAGTAAGAGGAGGCACATAGTTACACTGCTCCGGGACCAGACTGTCTGAGTCACAATCTGGTGCTTGTTTCCACCTGTGCACAGAGGAAGAATTAATCTGCATCAACCCTATGTCTGGTGCAGCTTACTTTCCCCATCCACACTGACTGAGCAGCTCCAGCCAGCACATTGTGGCGGACGGATCAGAGCCAAAGCTTCACCCACTCCTCACTCCTGCCTACCCACTTCCCAGTAGAGGCCTGTGAAGGCTACTCTCCTTACCTCTATCTCCTTCCTACCCTGTGCTGCTATCTGTGATACAGATAGCCAGTCCAGGGGATTAAAGACGAGACAACATGTGCTTGAAACAAGGCTGGGAGCAAGTGGGGAAGGGAGAACAAAGTTAATTCTTGAAGTATCAACAGTATGTTTTTACAGCAGTGTGCACAAATCATAGGTAAACATTTCAGTAATGCCAGCTTACTTCCTATTTAGCCATTATTATTTGAAATGAAATCCTAGCTTTTACCATCCTAAAGGAATTGTGCTCAGCTGTGACTTCTGCTCTTGCAGAATTACTTCAAAATATTTTGTCAGGATCCTCAAATTAGATCACTTCAAACCCATTTGTCAGTTTTCAATATTGTACTAGGGGTTTCTTGCTCAAAATAAATGCTCAAGTCATATTTTTCCTGCTTTGCTTGAAAGGTTACACTGAGTGTCTGTTAAAACAGCCTATTGATAAGAGCTCTTACTAGAATAATGTTTCATAGTTCTGGACCTTCATGTCTTGAATGACCTTGCTATTGCTTGGGGGCCTTGTTGTGCCAAGGATTCTGCTGATCTTGTTCTACTGAGTCCTACCTACCACCTCAAGATGTATGCCTTGAGGACTTTCAGATGTTATACAGAATTCTGACACATAGGGTTCAGAATGTCATGTCAGTTAATGCTTTCAAAGTAACAATTATTTAGCTTTGCTTTTTAGCTACTTTAAAATCTCTTCTGTATCTGAAAAGCACTTTAAAATGCTTAGTTTTATACTGTATTGAACCTTGACAAGGGGGAGGGTTGATGTGTGAGGAACATACACCTTTCTTTGTCGTGTGGCTAGATCTGTAATTTTAAGTTATTAATTTCAATTTTTGATGTGAATGTATGTTATGTGGAAAATGGTAACATCATCTACCTGCTTTTACAAATACCCACTATGCTATCCATCTGCCAGCGTTCAAGAAAAAGAAGAACTATAAGAAGTAATGTTCTCCTTAAATATAATGATTATTGTTTTACTTAAACTAAATATTATAAGCTCTAATATAGCCAAGCTTATCACTGTGACTAATAATATAGTTGAGGGATGAATCTTTGTCTTTTCCGAAATGTATAGTTTGGTGTCACTATTTTCCCTTTTTGAGATACCAGAATCTAGGACCTACAACTTTGATCATGGAAACTATTGCTGCTGTTGCACTACTGGACTGGCTCACTTTAGATTTAGGTGCACAAAGATGAAACAATATGATTATTACAGATGAGGCTGTAATAAGAATGTGTGTATCACAGATTCTATAAATAATTTTTTTTTTTTCATATCTACACCAGCAACACCATCACAGGACCTAACCAGATCAGCTACAACATCACCGGCTCATTCACCTGCATGTCCACCAATGTTATATATGCCATCATGTGCCAGCAATGCCCCTCTGCTATGTACATTGGCCAAACTGGACAGTCACTACGCAAGAGGATAAATGCTCACAAGTCAGATATCAGGAATGGCAATATACAAAAACCTGTAGGAGAACACTTCAACCTCCCTGGCCACACAATAGCAGATGTAAAGGTAGCCATCTTACAGCAAAAAAACTTCAGGACCAGACTCCAAAGAGAAAGTGCTGAGCTCCAGTTCATTTGCAAATTTGACACCATCAGATCAGGATTAAACAAAGACTGTGAACGGCTATCCAACTTCAGAAGCAGTTTCTCCTCCCTTGGTGTTCACACCTCAACCGCTAGCAGAGCACCTCACCCTCCCTGATTGAACTAACCTCGTTATCTCCATACTGATTTATACCTGCCTCTGAAAATTTCCATTACTTGCATCTGAAGAAGTGAGGTTCTTACCCACGAAAGCTTATGCTCCCAATACTTCTGTTAGTCTTAAAGGTGCCACAGAACCCTCTATTGTTGTGTTGCTTATCATTCAGTTTTAAACATTGTACATTTATATGTTGTGTTTTCCCTTTTTAACCACTACATTTCGCTCTGAACATTTTTTTTAAAGTGTAGTTTTACTAAAATTGTTTGGTTTCAAAGATCTTGAAGCATTTCTTTGAGTGCACATTGCTAGGGACTTCTATCAGTACAATTGTTTACATTAAAATGAAAAGGAAAAATGTACATTAATTATTACATACAAATAAACTATAACTTTCTAAATAAACAAAGTGAATAATTTTCTTCGGGAAGTGTTAATAGTGGGCCACAGTGCCTACTGCAGCTGCACAGGTGGGCCTCAGGTAAAAAAGTTTGGGAACCCCTGTCCTATAGCACTGATTATTATAGGATTTCCAGCAAATAAACATAGAACTTTTAATTAAAATGTAAGGGAAGTGCCCCAGAAGCCAGCCTTTTTGGATGGAGATATCTAAGGGTATGTCTACACTGTAATTAAAAACCCACAGCTGGCTCATGTAATTGTGGTGTAGAACTTCAGGCAAGAACTAGAGCTAGGCCCTAGGATCCTGTGAAGTGTGAGGATCCCAGCACTTGGGCTGCAGCCTGAGTCCAAACGTCTATACCACAGCTACATGGCACCGTGGCCCTAGCCTGAGTCAGCTGGCATAGGCCAGCCATAGATGTCTAATTGAAGTCTAGACATACTCTCAGAGCCTGATCCAAAGTTTATTGAACTCTGTGGAAAGATTCTCTATAGTTAAACTGACCAGATCATAGGATATAGGAAATGCTGGATTTTGAGTTCAAAACTTGCTGATTTAAAAAGAAGATGACAACAACAACAACTTACCCTGTGTGAAAGTCCATCCATCGGCCATTACTAAAGATCAAAGTTTGAAAACGTCTCATACGTAAAGCTGGACAAAAAAATTAATATGTAGGAGCAGACTGAGAAGCCTTTCACAACTTTTGCTGGTTGTTTCTAGGTATCATTGATAGCCTTCTCTAGTTATACTCCACTTTGTAAGATGAGTTATGCTATAACGGTTGAGCATAGAAATAGCATGTTGTACCCAGAGGTTAATAAATATTCACTCTGATTTAAAAATTTTAGTTAATTTAAAACTATTTGCTTTTTATTGTGTTGCCTTGGCATTTGTCAATTCCTGCCCTCTCATTAGATTTAATAGGGTTGCTGAGTCAAATTTAGAGAGAGAGAGGGATAAGTGTTTGAGTTTTTACTATTTTATGTTGACGCGTTAGTCTATAAATGACAATAGAAGATGCATGTACAAATTACAAATGTTATCCTACATTATTGGTGGGTTATAGAAATGTGGTTCTAGTGTAATAATGCAAATTGTAGTTCTGGTCCTAATGTAATAATGCAAATTGTAGTTCTGGCAATGAAAGCCCTGGAGCAGCTTATCTTGGAACCCTGATGATCCTGAGTTAATGTAGTAGCACCTATTTTGTACAGGTATTAAGGACTATAATAAAGGAATGAAATTGCCTATATAAGGCACACATTATTTGTCATTGATATCTGTCTATACTTGCCAGTCAAACTAACTCAGACATATCCAAAGCTATCATGTGGAAAGGGCAGAGCAAATTCAGGTGGAGGAGATGCTCTATGCGCTTTTCTAAACAGAATTTTAGAAAAGGAATGAAAGGAGAAAATAAGATAAGTTAGTGAATACAATTTTATTAAAAGGGTGAATTCTATGGCAAAGTCTGGCTCCACCAAATTGCATGAATCTGGAGGCTTTAGATATCAATTTTTATATAGCCTAGATTTTTAAAGCATTGTGTATTAGAAAGTTGTTTGTTAAATGAATTCTTCTCTATTGGTAGAAGTTTGAACTAGGCTTTTTCAGTGCATACTAAAGTACAATACAATACAAGGTCAACTAATTTACTTATACAGGGTGTTCTCAGTATTGAACCTCACATGCCCAGCATACAGGATACTGCTATTTGATAAAAGGAAGTCCATCTGTTGTTATTCAGAGTAACAATCGGACTAAACAGAGTGACAGTAGGAATAAAGGTTTCAGAATGGCTAAATTATTATTTATTTTTAATAGTGAGATTATAACTAAAGTTCAAAATTAAGTTTTTGGCACAATCACATTGTCAACACAGTGAACCAGATTTGTCAAAGCTACAGGTTGCAGCACTTGTTTTATTGATGTTTTGCTCCCAAAAGGTGTAATTTAAGATTAACAATCATGTTTAACCACCAGAGTTTGAAGTAGCTTTTCATTTACACAGGTATTAAGGAAGCTCATATGATAACTGCCTGTTTTACATTTATGCCTGAAGTGAAAAAAAAAAGATACATAATAGAGGGGAAATGTTTTCCCTTGGTAAACAAGAAAATCAGTTTGAATACTGCATAAAAGGGAGAGCAAAAAAGAAGCAGCATTGCTGCTGTTAAATATTTAGCATTTAAATGCTGGTTACCCTCAGCCATTAATAAAGATTACTGCTCCAATGCTGGGGAAGGTTCTAGCTGAATATGCCCTATCCCCATTTCTTACAGCTGTTTGGTGCTGAGAGCAAGAGAGTCCAGGGAGAGAAAGGGGAGACGGACTATAGAAACTTTGTATTTCACATTGGTTTAGATAATGATGAAAGTGTGCTACTCCGTGCACCGGCAACACCAAAGTAAGTGTTATGGGGTTGGAGCTGCCTGTAATAACTTATAAACACTACCTTGACCAGGTCACTGCATGGTTTACTGTATGCATATATTGAGTTGAATTCAACAGCAGGATTTTTGGGCCACTGAGTTCACCACTAGTCACAAGCTCCCATAGGGGAGCACTGCAGGTTGCATACCTAGTCAGACCTGCTGGCAAGCATGCATGATACAGGGTATTATTGCCTAGGCCCAGTCTAATAGTCTGGGAAGGGAAATCACAGGATTCCACCGCAGAAGAAGAAAGGCCACAAGGCCTAAGATGTGGTGATGCAATTAGAGAATCCAGAGGTACAGTTAGCCCTGTAACAATGATAATATATTTTATTTAAAAGATTTTAAGATGTTTGCCTGATCTCTTTCATGAGAATTTATGAATTGTGAAAACAAAAGCTTAAGTTTTAAAGATAACTTCAAAATAAATTAATGTACCACAAAAATTTAACAGCTGAATTTAAACGTGAGTTGGATATATTTAGTTACTACTTACACATAACAGATAAGTATTCAACATGGTGATGTAGCCATATGACTTCCATTATTAACAGTCTTGCAACCAGATATTTTAAGAGCAAACTAAAATGTTTAGTTAACCTAAAAGTAATTCAAATGAAAATGGTGTCTTCAGATATTTTTGTTTACTCAAGGTAGTAGTTTGGAATTACATTATAGCCTGTTCTACTAGTACATGACATAAGCACAAAAGAGCTGCCATACAGGATCAGATTGTGGTCCCTCTTGCCCAATATCTTATCTCAGATAAGAGCTTGTACCTGAGCTTCACGGTGAGTATACAGAATAGGACAATTAAGGACTGATCCACCCCTGGCAGTCAGAAGTTTAGAGTTGCCCTGAGCATAGGGTTGTGCCCCAGACTATCTTGTTAATAGCCATCTTAGTTGATGGACCTATTCTCCATGAACGTAGCTATTTTTTTTAACCCAGTTATACTTTTGGCCTTTACAACATTCCAGGGCAAAGATTCCCACCGGTTAATGGTGTGTTGTGTGACAAAGTATTTCCTCTTGTTTGTATTAAACCTACTGCCTATTAATTTCATTGGCGTGCGTGCGCACACACACACACACACGTTTTTATATTGTGGGAAAGGGTAAATAACACTTCTCTATTCACTTGCTCTACACTCTTCATGATTTTTATAGACCTGTATCATCCCTCCCTCCCCTTATATTTTCTTTTTAAGCTGTCATTTTATGGAAGCCATTCCATATCCCTAATCATCTTTGTTGCCCTTTTCTGACCCTTTCCCAGTTTCACTATATTCTTTTTGAGATGAGGCAAATTGAACTGGACTCAGTATTCAAGGTGTGAGCACACCATGGATTTATAGAGCAGTATGATATTTTGTCTTGTTTTCCATCCCTTTCCTAATAGTTCTTAACATCCTTTCAGCCTTTTTGACTGCTATTGCGCATTGAGTGAAAGTTTTCAGAAAACTATCCAGTGACTCCAAGATCTCTTTCTTGAGTGGTAATAGCTAATTTAGAACCCATCCCACTGTATATGTATAATTGGAATTATTTTTGGCAGGGTGCATTACTTTGAACTTTATATTTAATTTCATTGCCATTTTGTTGCCTTGTCTCCCTGCTCTTTGTAACTCTTTGAAGTCTGCTTTAGACTTTACTATGTTGAACTTTGTATTGTCTGCAAACTTTGCCACTTCACTGTTCATCCCCTTTTCCAGGTCATTACTGGGACCAGTGCTGTTCAACAATTAGAACAGATCCTTGGGGGACCCCACTATTTACCTCTCTCCACTATGAAAACCAACCATTTATTCCTACTCTTTTTACCAGTTATTGAACAATGAAAGGATCTTCCCTCTTATCCCATGATTTAAGAACCTTTGGTGAAATTCGAAATTAATTCAAAATTAATGGAGACATCCCATCTCCTAGAACTGGAAGGGACCTTGAAAGGTCATCGAGTCCAGCCCCCTGCCTTCACTAGCAGGACCAAGTGAGGTACCTTGTGAAAGGCTTTCTGAAAATCCAAGTACATTTTATCGAGTGGATCACCATATCCACATGCTTGTTGACTCCCTCAAAGAATTCTTATGCGAAATAATCCCTCCCCACTTACAAAAGTCATTTTGACTCTTCCCCAATAAATCATATTTATCTATGTGTCTGATAATTCTGTTCTTTACTATAGTTTCTACCAATTTGCTCTGTACTAAAGTTAGGCTCACTGGCCTATAATTGCCACGATCACCTCTGGAGCCCTTTTTAAAGATCTGTATCAGCTAGCTACCCTCCAGTCATCTGGCACAGAGACTTATTTAGGTGATAGGTTATATACTAGAGTATACTATATACTACTGTGCTATATACTACAGTAAGTAATTTGGTCCTGGTGACATTACTTTTTAGTAATTTTTTTTCTAAAAACCTTTTCTAGTGAGAGATCAATTTTGGGAAAGTACTTCAGATTAGTTGCCCAAAAGGAATGTCTCTGATGTGGGTCTCTTCTCCCACATGCTCTGCAGTGAAGACTGATGCAAAGAATTCATTTAGTTTCTTTGTAATGACCTTGTCTTCCCTGAATGCTCCTTTAAACATCTTTGTCATCTAGCGGCCTCACTGCCAGTTTGGCTTTTTGCTTCTGATTTACTTTAAAAAATGCAATTAGTTTGTGTGTCTTCTGCTAGTTACTCTTGACGTTCTTCTTTGGCCTGCCCAATTATACTTTTACACTTGTCATGCCACAGTTTATGCTCCTTTCTGTTTTCCTCAGAAGGATTTGACTTCAAATTTTAAAGGATGCCTTTTTTGCCTCTAACAGCATCCATTACTCTGCTGATTAGCCATGGTGACAGTCTTTTTTATTTGGAGTATACATTTAGTCTAAGCCTCTATTATGGTCTTTTTAAGTAGTGTCCATGCTGTTTGCAGACATTTTACCCTTGTGACTGCTCGTTATAAGTTTCCATTTAATTAGCATCCTCACTGTGTATAGTTCCTCTTTTAAAAAGTTAAATATTAACATGGTTGGTTTTTCTGGCATTCCTCCTCTCCCCCCACCTGCCAAGTATACTAAAATTAACTACATTATGATCACTATGTGACGTTGCAGTCTATATTATTTTATAAAAATATGCTAATGAGTGTGAATATAATGTAACTGGAATATGCTTCACGCAAAAGGTCTCTTGTAAGGTATCATTACAAAGCTTATAATCTGCTGAGTGTGGTCATCCTATTTGGATAAATGTATCACTCTTATCTGAAACTAGATGAAATATAACTCTAAGGTCCTATTGTAGTTATGAAAAGTGTGGGCCATTAATGGTGGTTTGGAATCTTGATGGCTCCCATTAACCAGGACAAGTGACTTTTGATGGCTCTGTTTACTTGTAAGTCTTCCAGTATACCTATGTGCTGGCAAGTGGGCAATGAAGTCTTACAGTGACATGTGATCATGTCACCTAAACTGGAATCCATCTTTAACCTGGTGCTTTTCCATTTAGAAGGAGGGGTGGAAACCCAGAGAGATACAAAGGATTCCCGCCTTGTGCAAAAGATATACAAGGCAGTGGAACAGAACAAAGGGGGCTGCAATCATGAGAAATCCCCTAGCTACCACCTGAGCTGGAACAAGGGCTGTACCAGGGGAAAGGATTGTGCCCAGACGAGGCAGGTGTCCAGTCTGTGAAAGAAGCTTATTGAAACATCGCTGAGGGTGAGATTTTATCTGTAATCACATTCTTACTGTATTAGGCTTAGACTTGCATGTTTTATTTTATTTTGCTTGTTAATTCACTTTGTTCTGTCTATTACTTGGAACCACTTACATCCTAATTTTTGTATTTAATAAAATAACTTTTTACATATTAATCCAGAGTAAGTATTAATACCTGTGGGGAAAAACAGCTTTGCATATCTCTCTATCAGTGTTATAGAGGGCAAACAATTTAAGTTTTATACAATGTAAAACGGATTTATTTGGGGTTTGGACCACATTGGGAGCCACATCAGGTGGCAGTCCCAAAGAGGGTTTCTGTGATCCAACCCGTCACACACTATTGCCAGGCAGTTCAGCTATACTTACTTCTTGGACCACATTTTGTACTCCACTTAGGACTAGATCAAGAATCGCCTCTTGTGGGTTCCAGGACTAGCTGCTCCAAGAAGCAGTTATTTATGGGGTCTAAAAATTTTATCTCTGCATCTCACCCTAATGTGACATGTACTCAATATGAGGATAGTTGAAACCCCCCATTATTATTGTGTTTTCTGGTTTTGTAGCCTCTCTAATGTCCCTGAGCGTTTTACTGTCACCATCCTAGCCAGGTAGTCGTCGTATATTCCTACTGTTATACTCATTGCTCAAATATGGAATTTCTATTCACAGTCTCTTTGGTACAGTTTCAGTCATTGAAGATTTTCACCGTATTTGACTATATTTTCTTCCACATACAGTGCCATTCCCCCACAGCACGACCTATTCTATCATTCCTATATATATTTGTAGTCTACTGTTACCATGCCCTAATGAGTATGCTCATTTCACCATGTTTCCACGATGACACTATCCTCATTTAATGCCAGGCACTCTAGTTCACCCATCTTAGTATTTAGACTTCTTGTATTTGTATATAAGCACTTGAACATCGTCAATATTTAGTTAATCTACATAAGAAGATAGTACCTAGTTCTCATCTCTTTATTATGAGAGATTTCCCTTCCAGTTGAGAGACAGAGTTATAAAACTAGAGTGATACAAGGCCAAATCTTGGTTTTATCTCATGATTCATCAGTTCTTTTGTCCTAATGCTAAGAGCTCTTGTTTTCTAGACATAAATTATAATATATTAAAGTGAAAAATGAATGCTAAAACCATGACTATTATAGAACATCAAGAGCCTAAGCATGTTTAACGGGGAACACTCACCTCTGGAGTGTGCCTTCCTGCTACATGCAGTACTTCAGTCCTTTTCCCACTCCTAGACCCCCATAAGTTTTCAGCCTTGCTTGGCAGGTCATCAATGGGTCAGTTCTCCAGCTGGGTCATACAATCAAAGTGAAGCCATCCCAAGGTAGCAAAGTCCAACAAAACTATCTATCTGCCCTCACCAGTATCTTCAGCCCCAACTCCAGGCCCTTTAAATTCAGCTCTTTGCTCAGGCTTCTAAGAGCCTTGCTCCCTTCTCAGGGTTTACACCACATTGCTGGTAGCCAGTGGGGGAACCTGGACCCACCTACTACCCCAGGTTCCAACCCAGGGACCCTATAAACAGTAGCCATACACCTCTCAAGTCAATTCATTGCTGCTACTTCCCTGGACCTCTTCCCACCTGGCCCCTTAATCTTCACCCCTTACTTCAGGGTTAAAGTTCTCAGGTCCTCTCTCCCCCAGCATAAGCAAATGCAGCCAGAACTAAATGCTATTTCTCTTTCAAGCTCTCTTGAGCAGAGATAAACATCCTGACTTGTCCCTCTGGTCCCAGTCAGAATCTGACCTGTTAAGGCCCTGCAGCTCCTTGTTTCTGAGCCTGCTGGACTCTGATTAGCTGCTTCCATACAGCCTCTAGGCAGGCCTGGAGAACCACCTTCACTACTTCTTTCCTCTGATTGGGGTGTAATAAGACCCACAAGGCCTCCTGTAAGGAGCCATAAAGACCAGGTATATCCCATCACAGCATACTGTTTAGTTTTGCTCCCATTTCCCTTGGTAGTTTTATTTTTGTTGGTTTCCAAGCAGCCCTGCTTTCTAGCTTTTGCTAGCTTTTATAGCACTCACCTGGGCCCACTCATTCCTTCTTATCAAATTTTCAAATTCATTACTCAGACATCAGGTTGAATATATTTTTACTTGTAACTGCTGACACTTTTGAGAACAAAGCAAGTTGCAAAATCCTAAAAAAAACCTACAATTGGCTTAAACAAACTGTCTAATAAATCTTTAAAGGTTACACTTTGCAAAACAAAACAACATAGCAAGGGCAGATCACTCCCTCATCCTGGCATAGATTTGTTATATAATTCAAGTACGAAAACCCGATGTATTAGCCATTTTTACTGCATTTTTCCCAGAGTCAAAGGTTCACATAAAATTTTAGCATTCAGTTAAATTGTTTACATTGTTATACAAGGTATTTTCTGGACA
This sequence comes from Emys orbicularis, assembly GCF_028017835.1. Taxonomy (NCBI): domain Eukaryota; kingdom Metazoa; phylum Chordata; order Testudines; family Emydidae; genus Emys; species Emys orbicularis. The sequence goes on along the minus strand of NC_088688.1, from coordinate 75,399,366 downwards.
CTTTATTTGACACTGAGAACCAAATCAGAATGCGCATTATAAACTGCTTTTAAAGTATTATAGATAAAACTGATACACTGAACATGTCTGTTCTTTGAAAAGAATTGATCTCGTTATTAAGCAGAAAGAAAACGAATGCTATTTTTAAATCTAATAGGTATGAGAAAAGTCATGCAGTTTGGACTATAAGTGCATTTCCCCAAGTTTGCTCAAGCATTCCCTTTATAAAAAGAAAAACAGAAAAAAGCAGCAGCATGGAACATTATATTTCAAATTCACTGCTCTGTGATTTCAATAAGGGGTGGGAAAACTTGAACAAAAATATGGAATGCCATATTCCAACTTTCACTTTCACCCATTCAACATTAAAACGAAACTTTTCATTAAGTTTTGAAAAAATTCTGATATAGATTCCAGAGGAAGGAGATAAGTGTTATACAAAAGCTAAGAATTAACTTACATAGATCTCTGTGATTTACAAAGTAGTATAAATAATCATTCTTTTCACTGGGGAAACAGGCACAGAAGGTGAAGTGACCTGTCCAAAGTCACACACCTCAGATACAGATCAAGAATTGAATCCATGCCTTCTTATTCCTAGTCCAAGGCCCTTCCACTGCACAGCACTACTTTCCAGATGAAGGAAGCCCCACCTATTCTCTTCTGCTATGCATCAGTCTTCTCCCAGTATTTTACAGTATTTTACAAGCATTCTTGGGAAAAGTAGGGAAAAGTCAAGCAGCTTGTGATTCCATGCTAACTTGTCTCTTTCTCATGAAGTCCCTTTCCCAACTTGTGTGACCTTGCTTTCTCCTGCCTCACACTTCCTGTTCCTGTCTGGCTCCCTCTGTTTCTGTGGGTATGTCTGCACAGCCCACAGAAGCAAGCATCCCAACCCAGGCCAAAAGACTCAGGTTAGCAGAGCTCATGCTAGCACTCTAAAAAGCAGCTGTGTAGACAGTGCTTTGAAGTTGTGCCTCACTAGTAGTTATATCATTTATTCTTCTGCATAATTAATATAGGAATTCTCACATACTGAGGTACAATGGATGGAGTTCACTTTTGTGTTTTGTTTTACCTTGTCAGCACCAAGTAACATGTTACCAGTTCAAACAGGTATCATTATACTTAGGGTATTTCTACACTACGAGAGTAGTTCGATTTTACTTAAATCGAATATGTGGAATCGATATTACAAAGTCGAACGTGTGTGTCCACACTAAGGACAGTAATTCGACTTTGTGAGTCCACACTAACGGGGCAAGCGTCAACATTGGAAGCGGTGCACTGTGGGCAGCTATCCCACAGTTCCCGCAGTCCCCGCTGCCCATTGGAATTCTGGGTCGAGCCCCCAATGCCTTCTGGGGAAAAAAATGTGTCGAGGGTGGTTTTGGGTAACTGTCATACAACCGTCACTCCCACCCTCCCTCCCTGAAAGTGCCGGCGGGAAATCAGTTCACGCACTTTTCTGGTCAGTGACAGCGCGGACGCCACAGCACTGCGATCATGGAGCCCGCTGCGACCATCGCTGCAGTTATGGCCGTTGTCAACACCTCGCAGCTTATCATCCACCTTTCCCAGAGGCAGATGCTGAGAAATCGGGCGAGGAGGCTACGGCAGCGCAGTGAGGACCTGAAGTCTGAGAGTGGCACAGACCTGTCACAAAGCACGGGACCCCGCGCCGAGGACATCATGGTGGCAATGGGTCATGTTGATGTTGTGGAACGGCGATTCTGGGCCCGGGAAACAAGCACGGACTGGTGGGACCGCATAGTGCTGCAGGTCTGGGATGAATCACAGTGGCTGCGAAACTTTCACATGCGTAAGGGAACTTTCCTTGAACTTTGTGAGTTGCTGTCCCCTGCCCTGAAGCGCAAGGACACCCGGATGCGAGCAGCCCTGACTGTCCAGAAGCGAGTGACCATAGCCCTCTGGAAGCTTGCAACGCCGGACAGCTACCGGTCAGTCGCGAACCAGTTTGGCGTGGGAAAATCTACTGTGGGGGTTGTTGTGATGCAAGTAGTCAACGCAATCGTTGAGCTACTGCTCTCAAAGGTAGTGACCCTGGGAAACGTGCAGGTGATCATAGATGGCTTCGCCGCGATGGGATTCCCAAACTGCGGTGGGGCTATAGATGGAACTCACATCCCTATCCTGGGACCGGACCACCAGGCCAGCCAGTACATTAACCGAAAGGGCTACTTTTCAATGGTGCTGCAAGCACTGGTGGACCATAGGGGACGTTTTACAAACATCAACGTCGGATGGCCGGGCAAGGTTCATGACGCTCGTGTTTTCAGGAACTCTGGTCTGTTTAGATGGCTGCAGGAAGGTATTTACTTCCCGGACCACAAAATAACTCTTGGGGATGTGGAGATGCCTATAGTCATCCTCGGGGACCCAGCCTACCCACTAATGCCCTGGCTCATGAAGCCCTATACAGGCGCCCTGGACACTGAAAAAGAACTCTTCAACTACCGGCTGAGCAAGTGGAGAATGGTGGTGGAGTGTGCTTTTGGACGTCTCAAGGGGAGATGGAGAACCTTACTGACTCGCTCTGATCTCAGCGAAACCAGTATCCCCATTGTTATTGCAGCTTGCTGTGTGCTCCACAATCTGTGTGAGAGCAAGGGGGAGACCTTTATGGCGGGGTGGGAGGTTGAGGCAAATAGCCTGGCTGCTGATTACGCCCAGCCAGACAGCCGGGCGATTAGAAGAGCCCAGCGGGACGCGCTGTGCATCCGGGAGGCTTTGAAAGCTAGGTTCCTGAGTAAGCAGGGTAACCTGTGACTATTAAGTTCGTTTACAGAGAAGCTGAACCTGCCCCCGTTTCTTTACCCAGTAAATGTTCACTATCCTCTGCAGTTACATACCCCGTTCACCCCCTTCCAACACACGTTTAAAAATAAAATCACTTGAAATTTGTTAATGAACACCATTTTCTTTATTACTGTTTTCGCGGGAAAGTGTTGAACCTGGGACGCAGACTGTGGTGGGGAGCGGGTGTAGTGTAGTGATGCAAAGGACGCTTCTAAACTCCAGGAATGACAGGCTCCGCACTGGTGGACTGGTTGTTTCAACGGAGCCTGCCACCCCTCCTGTTCGGGACTCTGTGTGTGGGGGCTATGTGACTTTGTGGCAGGGGGAGGACGGTTACAGATCCCCTGCTGCGTGGCTCTGTGATCCAGGATAAGGACCGCTGCATAAGATCTCTAACCGCCCTCCCCCACCACAAAGTCACATAGCCCCCCCACCCCCACCCAGAACATGAAAACCACCTCCCAGACTGACCAGGGTAACTAGTGAATGCAATGTGTGTGTGCCCTGCTGCTGAACCTGCCCCCGCGTCTGTACCCTGGTAAAGGTGACTGTCCTGTCCAATTACCAAGCCCCTTCCCCCCCTTCAGACAGACTCTCCTCCAAAAGAACATGATGGAAACAGTAATTAACAGAAACGTATTTTTTATTAGCAACTACACATGAAACTGGGGGATGAAACTGGGACGGGGGCTTGGGTGAGGCGGGAAGGAAAGGACTTATCAAATTTTGGGAAATGAGAGCCTTCTGGTACTTGAGCAGTCTGCAGGGGTCGAGTGAGAGTTTTCACGGACTCTGCTGCCCCTCCTTCTTGGGACTTTGGGTGAGGGGGGTATGGGACTTTGTGGCGGGGGAGGGTGGTTAGAGATAGACTGCAGAGGGGCTCTGTCCTCCTGCCTCCGGTCCTGCAGAACATCCACAAGGCGCCGGAGCGTGTCCGTTTGCTCCCTCATTAGTCCAAGCAGCGTTTGAGTCGCCTGCTGGTCTTCCTGCCGCCACCTCTCCTCCCGTTCCATGTGTGATCGGTGCATTTGGGACAAGTTCTCCCTCCACTGGGTCTGCTGGGCTGCCTGGGCTCGGGAGCAGCCCATAAGTTCCGAGAACATGTCCTCCCGTGTCCTCTTCTTCCTATGCCTAATCTGCGCTAGCCTCTGGGAGTGTGATGCCAGGGTAATTCGGGAGACAGTCGCAGCTGTGGGATGGGAAAAAGGGAGTGAATTCCTCAGAAAGATACATTTTTGGGTGAACAAAGAACATAGTCTTTCTCTGTGAACAAGACCATGCACAGCACCTATCACATGCGCACTCAGGACAAGGTCGAATTTTCGGCCTTCACATTCAGTGCCTGGGGTCTTGCAGTGCAGATCAGACAAGCGGGACAGGACAGTGGAATTTGGGTAACAGGCTGACATGGTAAGCCGTAGACTTTTGGCTGCTTAAAACTTTAATAATAGCACTGGCCTCCTTTCACGTTCAAAGCAATGCCAGTCCCTGCTGCCAGCAATCCAGCAAGCATGAACTCTGCCCCTGTCCCATCCCCTCGCGGCTGTCCCAGGGAAAGATCCCTGTATGCTGCTCCTCTCCCGCCTCCACCGCGTGGCTCTAAACCTCCGGTTACAGTTCTGTAAAGGAACAGGCAAGCAGTCCCAATACTAACATTTCCCTACCTAATTCAAAGCAGGTCACCATGAGCGACATCACTCTGATGAGGATTTCAGAGACGGAGAAAGAACGGATGCTTCGGGAAAGCCTGCAAAGACCAGGGCCGTATGCCGCCATGCTCTGCAAGGCAATGATCCCCGAGTACTTGATTGTCTCCTGGCGCGGAAACGTTTCCTACCACGGAGGACCCAATAAGGCCGCTCTCCCCAGGAACCTGATGCAAAGGCTTTCCAATTACCTCCAGGAGAGCTTCATGGAGATGTCCCAGGAGGATTTCTGCTCTATCCCCGGACATATAGACCGGATTTTACTGTAGCTGCACTGGCAGGGACTAAACAGTAGAGCGCCTAGAGCAAAACAATCATGCTAAACCGGACATTGTTAGATTTTTTTTCAGTAGTTGCACTGCCGAGGACTGAAACGTTAAGCGCCTAGGGCAAACTAATCATGAAAAACCCATTGTTAATATTGTTAATATTCCTGTTCTGTTAAAAATAAATGTTTACATGTTTAAAACACTTACTGACTGATCCTTCCCCTGATTCTGTGTCCGGGTTAACACCTGGGGACGGTTGGTAGGGGATCTCTGTAAGGGTGATGAAGAGATCCTGGCTGTCGGGGAAATCAGCGTTGTAAGCGCTGTTGACTGCCTCGTCCTCCTCATCTCCTTCCTCATCTTCCCGTCCGCTAACATGTCCGAGGAACCGGCCGTCGACAATATCCCATCCTCAGAGTCCACGGTCAGTGGTGGGGTAGTGGTGGTGGCCGCACCTAGGATAGAATGCAGTGCCTCGTAGAAACGGGATGTCTGGGGCTGGGATCCGGAGCGTCCGTTTGCCTCTTTGGTCTTCTGGTAGCCTTGTCTCAGCTCCTTGATTTTCACGCGGCACTGCGTTGCATCCCGGCTGTATCCTCTCTCTGCCATGGCTTTAGAGATCTTCTCGTAGATCTTTGCATTCCGTCTTTTCGATCGCAGCTCGGAAAGCACGGACTCATTGCCCCACACAGCGATCAGATCCAAGACTTCCCGATCAGTCCATGCTGGGGCCCTCTTTCTATTCTGGGATTGCACGGCCATCTCTGCTGGAGAGCTCTGCATCGTTGCCAGTGCTGCTGAGCTCGCCACGATGTCCAAACAGGAAATGAGATTCAAACTGCCCAGACAGGAAAAGGAATTCAAATTTTCCCGGGGCTTTTCCTGTGTGGCTGGTCAGAGCATCCGAGCTCGGACTGCTGTCCAGAGCGTCAACAGAGTGGTGCACTGTGGGATAGCTCCCGGAGCTATTAGCGTCGATTTCCATCCACACCTAGCCTAATTCGACATGGCCATGTCGAATTTAGCGCTACTCCCCTCGTTGGGGAGGAGTACAGAAGTCGAATTTAAGAGCCCTCTATGTCGAACTAAATAGCTTCGTGGTGTGGACGCGTGCAGAGTTAATTCGATGTAACGGTGCTAAATTCGACATAAACTCCTAGTGTAGACCAGGCTTTAGAATAGAGAATATTATTAGAAAAGGCAATATCATACCTACTAGAAAAATCGTAAAGGAAGTTTGATTAACTGTTCCCATGCTGCGTGTGTCTGTTATCTATAGCAATTAACATTGGTTCTAATGGCAACCTTTATAAGAATGACTCTGGAAACAAAAGTCTCTGCACAACATCAAGTATTTTGTACAATTGTCTCAGGCTATTTCAGACCTCATGGTCACACTCTGACTCTGACTTTTTAATAACCAAAAGGCACTTTTTGACAATCCAAAAGTGTTTTTTTGTCTTAGCAGTGACCAGACCCTACCCCAATTCAACTTAACAAAAAAAATGCTCAAGTCGGAGAAAGGGTTTCTTATGTTTCCCAGTATTTGAATTAAGTTTGCAGTACTGAGGCTTTGAACAGCTGTGACAGTTACTGAGCAATGCACCTTCTTCCCAGGCTGGAAGGATGCTGCAGAACACTTTACTCTGTACCTGGAATGCCCTTCCCCTTCCTCCCTACAAATCCCATCTCAAATCCCACTTCTGCTGCTACACATAAGAAATCAGCAAATTAATAGCTGATAGCTTGGTGCTGCAGCAGTATTTCATTTTTACAACAGTCAGATGTTTGGAACTATCAAGCTGCGCAACAGTTGATCAGTCTATCCATGTGACTTTACTGCTGTTACTCTCATCCTTCTTCCTCCCACAGATATCATCTTTCATTGTTTGTTACACTCACACATGATGTGTCTTGTCTTAAATTAGGCCCTGAACATGCAAAGACTTACACATGTGCTTAACTTTACGCACTCTGAGAAGTTCCATTGACTTCAATGGGACTACTCAGTACATAAATTTAATTAGACTGTACACTTATGAAGAAGGGGCTCTCTCTTACAAGATCATTTTTACAGCACCCTGCACCATAGGTCTCTAATTCTTGTTATGACCTTTGAGCACAACTGTTACATAAATAAATAATAATAATAATTAGATCCTGCTAATTGGTGACAAATCACAATCTAGGCAGGATGGGAGGATGCCATGAGATCATCCCCGAGAGGTTTTTCATTTAAAAACTTCCTTCAGGACCAGGTTTATGAGGCTTATATTGGCCAGGCCTTGGGCATTTTTTTCTGCTGGACAAGGTGGAGGTGTGGGATGGAAACATTAAACAAATTTCTGCCAAAATATGTTTTCATTTCCAAAAATATGCATAGGAAACTGTTTAATTTCCCCCTATTCTCCTTATTCAGACTGTAATCATAAATGTATACTGATGGGTGGGATGTACACTGAAGAAATCCATGGAAGAAAGACTCTGGGCCATGATATGCTCCAAATTACAACATTATTTCACAATATCGTATTATGTTGGCTCACTGTGAGTCCCGAGAGTGGCCGTACAACATGTGCCCCATTGGACATGTTTCCATTGTTGGAATAGCCTCCCTGAAGAACCCACATTGAAAAGAGTATTTGCCAGAAGGTGTCACTGTACAGAAACTGTTACACTATTGCACAATTAAAAGGTTCCAGTGTGGGGGTTATCACACTGGGGAGGTGGGGTGGAAGAGGCAGAATTATAGATGTTCACAGGGAATAGAAAACATTAATACAGAATAACAATTAAAGAATAAGAACAAAGAATGAGAAAAAATAACCTCCCTACCAACTGAGTTTACAGGGAATATATATTTCTGCCTATATGCATTCTGCCAGGAGAATTGGTGCTAGCTTTAGATTGCTGCACTCACACATAGGCAATCTACAGCCCAGTCAGAGGTGCTGGATGATTAATTTCTCCCAAAGGAAAGAAAGTTTGGCTTAAATGGTGAGAAGAAGGAAACTTCTATTAAAGCCTCCAAAATAAAAAGATATTTCATATCTGACACATGTTAGCGCAAGTGTATATTTTTCCTAGGCAAGATCAGACCTAGAAAAAGATTGTGCTGAGTAAGAGTGAGATGGGGGAAGAAGAACACAGACCATGTGGAACTCAGGGCAACATTTGGCCCTTTGTTTCTAAAAACTGCCTACTCTTGGCTTGCCTGCTGGTGAGAGTCTGTTTCTTAGTGGGCCAGTGCTCATATTTACAGCCCTCATTTTCACCTGCCAAACAGCACAGACAGCCTCATTTGTGAGCATCTGCCCACAACACAGCATAAGCAGAGACACAGGGAGAGCACTGGCACTGCCCAGGTGCTGAAAATCACAGTGAAAAGCAGAGTGGGAAGCAGCCATTAAGGACAGCTGCTCCCACTTATACCTGCTCAGCCACTCAGGGGCTGCCAGCTCAGAGCACCTGGCTCTTTGAATAGCAAATTCATCTTCCTTTAGTTTGCTCAACACAGTATTTTGACACAACAAAACCCAGCTGCTGTCACCATCATTATCATGTGCGGCTTATGTTCTATATAATTTTGAGCATGTACAACTATGTATTTATTTTGTTTTTGGTGTGATACACACACAAAACTTTGCAGTTTATTTATTAAGAACATAACATATTCCTTCTGATGTATTTAATAACACCTATCACAAGCTATAGGCACCCTCACAGGTAAAAAAAAACACACAGATCAATTAATACAAGAATATAGCTCTACATGACAAAAAAGAACTCCTGAAAGAAGCCGATATTTAAGAAAATACTCCAACCCCTCCTCCTAGACTCTGCTGTTGCAACCTAGCTGTTTGGGCTCTGTCCCCAAGCCTGTATAAATAGATGGGCTTTGTAGTACATTCTGAACCTTGGACCAAAGAAGGAGTGAAATCCAAAGGGAGGGAGTCCTCACAGAGAACACCCTGCCAGCAGCTCCCTCAGCCACATCCTGAGCTGGTATAAATTGTCATAGCTCCCTTGAAATCCAATGGGAGATAGACACCTAAATACCTTTGAGGATCTGAGCCTATGCCCCTTAGAATGGTTTTTCTATATCTATTGTTCACTTTGTCTTAGGACTCAGGATTCCATGGAAAAGATGAAATTGGCTCTATGTCTTGCGACCCATTAACTGAATTTATCAGACTAGAAACCACATACTGAGGTAATTCATAATTAAGACACATAATTATTTTGTTTGAATGAGCCCCCAAAATGGAAGAGATTAGCTGAAACACTTCAGCTGTCACTTCTAAATGTACAGGACAAGAGGATCACGTCTGCTCCCATTAAAGCAAAACTTGCATTGACTTCATTAGGAGCAGGATTGGACCCTTAACTTTTAAATCCATCTATGTTGATAGATAATTTTATTGGTGGATTTTTATCAGTTTTTACCATGAAGCATCATTCCATTTTTATTCCTTATAAGATTTATGACACCTATATCCATGAAATAAATTCAGCTAACTGCCTATCATTTTTCATTTGTATCTGAATAAAATAATACAGCTAGTGCTAAAATACTCAGTTTCTCTACAAAATGTGTTTAAAAAACAGGACTGTTCTAAACTGGGATAAAATGGCAGTTTTGTATGTGATAAGAAAATGCAAAGAAAACTATATTTGAAGGTGAAATTAACAATTGGCAAAATACTACACAGTGAATTTCTTTAATAACATTGTGTAAAGAGCTATAGAAGATAAACAGCTGCCTTTATATGACTTGCCTTAATTTATAACCATTGTGTTATGAAAACCTCTAAAAGAAAATCCATCAGTGGAACAAATGAACAGTATGCATAACCATAATAATAAACCTGCAGAGTATTAATTATACTGCTTTTCACATCCCGCTGTCTTCTGAATAGCCAGAAGTTATGCTTCTCTATATTTAACTGTACAAAACTTAGTCAAGATTTATAGCAGAAGAATGTTAAGGCTGAGAATCAAACCAATTTAATGTGTTGTTTATATACTAAGATGTAGAAGTCACTATACTATAAGAGTCTGAAAGTTTCCATTTGTGGATTAAAGCATCATAAGGATGCTGACTGGGGGGATACAGAGAATACTGAATAATAGCTGTTCTCATGACCAGTGGGCTATGCATCAGCTTTGCATCTATACCGACAGACTATGCAGAAATAACTTTTTCATGGCAAGACATCTGAGGCAAAATCATGTCATTTTATCAATGCATATGGATCAATATAATGAAAACTTTCATTGGATTTTCTGCCATCTGAGATAACATAGGAAATCTATTGAAATAAAACAGTTATTGAGGCAAAAATTTTCAAAAGTGTCCATTAATTTTAAGTTACTCAAGTTTTGGGTGCCTAACTTGAATCATTTAAGACCCTATATTCAGAGATGCTGAGTACCCACAGCACTAATTGGCTTCAAAGGAAGTCAAAAATTGAGAAACTCAAAATGAGTAGACTCACTGAAAAATTAAGGTCTAGCTCACAGGACCTCACAATTCAAAGGGCACACTGTACTGCAGAAAATGACTCAAGAAAGGACACTGCAACAGAGTACACCAAACTCCTGTCTGGTTCTCTAAGATAAGTCAATGTTATATGAATAGTCATTTCTGAAGTGTCATAAAAAGAGAGAGAGGTCAAAAATTGTTGTACAGAAAAGGCTGCAATTGAATTACAACTTCACAAAAGAGGCAATTGGTCTGATTGTAGAAATACTTGCAATCCACAACCTCGGTACAAAGGGCATTTCCCCCACCTTTAATGCTATCAGGTCTGTTATTTCAGCCAAGCTGGTGACTGAACTTCTTTTCTGTTCAGATTTATTTGGCGTCTCTGTAGCAGTAAAAATGAGAAGTAAAACCTGAAAGAGTGGATTTAGTGTGCACATCAACTGTTCACATCACTGTAAGCATAGTCCCAAATTATTCATGCTGCTAGGTAAATCTACCCTCCATGTAAGACTGTTATTGCTGCTTTGCCACTTAATAAGCTGTCATTTGATAAACCTAGCATTATTGCTGCTTGTATCCCATTTAGGCCTGGCAGTTCTGAAAGAGAATGAGTCATCAATGTGAAGAATAAGGCAGTGCCTGCGGAATGAGTAAAGGAGAACCAAATTGCTCACAAGAAGGTGAGTTGATCCATTTTCAAATATAGAATGTCACATTCTTCTCTTAGAATGCAAAAAAGAAAGAGTGCAAACATTACTTTAAATGTACATAAAAGAAAAACACACAAATTAATACAAAAGCACTTGAGAAGGCAGTGTAGGAAGCACACGTATAATGATAGAGGGAAGGACAACGTGACCTAATATTTTCCTTTCTATTTCAAATTTATATGATCCTAGAAAATACGTAACAATAAGAGCAAGGGAGGTTATTTATTTGTCCTCCAAAAACCTATTAATGCAGTTATAGGGGAAGAAAAGTATTCATCATCTGATCCAGTGATTTCTGCCAAGATCCTGCGTAAGTCTTTCTTTCATAATGAATGACATTGCTTCTGTAAGAGTGAGCAGCCCTTATGTGATGTCAGTGATGCACACTGTCAATGAGTGTGCCATAAATGCATGTCACTGCATACTTCAATAATAATACTCACAGTTTTGTTATTAAGATTTTTCAGTAATCCTCAGGAAAATGCAAAGAAATTTGCGATGCATTTTTTCTTTTTAGATTGTAGGTATAAACCCCCATCTCATTCTCCCTGTTTCTCAGCAACTTTAAAATTCAAAGTAGATCAGAGACCCTTCCTTGCTGCTGGATGCATCCCTATGGGGAAAAATTAAGAACAGCTACATGAATTTACCCTGGATAAATAGACAGGGCATTCACTCAGTTGACCAAAGTGTATTTTTGATTTACCATTAACAAGTGTAAATATAATCATATAAAATGTATCCAATTCCATTAATTTCTTTAGTTACAGGATATACAGTGGCAGATTAGCCACTCGGCCAACGGGGCTCATGCCCAGGGGCCCTGGCCAATTGGGGGACCCCAGGAAAAATGGGCCCCCCTGCACCCAGACCTGCTCCTCCCGCCCGGCACTCCTGCTGGGAAGTGGGGTCAGGACACAGGGGCTTGGTTTCAATCAATGATAATTCCTAAATATTAATAATACAGTACAACCATGTCTCCTCCACACTACTCCATGGTATTCTTCACCCATCTATCATGTCTTGTTCAGACTCTGAACTCTCGAGCTCTTATTTTACATATGTTCGGTATCAAATACAATGAGACCTTAGTCCTGACTGAGTGTTCTAGGTGCTACTATAATGAATACAGTAAAAATTTGTATTTATATCAATTACTCCTGTCCTACAAAAACTTTCTTTTCCCTTTATTGCTGACCTCCAAATTAACTTGCTGTGCTGGAATAATGCACAGTGCATGCATTCTTAACATTTTTTAAAAGCTCCATTTCCTTTATATGATTTCCATTTTTATTTGAAAATGTGAGTTCCCATGATGTTTTGTTTCAACAGAATAATCCTTTTATACAAAATCATTCCTTTAAATGTCCTCCCTTAAGCATATTTTATAACTTCAACTTGCATAGACACTGCCAAAAAATATTAAATATAAACAGCATATGTAATACTCCTAAATTTCCATTTTTTTTGTGGTTTCCCTCACTAATTAACATTAAACTCCATAGCTTAAGCAAAACATAATATTCACTCACTAGAAACTATTCAATTTAACAGTTTAGATTTCTTTGGGTTCAAAGCTCTTGGCTTCCTTTTCAACATAATGGGAAGTTAATTTCTTTTCTACTCACAGATCCTTGGTATGGCCCCAATTCAGGCTATGTCTACACTATGAGCTAAAAGGGTGTGATTCCACCACTCTTGTACACCCTAGTCATACTAACTCTCATCAAGCTAGCACAGATATAAACAGCAGTGTAGCCACGGTAGCATGGGTAGCAGCCACAGAGGCATGGCTGAGCCATGTCGAGCACATACTCACAAGTTTCAGGGGGGGTTCTACTCGACACAGCTCAGCCATGCCACCACTGCTGCTACCTGTCATACCACAGCTACATTGCTATTTATACTCATGCTAGCTCAATGAAAGCTGGCTCAAATATGTGTTTGCAAGCAGGGGAATCACATCCCTATCATGTAGTGTAAATGTAGTTTCAAACAAGCACTTGATTAACTTGTGACTTAGCACTTAGAAAGTAAGCACACGCTTAACATTCAGCAGGTGTTTAAGTGCTTTCCTGAATCAGGGCCACGTTGAAAGGAAAGCTAAGAACTTTGAACTCAAAGAAAACTAAAGGGTGTTAAACTGGATTAAGCATGGCTCTAATTGCTGTATCAGGGCCTATGGGGCTAATACAAAGCCTATTCAAGTCAACAGGATGTTTCCATTGACTTCAATAGGCTCTGGACAACGGCCAACAGAATTCAACTAAATAAAATGGTCACTCCATGTGAAGTCTTCTCCTGCCCCTTCCCAAACTTAATGACTTAGAAGTATCCCTGAAGTCCAAAAGTGCCACTTAAAACTTCCCAGGGGTTACATGGAGCATAAAACAAAACTGGGCTTTAGTAGTTCATGAAAAGGAATCTGGGGTTATAGTGGATTACAAATTGTATACGAGTCAGCCTTGTGATGCAGTTGTGAAAAAGCTTAATATTCTGGGGTGTATTAACAGGAGTCATATGTAAAACACAGGAGGTAAATGTCCTGCTCTACTTGGCACTGGTGAGGGGGGAACCTGGTAACAGTGTTCCAATATGTTAAGGGCTGTTATAAAGAGGAATGTGATCAATTGTTCTCCATGTCCACAGAAAGCAGGACAAGTAGTAATGGGCTTCACCGGCAGCCAGGGAGATTAAGGGCATGGCTACACTAGGGAGTTTACAGCCTTAAGTTAGAACGTTTTTCCTAATATCTAACTTCAAGGATAGTTAAGCTCTGGAATAAGCTTCCAAGAGAGGTTGTAGAATCCCCATCATCGGAGGTTTTTAAGAACTGTTTGGACAAACACCGGTCAGAGATGGTCTAGGTTTACTTGGCCCTGCCTCAGTGCAGGGAGATGGATTTGATGACCTTGAGGTTCCTTCCAGCCCTACATTTCTATGATTCAATGCTAAACAACTAATCAGAAAAGTTGTTTTAAAATGCTATTGTAATAACAAAGGGCCCTCTCCTCCATGAATATGGTCTCACGCAGTTGAAAAGTCATTTCGATACCAGATACCTTCTTCCCTTCATTTTACTCTTTTATCAGTTTCTTGCGTGGAGAGAAGGAAGGTGATGAATACTCCATTCCATATATTGTTCTCTAATTAATGTAGAAAGTCCTTTTTTTCCAAAATGAATCCAGTTCAAACCGAAACTAACAATGACCTATGAAATTAATCATACACTAAAAAAAAAAATCATGGCAGCCTATGTGGACTTTGCCAACTGGGAATACTGCACTTAAGAAATACACTTGGTACTCATACCATATGTATTTGCTTGGCTGTCTATATCCATTTTCATCATGCTCTAGTTGATGAGACTGGTATCTTGACCTAGGTGCTACAAAAACATAATACTGCAAGTACTATCTCTTTTACTTCCTCAGTGTCAGCACTGCTATAGTGGTGGCAGTCACAATGCCTCTTTTCGCTCTATTACATTTCTTCATACTCTAGTCTAGTGAATTAATAAATAAGCCTGTGGCTTTCTCCTGACCTTCTCTTTGTATCTCGAATCATTGCTGATCATCCTAGATAGAGATTGAAGGGTATATTATTGTAATTTCCTTCGTTGATAGGGTTTCTGGCCTAGTGAGTGGGGGAAACAGTAGACGTGATATCCCTTGATTTCAGAAAGGTTTTTGATACAGTCCCACATGAAATTCTGATAAGCAAACTAAGGAAATGTGGTGTAGAGGAAGTTACTATAAGGTCAGTGTACAACTGGTTGAAAGACTACTCAAAGAATAGTTATCAATAATTTGCTGTCAAATTGGGAGGATGTAGCTCGTAGGGTCCCACAGGGGTCACGTCTGGGTTCAGTACTATTCGTGGAGTCCCTGTCATTGGAAGCTTTTAAAAACAGGTTGGAAAACACCTGTCAGGGATGGTCTCAGTTTGCTTGGTCCTGCCACAGCATGGGAAGGTGAACTTGATGACTTCTTGAGATCCCTTCCAGCTCTACATTTCTATGATTCAGTATTATGAAACAAGTGCAAAGGGCATCAGCAACTCAGGGACCTCATTATTGTTCTTCTGAGAAAATGCTGCTTCAGTTAATTGCTGTATTCTTCCCTGAGCCATCTTTCAGGTAAACCTCTGTGGACCTGAGAGATCATTTTGCCAGATGAAGGGAGGAGGAGCTGTGCCATAGGACACAGTACCTCCTTCATAAAGGAGCTAATGGCAAAGGAATATTTAGTTCAATCCTTCAGAAAGGGAAGGAGAATTTCTAAAGTGACTTGTGTATATAGCGGACAGTGTCAGTACAGTGTGTTGTACCTTTTCACTATATCTCAAGGATCTGTTCACCCTGACAGAATGTTTCTCCCATATACCCATTTATATAAATATCCAAACTCAAACTGGTTCTTCTTCTCTGCCATAAAATGCATTACACATATATATTCCCCCTCAGAACAATTGTCCAGAAGTAGATCTCTCTTCAGTCTTCCCAATATAGACCTGCTTAAAGATCCTCGTCCTTTAGTCTTACTAGATACTGGCTTTCATCTCTCACTACTGCCTTCAGGCTACACAGTCTAGACCAGTGGCTCTCAACCTTTCCAGATTACTGTACCCCTTTCAGGAGTCTGATTTGTCTTTCATAGCCCCAGGTTTCATATCTCTTAAAAATTACTTGCTTTCAAAATCAGACATAAAAGTACAAAAGTGTCACAGCACACTATTACTGAAAAATTACTTACTTTCTCTTTTTTACCATACAATTATAAAATAAGTCAACTGGAATATAAATATTGTACTTACATTTCAGTGTATAGTATATAGAGCAATATAAACAAATCATTGTATGAAATTTTAGTTTGCACTGACTTCCCTAGTGCTTTTTATGTAGCCTGTTGTAAAACTAGGCAAATATCTAGATGAGTTGATGTACCTTCTGGAAGACCTCTGCATACCCCCAGGAGTACACATACCCCTGGTTGAGAACCATTGGTCTAGACTGAATTGATGGTAATTTCTTCATGGACTGTATACAGATCCTCATAGGAGGGAAGCACTGTGGAATTAGAACTCCCAAGATCTCAGGCTCAGTGTACTGATTGACAGAAGTGTTGACTGGATTCAGCAACATCTGAAATAAAGGGGAAAGATTTGCAGATGGGAAAGGCAGGTAGTTAGAAAGAAGAGACCTGGAACTGGACCACAGGTTTCTCTGTATGGAAAGGAATGCTTTTGTAATCTGGAGTTAGGTGGAATAAATTAATTTTTTTTTTTTCTGAACCAGATGAGTTCTAATTAAGATTAGCGTTCCAGTCATATGTTTAGCTATTGTCAAGGCTATGGCTAAGCTGGAATATTTTTCCATACAGCTTCATGGTATATGCAAGCATAAATGGAAAAATGAAGAGACTTTCATACGTATTGGGCATTATGAGATCGTCATTCAGGATAGAAATACTGCATCTCCTGAGGCTTCAGAAGGTGAGCATAGCCTACACTTTTTAGTAGAATGCCATATTGTGCTCTATCCTAGCTTTAGCATTGCCTACACTACCTGAAATCCACACACACAAGAGGTACAATTCAGTACACTATGTCACTTTATGCAGTTAAGTTTTAATGCGTGCTTGCATTGATATAGGAGAGCAACCTGGCAAACAACAATCTCTGTAATGTGTTTGCAGTTTACTGTTTACTCTGCAACATCACATTGAATCAAGTATTCCCCTGAATGAACAGGTAAGGAACACAGAGCATGCATCTGTCAGATCTCACGACAGACAAGCTAGGTTTATCGGCTTATGGAGAAGTCCTCCTTCTCCATTAGATAGGCTTCTATTACAGCAGAATGACAGCTGTGCTGTAGTTAAGTTTAAAACCAACTTTCTGTTTAAAACTCGACGCTTAATCTAAGGGATCTATAATCTACATGCAAAAACAATGAGGAGTCCTTGTGGCACCTTAGAGACTAACAAATTTATTTGGGCATAAGCTTTTGTGGGCTAAAACCCACTTCATCAGATGCATGGAGTGAAAAATACAGTAAGCAGTATATATATTACAGCACATGAAAAGATGCCTTACCAAGTGGGGGGTCAGTGCTAATGAGGCCAATTCAATTAAGGTGGAAGTGGCCTATTCTCAACAGTTGACAAGAAGGGGTGAATATCAGAGAGAAAATTACTTTTGTAGTGCTAACGAGGCCAATGCAATCAAGGTTGACGTTGCCCATTCCCAACAGTTGACAAGAAGGTGTGACTATCAGCAAAGGGAAAATTACTTTTTGTAGTGACCCATCCATTCCCAGTCTTTATTCAGGCCTAATTTGATAGTGTCCAGTTTGCAAATTAATTCCAGTTCTGCAGTTTCTCTGACATGTACATTGGCCAAACTGGACAGTCTCTATGCAAAAGAATAAATGGACACAAATCAGACATCAAGAATTGTAATATTCAAAAACCAATAGGAGACCACTTCAATCTCCCTGGTCACTCAATAACAAGCTTGAAAGTGGCCATTCTTCAACAAAAAAACTTCAAAAACAGACTTTATCAGATTTTTATCTTGGGGAAATGTAATCTGAGTACAGTGGAATATTCAGAAGGTGCTCAAACTATTTTTATACAAGCAAATGCTTACTGGGAGGGGAGGGGAATTGGGGTGGAAGAGTAGGTGGAAACAGGGGGATCAGCTGATGAGGAGAGGAGAGGAACTAGGAGGAGTACGAGTGTGGGGCAAGTGCTGGGGCACTGGGAAGGGGAACACAGGTGTACTGGGAGATAATAGGGTCTGGGGTGCTTATCATCACCATGATGCCCTTCCTGTGTGTGCCATGATATGGGCGTCCCCAACCCATCTACAAGGGTGTGATTCTCCTTTCCCTGCCCCCCCCCATGTGAGCCATATTCTGGAGGGGGCTTGCCTATCTGGAGTGCCTCGGCCCCTCTTCTTACCCTTTCATATGTATCAGGATCTGGGGAAGCCCTGCCCCTCTGGGTGGGGAGATTAGGACAGGCATGCTGGGAACATGTGTCAAGAACACATTGATGCGACCAGGATGAGGAGCTAAGAACAAGCAGGGCCAGATTTAGGGGCAGGTGACCTACAAAACTGCCTGGGTTGCCAGGCTCAGGGAGGGCTGTAAGGTATTCAAAAGTTTAACAAATGGAGGGGGGTGGGCACCAAAGACACTCCTCACCTGGTGCACCATTTGGGCCCGGAGAACAAGTATGCTTGACACATATCAGAAACTCTCCAGGACTGGGGAGGGGGAAAGGGAACACCCATTAAAATGAATGGAACAGTTTACACTTCTCAGAGCTAATGTTTCAGGCTGCATTCATCTCCATCAGGTATTCTCTTTCAGCTAAGAATATCACATTCAGATAAATGGGCCATTTAACACCTCTCTGAGCCTGCATTTTTACAGTTGGAAACCCACCCTGGGCAGAAATCTGAAAAAGAACTGTAAACACCGCCTCTGTAAAAGTTTTTTGAGACAAGATGAGTAAGGTTGCATCTGAAGAAGTGAGGTTTTTACCCACGAAAGCTTATGCCCAAATAAATCTGTTAGTCTTTAAGGTGCCACCAGACTCCTTGTTGTTTTTGATGAGTAAGGTAGTGTCTTTTATTGGACCAACTTCTATTGGTGAAAAGAAAAGCATTCGAGATGCACACAGTTCTTCAAGACCTGAAGAAGAGCTCTGTGGAGCTTGAAAGCTTGTCTCTTCCACCAACAGAAGTTGATCTAATAAAAGATACTACCTCACCCACCTTGTCTCTCTAATATCCTGGGACCAAAATGGTTACAACAAGGGGTTGTATCCCACAACAATCCTGCAAACAAGGAGTTTTTTATTTTCTAGAAATGTAATCTGAGTACAGTAGAATATTCAGAAGGCGCTGTAACTATTTTTGAAAAGAAAATAAATTACACATGTCAATGCTCACTGTGAGGGGATGAGAGGAGAGGGATGATTATGGGTGCAAGAGTCGCTGGTAATAGGGAAAGGTGATTGGGTCTGCAGTGAGGGATGGTGGTATTATGGGGAGGAGGAGAAACGGGAATGGATGGTAGGGGAAGGAAGAAGGGTTGGGAGGCTCAGGTAAGGAGGAGGGGGTAGATATTAGGGAAATTGAGTGGGGAGAAAACAGGAGGGGTTGGAGTCAGGCCTACTTAACTACTCAGAATACTCTCAGAAGCCTGTGCACCAGGACACTAATTTTCTCCTGGGCATAGGTTGTTCTCAGATAAACTACCTACAAATAACCTAAAACAGAAAATTTTGTCCACATTTTTCACATCTGCAGGGAGAGAAGAAATGGGAAGTTCTGACCACCCACACCTGGGAGCTTGGTTTACAGAAACCCTTAAACCAAGGCCCAGAGGCATTACACTTCCAAATATATGTTCCAATATGGGTCTTCTGAGAATTTCCATCAGCCTTCATACCAGATTGTTTCTTGAATTTAACATGGCAGGAGAACCTCCTGCCCGTACTCACAGTATCCATCCTGGCCATGTTGCAAGAAAACAACCAGTTCATCAAGGCAGACAGCTATGTGCCTGATTATCCAAATTACCCACAGATTTGTTGTCCTTAATAATCAGCTAGGACAATTACAGGGAGAAGACATAGTCTTGAGGTTAAGATACACAACTGGGGACCTGATCCTTCACTAAAATCCTCTACTTTGACAACAAGAGGATGCCTCTCAGGGTATGTCTACACAGCATTTTGGAGCCCATGCGAGTGAGCCTCCCAGTCTGGGTCAACAGACTTGGGCTAGGGGGCATAGGCAATATAACCCCACATGCCCCCCTACAAGTGTCTCCCCCCAGATTTCCGCTTGGTCTGCTGGGAGGCACAGAGAGGGGCTCCCTTCCCCCGCTGTGCCTGCTCCCCAGCACGCTCAGTCCCTGTCCCTGGCAGCCGCTCCCTGCCTGGACCCAGAAGGGGCAGGACCAGCTGCTTCTCACACCATCCACTCCAAGTCGCTGCTCTCTGCAGCACGGCGCCTGCCTGAGAGAGTGCCTGGCTGGGGTGGCAGCCCACCCCACCCCCTCTGCTCCCCGCCTGGGCCCAGTTGCCGGGGACAGAGGCCAAGTGAGCCGGAAACGTGCTAGTGGTGAGGGGGAGCTCCTTCTCGCTTGGCCCCCGTCCCCGGTAGCCGGGCCCAGGCGGGAAGCAGAGAGAATGGTGTGGGCCACTGCCCCAGCCAGGCGCTCTCATGCAGCTGCTGCGCTGCACAGAGTCAGCGACCCGGAGCAGCCAGCTTCAGCCAGCATGAGAAGTGGCTCTCTTCTGCTCCCTGCTGGGGCCCAGCTGCCAGGGAGAGCAGCCAAACATGCAGAGGGGGAGGTGCAGAGGGAGAAGGACAGAGTCCCACCCCCTCCACAGATAAATTTGGTGGGGTGGTGAGAGCACGGCGGCCCCAGGCTGGGAGGTTGCTGGGCAGAGGAGACATGTGGGGAGGTCACACATGTCCTCCCCATTAGATTGTGCCCCATCCCCAGTTTCAGGAGGCATAAGTCATCTATGCTAGGGGGCTTGTGCTAGCTTTCTCAAAAGAACTGTGTAGATAGTACTTTGAAGTTGTAGCTTGGGCTAGAGGTCAAGCTCTGAAGCCTACAGAAGGGGGTGGGCTTTAGAATTCAAGCTCAAGCCCGAACCATAACTTCAAAATGTTGTCTACACAGTTCTTTTGAGAAAGCCAGTGAAAACCATGCTATCCCAAGTCTATCAACCCAGGCTGGGTGCTTGCTCCCGCGAGCTCCAAAATGCAGTGTAGACATTCCCTTACTGGCAATTGCCCCAGTGAATCGCATTCTACTATAAGTTGGGGAATTACTAGAGTCAGTTTTCCATGACTATCTATTTAAACAAATTTACTTTTAATGTGTTCTTGCCTCTTTTGTTTCTACTTTCAGTGAATCTTCTAGCAAAGGAGTTTACAGGCACTATATTTTGCAGAAATGGTGAATTTTAAACAAATATTGGAGAATTACATAGAATTCAAATTTCAAATTTACGACTACATGTACTTACTCTGAAAACTTCTTCAAAGGGTTACTGTGGCAGGGCAGGGGTAAACCCCTAGAATGCCCTGCTGAAATGCTGGCTAAGCCCTGCTTTTTGGTAAGGAGGCCAAGTGCAGGGGCTCGGGCAGCCAGCAGAGGGCCCAGCTGCAGGCCCTAATGAGGGCTGACTCACAGCAATGACTTGAGCTAAATGCCAGCAGCTGGGCTGAGTAAAGGAGAGCTATAAAAGGAAAGCTCAGTGAGGAGCTAGCCTAGGAGGAGACAGGAGAGCTGTATCTCTGTCTCCCCACCCAAGGAAAGGAGCCTCATGGGCCAGCAGACCCTGGGGAGGGTCTAACTGTGGATAACTGTTGGGGGAACAAAGTGGGATTGCACTGTGGCATTGTACATAAAGACACAAGGGTGAAGCACTGAAGAAGGTGTAAGGACTATTTATTTAACCAGCCGGCACAGGCACCAGAGGGTGGACCCTGTGACAGTTACACTTAACCAACTTGGGAACTGAAAATACTAAGGAGCTAATGTGTCTAATCAAAAAAGCTCATAGTATGAATATAAAATACTCACAATGAACTCCTTGCAAAGTTACTGTCCTAGACCTATGCACAGACATGATTCAGTGCATAATTTCAAAACAAATATATTCAAGAATGTCACAAACTAGTCACAGCCAATTCACAAGCAGAAAGAGAGTCAAAATTCACTAAATAAATTAAAATTAGACAACATTTGCCCCTTGTACTTTCTGTGCTGGAGAAATCTAGCTCCCTCTCCATGGGCCAGATTGAGAACGGCTTACTCATATTGATGAAGTTACTCATATGACTAGTCCCAAAAATTACCATGTTTACATATACAAACTAGGTATAGGCATATACCAACACCTAAGCTGTAATAAATGGACCTGAAAACTAGGCAAACACTTGTACATACATACTTGCATGCAGCCCAAGATATACATTTTTTATATTCATTTTCTCTGTAACCTGTTGTTTGGAGGCAGAGTGATTATACCATACTGACATTTCCTGGCTTTCTTTCAATCATTGCAACTTTCACAGCCCGATGCTATAAATGCAATTTGTTAATTTTTCCAGATGAATTCTCATTCTTCACCATTTCACTGTAGCATTGTATTCTAAATGACGTTCTATTGAATTGCCTGCTGTTTTATACATCCCAGGCCTTTTAATAACATTCTTAAAGTAGTTTAATTCCATATTAAATATGCTTACTTTTGTTCAGAATTCTTGGATTGTTAGATATTCTTATCTTCTTAAAGAATGAATTCAGTATTTGAAGCAGAATGGCTGATCATACTGTAGTATTTTTGTTGGATGTGTTAAAACAAAACAAGATATGCAGACATCCTACATGTTCCACCTACTGTTGCTGTGTTTACATTTATAGTTTTATCTTTCATTTTACATCTCAATAATTCAATTAAATGAAGGTCAGCTGTGTAGATTCTCTATTACTAAGAACTTTGGCAAGCATTTGAATGAAAGAAGTCTGTCAAGATCTTCATTTAAGATCAAGCACAGCAACCTAACCTCTCTGAGCTGGGATACCTCATACATCTAGTTTGGGACACCATTTAGAATTGCATTGACAGACTATCCACCTCAGTCTTCGGGTGTGTGGAGTGAATAGAAAAATATATTCTGATTATAGATCCAAAAACTGGGTCAAATAAAATAATCTACTTAGCTGAAACCCAAACTTCTTTTTCAAACCTTTCAAAGCTTAGGGGGGGGAAATGAGTAATTTAAGTTGTGACTGGATGCTTAAAGATAAATACTGTGAGAATGGTCTCGTCCTGCCCAAAAAGAAAACATCACAGAAAACTTCTTCTTATAAAATTTCTGTCCATTAGGGTCACAAACTCCAAATCCATATGACCCCTCACTATTTCTGGTAAGATATGAATTTTAAAAATCCCCACTTCTTGTTTATTCAAACCTTGCACAAACTCAGAACCTTTAAAATGGTGGTATCCCCATTTCTAAATTCTAATCATTATGCAGACTAAGTTACAGATTCCATTCTGTAATGACATGATCTCAAAGATATCCAATAGTTCCACAAGCTTATAGAGATTGAGTCTATTTTGGTCTAGCTAAGATTCACCATTGTTTTTATCTTGCCATAAATAAAGGTACAGGAGGCACATGAAAACAGGGACAACATTTTTAAGGCAGATCACCTGTAATGATTAAACAAGGGATTCTGAGTACTTTTTAAATCGCTGGGGTTAAGCACAATCTTAGTCTTAGGAAGCCTTTTTCAGTTATTTTTTTGCGTATACTCCCAAGCAGTCAGGAAATAGACAAAGGAGAATTAGTAAATACTTATAGCTTCTGAAGAAGATATGAAGGCATTGACAAAAAATAGTATAAGGACGCCTGTGTTATTTTTAGCAGAATCTCTGCTGCCTTAAGCTAGTACAGCTGCTCCTTCGCTTCCATGGGCAAAACACTTGCATAGAAAGCTGGAAATCTTGATTTTACATATCTCCATAGATGCTTTCCTCTACAATTCAATTACTGACTGTGCATGCAGCAGAAATTGTGCTCTATGGAATCATAATACTGTAGTAATTGAAGGAAAAATAGAGGTGAACCAACAGACTATTTTTACTAAAGGAAAATGCCACCAACAAAACTGAAAACATTTTGTCTGTGCGCCCACACATGTGCGTACATCTTGGTGAGAGTGAAGAAGACACCCTTATATGCACCAGGAGTACCAACCTCCAAAATATTATATTTCTGGTAATAATTTTACATCATCAACCATCAGAACTGCCTGAAGTGGTGCTGTCATGGTCGGCTGGGGGAGAGACAGGCATGGCCCCACCCATGCTCTGTCCCCATACTCCCTCCTGCTAGTTCCCCTGTCCCTGTGCCATGGCCCCAGCTAGGGCTCGGGCTGGGGCTGCCACCGCACCACCCATCCTCCTGGAACTCTGGGGCTAGGCCTGCGCTGCCCACCCTCCCGGCATGCCGGGGCTGGGGGCACTAGCCTGAGGCGAGGGCCGGGGCCATGGTGGGGGGGCTCTGGGCTCCAGCGGGGGGTGGAAGGGGCAGGGCCTCGGGCAGAAGAGGTGGGATTGGGGGCTAGCCTCCCCCAGCCGGCGGTTCACGCACCGCCCATAGGTGCTGTCATTCTGAAAATCACCATTTTCAAGGGCAGTACTTCTTTGCACTGTTCAAGATGCTGGCATTGACTGGTTGGTGGCAGGCTCAATAGATAAAATGTGCTCTCAAGTTCATTTGATAGGTGTCTCTAATCCACTAAAACAGTTCAGAAAAATACCAGTTTCCAGGTGCAATTATCTGGTGGTGGCACTCTAAACATACAGCAAAATTTTAAATCTAAGATAAAATTGCTCTCTTATCTCCCTAGTTTCTACTTCTGTTATAGCCTAATTACATCTAACTTTGCCACCTGCCTATTTCAACATTTAAGGATAACTGCACCCGCATTCCCCTTCCATGATCCTTCAGGGCACCCACTTAAGGTTTCCGATTCCCAGCTGTCACCAGAGGTCACCTATCAGTCTTATGAGACCTTAATAGGCCAATATCTTTCCAACCCATCTGTAAGGGTTGTGGTGGCCCCTTTGACACCAGGCTCTCTGCATTTGCTAGATCAGAAAGAAGGCCTCAAGTCTGTTTAAATCCAGCCCTTTTAAATCAAAAACCTTTTCTTTATCGGTTTCTGGAAACCCCAGTCTATGCAAGCCTTCTAGGGGTTGGTCTCTCTCCAGAGGTGTTTATAACCTAAATGATTCACCTATAATCCCCTACTGTTTTTAATTCCTGGTGGAGCTGTGGCAACCCTCCCACTCTGGAGTTACATACAACTCTTAGCACACAATGTTACATAAACCATTCATACACTTAACACAACATGGTCCCCAAAGATACTGTAACTGCATGGACTGTCTGTCACAGCCAGAATAATGCAGCAGTAATTACCCCAAAATGTAACAGTGTTTTAGCACCCAAAGTCGGGGCAACTTAACAGAAGAGTTCTGCATACCTATGTAGGGACTAAAAGTCTGCCACCCTCTTCATACAATCTTCATTTGAGTTCTCTCTCGGAGAAGAGCATTTGTGCACACTGAAACATTTAAAAGATTACTTTTCATTGTCACTTACCATAGCTGTTTACGGGTCCAAAGCCATTAAAACACAGAGGCACAGCGAAGGGGCCTCCCTGAAGAGAATGCACAAATGTTCTCACAAAACCTTTGATATTCCTTCACTCAGAAATCACTGCCTCAGATTTGATGAGAAGCTTTTCCACATAAAAGACCGAAATTAAAATTTTATCAACAACTCTTCTGCCTCAGAAATTGAAAAGGACTGTTTACAATAAAAATATAACCATAACACCACTGACACAGATGCTGCTAGTAGAAATAGACATACATTTACAAAAAATCTTCTCTTGTGGTCACTCAATATACTTCTTCCATTCTAAGTTTTAAAATGGTGGCTTTTGTCCCAAAGGCCAGGATAATAGGAACTAGACCCCAAGCAGAAGGAAAAATTATAAAACCTTTCAGACTATAGTGCCCTTAAACCTGATTCCAATTTCACCCCACTGATATTATTGCTTAGATACACTAAGATGTTTGGCTGCACTAGGCCTTTTGGAAGTAAAAGAATCGCTCCTACTCCCATCCCATCCCCTTCTAGAGATCAGGAAATTGGGGGAGGGGGAATGATTACTTGGGGTCTGCACACCATCTGCTTCATAACATATGGACATAGCAACATCTTTTTTATCATTCACTTTTACCGGGAAAGCACTGCCATTTGGATTATCTTTCATAATTGCTGGCCTTCTCAAATAATGCCATGCATGTTTGGTGCCTCTGTACTATCACAGAGAGAATTATAATGGAGTAATTACATGCATTTCTTTTTTAATTAAAAACAAAGTGAAGATAAAGTGGAAGCCCATGGAAGAACCTACAAAATCAATGCAAGTGATTGGAAAAGTGCAGTCTTCTGTAAATTATAAAATTTATTAGAAGATATTAAGAAGAATAGATTTCCCTAGCACTAGAGAAATATTTTATATGTATATATAAACATTTAATCTTACCCAGTCTTTTTTCTATTTATTACCAGCTTTCACTTCTGGGAAACTTTAGGTCATGATTCTGCTGACTCTCATTAGAAATTTAATTATAATCATAAAAGAAATCTGAATTTTCCAAAGCATCTATAAGATTGCAGAGGCTATTTAGTATCCTTCTACTTCCTCTTTTATCCTCCTGCATAAATTGATCTGGGAAAAAAATCTGGCTTTGTGACTGCAGCCTCAGAGAGAAACTGTGTGCTTAGCTAATTTTATATCTAAACAAATTAAAATCACTGACAGAAGTAGAGTATGTCTTGCCTCTCTTTTTAACAGACTGTTCAGTTAGATGTGAAGGTGACTGTTATGCAAGCTGTGAATAAAGTCTTCACTTTTAAATGTTCTTTAAACCAACTAAATAAACCCTTGCATAGTTAAGATGTGAAAATATTGTTTAGAAATTTAAACTTACAGCACAAAATGTACATAAACTTATATTTAATCACGGTAGCAGGTTGTCCACTTCAAGGGGTATGAATGAACTGGGGCTATACGAACATTACACCAAGAGTAGTGAATATTAGCATATGGTGAGTTGGTTTGTGAAATGATGGGGCAATAAAGTACATTTCACCAGTGTAGGCTCCAAAGGACATTATGTGACATAAATATGAGTCAAAGGATGTCAGGAAAAGCAGTTTTTCATGTTGCCAAAAGAAAATATTCATGACAGTGAAATTTAATAGCGATAAAGAGCAAATCAGATATAATGAAATCAACAGTGTTTCACCCAACTGTAAATTATGTAGATTAAAGTACTGTCTATGGGCCAGATTCTCCTTTTACTCAGGAGTTACTCCACTTGAGTTAAAGGTGTTACAGTGGTGTAAAACCAGTGTAAGTGAGAGGAAAATCAGTCCTACATATCTATTGAGGTATTTAGATAGTGCCTATCACTGTAGTATCTACCAGACACCCAGCTCTTCCCCAGTATGAAGAGCACCCCCCCCCCTCTCCCACAGGACTGATTTATGTTATTTGGCAAACCTCAGTAAGAAAATGGAAAAATTATTTGCACACTAACAGTTCAAAAGGGATCTTCTTGACTGAGTCCACAGGCCTGCTAGCTCAAGGAACCTGAGGTTAAGCTCAGTGACATAGCAAACTTGAGGTTAAGTCAGGAAACAAACTCTAATTCCCCCCTGTGGCAACACAATGTGGTACCACCAGACTGCTGGGCCAGCTTGTTTGGAAGTTTTAAACAGCTTTTCTTAAGTCCAGACTATGCACTGGAACTTCATTCAGAGATCTTTCGAGATTTAAACCAAAACCATTGGTTTAAAAAAATGTAAGCACAGTGCAATCTGCAGCTTCTGCTTGGAAGACTTCCATTTAATATATTGGTTAGCGTGTATTTGTACAACTTCCTTCTGGATGGACTCAGATCTGATTAAGTGTTTCTGATTAGCTTGGCCTATAGTTGCAGACCTATAAAGTGGATAGAAGACTTAATAAAGATAGATACTGGATTTTATCCTTCTACACAAATGGAAAAGACCTGTGTTTTTGAAGCAAAGACTCTTGGAGCTCTATACTCTGTGATACAAGTGTCTGGTTTGGCTGATGAACAAAGTGTATATGATTCCCTCCTCTTTATAGATTGGCATCTGTCCAGGGAATTAAAGGTACTTGTCAAAATATGGAGATACCACAATTATGTAATCAAGATAAACATTACCAGCTTTTATATTATCAGAGAAAAATGAGTTCTCAGGTACTGGAAAATGACAAGATTGCTTTTTATTATTATGTAGTTTAATAACTTACAATGTGATCATAACTGTGGCATCTGGGTGCATCTAACTTTAAAACTATCCACAATGAGCAGCCATGCTAACTCTTGCCCAGGTGGTCACCCACCCACTAGAAAAGAACTGAGACAAGCATTAAAGGAAAATAGAGTTACTTTGGCCTAGTTTACACACAAAGTTATACCAGTTTAACCAAAGGTGTGATGTCACACTGATTTAACTAAACTGGTGCAATTTTATGTGTGGATAGTCTACATTGGTTTAAACCTGGTTTACTTTGGTTTCACTTGTTCCTGCTATTATGGGCAAGCTGAGATTAAATAAGACAGTTTTAAACTGATGTACAGTGCCCACATACAAAGTTGCATCTGTTTAACTATATGGGTGCATCATCATACATTTAGTTAAACCAGTGCAATTTCTGGGCATAAAGAAGCCTTAAGTTTAGAGCCATTTAGTGAAGGCTTAATTGAACAGATACACTTTGGGTAATCACTGAAAGTACATAAATTCACCTCAAAGGGACAACTGAAGAAATAAGTTTCACAGTGATTCATACACAAAAACCATCCTTCATTCAGTCCTCAAGGATACAATTCTTGAGCAAAAGCATACAAGTATTTCAGCTAAACTCAGCCATTGCAATGGTGGATAGGTGTTTCCGTGAACCATATAATGATGTCACAGCTAACTTGGAACCTTGATGCAACATACAGCCAGTTTAAAGGAGGTGCGGGTCATCCAAATAATTTCTTATTATCTGCAAAATAAAAAAAATGGGGTGTCAAAATAGAGTGTGAGCCAGTGAGTCATGATTTTGGGGGCGCTGATATGGAGAAAAGGTACATTTATAATCATGGGGAGTGGTTTCCATTAAGATGCCAATGTTTTACCACACAATGGTATCTGAGATTAATGCAGATTTCAGTATATTTAGATTACAAAATAACTCTGGTTTCTCTGACACCAATGTGTGGAAGGAATCTATAGATACATGTTGCCTTTATAATGGTGACCACTGTACTGTACCGATAGGCTCTCACTATTTAGGTCATTCTGCATTAAATGCTAAGAAAAATACTTTAGGTCACCTTTAATTCTTCAAGTAGATAGACATTAAAGATGGAAAAAACATATTAGGTCATCCCTTTCATCCCACTAATACTACTTTGGCTGACTTTCTTTATTAGCACAAAACGTTTCTCATTGGATCCATTGATTTAGAATGGCTCCCAAGACAGTCCCTTTGTTAAGCAATTTAGGAAGGGTTGGTGCTGCCTGTAAGGAATTATCATATTGATCATGATAGAGTTTATATTTTTTGTTAGGGAGGACTATGTTTGAGGAAATATTGTGAGAGTTTCAAAACTGAGATGCACAAAGACAGCAACTTTTACTACAGAAATATGACTCAAATTTAAAATAGAAAACACCCCCTCTCCCCCTCCCCTCCAAAAACAAAAGAAGGTTGATTTTTATACAGGGCTTATTCTGTGAAAATGAAATAGATTGATTGCTTGGACTGCATTTGGAAACTGGATGAAAGCACAAGATTTCAACAAATGGGGCCAAAAAAATGCCTGCAGACTTATAAGCACTGACCCACAATGATGATAATTACTGTACTGGAATTGTAACGTGATGTGCTATTGTGTGCAAATAACAACCTGCTTGTTGCAAATATAATATTTTCTGCAGGAACAGAACACAGCTACAGAAAATTGGTCTTTTCAAAATTACAGTAGCAAAAATAAGTCAAAAGAGAAAACCTCTCTGGAAATTGAGAATTAAAACATCCCATCTTCAGACCGAGGTCTAATAACAATATTCAAAATTAAGAGCTTTCAAGCAGAGACCAAATTCTGTAAAACTCAATAGTCCCAATGACTTCTCACCTACCCTGCTTACTCCAGTAAAAGCAGCAAACTTTATGCCCTTGCATAGCAACTCCAAAGCCTCACCTATAAACAGTTATGCATGTGTTTAACTTTACATATGTCCTACTGAAAGCAATGGGAATACTCATGTGCATAACAGTTAAGTACATGCATAACTGTCCACAGGCCTGAGATATCACACTTCATTTTCCCATTACATCTCATTTCGGAGGTGTAATGATTTAATCCTCCACTTCTAGAAAGTTCTCTCTCTCTCTTGTTTTGCTGCTGGAATTTGAAAAGGACAATTCTCTGTATCTATTTTCTGTTCTTCCACATCAACACCCTGGAACACCCCTTATGATGTGGAAGAGTACAGTTCTTTCTTTTCCAGTTATAGTTAGAAGCCAATTCTACATAACTGCTTTCAATCAATTCAAGTTTCTGGGGATTTTTTTTTACATTTATTTATGTAACACAATTAAAGCTGCAAAACAGAAATATATAGTAAAGGGTTTTTACAGGGTTTATTTCAAAATGGCTGGAAGGATTATTATTGCATGGCTGTGCCAAATGATCCAGTCTCAAGAGGGAGTGGGAGCAATCACTATTTGACAGATTTAATTTCATCCTGCAATATGGACTTTTTTGGGTATTAAGTGCTATTGAAGCTATGATTCTGATTTAATGCCAGATTATCCTTTCATAGAGCTTGTTATGTTCAGATATGTGTGTGTGTGTGTGTGTGTGTGTGTCTGTGTCTGTGTCTCTTTTTCTCTCTCTATCTTCCTTCTCCCTGCACGGAGGAAAGCTGGTACCCTAACTCTGCATTGTGACATTGCATTTTGTTTTCATTTTCAAGATATTTTTTGGAGATATTTGTACAGAGTTTAATTTATTTCACTAGTATTGTATCACAGGTGGCTGCAGTGACTCGAGCACAGCGTATGCAAATGGTCTATTGGTGGTGTAAGGAATACAAGCAAGTGGAAATTTATCTGTTTAAGCCAAAATGAAAAAAAAAAAAAAAAACACAGAAATCTCACTCTCTGCACTTGGAGTATGAACTTATTTTCCATATTCTAGTTTATACTGTTCTGTATTTCCACCAGCTGATTGTTTGGAAATGTTTTACTTTACCCAAGCTTTGTAATACCTTAAGCAAGGAAAAGTAAAAATGGGACACTCGCTGCCACTAGCACTGGCTGATGAGCCGCTATCACGAGTGCAGGATGAGGGGCCACCTCCACCACTCAGCCAGGAAACGAGGCGTGGGTTTTCCCTCTGCCTTCGCCCCTGGCCACCTCCTCAGAGATCTCCCGGTAGATGTGGTGCACCATGCCTGCCGTCTCCTCATTGCTCTGGCTGTTGATGTCCCACAGCACCAGCAGAACAAGTATTGTATTCTATTGTATATTTTAACTTTGTTGGTCATATTCAGTTTTTTTCCTTGTCTTTAGATTACACAGGAATCACGATTAGGTGTTTAATTAGCCTGCTTGATACTTTAGGTGTTTTCTTACTTTGTGCTTCTTTAAATGTTTTGTATTTATTTAATTTAAATATATAATTCAAAATAACAAATTCAACATTGTATATTTAGGCTCACAATGTGTTTAGTACTCGTGCTGTAACTGGAAAACAAGGTTAACTAGATCAAGTAATGCCACAATTTATGCATAGTGGGTTCTAATGTGTTATCGATGGGATAAAAAGTACTGTTGTAAACCTCAGCCATCCCTTTCTAGGGGGGCCATTGACTGTTCTGCCCTGGGGCCCAGAATTGCTGTCCATGGGCCTTCCCTAAGGTTTTGTGCTCCACTAAAGGTACCACCTATAGAGTCCTGACTGGAGAAAATCTGGAGTCCATGACTGGGCGGGTATTTTATTTAAGCAGAAAGAGAGACAGGAAGTCATCCATGCAACCGGGTGAATTCCTGGCTGGCTACTACATCAGAGCCTGCCTTCCTGATTTGCCTGCTTCCTATTTCCCTGCTTTGAGCTTGCCTTTCTGCCCTGTTCCTGGTCTCTGGCTCTGACCTGTGGCTTGACTCCCAGCTCTGGCTCTGTTAAGTCTGACCTCCCAAGCCCCAGTCATGACACTCAAGTAGGGGTGGCACCAGCCTTTTCCCATTGGGGAGAGGGGTGGTAAGTCAGCTAAACAGAAAATTGTGGGAGGGGCTGCGCTATACATCTTGTGGGCACACACTAATTTTTTTTTAACAACACACGCTTAAACCTGTGTTTCATTATGTTATCCTCAAAAGGAAAATAAAAATGTAAACAGACAGATCAGTTTTAAACTTCATCTATGGCAGCTCACTGGTGCAAAATTTATTCATAAAAAATCAATAGGAAAAAAACTAAGCCAATAAATAAAATAAATAAATAATATTAACAACAACAAACAAATGCAAACCTCTGGGAAAAAATTACTGGTTAAATAATACTAATAGCGAATTATTTAAATCAGAGAATGTAGTGTATTATATTTTAAAGCTAGCCACTTGTACATGCAAAGAAAACAAACCACCACCACACACGCTATTATTTAAAGCAAAATAAATAGCAAGGTGCTTTACTCTAGGCAGTGGTTCCTGCTCGTGGATCACTAAGCAGACACAGGCACGGAGTCTGGGCTGCAGGGAAGTGCCTATCTCAGAGAGGGTGGGGTTTAACACACAAGCCTCATTGCTATCTCCCATTAGCTAGCTTAGGTCACTGTCCACCTAGCATGCTGGCTTTCTGGACTGCACATCTAAGGTGCTTATCTCTCCCCATGCACTGTAAAGGGAGCCTAGGGGCTTAGCTTGGTTTTGTGGATTGCAGAGCTGTTCCTGTGATTTCCTAGGCATCTAAAAGTTAGGTTCTGTGATTCTCAGCATTGCAACACCTAACACCCTTTGTGGATCCCACCCCATGCTGTAGATTAAACCTGCAGGGGACATTTGGCCTCCCAAGGAGTACATGCTGGATTTGGATTTCTGTTGCTCATGTACTGGATGCAGAGTGCTCCTTTTCCCACCCCTGCTGACCTTCATTATCTGATGCAGAAGGGTGGCAGGGCCATGACCCCACCATTCCCCACTTCTCTGTACTTTTAGACGCTAAGAAAACACGTCACTTTCTGAGATTCTGGCATGTTGCTCTGCAAGGGACAGGTTTCTTATGTTCTGCCTTTGCAAACCTGCACTGAGATGTCCAGAATCCAACCTTATGTTCCAATTGCAGGACCAAATCCTAAGAACCATGGGGTTGCACAAGTATAACTGAGAATTTGGCCTGTAAAATCTTTAATGTTGATGAGGCACCAACCAGAAGGGCGGAAAAAACAAAAACCTCTTTGACTTTTAGATTCAAGGTTATATTTGCAAGTCAGAGAGCTAAACTAAACTGTATTTTTACATGGAAATTTACTCTTGGAAGCCATCGAGAAACAAACAAACAATATGGAACTTGAAAAGGAAAGTTTTATGGTCAGTATTCATGACGACAAATGCTGCATAGTACTTTGTCATGAAACCAGTGGAAGTTTTATTTCTCAGAACAGTAAATCCCAGCAACATCACAGAAGTGAGTTCAGGCTTGGGGAATGTGATGATACCATCATCAAAGAATGATTTTAGAACATGTGAACTTTTCATCCCCATGGGAAGAAGTCAAGGGCTGTCATCTCTAGCTCAGTCCAAGTGTGTACATTTTTAATATATAAGGCAACACCTCCTCCCTTTTTCCCCTGTCTATCCTTCCTGAGCAAGCTGTCATATAAAAAATGGAAACTAGGACAGATTACAAAGGATGAATATAGGCAAACAACACAGGAATGCAGGGGCAAGATTAGAAAGGCAAAGGCCCAAAATGAGCTCAAACTAGCTACGGGAATAAAGGGAAACAAGAAGACTTTTTATCAATACATTAGAAGCAAGAGGAAGACCAAAGACAGGGTAGGCCCACTGCTTAGTGAAGAGGGAGAAACAGTAACAGGAAACTTGGAAATGGCAGAGATGCTTAATGACTTCTTTGTTTCGGTCTTCACCGAGAAGTCTGAAGGAATGCCTAACATAGTGAATGCTAATGGGAAGGGGGTAGGTTTAGCAGATAAAATAAAAAAAGAACAAGTTAAAAATCACTTAGAAAAGTTAGATGCCTGCAAGTCACCAGGGCCTGATGAAATGCATCCTAGAATACTCAAGGAGCTAATAGAGGAGGTATCTGAGCCTCTAGCTATTATCTTTGGAAAATCATGGGAGACGGGAGAGATTCCAGAAGACTGGAAAAGGGCAAATATAGTGCCCATCTATAAAAAGGGAAATAAAAACAACCCAGGAAACTACAGACCAGTTAGTTTAACTTCTGTGCCAGGGAAGATAATGGAGCAAGTAATTAAGGAAATCATCTGCAAACACTTGGAAGGTGGTAAGGTGATAGGGAACAGCCAGCATGGATTTGTAAAGAACAAATCATGTCAAACCAATCTGATAGCTTTCTTTGATAGGATAACGAGTCTTGTGGATAAGGGAGAAGCTGTGGATGTGGTATACCTAGACTTTAGTAAGGCATTTGATACGGTCTCGCATGATATTCTTACCAATAAACTAGGCAAATACAATTTAGATGGGGCTACTATAAAGTGGGTGCATAACTGGCTGGATAACCGTACTCAGAGAGTTGTTATTAATGGTTCCCAATCCTGCTGGAAAGGCATAACAAGTGGGGTTCCGCAGGGGTCTGTTTTGGGACCAGCTCTGTTCAATATCTTCATTAACGACTTAGATATTGGCATAGAAAGTACGCTTATTAAGTTTGCGGATGATACCAAACTGGGAGGGATTGCAACTGCTTTGGAGGACAGGGTCATAATTCATAGACTCATAGACTCATAGTCTTTAAGGTCAGAAGGGACCATTATGATCATCTAGTCTGACCTCCCACATGATGCAGGCCACAAAAGCTGACCCACCCACTCCTGGAATAATTCTCTCCCTTGACTCAGCTGTTGAAGTCCCCAAATCATGATTTAAAGACTTCAAGTTGCAGAGAATCCTCCAGCAAGCGACCCCTGCCCCATGCTGCGGAGGAAGGCGAAAAACCTCCAGGGCCTCTGCCAATCTACCCTGGAGGAAAATTCCTTCCCGACCCCAAATATGGCGATCAGCAGAACCCCGAGCATGCGGGCAAGATTCTCCAGCCAGACCCTCATTGACCATTGTTACTAATTACCAGCGATGGCACGTTATTGACCTATTGACTAAAATCACGTTATCCCATCAAACCATCCCCTCCATAAACTTATCAAGCTTAATCTTAAAGCCAGAGAGGTCTTTCGCCCCCACTGTTTCCCTCGGAAGGCTGTTCCAGAACTTCACCCCTCTGATGGTTAGAAACCTTCATCTAATTTCAAGCCTAAACTTCCCGACGGCCAGTTTATATCCATTTGTTCTCGTGTCCACATTAGTACTGAGCTGAAATAATTCCTCTCCCTCCCTGGTATTTATCCCTCTGATATATTTAAAGAGAGCAATCATATCCCCCCATAACCTTCTTTTGGTTAGTGTAAACAAACCGAGCTCCTCGAGTCTCCTTTCATACGACAGGTTTTCCATTCCTCGGATCATCCTAGTGGCCCTTCTCTGTACCCGTTCCAGTTTGAGTTCATCCTTTTTAAACATGGGAGACCAGAACTGCACACAGTACTCCAAATGAGGTCTCACCAGTGCCTTGTATAACGGAAGCAGCACCTCCTTATCCCTACTAGAAATACCTCGCCTAATGCATCCCAAGACCGCATTAGCTTTTTTCACGGCCACGTCACACTGCCAACTCATAGTCATCCTGTGATCAACCAGGACTCCGAGGTCCTTCTCCTCTTCCGTTACTTCCAACCGATGCGTCCCCAGCTTATAACTAAAATTCTTGTTAGGCATCCCTAAATGCATCACCTTACACTTCTCACTATTAAATTTCATCCTATTACTATTACTCCAGTTTACAAGGTCATCCAAATCTCCCTGCAGGATATCCCGATCCTTCTCCGATCGGCAATACCTCCCAACTTTGTGTCATCCGCAAACTTTATCAGCCCACTCCTACATTTGGTTCCGAGGTCAGTAATAAATCGATTAAATAAAATCGGACCCAAAACCGAACCTTGAGGAACTCCACTGGTAACCTCCCTCCAACCTGACAGTTCACCTTTCAGTACGACCCGCTGCAGTCTCCCCTTTAACCAGTTCTTTATCCACCTCTGGATTTTCATATCGATCCCCATCTTTTCCAATTTAACCAATAATTCCTCATGCGGTACCGTATCAAACGCTTTACTGAAATCGAGGTATATTAGATCCACCGCATTTCCTTTATCTAAAAAATCTGTTACTTTCTCAAAGAAGGAGATCAGGTTGGTTTGGCACGATCTGCCTTTCGTAAAACTGTGTTGTAATTTGTCCCTATTGCCATAGACCTCAAGGTCCTTAACTACTTTCTCCTTCAAAATGTTTTCCAAGACCTTGCATATTACAGATGTTAAACTAACAGGCCTGTAGTTACCCGGGTCACTTTTTTTCCCCTTCTTGAAAATAGGAACCACATTAGCTATTCTCCAGTCCAACGGTACCACCCCCGAGTTTACAGATTCATTAAAAATTATCGCTAACGGGATTGCAATTTCTCGCGCCAGTTCCTTTAATATTCTCGGATGAAGATCACCCGGTCCGCCCGATTTAGTCCCGTTAAGCTCTTCGAGTTTGGCTTCTACCTTGGATACGGTAATGTCAACCCCCCCTCCTTTATTCCCCTCTGTCATGCTGCCACTATTCCTAAGCCCTTCATTAGCCTCATTAAAGACCGATGCAAAATATTCGTTTAGATATTGTGCCATGCCTAGATTATCCTTAATCTCCACTCCATCTACAGTCTTCAGCGGTCCCACTTCTTCTTTCTTTGTTTTCTTCCTATTTATATGCCTATAAAACCTCTTACTATTGGTTTTAATTCCCCTCGCAAGGTCCAACTCTACACGGCTTTTGGCCTTTCTCACTCCATCTCTACAGGCTCTGACCTCAATAAGGTAGGTTTCTTTGCTGATCCTTCCCCTCTTCCACTCTTTGTACGCTTTCTGTTTTTTCTTAATCACCCCTCTGAGACACTCGCTCATCCAGCTCGGTCTAAATCTCCTGTCTACGAACCGTTTTCCCTTTCTCGGGATACAGGCCTCCGACAGCTCCTGCAACTTCAACTTGAAATAATCTCAGGCGCCTTCCGCCTTTAGATCCATAAATATGTTAGTCCAATCCACTTCCCTAACTAGTCGCCTTAATTTATTAAAGTTAGCCCTTTTGAAATCGTAAACCCTAGTCTCTGATTTAATTCTGTTAATCCTTCCATTTAGTTTAAACCGAATTAGCTCATGATCACTCGAGCCGAGGTTGTCCCCTACATCCATTTCCTCAACGAGGTCCTCACTACTCACCAAAACCAAATCTAAAATGGCATCCCCCCTCGTCGGTTCAGCAACTACTTGATGAAGGAATTAATCAGCTAGCACGTCTAGGAAAATCTGAGCCCTATTATTGTTACTAGCATTTGTTCCCCAATCTATATCCGGGAAGTTAAAGTATCCCATGATTACACAGTTCCTATTAGTATTTACTTCCCTAAAAACATTAAAGAGTTCTCTGTCCATATCCAGGGTTCAAAATGATCTGGACAAATTGGAGAAATGGTCTGAGTTAAACAGGATGAAGTTTAACAAAGACAAATGCAAAGTGCTCCATTTAGGAATCAACAATCAGTTTCACACATACAGAATGGGAAGAGACTGTCTAGGAAGGAGTACGGCAGAAAGGGATCTAGGGGTTATAGTGGACCACAAGCTAAATATGAGTCAACAGTGTGATGCTGTTGCAAAAAAAGCAAACATGATTCTGGGATGTATTAACAGGTGTGTTGTGAGCAAGACACGAGAAGTCATTCTTCCGCTCTACTCAGGCCTCAGCTGGAGTATTGTGTCCAGTTCTGGGCACCACATTTCAGGAAAGACGTGGCGAAATTGGAAAGGGTCCAGAGAAGAGCAACAAGAATGATTAAAGGTCTTGAGAACATGACCTATGAAGGAAGGCTGAAAGAATTGGGTTTGTTTAGTTTGGAAAAGAGAAGACTGAGAGGGGACATGATAGCAGTTTTCAGGTATCTAAAAGGGTGTCATAAGGAGGAGGGAGAAAACTTGTTCACCTTAGCCTCTAAGGATAGAACAAGAAGCAATGGGCTTAAACTGCAGCAAGGGAGGTTTAGGTTGGACATTAGGAAAAAGTTCCTAACTGTCAGGGTGGTTAAACACTGGAATAAATTGCCTAGGGAGGTTGTGGAATCTCCATTTCTGGAGATATTTAAGAGTAGGTTAGATAAATGTCTATCAGGGATGGTCTAGACAGTATTTGGTCCTGCCATGCGGGCAGGGGACTGGACTCAATGACCTCTCGAGGTCCCTTCCAGTCCTAGAATCTATGAATCTATGTCATAGACAGAGTGATTAGGAAAATACATTATCTGAAAAATCTTGGACAGAGGAGTTCTGCACATTTTGGGAGCACATATAAATTAGAAAAGAAATTAAAACCTATCAGAGACCAATAGTTCAATAATCCCCATCCCAATTTCTGCAATGCAAAAGCATATGGAAGTTATTCAAAGCCCAGGATACCAGAGCAGGATGGCAATTTCATTTAATCTAATTCTTGGTTTTACTGTAAGAAAAATAATCATGGAACTATAGGGATTTTGGAGAAGTAAGGCAACCAGGATTTGGTCCTAAATGAGTGTCAAGGTATATTATTTTGTCTACTGATGTTACATCAAGTACCTAAATAGTAGGAATGTAAAGGATGCACTGCTATGTGCAAGGAATGTAGATG
The DNA here is from genome assembly GCF_028017835.1 of Emys orbicularis. Lineage (NCBI taxonomy): Eukaryota > Metazoa > Chordata > Testudines > Emydidae > Emys > Emys orbicularis. Next base: position 75,360,625 of record NC_088688.1, on the reverse strand, counting down.
GATAGGCCTTGAAAAGTCCATAATGAAAACAGACAGAAAAACTGTTTTTTCCTAATTTGCACAGAAGACAATTAAGTTCTCTTTTATCTACCAAGATCAAAAGAACACACATTCATTTGGCTTTGCATGGCAGCACAAAAAGACATATGCCAGATATAACTGGCATAGGGATCAAGAATTGTTTGGCCTGAATCTAGCATTATCCCTTAATGAAAAAACTAAGGGTCTGGACATTGGATTTCTTGTCTCTAAAAACAGTACATAGGGGAGTTTCATGCATTTTTTGACTATGCTGCAAGCTTAGAATCTGTCAGTATTTTATTCTGCATTCTTAATATCAATAACATTTAGAAATAGAGCATTATTTATCTAAAATCATTTCAAAGCATTAATTCTTAAAGCACCTCTGTATGTTCTCCATAAAAACCTCTTTTCCAATGAAAAATTTGTTGTTGATTTTTAAGAAAACTGGGTTTTTAAGAAATATAAAATTTCTCAAAAAAGGCAAAAAAAATGAAAACAAAACAAAACAAAAATAATAAAATTTCTTCCACAAGATCAGACTTTGTAGTGCAGTGTTTATTCTTTTAAACCTTCAGGGTGTAGTATAAGTTTATATCTTCTTTACAATTTTCCCCCTTTCCCTTACTTATGGTGGTAAACCAGCCAGTGTCATAAAGTATACTCTCTTTTTAACTGAAAGAGTCTCACAAATGGACACGCTCCAATGCTCAGACTTCTGATCTGTCAGTACTATACACACAGGCTATTACAGGGTATTATTTTGTAACTATACATGCATAATTATACTCCTAATTTGCATTCTCATCACAATTATGCATGCAACTCAGGCATTTTCACAAACAAATGTCCAATTATGGAACTAACTTTCCATTTCCACATGACATTAAGATAAATTTGTATGTACAAGTTATGTACACAGTCACTCTAGCCCCATGTAGAAAAAAAATCAGACTCAGAGTGTCCCATTAGACACAACTAGTTTGACAATAATATAGAACACCTCTGAATATTGGAGTGGACATTCTAGCTCACTATATTGAGTACAATAATGAAAAAAGTCAGACTTGCATGGAAGTTAAGTCTTCTGAACTGTTCACCAGGAACAGTATTGAGTAAGGTAAAAATGTAGGAGATGAATGGGTTTCATGTGAAATGTACTGTATGTTCATTAAATATAAATTGCAATCTGTTGAACAGGCATTTTTTACACTAGATGGATGATTATGAGCATTAAAATTTATGAACTAATACACCACTGACAAAAATAAATTAAGGCCATGCAAAACCTGGCTCCAAATCATTTGAATATTATTGCAGGCATTTCCCTCCCCCCGCCTCCATCATTAATGATTTAGCATTGTGAAAGGAAATCAGTTTTTATTAAATTTTGGAGACAAAGCAGGCATAATTCATCCTAGAAAGAAGATTTTTGTTTAATATGAGAGCAAATAGATATGGATAATTGGATTCCATTTACATGACTCTCATAACTTTATATTTATACTATAAGAAGCACTATCAAAATAGTTAAACTTTATGTCAGTCATGATAAAAGTAAACAAAATCAGTATATAAATGAAATAATCATATTTCTAGTAAATCCAGTAGGATAAAATTCAGTGAATATAGTATAATGCATAAAACAGAACTCATCAAATACTATGATACAGAAGATACAGTATGTATTACAGAGGTGCAAAAAATCACCAAATAAATCCAGGATATAATCCTGAGCCATGACCTGAGTCACTTAATGGGGACCAGTATTTGAACTCATATATATATATATAAATAAAACCACAGATTACACCTCCCAGCATCATTATTACACCATTGCATCGCAGCCAAATGTATTGATAAGCTACACAGCTGACAATAAAACTTTACAATTTGAACAAAAACTATACCTAGATTCCACATTCTTCCTAAATGTTGTGTTCCTTAATACTACAATTAAAATTTACAAGATGATCATTATGATACATATAAAAATATTGTATTTGAGTTCTGGGATCTATTTCCTTACTGCCATACTTATATACCCTTGTTACTATCCTGCTATTTAAAAGAAATTCATTGATGAGGTGCTGTCCTTCCTCCCCAAAATAGTCTCTCTAGAGAGCTAATGAGTAAAGTCACTGATTACCTATATACTTAAGACTAGTTTTAAAAGCACAGAAAACAGTTTATTATGAAATTTTCTACTACTGCCAAGTTTTTCATCTATAGATTATACTTTATGTCAAGGGATAAGAGGGAAGGTCCTCTCATCAGTAACTGGTTGAAAGATAGGAAACAAAGGGGAAGAATAAATGGGCAGTTTTCACACTGGAGACTGATGAACAGCAGGGTCCCCCCGGGATCTGTACTGGGAGCTGTGCTGTTCAACATATTCATAAATGCTCTGAAAAAGGGGGCGAACAGTGGCAAAGTTTGCAGACTATACAAAATTATTCAAGATAGTTAAGTCCAAAGCAGACTGCAAATAGTTAGAGAGAGTTACTAAAGTGGGTGACTGGGCAACAAAATGGCACATGAAATTCAGTGTTGATAAGTGCAAAGTAATGCACACTGGCAAAAATAATCCCAACTATACATATACAATGATGTGGTCTAAATTAGCTGTTACCACTCTAGAAAGAGTTCTTGGAGTCACTGTAAACATCCACTCAGTATACAACAGCAATAATAAAATAACTACCAGAACATTAGGAACTACTAGTAAAGGGATAGATAATAAGACAGAAAATATAATGCTGCTATATAAACTCCTGGTATGCTCACACCTTGAATACAAAGTCCAGTTCTGGTTGCCCCATCTCAAAAAAGATATATTTGAATTGGAAAAGGTGTAGAGAATGGCAATGAAAAATGATTAGGGGTATGGAACAACTTCCATACAAGGAGAGATAAAAAAAGACTGGGACTGTTCAGTTTAGAAAAGAGACAACAACTGGGGGGATAAGATAGAGGTCTATAAAGTCATGCATGGTGTGGAGGAAGTAAATAGGGACAGGGTCAGATTTAGGGGCAGGCGAATGCCTGGGGTGCTGTTTTTGTTATTATTGACAAAAGTGAAAATAGAATGTTTGAAGTAAAATGTTTCAGGTATTTTGTATCTGGATTCATTTTTCATTAACCTCCTAGAATGTTTTAGACCTCTGTAGAATATTGCGGAACCTTCCAGACTTTCTGAGAACTACATTTTCCTTTAACCTCCTAAAATGGTGTCAGCCATGCCCTCATGGGTATATAAAAGGCCAGACAGGGCATTGCCAGTCAGTCAGTGAGATATAAGAATGAAGTGAAGTGAAATGAGAGCCCAGCTGTGATATTGTGAACCTTGTGTTACTGTGTAATTCTGAAAGTGTACTTGTGTTTGAAGACTTGAACTTCAAGAGTGTAAGTAGCGACTAATAAGGGACATATTTAATGAGAGGCCAGAGTCGCCACAGTCAGAAGAAGCACTCTCCACTCCAAGTTCTCCAATTCATTCATTATGCAGAGCTGAAGGACACTTTTCCTAATATGGATAGCTTTGAGAATTCTGTTCATGCTGCTGGTCACAGTCATGAGTGGTGAGCACAGCTTTTTGAAGCTCAGGCTCATTAAAACATATCTTTGATAGCCAATGGCCAACGAGAGACAGATGTCACTTACTATTTTATCGCTTGAAAATGCCATTGGCCAGTTTTTGGATCTCTCCGATGCTGTGCTTCAGTTTGTGAGGGAAGAGGCAAGAAAAGCGACCTTCTGAACTAAAGGACTATGGTTAACATTCTAAGGCTGTCACCTATGGTATCACTATTTAATACTGGTCCACCCAGTGTTGATGCACAGTTCAATTTCTTGATGTTAGTACATTTCAGTTATTATAGTATAGTCTTATATGACAGGTATAACTCATGCATGCAAAATTGTGCAATGTCATAAAATGCAATAAAAATAAAGTATTTAAAAGTTTAATAAATGGAGGGAGGGTCGCTGAAGATGCTCCTCACCTGGGCACCATTTAATCTAGGTCTGGCATTGAATAGGTGTTATTTACTCCTTCGCATAACATATGAACTATGGGTCACCTGATGAAATTAATAGGCAGCAGATTTAAAACAAACAAAAGGAAGTATTTCTTCACACAATGTACAGTCAACCTGTGGAACTCATTGCCAAGGGATGCTGTGAAGGCCAAAAGTATGACTGGGTTCAGAAAAGATTTAGATAAGTTCCTGGAGGATAGGTCCATCAATGTCTATTAGCCAAGATGGTCAGAGATGCAACTCTATGCTCTGGGTGTTCCCCTAAACCTTCAACTTCCAGAAACCGGGACTGGACAACACAGGATGAATCACTCAAAATTGCCCTGTTCTGTTCATTCCCTCTGAAGCATCTGGCACTGGCCACAATCAGAAACAGGACCGAAGGCTAGATGGACAATTGGTCTGACCCAATATGGCCATTCTTTATGTTCAACACGGTGTAATAATTATTTCCTTATCACCACCCACATTAGGTCAGCAAACATGGTAGTTTGGTAAAGTACATGGCAAACCTGTCATTGACTTCAATAGGGCCAGGATTTCACCCCTTAACTTCTTCACAGCCATTCTTAATTTAGTGAAAAAATGTGGTTTTACTACTATGAGCATTGTTAAACCAACATACCTAAGCTGTATTCTTTTATGTCTTATGTATCAAACTGCCAGCAGTTATGCTGTCAGAGGATCAAACTCTGCTCTTCAATGTAATCAGTGAAGCTTCAATAGTGTAACTGAGGGAATAATTTGGCCCATAACATTATTTGGCTCAGAATCTTTGTTGTTACTGGTTGTTGAAATTGCTGATGATGTATGAAGCTGAAAGCACACAGCTTGCTTTTCGGATAACAAATTCAGGTCACATTGTTGGCAGTTAGAAAATCTTGTTTGACTTGTAAATTAAAAACATTTGCTCTGAATTTCATTAACAGAGAACAAACAGGAAACATACTCTAACAAATATACATATGTAATGTACACTTAGTGATGGACAAACCTCTAAAAGTTTCAAGCTTATATTTTTATTTAAATAAGCAACATAAAATCTGGATGCTTATCCAAAGCTCATGTAAACTTTTCTGTACTTCTCTGACAATACAACTAATTAGTGTAATGAAATTCAAATTATTCTTCCATTTAAAACACACAACCCCATTATTATTATTATTATTATTTACAGTTTTATAAAATGGGGATAATGATATTGATATCCTTTGTAAAGTGCTCTGAAATCTATGGATGAAAAGCACTACATACACACTAGATATTATGTTGATGTTTGAAGTAGATCCAACATTTCTGCATAATAAATAAAACTAAAAATGTATTAGATTTAGGATCATTGCCAGAAAAGTTTTAGATCATTTGAAGCCTACAGTGTATTTAAAGTTCAAAGAAACTGACAGCTTGCTTTGTTGAACTGCACTATGCTTCTCAAATCAACTAAGCTCCAAGTGACAGCCTGTCATTCCAAAACTCTACAGCACAAGAATACTGAGGGCACATGGCTTGAACAGAGAGACCACTGAGGTTGAAAAAGCACAAGTGAAGAGCTAGAATTATATCAAAAATTGACATTTAAAAATACTCTGAGTGAGATTTAAGGAAACTTCTATCATGAATATGATTCGCCCAGCCCCAGGAGTATTCTTTCTTAACTCCTACAATTATCGAACACTAGGGCTGTGTGAAATAAGCACTGAAAAACTCAAAATTTGTTCCTGTACTAGTAAGTTGAGCTTTCCCAAGAATGCATGGTTGTGTGCAATTTTTTAAAAATTTTTGCAAAGTTGAGCAAGAAATGTTTTCACCATATGGCTATCAGCAAAAGTGTCCTGGCAATTAATCCTGGTGCATTTTCAAGTTTTGACTTGGACTGGTTGGATTTCATAATTTCATGTTATGAGGTTATATTAGACAGACAAGGTAGGTGAGGCAATATTTTTTATTGGACCAAATTCTGTTAGCGAAAGTGATAATCTCCTAAATTTTTTTTACACAGAGCTCTTCTTCAGGTCAGTCTTCTTCAGGTCAGTCCTGAAGAAAAGCTCTGTGTAAGCTTGAAAGCTTGTCTCTTTCACTAACAGAAGCTGGTCCAATAAAAGATACTGCCTCACCCACCTTGTCTGTCTAATATCCTGGGACCAATACAGCTACAGCACTGCAAACAACAAATTATATGGTATTTCCTAAGGACCCCCTAATTGGCTTCGACTCACCCCTATTTGCTCAGGATGGTCAGCAGAAGCCACTTTCATTTCTTTTCTCAATCTTATGAGAGAGGAAGGTAATTATTGGAAGACAATGTGTTGAATGGTCTACTGAGGAAGGTGGATTTAGGTTGGGATGGACCATTGGAGAACAAATTGCAATCTTCCATATGGCCCTGATCTTGAAAAGATTTATGCATGTGAATTGAATCAGTGGGACTATTCAAATGTGTAAACTTAAGCATGTGCTTAACTATAATTAGCATATCTTTGTAATATAAAGCTCTTGGTTTGCATATTTTGAAGGCTTATCTGCACTGAATTCAAAACCTACTAGGATCCTGTCAAACCATGAAGAAATAGTGTCAGAAGTCAAGTTAATCTTTGACAAAAATGAAATTAAATAAGCTTGTAAAATCTATTAGTTGAGAAGGGGTCCTGGCAGAGAACTGCAGGAGGTGACTATAGTGCTTCCAAATTTTCCTGGAAGCAAGTGCTATAGCAGAGAAATGGAGAAGGAAAAATCCACCATCTTGTGGCAAGAAAAATAGATTTGACTTTGCAAACAACAGTAATATTTCGAGATCTAGTGACACTGATAAAAGACCCAAAATACACACAGTCATCATCCTCAAGTGATCCATCCCCTGTCAGCCATTCCCAGATTCTGACAAATAGAGGCTAGGGACACCATCCCTGCCCATCCTGGCTAATAGCTATTGATGGACCACCTATCCTCCACCTAATTCTTTTTTTAACCCTGTTATAGTCTTGGCCTTCACAACAGTCTCTGGCAAAGAGTACCATAGGTTGACTGCGAGTTGTACAGTTAAAAATATGGCATAAAAGACAGAAGGAGAGGTTGCTACAGTGGGCAAAAGGAGAGTTTGATTAGGTAAGGAAACCAAACTTGTCTAGACCAAGTTGGTGCAATCAAAATCACTGTGTCATTATCAACATCAGATAGGACCAAGCCCTTTAAGAACAATGGAGCGGGAGGATATGCATAGAAAACATTGTCCATGCAATGAGGAAAAAATCTCCTAGAGATTGGGATTCGAGTACTATTCTGGAACAGAATTTCCTGCATTCTGTGTAGTCTGCCGTGGCAAAAAGGTCAACCTTTGGAAATTCCCAAGCTAGAAATATTTTGCTGGGGACTCAAGAGTCCAACTCACATTCATAATTTAGGGAGAAATATCTTCTCAGGTCATCCAGCATGGTGACTTCTTACCTCCTGGGTATACAAAACAAGATGACTATCCAAACTTTATCACTTCGCTGCAGAGCGAGGAGGCACATGCTCTGTCCTGACAATTAATATAAAATATACACACTATATTGTCTGTCATGATCTTGATGGACTAGTTTTTGAGTAGGGGAAGAAAGCAGAGGCAACTATTTCTGACATCCTTTAATTCCAACAGATTGATGTGTAAGCACTGTTCCTGTTGTGACCATTTGTCTTGAACTGCATGAGGACCCAAATGTGCTCCCCATCCCAAGAGGAAAAAATTCAATGTTAATATGATTGTAAGGGGATACTGATTGAACAGGATTCTTGCACAAAGTTTGATGTGAGTGATTGTAGGACCTGACTGGGTACAGCTACCTACCTGCTGAGACTGTTCGTTGAATACATGAACAGTCCTGAGCCACCCCTGGAGACACTGAAGATGCAACCTGTTATTTTGTGTCACAAAAAACACAATCTACCATATGTCCAGGTCTGCCGACAGCAATTCTGGGCCCCAGGGCAGAACAGTCAATGGGCCCCCTAGAAAAGGATGGCTGAGGTTTTTGGGCAGTGCTGCACCTGCGTTGGCTGGTTCCCAGGGAGCTGCTGCTAGCTGCGCTGCTGGGCACGCTCTTCTGGCACAGCCAGGGCTTCCACATGCCTGCCAGGCTGACTTCACTGCCGGTGGCGGTACCACCCCGCATGCGCCTAGGAGCCCTGTGGCCCATCCAGGCGATTTAAAAGGGCCTGTGGGCATGGGCGGCGGGTATCGAAGGCAAGGGGAGGCTGTGCCTCCCCAAACAGCCTTGGGTGGCCCCGCCCATGCTCCACACCCAGGCCCCTTCCTGCTTCCCAGGCTGTGCTGCAGGGGGTTCTTCCTCCCATGGCCGGGGCCCCAGGCTGGGGGCTAATGGGGGCCGGTCTGTGCTCTGGGGCTGGGGGAGGGAGGCCACACCGCACTGCCCAGCCCACTCACCTGCCCGGCGTTCTGGGGCTGGGAGGAGGAGGGGGCCATGCTGCCTGGCTCGCTCACCCTCCTGGCATTCTGGGACCGGGGTGGGGGGGAGCTGCACTGCCCACTTACCCGCCTGGCACTCCGGGACTGGGTGGGGTGTGCCACCCAGCGTTCTGGGGCTGGCGGCACTCAGGCCGCTTGGAGTGCGTAGGGGGGGCTGGCTGCCACGCTGTGGGGGAGGGAGACTCCAGCGGGAGAGGCAGGGCCTCGGGTAGAAGGGGTGGTCCGGGCCAGGTATTAGCCTCCCCGGGCCTGGGGTTCACCCACCGCCCATGCCCAGGGCTCCTGGGTGCCACCACCCTGGCTGGGGGCCCCCAGCCCTTTTAAATTGCCCGGGCCCCTGGTCAATTGCCCCTTTGCCCCTCCATCAGCGGGACTGCATGTGTCCCAGCAATTGCAGACATGTCCTTGCTGGAACTTGAGGGCCAAGCAGCACTCTTTGCATAAGGTTCTTCAGATCAAGGAACCTGTCAAGAGGGAGTTAAGCTCTGCCTGTTATCAAATCAAGAGGCACTCCTATAAAGAGAATTCTTTGCACAGAGGTCAAGATAAATTTCCTGAATTTATCTTCAGGCCCAGACTTTGGAATAGTGAAGTTGTTGTTTGAACTGACAACCATACCTCCTGATATCAATCTTTGAGAAGCCAGTCATCGAAGTAGGAAAAGACTTATTCCTAGACAATGGAGGTAGGCATCTACGACTGCCATGATTTTTGAGAATACCATTTGGGTGACAGACATGTCAATGGGTAGGACCTGGTACTGGTACTGATTGTGATTGAAAATGAAATGAAGAAGTCTTTTGTGAGAAGAATGAATCGCTATGTGAAAGTAGGTATCTTTGAGGTGAAGGGTCACAAACCAGTCCCCTAATTCCAGGGAGGGAATTATAGCTGCTAAGGACCCCATCCTGCATTTCAGATGTCTGACATGTTTATTCAATTGTCTGAGATCTAGTATTGGCCTCCTACCTGCGTTTTTCTTGGTTATCAGAATATATCTTGAATAGAACCATTTTCCTCTGTGTTGATGTGGGATGGTTCTATGGCTCTTAGATTTAGGAGTGATAACATCGCCTGTGTCAGCACTTGCTTGTGAGAGGGGTCCCTAAAAAGAGATGGAGATGGGGGAACCACTGCTGGAGTTTGCCAGATGGACTTGTTTGGCCCCAGGGGGGCTTCATTAATTGGTAGTACCACCCACACTGAGATAGAGGTTTGCAATATGTCCAGGAGCATGTGATGGGAATCCTGGACTTCTTCCAGGGGAATTTGCAGGGTGCCAGCCACCCACTTCATCAGGTCCTGGAACTGTCTAATCAGCTAATGATGGTAGTGGTGGCATAAATCCCTCATCTAGTGATAATGACAAGATGTTTTGGAGGAGTTAACCTTGTCCATCCTTGCCTCTTCTCCTCAAACTCAGAATGGAGAGGAGGGATGGACAGTACCAGGAAATGAGATTTTCTGCATTCCCTGTGGGGCTGAGTTGAGGTCCCTCAAACGTGCTGGTGGTACATTGCCCATGGATCCCAAGAAGGCCAATGAGGGAGACCATAAGGCATGAGGGGAGGAATCTAACACTGGTGATTCAAAGTGTTGGAAGGCTGGAGTCTGATGTCATGTCTCTGTTGCATCTACAAAGCAGAGGATAACATCTTCTGCAATATACTGGAGATCCTGTAACAAAGTTCAGAGTCTGAGTCAGAATGCTCCAGCACATATTGTATCAGAGGTGACAATCTCTACTCATGAATAATTAAACATGGAGAAGAAATAGATCTCCCAGAAACATGAGCAGTCAGTGACCCAGCCAACCTCGGTGTTGAGAGGCATCCAGAGGTTGCAAGGAGTGGCGATTCAGGCTCATTCAGTGCCATAAGATCTTTCAGGTGCTAGAATTCCTGCGGTACTAGAAGGACAACAGAACTAAGTAATGGCACCGATGATGTTACAGTGGCCATCATGATGTCAGTACTGATGGGGTTTAGGATTCTACTGAAGCTGGCTTCTTGGTAGTAGTAGTCTTCAGTACTGAGCCCTCTACTGCTGAGGTATGGGACTTAGCTGAAGACTTATATGCTTCACAGTATCCTAAGTACTCAGAGCCTCACTAGCACTCCTTTTGGGCCTGAGGACTCCAGTGACTGGATCTTCTTTGATGAGGAACTCTGTTGTTTTACTCCTCTTATCCCCTTCCTTATACTTGGTGTGGGAAGCTCTTGCTACCGGCGATGTGGTTAATCGATACCTCAGTCAAGAAAAGAGCTGAAGACCAGGGTTTTGGTGCTGTCTTCCCATTGGAAGCTCTTGGTGGCCATGATCTCAATGATGATGGGGCACTGACAAACCTGGAAGGTTCCAGTACAGGAGGGTTCTCTGTACCCAGGTGCAAAGCAGGGGTTAAGGTTTGCTCCATCATTAATAGTCTATAGTTAGTTTTCCTGTTTTTACACGATCTTCCCTTTAAAGACTAGCAGATTTTAAAACTTGCTGGGAATGTGAGTGTCTTCCAAGCAATGAATGCAGTGGGAGTGCTCATTAACAGGGATTGTTTTTCAAGAAGAGAGGCACCAATTAAATCCCAGGGCACCGACAGAAGAAAACGTTGTTCAAGCCCCTCAATAGGGGGAAAAGAAAAACAAATATAGGAAAGAAAAAGAAGGAACAAATATTCCAACTATAAGGTACTAAACCTACTACTAAGAACTAAATAGAAAGCTAAAACACTAATAAAAAGGGTGAAATAGGTACACAGCAAATAGACACTCACTAGACCGTCTCTGGCTGAAGGCCATTGAAAAGGAGCTGAGGGCAGTTCACTCACGCAGACGTATATAGCCTCATTACAGGCCATGAGGATGCGCACTGCTACCAATAATCTCCAAGCCAGGGTGCATGCACACCTGAAGTGGAGTACCCAAGGGACACGACTTGAAGAAGAATACAAGGGTAAACAAATAGCAAAAGCAAGATTTGTTTGCAATGAATGTAGAGGCAGCCACAAAACAAAGCAAAGGATTCCAACATCAGCAGGAAGTGTTAAGAATCCAATAAAAACAAACTATTTGCCAAAATGTGTCACTCTCAGCACAGGTTGCACATACAAAAACATAATATATTCATGAACATATAGCTGGAGGACAAAGCTATGATGATGATGATGCAAACCAGAAGGTAACATTTTCAAAGGTGACAGAAGGGCAGATTTGCAAATACATTTAGACACCTAAATATGCAGATAGGTTCTTAGTGGATTTTCAAAAGCACCAAGTAGGTTAGTCACCTAAATCCCATTGATTCCATTTGCTGCTTAGGTGCTTTTGAAAATCCCATTAGGTGCCTTTCTGCATACTTAGGTGTCTAAATACCTTTGAAAAATCTGGCTTTTAGGCACTTAGGAGCCTACATTTCATTGACTTAGCTATGTGCCTAGATCATTTTAAGAGATATCTTCAAATACAAGTGATTACATGTATGCAATTTTTCAAATATTAAAAGGGACCAAAAGCAGGATAAATTCCTACAACCTCATTGGAAAGCATCTTGGTATGCAGGATCAATAATAAAAATCCTCATCAATTTATAACCAACTATGATCACAAAGTGGAGATTGAATCCAGCACCTGTAACACCACAAATAAACCCCTTCTACTTAAGCTGAAACACACTTTGCAAGGCCTGTATACTAGTTTTGTATCCAGAACTCACATCTGCATTTCCTGTTTTGTTTTGGTTTTTTTGCGCCTGCGCTTCAAGGCTATTTATTTTTGCTATCTTTGTATTTTAATGTGAAATCTGGCTCCACAGTGCCTGACTGAATTGGAAATGTTCCTAAATAGAGGAACATGAACTACTGGCTATGTTTAGGTATCAATACCGGGGATCCTTCTTACTTTACTCTTATGAGTTATTCCATTGACCTCTGTGCGTGACTTCAATTCAACTTCATAACTCTGGTGTATTGCAGAACCGCTCGTATGAAAACTGTGAGCAGGGTTTGCCTTAGAGTTGCTTCATGTATCTCAGCTTTTGCCACCAGAACTAACACTGTTCCAAATCAATGGGACTACTCAGGAAATAAGCTATTAGTGTGAATAAATCTGACAGAATTGGGTCCTGAATAATTCATGTGGAGGACCACTTTTTGGCCAGCTTTTCAATAGTGCTGAGCTCCCAGCACCTCCCATTGTTTTCAGAGGGAACAGCTGAACGCAGAGCACTTTTGAAAATCTGACCAATAGAGACTGATGCGACTTGCAGGACAACAATAATGGAATCTCTCTCAAATGCTGCAAATGATCTGGATGATAAAATATGCTGAAACACAGGGTTAATGTGAAAGAAAATGAAGTCAGGGCTGGCAAGAGTATTTGGCCTCCTTGAAAGGACTGAAGAACAAATAAACCCTTTTGTCTTTCTAGGGAAATGAGTTCTGTAGGACATGTAAAATTGCCAGTCACCATCTAGCCCCACTCCCTGGGGCAGACTGCAGTATAAGCCACTCATCACAGACAAGGTTGGGTTTGGACCTGCTGCCTCTGCCTACCCTTGGGCTGTCCCCTGCAACCCCAGTACCTTCTTGACCTTTAGCAAGGCCTGGAGCCTGGGGGTTTTCCAGGCTGGAGCTCCCCAGCCCCTCTGGCCTTTCCCCAGCCCTGCTCTACTCTACTTTAGGTACCCTGCTCAGCTCCCAGCAGCCAGACCCATCCCTCTCAACAGCTAAAGAGAGACTATTGAGTTCCTGGCTCCCAGCCTCTTATATAGGGCCAGCTGAGGCCTGATTGGGGTGTGGCCCAGTTGCGGCTACTTCCCCAATCAGCCCAGGCTTCTTGCCCTGGCCACAGCCTTCTCCTGTGCTGTTTTTAACCCTGTCAGGGGAGGAGCGGGTAACCACCTCGCTACAGGACCCTACCATGCCGCTCCAGCTTCAAACCTGCCAGTGTGACAAATGATCAAAATGTGGAATAGCTGAGGTTTTTTTATGACCGGACATGCAACAAACATTATACCCTGTCACTTACCTATAAAACCTGCCTTCACTGTGTGAATTAAGCAGTTTTCTTTAAATAAATGGAAATAGAAATGTCATCATGTGTAAATATAAATACACCTCTACCCCGATATAACGCTGTCCTCGGGAGCCAAAAAATCTTACCGCGTTATAGGCGAAACCGCGTTATATCAAACTTGCTTTGATCTGCCGCAGTGCGCAGTCCTGCCCCCCCTCCCCGGAGCGCTGCTTTACCGCGTTATATCCGAATTTGTGTTATATCGGGTCGTGTTATATCGGGGTAGAGGTGTACACACATCCAGAAGTTTGAATACTAGATCCAGTTCCCCAACACGAACCCCTACCACCTAAGCTACGAAAGTAAGACCTAGACCCACAAAGGGACTTACATGTTGCAATGCTCAGCATTGCGGCACCTAATTTTTAGGCACCTAGAAAATCAGTGGAACAATGGGATCCACAAAACCTGAGTTAGGTGCCTAGGCTCCCTATACGATGCCTTCCCTAATAATGAGATCCACAAATGCCAGCACTCTAGGCAGGGAGCCACATATGCTAGCCATTTGGAGATGGCAATGACAGGGGTGTGTCCTAAGCACCACCTCTTTCACAGACTTCAGCACTTCAGGCCAGGCTGCAGATCAGGGCTTTAGACCCACAGCCAGAAACCCCCCTCTTGGAGTCAGGCAGCTTAGGCGCCTAAGCCGTTTCTTGCCAGACTAAGTTAAGTGCCTGCCTTCTCCACATAAAATGGCCAGAGAAGGAAAAGGTGATGCTGCCCACCTTACAGCTGAATGGTAGACATACATACCTGGGATGTGGGTAAGGTTGCCAACTTTCTAATTGCACAAAACCAAGCACCCTTGCCCCGGCCCTGCCCCACCCCTTCTCTGAGGCCCGGCCCCCACTCATTCCATCCCCCTTCCCTCTGTCGCTCACTTTCCCCCACCCTCATTCATTTCCACTGGAGGGGGCTCCAGGCTGGGGCTAAGGGGTTTGGAGTGTGGGAGCAGGCTCAGGGCTGGGATAGGGGGTTGGGGTGTGCGGTGCGGTTTCTGGGAGGGGGTTCAGGGCTGCGGCAGGAGGTTGGGGTGCGGGTGGGGGTTTGGGCTCCAGCCAGGTGGCACTTACCTCAGGTGGGACTAAGGCAAGCTCCTTGCCTGCCCTGGCTCTGCATGGTCCTCAGAAGAGGCTGGCCCCTAGGCGAAGGCATGGCCAGGTGGCTCTGTGCGGTGCATGCTGCCAATGGGAGCAGCAGGGGATGGCGCTCGGGAAGAGGACAGCACACAGAGCTTCCCTGATTGCCCCTGTGCCTAGGGGCCACTGGGACAAGCTGGTCACTTCTGGGAGCTGCGCAGAGCCTGCCTTAGCTTCACTGCACCACTGACCAGACTTTTAATGGCCTAGTGAGCAGTGCTGACCGGAGCCACCAGGGTCCCTTTTCAACCAGGCGTTCCGGTCGAAAACTGGATGCCTGGCAACCCTAGGAGACCTAGGTTCAACTCCCCACTCTGCCTGATAGGATTTGAACTGGGGTTTTTAACATATACATCTGTCATCAGTGTGATGTTGAAGCTGTTCTGTTTTGAGTAAATAATGGAAGAGTCATTGGAGTTATAGGACTGGACCCTGGCTCTCCTACATCTGAGGGGGGTGCCTAACCACCTGCCTATGAAGTCACTTTCACTCTCTTTCTGGCCCAATGACTAAGCATTTCTAAAAAGTGGCATGGCTTCAACAGCATAGACTGAAAGACCCCCTCACCAGAATTCTCCCAATCAGGCAGAATGGGGACTGAACAAGGCTTTCTGACATCCCAAATGAGTACGCAAACCTCTGGGCATAAGTTACAAGGTTACAACATGTTGAGCTGGGCCTAACCAGTAGAGCTTTGTAGATTAGTTTGGCAGAGGAGTACCTGTCTTCCTTTGGTTTGTTGCTTGCATTTGGGCTTAGGTGGGAGACTGGGCATGTGCACTGCTACCTGAGGCAGAGATTTATGTGCTTAGAGAACCTTTACAGTGGAAGCTTAGGTGATGGGGCAGGTTAGGTGCCTTCAGGATTAGGCAGCATCCAAATGGAGATTTTGTGGATTACAGAGCACTTAGGCACCTAAATCTCTTTGTGGATCTGGGCCAAATTGTTTTTCTTTATATAGACCAGCTACTAGAGGGGAGTCAATATACATTTTACCAGTGGATTGCAAACTATTTGCCAATGAACAGTAGAATGTTGGAGATCCAGTGTCCTGTGTTCTTTTCCTAGCTCTGTGCTATAATTGACAATTACTTAATTGAATGGGCCAGATTCTAGTGGATAGTATATAGATCACACATTTTGTCTCTCTTTTTTTAAAATCAATCCTGTAGGCCATTCAGTCCCACAAAAAAATCTAATTTTATATTCTAGAGACTACTGGCCTGATTCTCATCTCATTTACATGGTAGCAAAATAAGAGTAGCTCCATTGAAGTTAATGGAATTATTTCAGCGTGAAACTGCTGTAAAAGACTGCTAATCAGATCCTTTTTCTCTAAAGGGGTCAAATTGCTCAACTGTTTGACGTTTCAATTTATCAAGGGCCTTATTAATTAAAAGAATTTCCATTTCCCATTTAACAATTTATTATCATGTTCAGTAGATCTACCTGTTTCTCTGTGCACATATTTTGTTCCATACATTTTTCTACTGTGTTTTGTTTCATTTCAAGTAGTTTTTACCATTCATTTTAGGTGAATATTGGGGTGTGGTTGGCTTCAGATTCCCAAGCTTCTTATTGATACAAAGCATTTTACTGTATACATTCATATGTCTAATAAGATGTAAAATTTCCTTAGATGTCTTTCTTGTACAAATTAAAAGGATGTTTTAAAAGTTCTCAGGGCCAAGTCAGTTCAGTTACACTGTACTATACTTAGAATTAACAACAATCATGTCCCTTATCGCTAGTGAATTTTTAAAAAATGGTTATTCACATTGAAGACATAATAGATACTACAGTATTTGAAAAGGTAACCCATTTGTCATCCTTAATTATCAGTGTCCATTATATCAGACTCATTTGTCATAATTAGGACAAGAATCTGACCTCTCAAACTGCCTTTGCAGCAAACATCCACTTCACTGGTTTTAATTTTCTTCTTTTTCCCGTAAGAAATAAGAATTTTTTCCAATCTCAGAAAGGCCATGGGCCTGATTTTGGGTCACATACATTAGTGTTACACCAGTGTAAACCCACTGATTACTTCTGATTTACACTAGTTAAGTGAGCTCAAGACTAGGCCCTGTGTGTTTCTGTCTACATTATACAGTTAGAACAAGAAGAAGAAAAAACAGTAAACCCAAAATGGTTTTAAAGAAGAGAAAAATCACCCTGATTCATTTAACTCTGAATATAGTAACAATAGTGGCATAATCCTCCAAAGAGTTCTAAATTGTCTCCATCAGTTAAGAGTACCAAGATCAGGACCTGCTTCTCATTGCAGTAAATTAGCCATAACACTTCAAACCCAGAAGGCAGTTGTTGGTCAGCTCGCTTCAATAATGACTGACAAAACTGGTTCTGTTGATGCACATTCAGAGTGGGTCTCTACTGCTAAAGCCAGCTCAACTGTCACAATATTTTGATGAACAATTATCCTGATCCCCTGGAGGCCTCAACTTCATGTGAACTCATTTAATGCTCAACTCCAGACAAACTATCTGCATTTCACAGCTCTCAGGCAACAGCTGTTGACACTCACCCTTCTTCTATCACCAAATGCACTAGGCATTGCAAGATCAGTTTTGCAGCAAGGAAAAAAAAATCACACTAAATTAGAATTTTTTTTAAAAACTCTATGGTAACTAAAATTGTACCAAAGGTACAGTCCTCTCAGCAGGGTCCTTTTGTAAGGTGGCTACCTTAGATGCTTGTAAGAGAGAGTCAATATTTTCCAATGTCCAACTTCCAAACAAAAAAAGCACAGTATATTAACATCTTTTTGTAATGAACTAGGGTTTAAGAATCCTGTGGGAATAGTATAAAAGTAATAATTCATTTTGCCAGAAACAGGCCAATCACCATGCCAGCTACTGACTATTATGTGGCAGGATTCTTGAAAAAATGATGCCCTGGATGTATCTGTCTTTCTGTCTGCTGAGAAGAGAGAAACCCAATTTTAACATGTATTTTAAAATTTTGAGCCAAAATTTGCCCGCTGCTTTAAATCCTAAAATACTCCAGGGATTTCAATGGAGTTACTCTGGATTTATGCATATGTAAAGAGAGCAGAATTTGGCCTCAAACTTTTAGTAAGAATTAAGACCAGGGTCACATTAATCCCTGGTGTAATTCCAGTGCAGTCAGTGGAGTTATACTCAGGAAGTTTTTGGCTTCAGGGCTCCAAGAAGAAGAATGTAATGCCATTCCAGTTTAATAGTATGGCCGTGTGTGCTATTGTACTAAGCACAAGAGCGGAACATGGAAATTGCAACTTGGAAACAAGCTAATTAGGTAAGAGACACAAAATGTCATAAAGAACAACCATAAATATTCCTCAGAATAGAGATATGCATTATTTTAAATAATCTAGAAAGCCAAGAATAACCAGCAGTCACATGGGAAAGTGCCAACTTACTGTGACAAAGTCAGTCCTGACAGATCTAAGAGTGGTGGAGGACAGATATATCAGCCCTAGAATGGTGAAGACCCTGTTCCCTATGAGCTGAAAAAGGGTTACCTCAGGTTAACTAGATACACTTGAGGCCAGTTAGAGGCTGCCAGTGACCTTTAAAAACCCCTATTCTGATGAGAGAGGCAAAGTAAGAGATGGCAGATAGGCTGCATTAGGGGCAGTGGCAGGAAGGAAAGGCTTCCTCTGGGTGGAAGGCTGTCTCCCCTCTCTATAGGGAAAGAAACTAAGATAACAGCTGCTTGGGGAAACCTTGGTAACTAGAAGCCAGTCCAGTAAGATAACATACTGGAAGAAGGGGCAGGGGAAAGTATTTCCCTTTTCATTGTAGTTTGGGGGTTTCTTTTCTTTTGCTTAAGCGGACTTCTTGGGCCCACCCTGAGGCCCACCATGTAAATATGGGAAAACAAAACCCGAGTGAACAGAAAAACCCTCCGGAGTCAGACTGGTTTACTCCAGGCTCCTTATCCCCCCAAGGGAGAAACAATGAGACGGACCAGGCAAAGGAGTTGCCCTGCCACATTACCTTCTGAGAGAATCTAAGGATTTGTATAATCACCATGTTGTATAGTAAGATTAGCTGTGAACTTGTATCAAATACTAGTTACTTCTATCTACTGCATTAAGAAACCTTCAAATATGCTCTGTAAATTTTCCCTCTGTGAATATGATGACTTGCCCTAGACTCCTCATCTACAACTTGACCATTATTATACCATTTCCCAGATCAACAGTGCATTGTCATCAATAAAAGGAAATCAGTTCATGGCCTGGTGAATTATCCACCTAAAAACAGTTACTATCCTGAAGAAAGACAGACATGACTGGCTATACTGTACAATTTATGGGACAAGTAACACTCCTGATTTTGCATACTCAGGGAATGTGTGTGTTAGAATTGGAAGCTCAAATTTACAATTAAGCTTTCTTCTCGCTAGTAGTATGGACCATATCTGACCACATGGGGAACTTTCTTTTAAAGCAGCAAGTTTCCCCCCGCCCATCCCCCATAAAGAGAGGGAAGAGCACACACACACACACACACACACACACACACACACACACACACACAAATAAAGAGCAGGGGAGGAAAGGAAGGAAGAGGACTGGGAGGAGAAAGGAGAGCAATGTCTTAGTCTGCATCCACTAGGATTTTTTCAAATTTGTCTGAAGTCCCTTTTCTCCAAAACGTTACCTTCTCCTTAGCCACGTTGCTGTACCAGGTGTCTCTCTTTGGAAGGAGTCTGCCCTTCCATGTAAGCTGCATATGTTGTTTGGCTGCAAGCACTGCTCTAGAGAACCAAGCTTTCCGTTAGCTGGAGAGTTTCTAAGGCCTGGTCTACACTACGAGTTTAGGTCGACTTTAGCAGCGTTAAATCAAATTAAGCCTGGACACGTTCACACGACGAAGCCCTTTCTTTCGACTTAAAGGGCCCTTTAAACCGGTTTCTTTACTCCACCTCCGACGAGGGGATTAGCGATAAAATCGGCCTTAGCGGGTCGGAATTGGGGTAGTGTGGATGGAATTCGACGTTATTGGCCTCCGGGAGCTATCCCACAGTGCTTCATTGTGACTGCTCTGTACAGCACTCTCAACTCAGATGCACTGACCAGGTAGACAGGAAAAGCCCCGCGAACGTTTGAATTTCATTTCCTGTTTGCTCAGCGTGGAGAGCACAGGTGACCACGCAGAGCTCATCAGCACAGGTAACCATGATGGAGTCCCAGGATCGCAAAAGAGCTCCAGCATGGACAGAACGGGAGGTACGGGATCTGCTCGCCATATGGGGAGATGAATCAGTGCTAGCTGAACTCCGTAGCAGTAAACGAAATGGCAAAATATTAGAAAAGGTCTCCAAGGCCATGAAGGACAGAGGCCATAACAGGGACGCACAGCAGTGCCGCGTGAAAATTAAGGAGCTAAGGCAAGCCTACCACAAAGCCAGAGAAGCAAACGGAAGGTCTGGGGCAGAGCCGCAAACATGCCGCTTCTACGCGGAGCTGCATGCCATTCTAGGGGGTGCAGCCACCACTACCCCAACCGTGTGCTATGACTCCCTCACTGGAGAAACACACAGGGAAGCGGGTTCGGGGTACGAGGAAGATGAGGATGGAGAGAACATAGATAGCTCACAGCAGCAAGGAAGTGGAGAAACCGGTTTCCCCAACAGCCAGGATATGTTTATCACCCTGGACCTGGAACCAGTAACCCCCGAACTCACCCAAGGCGTGCTCCCATCCCCTGAGGGCGCACAGGGGACCTCTGGTGAGTGTACCTTTGTAAATATTACACATGGTTTAAAAGCAAGCGTGTTTAATGATTAATGATTAATTTGCCCTGGCAATCGCGGCCAGTACAGCTACTGGAAAAGTCTGTTAACGAGTATGGGGATGGAGCGGAAATCCTCCAGGGACATCTCCAGAAAACTCTCCTTCATGTACTCCCAAAGCCTTTGCAAAAGGTTTCTGGGGAGGGCTGCCTTATCCCGTCCGCCATGGTAGGACACTTTACCACGCCAGGCCAGTAGCACGTAGTCTGGAATCATTGCATAACAAAGCATGGCAGCGTATGGTCCCGGTGTTTGCTGGCATGCAGACAACATCCATTCCTTATTGCTCTTTGTTATCCTCAGGAGAGTGATATCATTCACGGTCACCTGGTTGAAATGGGGCAATTTTATTAAGGGGACATTCAGAGGTGCCCGTTCCTGCTCTGCTGAACAGAAATATTCCCCGCTGTTAGCCACGCGGTGGGGGGGAGGGGTGAAGTGATCATCCCAGAGAATTGGGTGTGGGGGGGGAGGGGAGTTAGTTGGGTATGTGCTGCATGTTAACCCGGAAACCGCAGCCCCTCCTTTTACATTGCAAACCCATTTTAAATGGACAACCCAACGGGTGCTTGGTATGGGAAATGAGAGCGCTACTGTTTGAAACCATTCCCACATGTTAAGAAGGTTAAAAAAGCCAAAAGACTATCTTACCATGGCTGCCTGCAAGCCGAAATCTGTGGCCTGGGGCACTGCGTGAGTGATCTCTCACACCAAACCGGCAGGCCCTCAATATAAGAGGAAAAATGCGACCTTGTAACGAAAGCACATGTGCTGTGTAATGTGAACAGCAAAATTTAACGTGAAAGAGTGTACCCATTGTTCTCTAAAATGTGTCTTTTTTAACCACCTCTCCCTTCTCCTCCACCAGCTGCAAATGTTTCTACTTCACAGAGGCTAGTGAAGATTAGAAAGAGAAAATGGAGGACGTGGGATGATATGTTCACGGAACTCCAGATGTTCTCCCACGCTGACAGAGCACAGCAGAATGCGTGGAGGCAGTCAATGTCAGACTACAGAAAAGCACAATATGAACGAGAGGAGAGGTGGCGGGCTGAATCGCAGGATGAAGAGAGCAAGTTGCGGGCTGAAGAGGATAGGTGGCATCAGCTTGCAGACAGAAGGCAAGAGTCGATGCTCCGGCTGCTGGAGCATCAAACTGATATGCTCCAGCGTATGGTTGAGCTGCAGGAAAGGCAGCAGGAGCAGACACCGCCGCTACAACCCCTGTGTAACCAACAGCCCTCCTCCCCAAGTTCCTTAGCCTCCTCACGCAGACGCCCAAGAACACGGTGGGGGGGCCTCCGGCCACCCAGTCACTCCACCCCAGATGATTGCCCTAGCATCAGAAGGCTGGCCTTCAATAAGAGTTAAAGTTTTAAACTGCAGTGTGTCCTTTTCCTTCCCTCCTCCCCCACCCATCCCGGGCTACCTTGGCAATTATCCCCCTAGTTGTGTGATGAATTAATAAAGAATGCATGAATGTGAAGTAACAATGACTTTATTGCCTCTGCAAGCGGTGCTCGAAGGGGGGAGGGGAGGGTGGGGTGGGGTGGTTGGCTTACAGGGAAGTAGAGTGAACCGGGGGGGAGGAGCGGAGGGTTCATCAAGGAGAAACAAACAGAAGTTTCACACCATAGCCTGGCCAGTCACAAAACTCGTTTTCAAAGCTTCTCTGATGCGCACCGCACCCTGCTGTGCTCCTCTAACCGCCCTGGTGTCTGGCTGCGCGTAATCAGCGGCCAGGCGATTTGCCTCAACCTCCCACCCCGCCATAAATGTCTCCCCCTTACTCTCACAGATATTGTGGAGCACACAGCAAGCAGCAATAACAATGGGGATATTCTTTTCGCTGAGGTCTGAGCGAGTCAGTAAGCTGCGCCAGCGCGCTTTTAAACATCCAAATGCACATTCCACCACCATTCCGCACTTGCTCAGCCTGTAGTTGAACAGGTCCTGACTCCTGTCCAGGCTGCCTGTGTACGGCTTCATGAGCCATGGCATTAAGGGGTAGGCTGGGTCCCCAAGGATCACAATAGGCATTTCAACATCCCCAACGGTTACTTTCTGGTCCGGGAAGAAAGTCCCTTCCTCCAGCTTTCGAAACAGAGCAGAGTGCCTGAAGATGCGAGCATCATGTACCTTTCCCGGCCATCCCACGTTGATGTTGGTGAAATGTCCCTTGTGATCCACCAGGGCTTGCAGCAGCATTGAAAAGTACCCCTTGCGGTTTATGTACTCGGTGGCTTGGTGCTCCGGTGCCAAGATAGGGATATGGGTTCCGTCTATGGCCCCACCACAGTTTGGGAATCCATTGCAGCAAAGCCATCCACTATGGCCTGCACGTTTCCCAGAGTCACTACCCTTGATATCACCAGGTCTTTCATTGCCCTGGCAACTTGGATCACAGCAGCCCCCACAGTAGATTTGCCCACTCCAAATTGATTCCCGACTGACCGGTAGCTGTCTGGCGTTGCAAGCTTCCACAGGGCTATCGCCACTCGCTTCTCAACTGTGAGGGCTGCTCTCATCCTGGTATTCTGGCGCTTCAGGGCAGGGGAAAGCAAGTCACAAAGTTCCATGAAAGTGCCCTTACGCATGCGAAAGTTTCGCAGCCACTGGGAATCGTCCCACACCTGCAGCACGATGCGGTCCCACCAGTCTGTGCTTGTTTCCCGGGCCCAGAATCGGTGTTTCATGGCATGAACCTGCCCCAGTAACACCATGATTTCCACATTGCTGGGACCTGTGCCTTGTGAGAGGTCTATGTCCATGTCAATTTCCTCATCACTCTCGTCGCCGCGCTGCAATCGCCTCCTCGGCTGGTCCTGGTTTTGCTTTGGCAAGTCCTGGCTCTGCATATACTCCAGGACAATGCGCGTGGTGTTCATAGTGCTCATAATTGCCGCAGTGATCTGAGCGGGCTCCATGATCCCAGTGCTAGCTATGGCGCCTGGTCTGAAAAAAGGCGCAAAACTAGTATCTGACGGACCAGGGGAAGGAGGGAGGGAGGGGCGAGTGACGACATGGCGTACAGGTACAGGGAATTAAAATCAACAAAGGTGGCTGTGCATCAGGGAGAAACACAAACAACTGTCACACAGAATGGCCCCCCCCAAAGATTGAACTCAAAACTCTGGGTTTAGCAGGCCGTTGATTTCACAGAGGGAGGGGGAAGCTAATGAATACAGAACAAATCTATTTTTTACATCTTAAGCTGGCAGCCAACGGTGCAGCATGACTGATAGCCACTGCAGTACGATGACGATGGATACCAGTCATAATATACCATCTTCTACCAAAAGGCAAGCGGCTGGTGCAATGCAGCCCTACGGCTGCCAGCCCCACGGCTACCTGTCATGCTGCACCGTCTACCGCCAAAAGGCAGTTAGCTGCTGCTGCTGTGTAGCAATGCAGTCCCACGTCTCCGGCACCCAGATGACATATGGTGACGGTGAGCTGAGCTGAGCGGGCTCCATGCTTGCCGTGGTATGTTGTCTGCACAGGTAACCCAGGTAAAAAGGCACGAATCTATTGTCTGCCGTTGCTCTGACGGAGGGGGAGGGGCCTGACGACATGTACCCAGAACCCCCCGCGACACTGTTTTGCATCATTCGGGCATTGGGATCTCAACCCAGAATTCCAATTGGCGGCGGAGACTGCGGGAACTGTGGGATAGCTACCCATAGTGCAATGCTCCGGAAGTCGACGCTAGCCTCGGTACTGTGGACGCGGTCCGCCGACTAGAGCACTGAGAGCATTTTATGTGGGGACAGGGTCTGTAGGGAGTAGGGTCTGAACGCCAAAGCAACCCAAATTGGAAAAACTAAAAAATGTCATGATTCCTATGGACTGACAGACACATCCTTCTTCAACTGAATTTTTACATATTTTCCTTTACAGTCTGTTGAAAATGGTTGGTATTTAATAGTCTTGATGTTAAATTGTAATGTACTTAGAAACTGGTTATGACCAAGTTGGGAAAGACAAATATGTTTAAGCACAATTTCCTATTCAATTATGTATTGTTTGAATGACCTCCTCGGGGGTTTCCAACCATTTGAACAGCAAAGAACCTCAGAATTTAAATGTCTATTTGAGACATATGTGTTTATGAGTACATTCATTGTTTGTTTGGCAGACTGTTACTAAAGCATAATTTGATGCATTTTTAGATAGGAGCAATTTAATGTATCAATTTAATACTTAATGGCTCAGGTCAAAATACCTTTGCATTGCTACAGCAACACAAAGGCAACTTAGAGCTGCCTTAATTATGCTGACTTTATGCTATCTGCTTCTCCAACTTCTTGGCACAGGAGGTGGTGTAGGCTGTGATGGAGCCGGAACACAATACTCTCCTAAATGATCATTCCAGCCATTGTGACTTATATGAAAGTCATCACAGGGCTGCTTTAAATGTAGGCCCAGTTTACCTTTGGCTACCTTTAGGAATGGGGGGAAGCAGAAATGTGACTTACAGTCAAGTGGAGTATCTCAGAGCTGACATTAAAACAAAAATGTTAAGGGAACATACATGCCAAAATTTGAGTTTAAACATTTAGAAAAATACCCTGAATACTTTCATGTAAATATGTTTTCTGCTTTCTTCACCTAATCTCACTGTATGTAAACTCTCTCCCACTAAACCTCACCTCTACACTGAAGAGCAACTACAGGGAAAAGAGGATAGAAAAAGGTGAACATGTTTTGTTTAAATAGAAAGGATGGCCTTGTGGTTAACGCACTGGTTTAGGATTCAAATTACCAACTGCTACAGGCTCTCTCAATGACTCTGGAGAAGTCACTAATCTCTTAGTGGCAGATCCTCAGATCGTGTGAATTGTCATAGCTCCATTGACTCTGATGAAGCAATGACAATTTATACCAGCTGAGGATCTACCCCTAAGAGTATTTCTATCATACCCCCAGCTCGAAGAGTAGACATACCTTATGTGTCTCGTAGCCCCATCTGTAATATGATCATTCTTGTTCCCCGCTCCCCCATCAATTATCTGTCTTGCCTATTTATGGCCTAATCCAGCATCCACTGAAGTCATTGACTTTAGTGGTGCAGGTACAGGTCTTTAGATTGTAAATTCTTTGGGACAGGAACTGTCTCTTAGTAGCTGTATGTACAGTACCAATCTTGGTTGGGTCCCCTGGGTATTATATAGTAAAAATTATATATCCTATAGCTATCATGGCTTAGTCCATTCTTAGTACATTAGTCCACTCTTGCACACACAGTTTTCTCTCAGATATTAACAGAGTGGAACTAATGTGGTAGAGACCCAATGCAGCAACAGGAGCAGATTTAGTTAGCTCTCTACTTTTAAAAATGCTTTTCCAGTATCATATGACATTTTCCTTTAAAATTCAATTTTTACTGATCTTCACCAAAAAAAAAAAAAAGCATACAACTGAAAAACAGATAACTATACACAAAGTAAAAGAGTACTTCTCTGCAATGTTAAATCTTGCTTATTAATATGGAGAAGTACTATAAGGAGATACCATACAGCAGGTGAAGTGGACCATTCATAAAAAATAAAACTTATGCTGTATTTCTTTATAGATGGGTTTTATTTGGTTCCTTTTCTATGTCAAAGAACAATCAAATTAAGAAAGGATAGAGACTAGAGGAAGAGAGGGTCGGTCTCAGTGATAAATTGTGTTATCAAACAGTTGATATAGTACTAGGGTGTAGCATGTGAGAATGAAATATACTGGTACCTTTTATTGGCTTGTCTCATCCTATGAGAAATAAGCCCATATTTCAGAAATGCTATAGCACACCTATGCCAACTGGTTCCTATGCCAATTCTTCCCCCCACAAAAAGTTTCCTTATATGTATTCAAATTTATTGTCATGATTTTGAAGATAAAATCATGTTAATGGGAGTTGCAGAAGGGACTGTAGAAAAGAGAAAAAGGATGAAAACGTCCAGTGGCACTTAATAATTCTATGGAGATGGAGTTGGTGGGGCTAGGAGGTCACTGCCTCCCTCATTTATTCATAGTGTGTGCACCATTCCCCTGATATCGTTCTGTGTTCAGTGCATGAGTACTCTCCCTTACTCAGTCTCTGCTTTTCCTTAGCTGGAAATCTCGCTCAAGAGGACAAGCAAGAAGAAGGGAAAGAAACATGCTTACCATCCAGGCCATGGATCTGAACTCAAAGCCTTTCATTTAGATTGGCTCTAGTAGTGGACAGCTGCAGAAGAGTCCACCCACACCTACAAAGTTGGAAATACAGGAGGTTTTAAGGTCAGCTGGATCACATCCTACTATACTTTAAACTCTGAGACTCTAAGCAGTTCAGATAACAGGGGTGTGAACTGCAGGGCACAGTAGCATGCTGCGCTGTAATTCCCCCATGTGGACACTGCTGGCACAAACTAAAAGGCACCTAGTTCTTATTGATGTAGGTGTGTTTGAAAGAGGACTATGTTAATGTGAACAAGGTATCTTTTAGTTTATGTCAGCAGCATCCATGAGGGTAAGTTACAGCGCAGCACACTAGTGTACACTGCAGTTTACACCCCAGTAGTCTGAACTGTGGGGCCCTGTAGACATAGCCTTAATATCACATTTTTAAATGAAAATGACAGAGTCCCAAATATTATCTAGACATTTGTATAGAAGACATATCTTGGACCATAGTAGCTTTCAGTTCCCCATAACCAACCTCACAGCTAAAAAGTCATTTTTAAAACTAATCACCTTTTGATAAGCAGGCTCAGGTTCTCACTCTGTACTCTGTTTGAGTACAAGTGGCTGTACTCAAAATTGCAGAACAAAATTAGAAGAAGAAAAAACAAAATATATTTCTAAGATATGGAATACAAAGATAATATATCCACCGAGCAGCCCCAACAGAGAAAGCTTAAATGAAGAAAAAGAAAAAGGCAACAACACTGTTTTCATCCTACAAAAACATTTTTCATAACAAAATGTATTTGATCTGCATAACACCTGATCAAAGAATGCCTGTCACCCACAATGATTACCATATTTAAAGACGACAAATTGATGATCATGATCATTTGTGTCACACACCCATTGGAGGAAATTACTATAAAGCTAAGAGCCCAATAATTGAAAGAATTGTTGCTAACTGATTTAAACTTCATAAAAAGCAAAGACAGACACCTGCATTTGGTACATGTCTACACACACCAAAGAAAAATGAAAAGGTCCTAAGAATATATAAACAAAGCAAACGAATAAAGCATGCAAAAACAAAAAATATACTGTATGAAGAAGCTATACCACATAAACTCTCAAGTTGTTAGGAAATGGAGACTTTCCCATACCAATGACCCAGGATCAGCAAACAGCTGGAAGACTGGATGGAAGAAAGTAGAAGGCAAGAAAGAAAGAAAATTAAAAATATACACATCAAGCACAAAGGAGATGTGAAAATAGTGCTATTAGGACTCATTCAGTGCTATCTTTAATCTGTTGCACAGCAATTAGCTATCAAAGTGATCAAACAGACAAAAAATAATACTTAACATTTATTTTCATCTGTGGATCTCAGAGTGCTTTGCAAAGTTCTGTGTAAGTATCATTATCCCCATTTTATAGATGGAGAAACTGATACACAGAAAATCAAATCATTTGGATACCAGCCTCACACCAAACCACAATGTTTATCAAGTTATTTAGTACTGTAATAGGAGCTAGACTGAAAGATGCTTATATTCATCAGTACCAAATGACAAATAAATTTAGTATCTACAGAAACCTGGAACAACCTGCCAATGCCTATAGGGCATTCTGTCAGAAAGGCCCATTTAAGTGAACAACTTTGAATAGCTCTATTCCTTTACCAGATCACAAAATCACTTGTTTTAAACAGTAAGGTCATGGAGTGTGAGGCAAACCAAATCATTAAGATAGCAGTGAAATAATCCTGTTCACAATTCTATAAAATTTCAGAAACTCACCACTATGTGAGTCATATGGGTGTGTTGATTTATTATATGTAAATAAGGTGTACAATTGGTCAAAAATTTTCCAGCTGAATATTTTTCCATCTATAAATGCTGAGTTGTTGAAATCTAGCATTCTGCAGGAACATGTCAATTTCAGTGAAATATCATCTTAAAAAAGAATCAAAGTGAAATGTACCAATTTTTTGTTTTCAAAAGACTTCATTTAGAAATTTATTTTATACTCTATTTTTATCTTTTATTTTGTAGTTTATATTATATTGTTTTATCTTATATTATAATTTAAAATTAAACCATAATGTTCAATAACATTGTCTTGTAATCATAAATTTAAAGCATGTTATAAATGTCTAACTTTGTCCTGTAGCCTACAACTCCACTCTCAGATCTACAAGTATTCCCTCAAATTTTATGATGAGCTTGTTTTTGCAATGTTCTGACCACTTTTCTGTTGTCAACTAATTTTTGAATGTTACTCAGACAAATGCAACAAAAAGTTCATTTTAAATTTGCATATTCCAGCATTTGCACTAATACTGCTGAACAGGGTTATCAAAACCACTAAGCAGAGTACAGATACAGATGCCATTAAATAAATGGACTAAGCAACTGTCTGTGTACACTTGTTAAGGTCCATTCACCCACACAATTACTTTGTATGCATATGATAATTGGTGCCCAGCCAATAAATCTTAGAGTAGCCTAATTTTTCTTGAAATTAGGTTATTGTGGCCCAGACAGAAAAAGACTTAAAATATTATTAAATGCCCTAAAAGTGTTATCTTCTGCCTCTCCCTGAGATTCTTTTGAAATCCAAAGTGATGTGATGCTCAGAATAACTGAATTCTATTCATGACTCTACCACTGACCTTTAACAAATAATTTCATCTGTCTACCTCAGTTTCCCCATCTGCAAAATAGGGATAATTATATTACTTCTATCTTTTCAAAAGTGCTTTGATATCTACAGGTATTATTATTCTTTCAACCCTATAAGTATTATGTTTATCTAACCAGGGACTAAAAACAACATCACGTGATTTATTTGACTAGTCACAGCTATCCAAACATCTCACATTTCAAATAACTACAGTGAATTCTTTGCATTCAATCCATAGAGTAAATTAAAGTCACAAAATAGTCATGTATATTAAAATAAATTAACAAATTTGAAGATATTGTGGTCTGATTCCAAAAGCTCTATGAGCAGATTAAAAGGTTAAATGCATGTAAATTATTCAATGAGAGCTATTTGCTTAGTCTTCAATGACTGTCAGAACTTCAGAAAGCACATACCAAACTTCTATAATTAACAGAAGATTAGTATTGTAATTGTTCATCATAAGTAAACACAAATGAAATATCAAATAAAAAGAGGAAATTATATCTGATCATATTATATGCTAGTGTAAAACAGAAAATCAACATGTTCTCACATAACATAATACCATGTAGTTTAATAATTAACTGTTAATGTTTGACTCAAAATTACTTATGAACACCTACAATAAACGCATGATATAACTAACAGAAAAAGGTCAAGAGAATCAAAGGAGGAGCACAGCAGGATGAAATTGTGAAATGGTACAGAAACATGTTAGCACATATCTGTTTACAAACCAGTGCAAATATACTTCCTTAAAACAAACGGTGTTCTGAATCCAGTGTTTTGAGAGTCTCTTATTTAGGAATCTGATTAATATCCAGCTAAAGTATGTGCAATGCAGTAGCCTTGTAGCTTTTCTTCCAAAACACACCTATAGTTTGTATGCTACCTGCTACAGGTAAAGGCATCTTACATAGCTTAGATACATTGCTGATTAAAGTAAGTCAAGGTATAATAGTCCCAGTTCTTCTACCAAAGACTTTCAGTGGTGTTGTTTTTTTGCCTACCTGTAATTGTTGCAAATAAGCAAACGCTGTCCATGATGCATTCACATATGGTGATGGCTGCACTATAAAAAGAAAAATAGGAAGAAGAGGTGATGTGTTGATTAAAAAGGACAGGCAGCTCATTAGAATACTGTGAACTATGATGTTAAAAGCCACAGGAGAACCCTTAATAAGGTCTTGTCATATTGTACCAAAGGAGTAAATGAATGATTAAAACAAAAGAAGATTGTGCTATGCAAAGGTCAGAAAATAACTGGAAATTTCATATGTGATCTATTGTTCCTATAGTAATAAAGCCCCATTATCACCCTTAAATATAAAGACAACTGGGAATTTTTCCAAGCAATTGAGGGTTTCAGTGCTATATGAACCAAACACATGTGAACAATAACAGAAGACTAAAAACACAAAATGTTTTATCAATATTTAATATCCATGGGAATTTTCCAGTGTTATTTTGGCCATCAGATAAAGCTTATATTGTTCCTTGCATGCCACAATCAGATTATTTTTATTTAAATCGGATTTTTTTTTACAAAATGCTTTTTGAGGGGGGAAAAAAACGATCTAAAGATACATTATAGCTCAAAGATATCTCATCATAGAATAGGGTATTATAAATTCTAAATCTATAGTATGAGACAATATATTCATGTAATGTTTAAGAAAAGTTTTGTAAATGAGTTCCAATAGTTCATGGATTAGGGACCCAATTTTATGGGATTCCAGGGGCTTCTGTATAGATTATTTACGTTAATCTTTCTTTCTATCTGCCCAGTGGGACTCAGTGCTCAGTCTAGAAGATACCATCAGAGATGCTTAGTTTTGCAGTTCCTGAAACTGTGGATTTGTGTCTCCAGAGATAACATGCTTGTTAACAGCAAAAATGTTTTAAAATAAATAATAGAGGTGAGAAATAACAGACCTCAACCCTATTGTCCCTCTGCAGATTTGTGTACATAGAGTCAATCCCTTATCTCTCTCTAAAAGTACAAAGTTTCAGAAAGTTAAATGAATAGAAGATTGTTGGGGGCAGAATAGATCTGGACAAGGAGAAGAAGTCTGGAGATAAATGTGAGAATGGAGGAACAGGCAGTAGAAACAAAAGTGAAACTGTTTGAGCAGCATATTCCAGAAGTCTTGAGGTCTTTCTAAGTGTAGCCTTCATTGATTTGAAATCTACCATACCATTTTCTCACTAGAAGAGAAAA
The DNA here is from genome assembly GCF_028017835.1 of Emys orbicularis. NCBI lineage: Eukaryota > Metazoa > Chordata > Testudines > Emydidae > Emys > Emys orbicularis. The sequence goes on along the minus strand of NC_088688.1, from coordinate 75,329,027 downwards.
CCTATAATGGCAGCAGGCCGTAAAAGAGACCCAGTATGGGAATATTTTACTGAAGTTCCTCTACCTGTGAAGAATATATATTAAGGTTATAACAACCAACAAGAATGCACTTTTATGTAGAAATCCATGATTAAATCCACCCTGTGGGCAATGTAGAGGTATATGAAAATGAAATACATTTTAAAAGTTAAATAATTTTTAAATGACTTCATAAAAGCTTTGGTGCAATTTAAGGTGAAAATTCAGGTTATTTGTTACTTTCCCTGAACCAATGTGCTTGCCCCAATTGAGATTATCTAGGATTTTTTTGCCACATCTAGAAATGCACTTCAATAAATATGAGTATTACATAGGCCACCCGCAAGCATGCTCCCACTAATCCTGCCATACAGTACAAAAATCTGCACAAGGCCTCGGATTCTTTTGTCATATGGTCTCCACAATTCTAGGACATGAAAAGGTGAATCACTTGAGAGAAATTCTGGAACTGTCTGCTCAGAACTCATTCCACACTGCCTCAAGTGATTACTTTGTTCAGAACTGGTCCTGCAAAACATCTGACTCTGGTGAGTGTGATAGCAAACTGAGATGGAATGAAGGGATAGACTCCCGTAGATGGGAGACACACACCCCTTTCAATAGAAATGGGAATCGCTGATTGTCCCTCATACTAAAAAAATCCCTCTGAACTGAGGCAATAAGTATGTAGTTTAGTGGAGAACATGGCCCTTACACTTTTATTAAGTTAATGGTTTTTATTTTTGCCATATAAAAGAAAAGATGGATACACTGAGAAACAATAAAACAGCCTGCACATTCTCTATGTGCAAATAGAGTAGCACTGTGCACAAGCACTATCTGCATGTGCAAATAATGTTCTTTTCCCCAAAGCAAAACTGGGAGTGTCGATTTGGAGGCCAACTTAATGCACCTTTGAAAATGTGATTTTTGTTATGTAGAGTCCTGTGTTTTTGCAATCCAATCCCTTTGTGTAAGAGGCTTTGCCAAATGAAAATGGTAAAGCATTAGAAAGCAGCACAATGACCTGCATACATGCAGCACACAAATATTTTATCTTTTGAGCCATACAAGTGGCCTTGGCTCTGGCTGTCAAGCTTACCATCATTTCACTGACAGTCCCTATAAAATTTTAAAAATTAAAGTATGTCCTTAAAAGCTGCTATGTGTTAATTGAGCCCAGAAGGCATAGTTTTCCAAACTATTTTGAACACTTCCTCACCCCTCAAGTTCCCAACAGAGCCCTGAATTTATGCTAATAGAAGATTGCCATGCCACTATTTGTAATAGTTTTGCCTCTGGTCAAATTGAAAAATGGGACCAGCTTCTCAGTGTAACCTCATTGCATCCCTGTAGCTTAAAAAACAGGGATTATTATCTGGACCCACAGGAGGGGAAGGGCTATTGCCCCAATGCAGAAGTGTTTCCTACTTCCCTCCCTCCCTCTCGTGAGAGCAGCTTCCTTGTCAATTGGGAGGGGGGATGGGAAGCAGGAATTCTGTGGAAGTCTATTGGCTCCCACTCAACAGAGGGAATGGTATATAAGCCCTTTATATATGATTCAGGTGCCATTAACTGTGACCTGGCCTGAGATGTTGAAGCAGAGGGCCTGGCAAGGGGACTACAAGGCCTTCAGGAGTGGGCAAGGCTACTAGAGGAGTAAATCAGCCTCAGGCTAAATTATGTGAGTGGGAAAAATGGTTATTACCCACAATGAAACTGAATATTCAATACCACATTATTCACCTGGGGAGTGGATATGATTCTGGCTGCTATTTGGGAACGAATGGTTAAAAATCCAGGTATCCAGTAGCGGCTGTGGGGAAGCAGCCAAAGTATTTGATGGTGCTTCCTGGTGTCTAGTGCAGGTATGCATTCCATAGGTGTCTTGCTCCCTAATAAACCAGAGTTGGAAGCAGACTTAGGGGGTTCCTTCCCCTAAAGAAGGTGCAGAAGGGGGTAGAGCTCCCAACATGTAGCACAGGGAAGGGACAACCCCCTTAACCTGCATAAGAGGGGAGGGTAATGGGGTTCCAGCAACAGTCTTAGACTAGGTGTGGAAAGCTGAGCGGTTGATAGACAAGTAGAAAAGATTATGGACGGAAGGATGGCAGGCACTGTATAAGTTATTGCTAAATAACTCCTAGATGAGTTAATTTAATAAATTGTGTTCTTGTTAAGCCATATCCAAAGCCTTTTCTTTCTTTCTGCATGTCTGGGACAAAGTTGGTAGCTCTGCCTATTGAAAATGGTGATGTTACTGCAGATTAACTCTTTCAGTCTCCAGGGTATCCTCCAAACTCCACAAATTCCACTTAAGGTACCCTCTAACTCCACTGGCGCATCACACCTTTCAATGCATTGTCTCCCTCAGTGGCTGATTTATTTCTTCTTGCATTGTGTCTTATCAATTCATAAGGAATGAAAAATTGGGAACTCAAGCCTTGTCTACAGTAAGACAATTCTACACTGGGGTAACTATGTTGATTTATTTACACCTGTACAAACCCGTAATGTTGACCGTAAGGTCAAAACTGGGGCTTATTCAGATGTAGTTAAGTTATCAAATTATATTACTCTGATACATGCTCCACTCGGCACTAGTGCAGCATCTCTACATTAGGGGTGGTGTTAAATCAATGCAATTATACCACTGTTAATTTCCTTAATGTAGAGAAGGTCTGAGACAGAGAAGAGAGCAGTGGGGCGAGAGTATTGAGAGCAGAACAGACTGATACAACAAAGGGAAGAGGAAACTGGGAATGCATCACTTGGAAGGAAGAAGTAGGAAGGGAAGTAACAGAGAAAAGATTCCTGTCTGCAGGGAATACTAGAGACAGGAAAAAAGAACATTTCGCTGTGTTATTAATAGCATTGAGGAGTTTAGCCACTGGGTGCTTTCCTAATAGCAATGAGAAACCATTAGATTACTTTTTTTTTCCTTAAAAAGGCATTGTTTAAAAATTTTCATTATATGTACAGTATAATTTTTAATAAAAACATGCAACTCCTACAGGATATAAGCTCAAAGTAGCTTTCAAATATAAGGGAGATATTTTGTAAAAAGGCCTACAATGCCTTTGGTTAATATCCATGGGAATTTTCCAGGGTTATTTTGGCCATCAGATAAAGCTTATATTGTTCCTTGCATGCCACAAACAAACGACACAAGAAAAAATAATAAAAATAAAATAAAGTGAACTATAGAGTTCAAATAGGGTGCATTACGTAGTTCATCCCAAGTTCTATACAAGGTTTCATGATTTAATATACTATGGTTTTTGTTTCTTCAAGCGTTGCTATGTTTAGAAAAATAACAGTAAAAAAGGCAACTTCTTGCTCAATAGATTAACACCCTGCAAGTATTTAGCCATATCTGTTTATTTTGATTACAGAAATAAGCTTTTACTGATTTATTCTTATTTTATCTTTAAAGATATAAATAAGAGGCACTGATGTGAATACACTGGGAGCCTCTGGCACATAAATACAATAAATAAATAAATGAAAGAAGTAGTAACCCTATTGCATAATAGTATTGAGTAACCAACAGACCAAAAACATTCTACATTTCTCTTTGAACGTCATCCCCAACAATATTCACTTCTTCAGCAGCTCTCCTAAGAACACTTGCCTTGCAGCATGCCTTGATATTTAGCAGATTTTGGCTCTTGTGATGCAGGGGAGGGTAGCAATATTTCAAAGGGAAAGTGTCCTCACTGAGATCATCCTGCCAGTACCCCTTCTTTTTTATCAAAGGGGGGGTCCAGTCTCAGCACCTTCATAGATCTCAACTATGGCAGTATATCAAGAAGAGACACACTGTGGCATGAAATTCCTAACCCATTAGGGACTTTATAGGTCAATACTAATTCCTTAAACTCTATCCACAAATCCACAGGCAGTCAGTGCAGCTCATGGAACACTGATTTAATATGCCTGCAGGGAAGCACTCCATTAACCAAAAACATACTGTTGTATTAGCTTTAGCTCACAAATGGAGTTAAGGTGTCATCACAAGTAAAACACATTACAGCAACTTAGTCTCAGGGGTCCAGGTCCATAAAGGTACTGAAGTCCCAGTTTTAGGTGCCACTGAAATCCACAAAACTCCTGCCCCATGCTGCTTAGGAAGGTGCTCAAACCACTGAACTAAGGGATATTCTGATGAGCATAGGTGCCAACTTCTAATGGCTTCAGTGGGTGCTCGACCCCCCTCTGCCCCCGGCCCTGACCCGACTCCACCCCTGCCCCGCCCCCATCCCAACCCCTTCCCCAAAGTCCCCACCCCAGCTCCACCCCCTCCCTGCCCCTATTCGACTCCTTCCCCAAATCCCCACCCCACCCCCACCTCTTCCCCACCTCCTCCCCTGAACATGCCACGTTCTCACTCCTCCCCCCTCCCTCCCAGAGCTTGCTACAGCTGTTTGGCTGCGGCAAGCACTGGGATGGAGGGAGGGAGGAGCAGGGACGCGGCATGCTCAGGGGAGGAGGCGGAGGCAGACGAGGAGGTGAGGTAGGGGGGCGGGGAGCTTGGCTGCCGGTGGGTGCAGAGCACCCTCTAATTTTTCCCCCTGGCTACTCCAGCCAAGGAGCACCCACAGAGTTGGCACCTATTCTGATGAGGGGCTCCCTCAGTCTCTGCTGTTGAATCACAGAATCATAGAACTAGAAGGGACCTCAAGCGGTCTTCTAGTTCAAACCCCTGCACTCATGGCAGGACTAAGTGTTATTGAAGCTGTTCTCCATTCTGGATAAATAATTAAAGAGAGTCATTGAAGCAGAGGGACTGGACTCTGCATCTCCTACCTCTTAGATTGGTGCCCTAGCCAATGGACTACAAAGTCACTTATTCTCTCCCTCCCACCACCAACAATTTATTTATACATACACAGTGAAACAGCTTCAACAGGAAATACTAATGGTATGTCTACACTGCAGTTAGCCCAAGTCAGCTGGCATGGTGTCTAAGGGGCTCTTTAATTGTGGTGTAGACATTCAGGCTTGGGCTGCAGCCTGAGCTCTGGGACCCTCCCATCTTGCAGGGTTCAAGAACCCAGGCTCCAGCCTGAGCCTGAAAATCTACATCACAATTAAACAGCCCCTTAGCCCAAGCCCCGCGAGCCTGAGCCAGCTGGCACAGGCCAGCTGCAAATTTGTAATTACAGTGTCGGCATTCCCTGAGGGAGCCCCATGTCTACAAATCCCATAACACTCTCCGGAGAGAGGTTTGGGAGTCCACTGTTCAAATCCTCTCTCTCTCAGGTAGACAAGAAGGATTTGAACTTGTATCACCTACGTCCCTGATGAATGTGCTAACCACTGGGCTCAAAGCTATAAGGTCACCCAGCTAATCTTCCCTTCACCCCAATTTTGTGTTGAGTGAGCCAGGCACCTAACTCATTCTCACAAGAAATGACAATCACCTAAGCCACCTGGAGAAGGGTTCCCAGTTGTAGATCACAAGCAGAGATAGATGCCTAAATCCAGGCTGCAAGGAGGCACCTATCTCCAAGAGAAGAGCTGGGGTTAGGACACACCCTCTCATCAGTATCTCCCATTAGCTAGCTTAGTTGGCTCCTTGTCTAGTATGCTTGCTTTTGTGGATTGTACACTAAGGTGCCTATCACTCCCCATGTGTTGTACAGGGAGCCTCGGTGCATAACTCAGGCTTTGGGGATCTCATTGTCGTTCCTGTGGTTTTCGCCTGAGTATCACAATGCCTAAGTCTCTTTGTGGATCCAGACCAAGATGCCAAGGTCTCCATGGTAGAAAGAAAAGGTTGCAACCTGCAAGCCAGACATAAGCAATAGGCGGTCTTGTCTACTGCTAGAAGATGATCATCCACCAACAACAGTTAGCACAATGCAGGACTGAGACCAAGAGTTGAATTCTACTCTAGAGTGAACATCAACAGAACTCTTAACTTCCAGTTCCTGGGACAAATTTGGCCTCCTGTTCAGAGATAATAGGTTTGTTTAGGTGCAACAGAAGGGTAAAATTTGACCCACAGAATCTTTGTAGCTGATCATTATGCACAAGCCTTAAATAAATGGAACTCAACTCTCATATCCCAAGTGGAGTTGCAGGGCTGGCAGCTGGAAAAAACATTTTATTTATAAACTGAGCACATACACTGTGGAAATCCCTGAGAGATAATAAACATACAAAGAGTCCCGTGGCACCTTATAGACTAACAAATGTATTGGAGCATAAGCTTTTGTGGGTGAATACCCACTTTAAAGTGGATATTCACCCACGAAAGCTTATGCTCCAATACATCTGTTAGTCTATAAGGTGCCACGGGACTCTGTTGCTTTTTACAGATCCAGACTAACACGGCTACCCCTCTGATACATAATAAACATAGAAACTCTTAATTCAACTGCTTTGCACTTTTCAGAGTACAAGTGATCTTGAAGGGAAAAAGTCAGAACAAGAAAGTTCCTATTCTGTGGCTAAAAATGTCTAAGTAACTTGGGCACCTTTTAAAATAATTATTTGAATGGAATGGAAACCAGACTGAGACCCCTTTGAAGCTGGCCCAGAAGGTAGAAAAAGCTATCATTCCTTAGGTTCCCCCCCTCCAACAGATTCCTCTCACAAATGTTTTGAGCTAGATCCTTAGCTAGTGAACATGGTCATAGCTCCGATGAAGTCAATGGAGCTACACCTATTTATACCACACGAAGACCTGCCCCAGGGTGTATACCCACATTTAGGATTAAACTTCCAACTGTAATAATATTTATGCTTTTTTGTTTTTTAATTCCTATTATCTTTTTTAGATTAACCATTTTGATATGTCCAACCTGAATACTACTCACTAGTCATTTCCTCTACTACAATATGTGGTACTCACCATATCTTTTTATTCTTTTAATTTGCTCCCAATTGTATTTTATATTCCAGCCCATTTATCACATATACTGTACTCTCTATTTTCTCAATCTTTATACTTTGGCTTAGAGCTTGCCTATAACATGCTGGTTTCTGCTATTCCTTGATATTCAGATTTTATTTCAGCAATAAGAACTAGGTCTGGGATAACTGAATATTTCTAGGAGATTAATGACTAGATAGGAGAAGTGATTACCTTGGAAGTGTAGGATTGTTAACCCAGCTGGTCATTAATGCCCAAGAATTGCTATGTGCCACAGTAGTTATTACTCTTTTTTAAAAAAGAATTAAAAATACCGAAGTTATACCCATTTTCTCTTTGCACCATTGTTTCTTCATTCAATGCAAGGATGACTTCGAAGGAGATGCTTCTGTAAGAGGCATTTCAGGAAAATAATGCGTCTCACAGCAGGCAATTTAAAAAGTTACATTATCTCTTATAATTTTAAAATGTATATTCAATGTTCTAGGTTTCTCCTTCCCTACATTTTATTAAATAGATTTTATTTTAACTGAAGTAATTTCTGATATATTCCACCTAAAACAATAGTCAGAATGGCTAATTAGAAGAATTTTATCTCCACTTATTCTGAGAGAGCAGATAACCCATACCGAGTGCTTCCTGTGGAAGTACACCAAACCACCACTATAACATAACCTTCCTCTTCTCTGCAACAGCTACAGTACATCATACATACTGTAGGACTACAATTTCAACAAAAACTAAAGCCAAAATTTGCAAGTTTGAACACGTAAAGCTAGGCACCTCCTGCTAAACTAAATACACCTAAACCGTGTAAGTGTTCTGAATTTCAAAAGATGCTCAGCTCCCACAGGTATGGTTTTGGTTAGGGGAGGGGAGAGGGTTACTACAATAAAAGCTGATATATAATGATTCCTTATATAGAAATTTAGGGGCAAGATTTTCAAAAATTGGTTACTAAATTTAGTCTCCTAAATCCATATTATGAGACCGATTTGTGTTGCCTGATGTTCAAATTGGGAATAGCTTGGTGCTCAATACTTTTGAAAAATCAATTCATTTATTTTAGGTGCTCAGATAAGAATGTACGAGCCTAGCTTTAGGCACCTATTGAAAATCTTGCCTTAAATTCATAAATAAGTTGCGCCAGTATACAATACCGATTAACATACAGTACAGACAAGACAGCATTTTATAGGATTTGCACATCCATATTATCTTTTACAGTTAGCTTAAACAGTCTTGTCCAGGGCATCTGTTGTACACACAGAACATATGCAGTGTTGATACAGATTTGGCTGACAGTGGCAATACATCTTTGTTTAGAGATCAGTACAGATACTTCAAGAGGGAACAAGATTTTAACAAGGATTGAATGTGCTCTGTCAAATGTTAATGTAAAAAGTTTCAAAGAAACACACCAAAAGTTACATATTTATTCATTGTTTCTTTATTGCAAGTTTGGAATAGAATGCCATTTTTATATGGATGAAAGAGTAAGGCATGCCATTTCATTTAAAGTTCATTTTAGGGGGAAGAATCTTAGCTGTAATTCAGGGAGATTTAATTAAACTAAATTGGTTTGTGAGCCTTTAGAGACTTAAGATGATGTATTTAAATGGCATCTATCATCAGAACAAACCTTGAAAAGCTTTAATCCCTGGGAAACTGCCATGTTGTTCACAAGTATTCATATTTCATAGGAAGAATCCCATGCATCCTGTCTCTTGTGATAGCTGTGGTTATCAGTCCATGGAAACAGTTTGTATGTAATTATGTACTGATGCAAAGAACATTTCTTGAATATATGATAGTGGTTCTGGAATATACCATCGTAAGACAGAAAAGCAACACTACTCAGATACACCTCAGGCCCATTTTTAAACTAGTCAACAAATGTAGTTTCCAAGTTTTCTTCCAAAAGTTCTCAAGCTTCTAAAATTTACCCACTACCATCATGACATCATAACAACTAAGCTTCATTTGCTGAAAGCATACATCAATTTTGAGACCAGGTTCTTCGATTTACTCAACTCATTTTATTTTGTGCTGCGAAGTATTTTGTTGCAAAGCCAAAGAAAAGGATATCTTAAAATAATAAATATGGAATAGCTCAACAAGATTATTGCACATAGTGCAAGTGGGTTAGAGTAGAAAGCAGAACAGATACCTCAAGAAAAAAAGAGAGAGAGAAAGAGAGAAAGAAATTTGCTGCCAAACTGGGGAAAAATTAGTATTCAGTATCTACAATAATCATCATATACTAGTGAAAGGAACAACTTTTAACGTGCTTCTATTCTTTTTGTTAAGGTGGAGTTGAGAGTTGGCATTTGCAGCTTTTCAAAATAGTTTTAATGTCTGTGTGAACAAGAGAAATTAACGAAGTAAAGGATGGAAATGGCTTAAGATGCACTATGTATGGAGTGAAAGGATACTCTTAAGCATCAGATCCATAACCCAATGACACATTCAGGGAAACAGGAGGGAGAGCAGAAAATAAAATGAGGGAATGTAAACTTCTAATCTGAAACTAAAAATAGGATATCCAGCTCCCAGAAAAGCACTACAAGAGGCAGGATGGAGTAAATACTAGCTATGCCTAGAGTAACAAGCCCAGAAGTGAGAACAGCATTAAGACGATCAAGCACAGCTGCAGTATCCTATCCCTGCTACCTCTAGTGAAATTATTTTGGTGCAACAGAATGTTTATCTGCCACAGAGCATCATAGCAAACAAAGATACCAGTGCAAAGGGCATAGATTAATTTGGATTTGGGATTGGTAAAGCCATACTGGATATAGATAGGCTGCCAAGGCTCACTATCTTTGGAGTGTAAATACTGCTTCAGGAGAAGGTAGTGTCCAGGTTCACAAGTTAAGGGCTGAACCGCTGTATTAGAACTGGAAAAGCCAGATGTCCTAACCTGGAGAGACAGGCTCCATTTGCTGTATTCTGGCGAACTACAGGGGATTGCTGAATATAACCACTTGAAGATAGAGGTCTAAGGTAAGAATACAGAACACTATTCAAACACATTCCCTTGCTGTGGGCTATTAATAGATCTGCACTGGAGGCTATGAATGCCACAGTCGTACACACAGAGGCTGTGCCCAGGTCCAGGTCGAGCCCAATGCCTCCCAAGTACTAGTGTTATTAATATCTGAAGTCTATTCCACCACCAAAAGAAAAGCAGCTGCAACATTCTGTCTGAATAACTTTTATGGGCCCCATCACTAAAGTATCTGATTGCCTCACAGTCTAACGCATTCAATCTCACAACACCTCTGTGGGGTAGGAAAGTACTATTTCACAGGTGAGGAACAGAGCAGCTAAGTGACCAAGGTCACACAGGAAGTCTGTGGTGAAGCAAGGAACTGAACCTGCATCTCCCAAGTCAAAGGCTAATGCCCTAACTACTGGGTCATCTCCCCTCTGCCTTTCAGTAACAGAAGACACAATCAGAACATTGTAAGTGTGCCTAGATCTCATCTCAGGGGCACTAGTGCTTTCATGTTTGTAATAATTATAGAGAAAGAAGAGGCAGAAGTCTAAAAACTGTTCCACTGACATTTAAACAGCAGCACTGTCCTTCCAGTTCTCTAGCAGTAGCTGAATCTGACCCTTGGCTTATAAGATCTAAGTGTTAATGATTATTAATAATGCTATTTAGGAAGGAATTAGTCTCTCCCCCAGTCCTGTAAGGGTTTCAATAATGAAGCACTTAAGTTTTGGAGGAAAATCCCAGCTCTGTCAGGGCTTGGACTTCTGTCACTGCTGAAGAAAGCTGTGTTAGTGACAGAAAAGATATTTGAGAATTTGCTTCTAGGGATCACTATATAATGACAAAAATGTCTCTCAATCTTATCCACCTGGATCATAATGAAAGAACACCTCTACTATGCTGCTCACCCCCAAGATCCTCATCATTTTCTATTTTTGTTCCTCAGGGGGAGACATGCTTTTTATTCCCTTTCTACTAACAGTTTCTTTCCTCTGTGTAATAAATAAGATCAAGATTGTGGACATCTCTTAGTCTCCCGGAAGGTAACTGATCACCAACCTCTTAGGTGTCAGTGATCATAAAATAATACAATTCGTATTAGCAAACAAGGAACAGTCAAAAACAACTTAAAAAGGGAAGTGGACTGCAAAATGTTATATTTCACACTAAACAGAGATAACAGCTAAAGGTCCCACTGACAGAGAATCTAATAAAAAGAGCAATTCAAGATAATTGGCAATTTCTATAGGACCTAAAAGCACAACAGGAAACAATTAATGCAAAAAATGTACAAAATTAGTCAAGGACTAATGGGACTGCACTGGGGGCTTTCCAAAGACCTGAAAGAAAATCATACAGAACAGAGACAGAGGAAAAATCTTTAAGACCAATGCACAAATTATGATATTGTCAAAGAATATTAAATAGGCAGCAGGTTTAAACAAACAAAAGGAAGTATTTCTTCACACACCACACAGTCAACCTGTGGAACTCATTGCCAGGGGATGTTGTGAAAGCCAAGACAGTAACAGAATTCAGAAAAGAACTAGAGAAGTTCATGGAGGATGGTCTATCAATGGCTATTAGCCAGGATGGGCAGGGATAGTGCCCCTAGCCTCTGTTTGCCAGAAGCTGGGAATGAGTGACAGGGGATGGATCACTTGATGATTACCTGTTCTGTTCATTCCCTCTGACAGTGGCCAATTCCAGGTGCTTCAGAAGACAGGATACTGGGCTAGATGGACCTTGCTCTGACCCAGTATGGCCATTCTTATGTTCTTAAGAATATACTGGAGCACAGTGAGAGGATGGTTATTTGCTCAACCTCTTTGTTGTTAAGTCCTTTTAAAAAATAAGACAAGCTTGTCCTGCTGGGAGCTTTAAAAATGTCATCTAAATTATAAGATTTATACATCTTAATGTGCATTTTTGTATGCTAAAATCTACCTACATTCACTGTTGGTAAATTTACATGTAAGATACACATGCAAGTGACAGAATTTTCATATGTAAAATCAATGTTTCCAGATTAGTAGTATTTTAGATGAGGGATTGTGAACTAAAACATGCAAGTGTTAGAATCAAATACCTATGCATACAGCATACTATTTATGAACATGTGAATTTTTATGCAAAATAGCTTATGAATACGTGCAAGCCAAAGTCTGAAAGTCAGGCTCATAACTGCATAAAACAGTTCTTAGAATGCAATCATTTAATCAAATAGATCAATATTTTAGCAAGTGCATGAGATCAGTTATTCAAAGAAAGCATACCTGGATCCTATAAATACGGTGTTGCCAGTACTGTATTTACTATGATGCTTACAGGGCACAGAGTTAGGTAAAAGTCAGTCCCTGAGAGTCTTAGGGCTAGATCCACACAGGAGACTTAACGTTCAGTTTGAAAACACTGAGTCTAGGTCACTCTGCCAACTAGTGGACTCCATAGTCCCAAGTTAGGCACCCAGGCTCCCTATACACTACATGGAGAAAGTTAGATGCTAAGAATGGGATTTATAAAAGCCACTGTGTTGAACAGGGAGCAAGGCTCTCCTAAGCTAACCACTAGGAAATGCTGAGGAGATGGGTGTTGCCTAAATCCTGTCCCTCAGAACTAATTAGGTGCTTAACTCTGGACCAGTGGTGTTGATGTTTTTCATAGCCTGTAGGTTATAACACTCACCTAGGCCAGTTGTGGGCAACCTGCGGCCCATCAGGGTAATCCGCTGGCGGGCCAAGAGACATTTCGTTTATGTTGACCATCTGCAGGCACTGCCCTCCCTCCCCCCGCAGCTCCCGTGGCCGTGGTTCACCGTTCCCGGTCAATGGGAGCTGCAGGAAGCGGTGGCCAGAATGTCCCTGCAGCCCGCGCCGCTTCCCGCAACTCCCATTTGCCAGGAATGGTGAACCACGGCCACTGGGCACTGCGGGGGGTCCATGCCTGTGGATGGTCAACGTAAACAAAATGTCTCGCAGCCCGTCAGCAGATTACCCAGATGGACTGCATGCAGCCCACCACTGACCTAGGCTATGGGAGACTCAGGTTCAAATTCCACTCTACCTGATTCAAAGCAGGGACTTGAATTTAGGATCCCCCCATCCCAGCTGAGTGTCCTACCCACTGAGTTATCTGACATTCCAGAGGGAAGGGAGCTCTCTCAATCTCTCCTGCTGAAGATGTTCCACTTTGTAGAAATATGTACTTAAATAGTAATTCAAGCAGGGACTTGAAGATAGGTTTCCCAGGTGACTGCCATCACCACTCACTCTTTGTATAAAATATGCAAATAATCATTTGGCCAGAGTGGAACGGCTCCAACAGAAGAGATTAAGAAAGGTCCAACCTAGAGTACCTGATAACCCAGTGGTTAGGGCACTTGCCTGGGAAATTGAAAAACCTGAGTTCAAGTGCCTGCTATGAATCAGGTAGTATGGGGATTTGAACCTGGGACTCCAATAATATCTTGGGCTACTGAGTCTAAGGGTGAAGGATTTTTGTGCCAGGCCCAGTCTGGCAGATGGTCTCTGAGCATGGCTATCTGATTGGGCCCTGCAATAGAGATAGGTGGGAGAATGCCTAGTTTGAGGGTCCTGCTGTGGCATAGGCACCAGTTAGGCACCGAGCTGCTTGGCAGCATCAAAACTTAGTCAGCTTTGCACATGCCCACCAGTGGCAACATAGGTGCCTACGGAACTTTTGGTGCCTTAGGGTTAGACGGGAGTTTTGATTACCTAAATTTTGGACCTATGTGCCTAAATCCTTTTGTGCATCTAGCCCTTATTCTTTACATGTCATCTTAAAATTCATAGTCTCTCTCTTTGGGCACATAAAATAAAAACTCCAGCAGAAACTATCCTGAGAAACAAAGACTGTTAGATAATAGCTGTTTTAGGAGTTAGAGTATTTATATCAATACACTTTATCCATAAATGTCATTCACTGCATAAGTACACTACATAACCTCCCTTTTGTCAATCACATAAAAAAGGGCTCTAGGGAAACGGATAGGTTCTGCATGATCATTTTTCTTTCCATAGCAGTGCAAACAGAACAGATGGCAGAAGATGCAGAAGAGAGAATAATCTAACTGATGAAGTCCAAAGAACAAATGCAATCAACAAAGCTATTTTGTAATCATTATAATTCGCCTTTTTAGTGACATACAATGTTGTTTGATCTTATGTCATCTTCCAAAAAAAAAGAATTTAATGCACTAGATGAGTTCAGCAGAGCAACCAAACTTATAGTATACTAGTTGAAAGCTGGCATTGCAAATGTTTTGACAGAAGGTAACAGCAAGAAACATAAAAACTAGTTTAATTAAAGATAGAATTATAGTGTAAAAGTCTGTTGTGGGGGCTGCTCAAAAATGGCAGGAAAAAAACGTTTGTGATGAGTTGGATTTTGCCTTTGCAGGGTAAAAATGTAATGGATCAGAGTATGGAGGATTTCATAAGTCTCTTAAGAGAGATACCATATAATTTAACAATAAATGATATTCCATAGTAGAGTCTGCATATTCCATAGTCGTGTCTGCACACTTTCCACCTGCATTAGTAATAAATCATCATCACACAGAAATGCCTTGGTTTAGCTGCTACCTGGCTTGTCTGTCTCTTCAAATGCTCAAACTCTCACCCATCTCCCCTGTATCAGATATTTATGAAAGAAGCAGGACAGTGTTTCAAAAAAAAAAAAAAATAGGCATCTCTGAGTGGTCAAATAGGAAGAATAATTTATACCCTGTGGAATTTGGGAAACCAGAGAATATAGAATAGGAGAAGCAGATGTGGGCTATATGCCCTTTGAGATTTAAGAGAAATACATATACTGGATTGTTCTAACTGGACATTAAGTACCAGACAGTATAACAGACAGCTAAAGAAAGCACTCAATAATAGCTGACTCAGTGTTCAAACACAGAGACACCTTGTTTACAGGTTCTGCTCTAAAGTTGTTTTCTAGCTTAGTGTATAACCTTGACTATCTGCAGTGAAATAAAATACAGGGGAAGAGGCTTGCTAATAAGGGGAGAAGATCAGTCTAGCATGAGCAACTGGGTGGCAGCTAAGACTCAAATTTTGCCTACAATTAACAGACTCTTTGTGGGCAATATGAGCAATGCTGACTCTACATGTTTACCACCCTTCTCTTGTCTAATTAAACATCCTCTTTAAAGAAGCGTTTTCAGATATTAAAAAACCAGGAACTGTTTCATAAACACCAACAGTGTCTTAACTCAAGTCTGAGCAAAGGGAGTGCAGAAGGCGGAGCTGAAATCCATATTCATCTGTACCCTCCATTTCCCCCCTACTGTCCCTATTTTTCTATACCCAAGAAGATAATCTTTGGTATTCCACTGGGCTTGAGTCTCACTCCCACCTTTTGTCTTCTCTTTGTTTTCTTACTGGGGCAGTGATCCTAAGGGTCAAAGATGGGGCTCAGAATTCTGTTCCTGGTTCTGCCACAAGCTTCCTTGTTGAAGTTATATAACCTCTCTCTACATCAGCTTTACCCATCTTTAAAATGCAGAGAACAGAAACAATTTCACAAAGATGTTACGTAGTTTAATTATTTGTTTATTGTATGTTTTGAGGACCTCAGATGGAAGATGCTATATAAATTGTAAGTTGTTTGTTATTCTCTTTCCATTCTTCAACACTTATTACATTCTAGCTCAGACTCTCTGCTACGCTCAAATTCTACTGGGTGCCACAGCGCTGGGGCAACTAGCTCCCTGATACTCAGGCTGCCCTTATGCCAGCCCTGCCCTGAACAAATTTAGAGACGTCTGGGCAGGGCTGGCTCCAGGGTTTTTGCCGCCCCAAGTGGCGGGAAAAAAAAGAAGCCGTGATCGCGATCAGCGGCAGCTCCACTGCGCCGCTTTCTTCTTCGGCGGCAATTCGGCGGCAGGTCCTTCCCTCCGAGAGGGACAGGGACCCTCCGCCGAATTGCCGCCGAAGAGCCTGACATGCCGCCCCTTCCCCTTGGCCGCCCCAAGCACCTGCTTGCTCAGCTAGTGCCTGGAGCCGGCCCTGCATCTGGGTGCTAAAAATCAATGGAGTTACACTGATGTAACACAGCAAGCCCAGCAACACGCAAAATATTACCTTCTTGGGAACAGCTGTTATAGGTGTAGTACATATAAATGTGGCATAAACACAATGAATTAAACAATACATTTGAGTTTTTTGTTAACCTCAGACCCTAAAAATCCATAGGCTAGCCCTGGGAAATGAAAGGGGAAAAAAAAGAAAAAAATGTTTAATTTAGAAACAGAACCACAGCCAAAGCCTTGGTGATTACAAAATTTTGCAATGTTTCTGCAACCACCTTCCCAGCAGGTTTTCAAAATGCTTTTAAACATCAGTTTAAAGATCTTAAATCCTGTTTGTACTCAAGCTCCACACTCCTCCCCAGAAATAGGGGAAAAGTGGAGGCAAAGGGCTGTTTTTAAGGCATTAGGGTAAATTTTCAGCCCAGAGCTTTGTAATACAATTGAATGCGGGATTCCCCTTGACACTAAGGGGGATTGCCTAGCTAAAATATAGGACAAGGTCAGCCCCCAGACTGCTGCACTGGGCAGCACAGTATGGGGAGGAGGTGAGCAGCCCCCCAATGGTGAAATAACAGGTTAAGGACTATTTAGGAAAGCTGGACATGCACAAGTCCATGGGACCAGATGCAATGAATCCGAGGGTGCTGAGGGAGTTGGCGGATGTGATTGCAGAGCCATTGGCCATTATCTTTGAAAACTCGTGGAGATCGGGGGAGGTCCCGGACAATTGGAAAAAGGCAAATATAGTGCCCATCTTTTAAAAAGGGAACAAGGAGAAACAAGGAGAAACAGGGAAACTACAGACTGGTCAGCCTCACCTCAGTCCCTGGAGAAATCATGGAGCAGGTCCTCAAGAAATCCATTTTGAAGCACTTGGAAGAGAGGAAGATGATCGGGAACAGACAACATGGATTCACCAAGGGCAAATCATGTCTGACCAACCTGATTGCCTTCTATGATGAGATAACTGGCTCTGTGGATATGGGGGAAGCGATGGACGTGATATACCTTGACTTTAGCAAAGCTTTTGATACGGTCTCCCACAGTATTCTTGCCAGCAAGTTAAAGAAGTATGGATTGGATGAATGGACTATAAAGGTGGATAGAAAGCTGGCTAGATTGTCGGGCTCAATGGCTCATGATCAATGGCTCAATGTCTAGTTGGCAGCGAGTATCAAACGGAGTGCCCCAGGGGTCGGTCTTGGGGCCAGTTTTGTTCAACATCTTCATTAATGATCTGGATGATGGGATGGATTGCACCCTCAGCAAGTTTGCAGATGACGCTAAACTGGGGGGAAGAGGTAGATACACTGGAGGGTAGGAATAGTGTCCAGAGTGACTTAGACAAATTGGAGGATTGGGCCAAAAGAAATATGAGGAGGTTCACCAAGGAAAGTGCAGAGTCCTGCACTTGGGATGGAAGAATCCCATGCACTGCTACAGGCTGGGGACCGACTGGCTAAGTGGCAATTCTGCAGAAAAGGACCTGGGGATTGTGATTAATGTCATAAGTATTGTATAAGCATTATCAATGTTAGGCCTAATGGTAGGCCTCTCTGTAAGCATAAGTCTTGTCAAGCAGTGTTAGGCCACAAACTTCCGGGAGCTGCAAAGAGTGAGCACAATAAAATCCTGCAAGCATAAGCAAAATCTAGCTAGGAAGCTTTATAGACTAAGATTAAGCAAAAAGGAAGCTCTGTGAAATTAGATATGGACTTGTGGTTACTATGCACTGCAACCAGATACTTCTTTAGGCTGACTCAAATGTTTTTGAGTCTAGCAAATTGACCACAATTAGGACAACTGGCCGCATAAAGAAAAGATGAGCTGGGCACAGGTGCACAGTTCATAAGATCAAAACAACTGCGAAATACCACACTAAGACATTTGGCCACCTTAATTGGTTGACCTGCTTTGGGACACGGTCAACAAATAATGTATAAAGAGGTGCAAAGACGCAGGGGTGTGTGTGTGTGTGTGTGTGTGTGTGTGTGTGTGTGTGTGTGTGTGTGTGTGTGTGTGTGTGTGTGTGTGTGTGTGTTGACCTAAGAGATCTCTCCTTGATCGGGCTCACACACACACCCTGAACCAAAGAGACTTGCACTTCACTGGCTATCTGTGCCTAGCCAGTGCAGAAAGCAGTCAACTGAAGGGTAACGTATTCTTGGATAAATGCAGGGTAAGGTTATGGAGTAAAGAAGTTTGGTTGCTCGAGCGGTTGATCTTAAGTCTGTATCGATACTATAGGGTTAAGGATATTAGTAAAAAGTGTAATAATAGTAGAAAATTGTTTAGGAATGGTAGTAGTAAAAAGTTAATCAATATATAATAACTGCATATGTTCTTGTGCTTACTGGAAACGGACACAGTGCATGTAAAGTTAATAGTTAATGAGTGATAATAGCTTTGCAAGTCGCTGTGCCTGCCTTCAGCATAACCTGTCATTTATATTGATCTTATTCAGTGCTAGTCTTTAATCTTCCTTTTCTTATTCTGTGTTGTTTTTATATGCATAAATCATTAAAACCTTTCTTGAGGAATAATTATTTGTTTTAGTTTCTCTTATGCAGACACCACCCAACACAGATGTAATGAGGTTAAGTGGTGTCTGCATAAGAGAAACTAAAACAAATAATTATTCCTCAAGAATTCAGCTAAATTATACCAGCGAAGAACTACAATAACAGCATGGAGAAGCAGATCCACTATATAAAATTACCATAAACTGGGGGGGGGGAAGAAATGGTGTCAGTTAATGTTTTACCTTCTTTTCTTATTACATTTTTGTTATTTTCAGTATTAATTATATCTATTACTAAAGTATTTTTATATTTCCAATTCTTTAAATCCCAAATAAAAGCCACTATCTTAAAAAAAAAAAAAAAACCCTACTCAGATCCGTCAGATAAACTCTTTAGAAACAACCAAACACAAATAATAAAATCAGTGTTTGAAGATTAACATTATTAATTATGAGCCTGACTTTTGTGATTATGAGCCAATAGCCCAAAGTGTGATGTAGAACATATATCAATTATATATGAAATGACACTGGCTCTTTCATAAACAATCATCCAAGGCCAATTATTTATTCTTCTTCATTTTGCTTGTTATAATTAATAATAAATACTTAGCTCTTACATCATCCAGAGATCACAAAGCCTTTAAAAAGGAAGGTGTGACATACCCGGGTACAATTCAGACCAATGGGGGGCAGTGACATCATTACACTGCAACCTTGGGTACCTTACAATGTCTTGCTGATTTAGCCGCTCAAAAACAGCCTTCCAGCATGTAAGCCACACTCTAAGTGTCTGTGTGTAATTGCAGCCTGCCAGTTACACCCTGGCTCTCACCAACCTTGGTTATACTGTAGGGTAACCCCAACAGACTTCCAGTCCCAGAATTTCTCCCAGAAATGTATGTCCTCTACTGCCCAGTCCTCTCCTAGACAGTACAAATATTTTATGTACAGTATTCCTTGAAGGGAATATATGCCAGTCTATTATCTTAAATGTCTATATCTTATATATCAGTCTAATAATCCAGTCTATTATCTTAAATAGAATTACCAAGACACTTCAATTTAAACACATTGGATTAGAAAAAACAATAAAACAAGTTTATTAATTACAAAGAGATAGATTTTAAGTGAGTACATGTAATGAGGCATAAAAATCAGAAATGGTTACAAGAAAAGTAAATATAAAACGCTTTTTAGTGACTACTTAAGAAACTATCCTAGTTGCAAAGGAAACTGTCTCACCACATGCACCAGGAGATGACTTACCAAACTTTCAGGTCAGAACCTGTCCCCGCAAAGTCAAGTGGCTTTTTCCTTTTGTCTTCTGAGGTGCAGAGAAAAACATGGGCAGAGGGGGCAGGGGTGTTTGCCCAACCTTTTTTATAGTTCAATCCCTCCTTTGAAAAACATTTCCAGCTGGGAACTAGGAGACAAAGAGTCTGTGTGGAAGGATATTTCCAGTTATTTTTTCCACCTGTTTGAGCTTCCTTTGTTTCCCTTCCTGCTTGATTAGTCTGTTTACTGCTTAAATACAAATTAAGGCAAGCACACATTTGTTTGTTTAGGAGAAGACCTGTTTGCCAACTTCTGCTTTGGCAGAGCTATGGGATTTGGTTCATGTGTTGTTAACACCATACAAGGGAATGTTATAAATTCACATATAGGGATACAATAGAAGTCTGTAAAATCAATAATGCTATGGGGGAAAAGTGTTATTTACCCTTTCCCGCAATACAAAAACCAGGGGCACCCCAATGAAATTAATAGGTTTAATACAAACAAGAGGAAGTACTTTTTCACATACTGTACAATTTAATCTGTGGAACTCATTGACATGGGATGTAATGAAGGACAAAGGTACAACTTGGTTCATGGAGGATATGTCCATCATTGATGATTAGAAAAGATGGTCAGTGAAGGAATATAAATCCACACCGTGTAGAGGTCAAGCATAGGAGTTTATTACACACAGCGCTGGCGGAGTGTCACCTTGCTTATTAGGCTCAGAGACACTGCCAATCAATTGATTACAATAGAATATATGAATTTTCCATGGGCGGGGGAAAGTGATGGGGTAGGCAGTTCCACACCCCCGGATAGGTTTTGCAGCAAGACAAGATAGCACATTAGCTAATGGTTAACAGGTTACATAATGTCTCTGCCCATGATCTCAAGTTAGCAACTTAACATTTAATTAATACTTTGATAAAATGTATTAGTATAAAATATATATATGTTGAATTCAATTTGGGGTCCATAGGAATGAAGCAACTCCTTTGATTGTCCAACAGGTACAGTGCTAGGGGTTACATCAAAGAAACAGTGAAAGCATATAGCAATAAAGATTGTCTCCTTTGTGTTTTAAGGCAGGCAGTGGTCCCTGGGAAAGGGAGGTGGGAGGATGCCATATCTTATACTGACAAGTGCCAACCTTTCATAAACTCAAGGTTGGATCTGTGGGAAGAACATTTCCCTACAGAAGAAACTAACACAATAGGAACAGGGATTCTTGCTCAATTTGCAACTCTGAATAAGACACAATTATTTAGTTCTCAGCTCCAACACCTGGCAATTTGCTGACTAGGCTTATTTTGGCAAAGCAAGGTTACCTGTTTACCCCAGCTTTCTCTTAGCTAATCACTATTTGCTAGGCCTCTGGTCTCTTTGCCAAACTCTGGACTTTGGGTCTGGAAAAGAGCTGGCACAATCCATGTACCAGGTTGTTATATAAAATGCACATGGATTTTAACCCTTCAGTCAGGGAGGCAATCCCATTCTTGGGTGAACCCTAAACCTTTGACTTCTAGAAGCCAGGAGTGGAAGACGAGTGAATCACTTGCTGTGTTCTATACACCCTCCCGGAAGCTCTAGTATGACCTCTGTCAGAGACGGATAGTGGGATGGATGGACCATTGGTCTGACCTAGTATGGCAGTTCTTATGTATCTCAATTACTGCAACATCTTTTTCTTTGGCTTTGAAAAATGCAATCTTTCCCCTTCATATTCATTCAGAATACTACTGCAAATATTTTCCTAGACTGTTGGTTTGATCACATTATCCCTCTCTCTTAATCCCTCCACTGGCTTCCCCGCCTTCTCTGTCACAAACATAAGTTGCCTGTCTTCACTTTCAAGTCTCGTCCTCTATCTATCATCTCTCATTCATTCTCAAGCTGTTGACTCCCACCTCTGATCAGCCAATGAAGCCACCACCATCACCCACTTGTAAAATTTTCAAACAAGCACCATAGTAATTATTTCCCATGCTGCTCCACACGCTTGGGAGGAGCTCTCCTAAACATCCACAAAGCTACCTGATTATGCTCCTTCAAAATCCTCTTCTTTGCTGCAATGTCTATGAAAAACTTAACAGTTATACCTCTGCCTATCATGCTGACCAATATTGTCTCATTTTTACTTTGTAGTCCCGTCTATCTGTATCCATCTGTTGTCTCGTGTCTCATATTTTGATTGTAAGCTGTTTGGGGCAGAGACCATCTTTTTGCTCTGTGTTTGTACAACACCTGCTGCAACAGGGTCCTGGTCTATGAGTAAGGCTCCTAGGCATTACGGTAATAAAAATAATAAATAAAATAATAAATTAACTGCATTGCTGGAGCCCTTAATTTCCTGCTTCTTAGCTATGCTTCCTCTACAGTCTGTTGACAATCCTGACTTCCACAACATAGCTGGATGCCATCTCCACTTCACTGTAGGAAAGTACTATGCATGCCTTTAGCCAGGGTATTTATTTATTTATTTATTTATTTGAATTTGAGATACATGATGCTTATCTTAGGCCACAGGCCCCCTCACTATAAATTAAAAATACAATCACAAAAAGAAATTGAACCAGCTGCTGTTTCCCTCCCTCTACCTTCCCCAGCCCCCCATATCTGAAAAATTAACTGGCTATGAAATCAGAACTATTCCCTTACCGCAAACACCACCCTTCCACATCCCTCACTCGGATGCCTGAGAAAACAGATGGGCTTTATAGCAGACCCTGAAGTTTCAGGCAATTCAGAGTGGGGAAACTAGACTGCAAAGTTGAGGCTCCACTATGGAGGATGCTTGGCATGCAGTTCCCTCTCTTATGACAATGGAGGGGGGCTCTCAAGAGTATCTGCTCATCACAATTGGGGCAGTATGATATGGTGAAAAAGGCAGATCTCGCAGGCATGCAGGTCCCAAATCATTTAGAAGTTATGGGACAGAATCAGCCAGAAGCCAATAGGCAGTCAGGTCACAATACAGATACCAGAGCACATGTTTTGTGTGCTCCAGGCTGCTGCACGGTGCATCAGTTGAACTTTCCAGGTTGATTTGAAGGAGTATCTCAAGGTACTAGAGTACATTGAAGTAATCCATGCATTTGTCACCTCAAGATTAGATTACTGCAATGGGCTCTGCATTGGGCTAATCCTTAAAATCAACCTGGAAACATCAACTGCTGCTGAATTGGGTAAGTCACTTATTAAGTATATTGCTAGGAGCACATGCAATGGATGCTCTGGGATCCAGTTTTGAGGTGAAAAAGGCACAGGTTACAGTAGCAATATCCACATCAGAGAGAAAGGGTCACAGTATCAAGGCCAGACATAAATGAAATAAGGGTTTCCTATAAACTATATGGCCATTTAATAGCAGCTGGTGATCCAATAATATCCCCCAGACAGTAAACTCTAGCAATGAATTGCAGGTACACATCTCAACAACAGGGCCAGATGTGAGTCTCATCATACTTATGGTCACTTCTCCCCAACTACCAACATCACCTCAGTCTAATTTGGATTGAGGTTCATCCAGCTCTATTCCCCGGTCTCAACTACACACTGGGAAAGGAATTCCTCAGTGATGACTAGGTCAGATCAGAGAGACAAACAACTGGATATCTATAGCCTATGCCACCTCCCTAATTTTCCCAGTGGCCCATATACTCCATGCTATCAAGGGAGGCAAGATGAAATCCCGAAGGACCGCTCATTAGAGCACTGTTGGAAATGGTGAGCAGCTGCCCAACACCAACCCTCTACGAATGTTCAGGAGGAAAGAACGGTCTGAGAGCAACCTCATCCGCTCCTGCTGTAGTGCACAGGCAAGTCAATATCATCTCATGATCAAAGGCAGCTACTAGATCTAACAATATTAACATGGGTACCCGATTACTATACATCATCAGGCAGTGATTATCAATCTATGCTACCTTTCTAACCTCTGTGCTTTCCAAGGACTGTACCCTTGTGACAAGGTTCAAGGTATTCAAAGGCATCTAGGTATTAGCTAGCATGTTATCCGAAAAGGAAGATTGGATACTGGATGATAGTTAACCAGATTGTCAATTTCAAGTGACGTTTTCTTGAAAAAAAGGCTGTACAGCAGCTTCCTTAAGAGACCTGCCATCTACCCTTGTTAAAGTAGATGCTGACAGTCTCCATCAGCAATAAACCCAGATCTTCCCCCATAACATTCACCAGCCAGGAAGATCCAAAGAACAGTTTGTGTACCAAAGTACTCAAAACTTCCTGTACCTCAGTAAATGTCACCAGCCTAAATTCAGAGAAGACTTACTAGTCATTTCCTCTGGATCCTGTTTGCATTCTCAGAAGCAGACAGCCTGACCTGAAACCACTCAGGTTTTATCCAAAAACTAATGAGACATTTCCTCATAATAGGAGGAATTCAAATCAGCCACCAAGCCAAGGCTGCTTGGATTAGCCAAGCTGCCAATCACTCAAAACAAATCCACTGCCTGAGACTTCGCAGAGTCTATGGAATTGGAAAAAAGAACCACTTCTTTGCCTCCAATACAAGTCTTTATAGTGAAATCAGCCAGGTACAGCCTATGATATCTACCCCTGGTGCTCTTATCCATCTTTCCTCTCACTTGATCCATCAAAGATCATCTTTAAAGCATGGATTAGTCTTTCACTTCATGAGCACTGAAAAGATATCACTTGATGGATTTTAAACATGTGGTGACATCATCATCATCATGCAACTCTTATTAAAATAAAAGGAAGACAAATTAAGGACCCACCCAACCTTCATTTATCATAATTTTTCTTCCAAAGGAACAGGTTAAGAAATTCATGTAATTTGCAGTTGGGTACATTCCTTTCAATCTACTGCAACTACAATCTTTCACCAGTGAGCCAACGAAAGATGTCAAGCTCCAAGTAAAGGTTCATTTATCTTCATCCACTTTTCAAGAAAAGCCATCAGGATTAATTGTCAGATGGATGAAAGCTTTATAAAATGAGGTTATAATTCATTGCCCAGCTTCCTGTTAACCTTCAATTAAGGTGGGTCTTCTCCATCTTGGTTCAACATTCCTCTTTCTTCCTAACAGATTTCCGATCATTTGGTAGCTTAAGAGACATTCAGATTTATGCAGGCTAATGCTTTCTGAGGGCTCTCTCATGTAAAATGTCGATAGGTTGTGAAGTTTCATCAAGTAGGAAAAGATCATTAAAAATAATCTACCCCTCAAAATGACTTTGATGTGCTGTAGCCAGAATTCATGTCTTTTGGGGCTGAGAATGGAAAACTCTATTGGTCACAAGTTTGCTTGGAGCACAAAGTCCTTCAAGACCCTTTTAAGACCTTAAGATTTTAGTTTAAATCCAAGCCTACAAAAAAAGTGACTACCATTTACAAAACAAATAGCCATAGATCCTTCTGTCACCCATTGTATATCTTGGAGTTCACTCTCTTGCATTTTTCAGTCTGTAGGAAGCTAGTTTGTTTGACAATCTATATCACACAACATTTCTCGACTTTTGATCTGCTGCGTACTTGAAAACATTGCTCGCTCTCTCAGTCTGTGCTGTAAATGACATTGCTTGACAGTTTAGAATATGGATTCTTTATCTGCACTTCTAAACAATAAATATTTTAATTATATACAGTAGAACCTCAGTTACGAACACCTCAGGAATGAAGGTTGTTCATAACTCTGAAATATTCATAACTGAACATTATGGTTGTTCTTTCAAAAGTTTACAATTGACCATTGACCTAATATAGCTTTGAAACTTTACTATGCAGAAGAAAAATGCTGCTTTTAACTATCTTAATTTAAATGAAACGAGCACAGGAACAGTTTCCTTAGCTTGGTCAAATCTTTTTTTAAAAACTTTCATTTTTAGTAGTTTACATTTAACATAATACTGTCCTATATTTGCCTTTTGTGTAGGTGTGTGTCTCTCTCTCTGCTGCTGCTCCCTGATTGCGTACTTCCGGTTCCAAATGAAGTGTGTGGTTGACTGGTCAGTTCACAACTCTCATGTTTGCAACTCTGAGGTTCTACTGTAGATGCAGCAGTTACAGGGTTAGACACTTGCAGATTTTTGCATGAATTCCAACTGATGCGTGATGAAAGAAGCAACACTTTCGACAGATGGCAGGTTTCTTCATATTGTAGTCAGTAGTTAAAATGCATTTATTAAATTCTGATTATTCATGCCCCAAAGAGTTTAAAAATGCCAACTGGAAACACAGAAGCTGTAACTGTGGGAGAGAACACCTGGTATAATTGGAACCCTTTGTTTTCATTTCCTTCAAATCCTTCTGAAAATTTCAATTCTGTAACTGAAATTTATCTTGACTGTTGCCTGTCCTAAGGTGATTAATTTTGGAAGCTTTGATCTCATTTGTTTCAGCTATTTTTGAAGGCAAAGACATTTGCCTTGTAAATATAAAAATCCTAGCTATATATATATTAAAGAGCCTCAATGCAAGTTTCTTGTGGGTGGGTTTTAAAAAGTGAAATTTGATATGAAAATAGTCTTCCTTAAAAGCAGCATCTTTAGCTTTTGAGGACTGTATATTGAGAATGTACAGTCAATTTTTTTCATAAGTTCATAAAGTGCCCAACTAAGAAAGGATTCATACATAACTTAGCTCCTCAGGAGCCCATGCCAAGTTTTATGAACATTCTAAATTGCAAAACAGTTAAGGGAGGAATTGGGAGCTCTGCAACTAGAGAAGAGGCTCATTATCTTTCATCCATCCCTTTTCCCACACCTGATTTTGTGTGTCTGTCTCTCTCTGTTTTGGAACTTCCTGGTTTCAGTAAGAACTAGAAATGAAAGTGCTAGAATACCATAAAGGAGTATTTTCCTCTCAAAATTTTCAGTGCAATAATAGAGGCAGAAGACATCTAGAGAGTCTGGATAACAATCCAAATTTTGGGATACTAATCTGAGCCAAACTCTAACCCTTATGAGTTTCACCCGTACCTCTGAAAGCAGTTTTGTGACAGATTCATATTCAGACTCAAATGTAAAGTGCATCTTTAATTATTTAACTTGTCAATTGCAGTACTGAATCTAAGGGCTGGTCCACACTAAGCCCCCAGTTCGAACTAAGATACGCAACTTCAGCTACGTGAATAACATAGCTGAAGTCGAAGTATCTTAGTTCGAAATTAAAGGTACTTACCGCGGGTCCACATGCGGCAGGCAGGCTCCCCCGTCGACTCCACCTACTCCTCTCGCGGAGCAGGATTACCGGCGTCGACGGCGAGCACTTCCGGGATCGATTTATCGCGTCTAGACAAGACGCGATAAATCGATCCCAGAAGATCGATTGCTTGCCGCCGAACCAGCAGGTAAGTATAGATGTACCCTAAGAGGTTTAACACAGTGTGCAAACATGTAACATGCTCTTTCAGACAGCCAAGAAGATATGAATGAAGTTATTCAGGTTTGTGTAATATATTGATAATCTACTGTATGAAAGTGTAGCATTTTGGGAAGAGGGAGGATCATAAACTATTAGTTTAATAGAAAAAAGGATTCACCATACAATATATCCAACATATATTATAAATTCAATTAATATTATAACACCTTCTGTTTTAAAATTCACCCGAGTTCTTAATTAGTTTCATATATTTTACTTTCCAGGCACTCAGAAGCTTAGGGATTCAGATAAGCATCCAGAAGTGCAGATGCTAGGTTTTGTCAAATCTACCAGAGCCTCCACGGGCCCCCCGTCAACTACCTTAAACAAACTGCCTCTTACAACAGCTGCTTGCTATCTACAATTATCTTCTTGAGGGCAGGGAAAACCCAAGTGGCTTTCTGTTTCTTCAGGCATTGTTAGGGGAGGATGGCAGACCCATTCCACCCGTTTAGCCTGTTCAAGGGGCATTTCCTCTCCTCTTTCTCTCCACTTAAAGGTAGAGGTTCCTTCCTGATTTCTCCCTGCTTGCTCTTCTCTGCAATAGGAAGAAGCATGGGGCACTCCTCTTCTTCATCTCTCTATCACCTTTGTCCCTTTTAACATCTTGCCTCGGTCTTCCATCTCCCTGGGTCATCTTCCACAGTCTCTCTGCATCCCCCCCCCTCTCACTGTCCCAGTCAAGGCCTCCAGAAAACATTCCCCATTTCTTAGCCGAGGAGGAGCCTGGAAGTTTGCTTTCCTCCTGCACCACCACAACAAACAGTTCTTCAGGGTTTCTGTCTCTGTCTTCTGGGGGTGAAATTTGGGGCTTAACCCCCTTTGTCTCCACTATGTGTTTGGGTGGAGTCATTTGAGGCTTACCCTATCGCCTCATATTCCCTGTTTATATCTGTTTCTCCTTATCTCAGAGTTCTCCCATCTTTCTCTCTCTCATCTGTGCTCCGGGTACAGATGGTACTGGTATCTGTATACCAGTGTAGTATTGCCAATTCTCATTATTTTATCAAAAGTCTTCCTGTACTTGGTTGGTTGGTTGTTTAAAAGATAAAAACATTTTCATGATGCTGTAACTGACCCCACTGCAGGGTGTTGTTGCAAGTGCTGTGGTACACCAGTCCCCTCTGATGTCAGACAATGTGTTGGGTGTACATGCTCTCATTGGCAAGCACTGCAGGCACTCCAAGCTCTATGGCCTCCATGCTTTAGTGCTTGGATTCCCATAAACACTCTCACTTTGCATAACTGAGATGCTAGAAATAAAAGGTGAACATACCCTAGGCACACATGCTTTCACAGTAACAATTAAAGATAGTGTGACAAAGTTCCTCCTCTATCTTGGTGGGTCCTGCGCTTATTGGCGGATTTTCTTGCCGCAGAGATTCACCATGTGGGTTGGGGAACAGCCCAGAGACCTTCCCCTTTGGAAGAACCTACAGTCCAGGTCAATTGGGAGGTTTGGGGGGAACCCTGGCCCGCCCTCTACTCCGGGGTTCAGCCCAGGGCCCTGTGGACTGCAGCTGTCTATAGTGCCTCCTGTAACAGCTGCATGACAGCTACAACTCCCTGGGCTACTTCCCCATGGCCTCCTCCAAACACCTTCCTTATTCTCACCACAGGACCTTCCTCCTGGTGCCTGATAACGCTTGTGCTCCTCAGTCCTCCAGCAGCACACCCTCTCACTCTCAGCTCCTTGTGCCTCTTGCTCCCAGCTCCTCACACTCACACCACAAACTGAAGTGAGCTCCTTTTTAAAACCCAGGTGCCCTGATTAGCCTGCCTTAATTGATTCTAGCAGCTTCTTCTTAATTGGCTCCAGGTGTCCTAATTAGCCTGCCTGCCTTAACTGGTTCTAGCAGGTTCCTGATTACTCTAGTGCAGCCCCTGCTCTGGTCACTCAGGGAACAGAAAACTACTCATCCAGTGACCAGTATATTTGCCCTCTACCAGACTCCTGTACCCCACTGGTCTGGGTCTGTCACAATAGATAAACACAACAGTTCCGACCTAGCCCCTCGGGGCCATTCAGTCCAGCAGTATGAAAGTTACGGAGTCCCAGTGTAACCCCTCCACAGTGCCCTCCTGCTTGCAGACTCTAGCTGTGTCTTGCTGCTGCAGTTACTTCTGGCTCCCTGCCTGCAACTGGGTGTGTCTGTCCGGCTCTCAGGCTTTCCAGCCCCAACTCCCAGTTTGTCTGCTTTCAGGTTTTCCCTCTACACTGTGGTCTCCCATACATATTTATCCTCTGGCTTCTTCCTGAGCCTGCTCCCTCTGACCTCAGGCTGTGCTTTCCTGTGGTGGCAGGATTGTGGTAGTAGCAGTAATGAGACAGCAGATTCATTACAGTATATTCTGATTTCTGCTTTCAATCTCATGTAGTTTTGCCCTTATCCACAGTGGCTGCCATCTTCTGAGGCATCCCCAAGCTAAAATGGCCACCACTGCTTACTAGGGCTAAAGTCAGGCTGCCTTCAGAAAGGATAGTGGCTATTTAGTCACCAAGTGAGGACCCGACAAGGACCAGGAGAATGTGGAACTATGGGGGATGAGGCTATGGAGGAAACAGGCATGGGGGGGGGCATGTACTAGTAGACTATTACGAATTAGAGGACTGGGGGAAGTATGAGACAGACTGAGGGGATACAGGGAAATGTGAGAGAAGTACACAGACTGAGGGGAGCCACTATTTGAGTGTATTCAGGTTTTGATTTTGAATAAGAGAAGATCGCCTTCAAATTGGCATTGGGCAACTTCCCACTAGCAGAGAGAATATCAGAAGATAAGCAAAAATGACTTTTTCTAAAAGACATGAGATTTTTTTAAGACAATCTCAGGACTTTTGAGGGTCTGACTCGTGATTCTGAAACATTTGGGGTTGGTAATACTGCAGTGCTCTCACCTTGTGATCTCAATCCAAGTCCTCAACTGTGCACCCATGCTCTCTATCACCACCCTCACATCCTCTGTGCTACATGTCTCTATGTGTTCCCCACGTCATATGTCTTGCCCAGGGCTATCAGATACCCATCTGTGCCTCACAGGTCTCAGCCCTGAGATGGAACTCACTCACAGCAAGCAGACATTAAAGTGGCAGGACTGTTACTATGCAGGAGTGAGAGGAAAGGAGGGGGCCTATTTCCTGGTCCCTCCTCATGCTGCCTCTTCTGTATTCATAACACCATCATCTGCTCACAAAGGCTCCACTGGGGAGGAGAACAAATTAAACAGGCAGGGAGAAGGGGCACAGGCAGCCAAAAGTCTTCTACACAATTCCCACACTGGCTCATAATGGCAGGAGGGGAACAAGGTATACTTGTTTAATTTAACTTGCTGCTAGGACTTTGTCAAGACTACCAACATCCAGGCCCCGGGCACATACAGTTTTTGACACATTTAAGGGTTTTGTTTGCTTATGTGGATACACCCTATGGTGACAGCACAAAAAGTGCTATACTGAGATATACTGAGGCCAGAGGTGAAAGTAAGCCGGTACGGTCCAGTACGGCGTATCGGCAAGAGCCAGTACGATGTGCCGGACTGGACCGGCTTCTCCGGCAGTGATTTAAAGTGCCCAGGGCTCCAGCCGCTGCGGGGAGCCCCAGGCCCTTTAAATCATGAAAGTCCCCGCCTCTTCCAGTTGAGGTCACGCCCCCGCTCAGGACTCCGGCGTACCGGTAAGTCCTTTAAGTTACTTTCACCCCTGACTGAGGCAGAGAACAAACACTGACTAGTGTCTCCTAAAACACCTTCCTAAAAGAACTGCACCAGACCTCACAACAAGCATTTCTCCAAAATAGCTGCAAAAACAGCATATAAGACTATTTCTAATAATGTCATTTGGTGACTACTAGTAATACTGCAGCATATGCCTGAGCAAATGAGTACAGTTGGCAAATATGACAATAAACACCCTGACCCATTTTCTGTTCTTCCTACCATGAGCACCCAAGGGACAGAATGAAGCTGCAGTTCAGTCAGAAAGGATTATTAATGTGCATTATTAATATTTTTGATTATGTGCTTTCTAGAGAATCCTTCCTTATGGTTTCCAGCATTACAGCTTCACCAGATGGTATGATATTTTTATGCCATGCTTACATTTTTACTTTTACTGATACACAATACATTAGAACTTAATTTAACAATGGTAAGATATCAGTATAATCAATATTCATATCGTTAACAATAGTGCTGATATCTTATTTAGTCAAGGCTACATATTAGACTTCTAACCATTTCTTTATTATGCCGGAAAATATAAAATAAATTGGAAATCTAATGAAATATTCTACAAACATCATTTTCCAAGTAAGATGAAATATTCAATATGATTCCACTGAAAGGAAAAAGTGTATTGTTGTGTCACATTTTGTATTTTCCTATCAATTCATCAAATTGAGTAATCAAGACAAATTATAGCAGAAAACCTATTAAAATACAATATTTATGAAGTCAATGAAAAAGTAATTCATTACAAGGAGTGTTGAATTGAATGCTTAGTTAACACACATTGACAGGATGTAAATGACAAATACAGTACATCCCCAAATCTGAAACAAAGTGCACAAAATGAATATAAATAAAAGGAGTTTCGGTAGCTGAGAAATCTCATTACCCAAGTTTTACCTGCCTCTTGGAAGAACACCCCATCCTACCGCCACAGAAATCACTAAAGGGATAGCCCAAAATTATTATTTTAGTGTTTTTTGGACAGAGCTTACACCCAAAGGAGAAGGAACGCATATCAGAATAGGGAAAGATTGGGATAAAGAATATTTAGATAAGTTAGACATATTCAAGTTGGCAGGGCTTGATGAAATTCACCCTAGGTTACTTGAGGAACTAGCTGAAACAATCTTTGAGAACTCATGGAGGATGTGTGAGGTCCCAGAGGACTGGAGAAGGGCAAACATAGTACTATCTTAAAAAGGGGGAACAAAGGGGAAGCAGTGAATTATAGAGCAGTCAGCCTAACTTCAATAACTGGAAAGTTACTGGAACAAATGATTAAATAATCAATTGGTATGCACCCAGATTATAATAGAGTAATAAGGAATAACCAGCACGTATTTGTCGAGAATACATCATGCCAAACCAACCTAATTTCCTTCTTTGACAGGGGTTATTGGCCTAGTGGATAGGAGGAACGCAGTAGAGGGAGAGGAGAATACTGCAGGGTCTACACCACAGTCACAAAACTAATTTTTAGCCAAGGTGAATTACATACAACAAAACATTAACAGAACATTATGTTTTCATTGTTAAGCATTTGAAATACCAGCATTAAGGTTGTAGGTACAGCCTTAACTCTGTACTTCTTTGCATATACATCACAAAGTATTTAATTACATAATCATATACCATGTCCAACTAGGATGAAATATACATTTTTCCTAAACATGATACATTTATGGCATCCTGCAACATATTTTTATTCTTTTACACTAATTTTCACTGTCATAATATCCCTATTGGATCTTTATTGAAATAAGTTCTCTTCTCTAAGAAATCAAAAACAGAAAATTTCAGCCATGAAATGAAAGTTTTGAGAAATTAAAATAGTCAAAATGGAAACCATTATGCAATCTTAATCGTTCCCATGATATAGCCTTGAAGATAAAAAGATACCATAGACATGGAGAAATTACTCACATTTCGTAGCTGATTGAGTGGATCAGAAATAGTTCTGAAAACTCTAGGGGGAATTGGGTTTCTTAGTTACAGAAGAGCAACCATTACAAAAAGTGACAAACTGAGTAGCTTCAAAATTACGTTTTCCATATTTTTTTTAGGTGTACAATGGCATGGCACATTATATTGTCATATAAAACATTTCAATACTTAGTTCAATCACTATTTTATAATGCCTTTAATGCAAGCACTTCAGCAGGACTTATAGTACTAATATTAAATGAAAATAAAACATTTAATTAAAAGCCCCAAAGAGAAAACAGCAAAGGTCCAAATGTTGCAGTCTCCTACCCACCTAACACAATGGGTCCCCAATCCATCACAGGGGCCCAGAGAGGCTGATGTAATACAAATAATACATTTATACATTCTATGCACTCCTATGAGGAAGGCATGGCCTCTTGTAATATGCCATCCTAAATTATGTGTCAAGACCTCTATGGTGCAGAGCTTTACTAAATGATACAGCATTATGTACCATGTTACTTATAAAATAATATGAGAAGCTAAACAGATCCTATGTTAGCAGAGCAGGAAACAGGCAATCACAGGAAGAAGCAAAACACTGTCTTGGATAGAGCAGGGGGTGTCTTCTGCAGGCAGTAGAGGCTAGATCCAGAAAGGGATTGAGGCACCTAAATGCCATTTTAAGGCCCTACATCCAACATTTATGCATCAAGATCCCCAAAACCTTCTCTCAGCTGCTGCCTAACCCTGAAAGCACCTAAATTCTGCAGGTGGGCATGCACAAAACCACTTAAGTCTTGATGCCACTAAGCTGCCCAGAACCCTTGACTAAGCCCCAGTAGACGTTCTCCACCTGTCTCGCCTGTGGGGTCCAATCCAGTAGGCATTCTCAGAGCATGCCCACCCCACACACAAGACAACTAGGGACAACCAGATCAGGAATTTTGTGGGGGGCAGGTGGGCTGGCTAGCATGAGACATGAGTGTGGGTGTATGTCCCAGAACACCCAATAACCTGGTTGTTAGGACACTCACCTGGGTTAGGGGACACCTAGGTTCAAATCCCTGCTCCACATCAGGCAAAGTGGGGAATTTGAAAACAGTATTGCCCCATCCTAGGTGAGCACCCTGTCCCTCAGTTATTGGCTCCAGTGGGGTGGGAGGAGATATCTCTTTTGTGATTAAATGGCTGCCCTGGAGTAGGCACCCAGCTTCAGGAGCGAGTTCACTGTGGTGCATTGAAAACTTTAAATTATCATTTATCTTTTTACATTCTCAGGGTTTTCCTGGTCCTGCTTGTGGGCAGGGAGCTCTGTAGGGAAGCATGCAGAGTCAGTTTAGCCTACAGCCAGCCTAGAGAAAAGAGAGGTGAATTGGGCCTCTCTGTTTTACGGAGCAACCTGCTTTGCCTGTCTCTGTTTTGGGGTTCTAGGGTGTTATTCTGAATTATAAGAAATAAGGTAACGTTATATTCCAACCTTCCTGGGCAAGAACGTTTAATGTTTTTATCTAACTTCCAGTAGTATGCTGTGAACATAAAAGTTCATGTTTGTAAATCCTGAGCTGATAAGAGTGCATAACTACCCAGGGGCTTAGACCCCAGCCCTCTCCTCGCATTCCCTAATGGATAGTTTAGTGGCTCCCCACTTATTTTGCTGGTTTCTGTGAATCCCATTCCCAGGTGCCTAACTTGACCCATGCATTGTATATAGAGTCTGGGTGCCTAAATCAGGACTGTGAATTCCACTGGGCAGAAGAGTGCCTAAAAGTTAGGCCTCGTAATGCTGAGCATTATAATACCTACGTCCCTTTGTAGATTTAACCCTATTGCTAATACAGTACTGAGGAATACAGGATTGCTGTTGTGGATCAGACCAGTAGTCCTTCTAGTCCAACATCATTTCTCTGATAGTGGCCAGTATCAGACACTTCAGAGAAAGGAGCAAAAGCCCCCACAATGGACCAAAAAAAAAAAAAAAAGAATCAGCCATAAAGACAAATAATTCCATCGCTTAGAAGCATAAAACACAAATGCTCAAGAACCAGAGATAGACGTCCACACTTAAGAATAGTCAACAATCCCACTGAGCATAGGTGCTGACTCCATGGGTGCTCCAGGGCTGGAGCACCCATGGAAGAAAAATAGTGGGTGCTGAGCACCCACTGGTAGCCCCGCAGATCAGCACTTCTCCCACCCCCTGCAGCCCTCCCACCCGTGGCCCTGCCAATCAGCTCCTCCCACCACCTCCCATGACCAGCTGCTCAGCGGCATGCAGGAGGCACTCTGGGGAAGGGGGAGGAGTGGGGCCAGGAAGAGCCAGGCCAGAGGGCGGGAAGAGGCAGGGTGGAGTGGGGGCAGGAAGACACAGGGACAGGGGTGGAGTGGAAGCAGGGCCTGGGGCGGAGTGGGAGTTAGGATTGCCAACTGTCCAGGATTGTCCTGGAATTTCTAGAAATAAAAGATTAATCTTTAAATTAAAGATTATGTCTTGTGACGAGACCTCCAGGAATACCTCCAACCAAAATTGGCAACCCTAGCCACCGGGGATTGAGCACCCGGATCTGAGTAAGTCGGCGCGTATGCCACTGAGACTGAATATAAAGACAGACCAGGGACACATGGAACCAGCAAGATACCAGTGTAAATTGGTTACAAACAATGAACGTAATAGTTAACTTGCTAATTATAAACACCACCACATTAAGATCAATCAGCTCTTGTACTAGAAGAAAGTGATGTTCTGTCAGAACTAATGTCCTATGAAGACATAATTTACTCCTTGATGTGATCAGTACAATGGAATTCTGCAAGTGCTGAAGGTGATTTAGGGATCCAGCAGAAGGACTTGCCAGCTCTAACTGCAATAATTTTGGAGGACATTACTGTATTTCTTACAATAGTTTCCTGCATTTTACTACTATGTCTATGTATCATTTTAATTATTACAAAAAACTTGAGTTATTGCAAGATTTATTATAAACCAATTTTAAAAGAGATGTTTGCACTGCGAAAGCTATATAAAATTAAAAAAAAACCCACCCTACAGCTGGACATTCAAAACATAGCCCAAACCAATCTTTTCACCATATCTCCACTCTTCTGCTATCAACATCACTGGGGCCCCATCACGGTTCCAGACCGCAACTTTAAAATCCAAATTTCTTGGCCTTAACAGATTTTGTCCATCCTTTCTCCTCCACCTGGCAATACTGGGGAGTGTGGAAGGAAAGCGACATGCACCAGAAGGCTTACAGAACATGGGCATGATTCATTACTGTATCACTGCAGTTTACCAGAATTCAAAGTGGTGATTCAGGCCCCAAGTCTTTAACATTTAACAATCAACTTTTCAGTTGCAGCAGACTGTACTCCCACAACACCCAGCTTTATGGAAAACAGAGAGAGGTACTATTACAGCAATTCAGAGCCTAGCCCATCCTTCAAAATCTAACCCAATCTGCATGAAAGAAACCTGTTCCCCACTCACCTTCAGCACCATCAGGAAAGTGGTGCAAGAGAATAAGGTGGGACCTTTAAAACCTAGGATTCCTGCATAAAGCCCCTGGAAACACTAAGGAAAAATCCTGCTTTTGGCAAGGAGATGCACTAAATGACCTAGGTAAGCCTTTTCCATCTCTATTATCTATGCTTCTGTCTAGCTAGTAGCTGCTAAATGAAAGCTACACAATACAAGCAATCATTAATGGCTGTAGGAACTGAAGTCCTCCAAGAGAATACAGTTTAAACAGAAAAATGTCAATGGATTTTGCCAAAAGGAATTTAATCTCAGATCTGATAGTTTAATGAAAACTAATCAATGGGTACCTGACACACAGATGCAAAAGGTTTTTTATATTATCTCAGTCAGAATGAGTCATGGCAATGAGAGCTGCCCTTTTCATGTCTATCTGTGATAATGTAACAGATTGCAGGATGAAAATCAAGTGGCATTTTATTCCCATCATCTGAAAGGAACTAATAACCTTCAGGGTTATTGCATAAGCAGGGCTCATCAATCCTAATCAACTTCAGCTCTAAAATGCCTGAGGCTTGAACTAAGGAGTGCAAGGTAAGGGTAGCTTAGAAGAAAGATCCTGCTGGGAGCAAGCTTGAATGTCCATATTTGAACAGCAATCCAATGCTAAATTAATATTCAGTGAACTGTCGTACTGATAGTGAGAAATACATAACAGAAGGCCAGATTTTGCCTAGCTCTTAACCTGGTGCACAGTAGAGATGGGGTGGGGGAACAAAGGAAACTTCCTCCACTTTCGCATGGCCCATGTTAGGATCAGCATTGCCCACATTAGGATCAGCACAATTTCAGTTCTACCCATGATCCCACAAAGATAGCAATCTGGAGTTAGCTGCATCCCACAAAGGGGTGTAGTATTAAGCAGCCTCTTCATACTTGGGACCTCTGGGAGACATTTGTATGTCTCAGATTTTGAAGTAAAGTGGCTTTGCATCACCCCTTAGCTCTTCTTCTTAGTGTATGCACAAGGTGTGTCAGGTGGCACATGACCAGGATTCATCACAGAATTTGGTCCATTGGTTGGATCATTAGCTTCCCTGGCCCAGGCCTGTTACTGATGGGGAGTGAGACGTTAATGCTGATCCATGCCCCCCACTCCTTAGCCGTGAGGCTGGGATAAGTAAGTATCATTCTAGAATTAGAAGTGTACCTAATGTCCTACCTTAACAGGATTTTTAAATTGCTGTTCTACAAATATTTCCAAGTCACTTCAACAGAAAGAAAACCTGTAACTGAAATAATGCAATGAAATGGCAGCAGCATATGTCCTCTTCGTACTGAAAAGGATTCAATCCTCTCAAGATGTCCTCCTAAACAGCATTTGCCCTCCCCCTCAATAACCACTTAGACTGAGAATAGAATATGTAAATGGAAGCAGAAAATACATTTCAAAAAAGTTGAAGTTTAACAGAAAAATCTTTAAAACAACCACTTAAAGATTAAATATTGGATTTAATTTCTAATTATCCATATATTATACTATCAATACAGAAAAGGGAATTGAAAAAGACAACTCAGTGCAAGGGAAACCCAGGCTGGTGGGACCAGTGGGCTCAGTGGGACCCCAGCACATCTGGTGGCACCCCAAAAGGGGTCACATCTACTTCATTACTATTAGACAAAGAGGGTTTAGGGATTTCCTCAAATGTGCCCCACTCCCATTCTCCATCCATTCTATTGTAGTTCAAATAAATTACCAAAATATTTGAAACTGGAGTGATTATATTGCATTATTTTGACAAATAAAATATGCAGAATTTTAAAATATTGTGTGTAGAATTATTATTTTTTTGGCACAGAATTCCCCCAGGAGTATTAAGCAGTATATCAAAATGTGTTGTGATTACTTGTAACTGGTCAGATAAGTCACCAGGGTGTTTTTCTAACTCCTGACTACAAGAGTGTGCAAGCACTTATGGCACAAAAACTTAAATGTGAATTAAAATTTTATTTTCTTGAACAGTCATGTGATAAAACTTAATTCTACACATGATGACAATAAGCAAACAGGTCTAAGATCTGAGCAAGCCTGAGGTGAATTCATCTCCAGCTTCCCTGAGGCAACTGCTGAGTTTGATTCTCCTCCTCTATGTTTTACCTTCTCTTTGTTGCTGAAATATATGCAGTATATAAAATATACTATCATAAAAATATATAAAAAACAAAATACTGGGACATGCTATCTAGAAATTGTGATTAACTGAACTAATCACTGAATTAAGCATCACTCGTTCAAGAAGAAAGTGTTTTCCACCTACAAACATCATTCCACCACTGGCTACTGATACTTGGGAGAGGGATACGTTCCTTCCTCTGAAGTATCAGGGGCAGGATAGTGAATCTGATGGATGAATAGTTTAATGTAGATTAAAGAAAATCATATCTTTCTGATTATTTATTTGGCCTTTCTCACATATAGTGCTAGATTATGGTTTTAAGCCACAGTCCATGATGGGAAGAGAGAGTACAGAAGCATGACACCTCAGCAGCACCCTCTAGAGATATTGTACATGAAGCACTCACCATGTTCCAGGAGCACTAGTGAAGTGCACACAGGAACTGCTACACTCTTTCCATTAAGCCATCCCAGCTCAGCATGGCATCTCCCCTTCCTGGCGACTTTTGGTCTGGCCAGCGTACAAGGACCAATTTATGCTTGACCCTGGTGAAAGGGTGAAATTTGAGAGGAAAAAACTCTTTGCTCCCTCTACCCTCAGCTTTTACACCCATACAGAACTAAGTGGAGCACTCTGTTTAGAAATATATTCTAAACAGATGGTATATACACTATATGGCACAATTATTGTTTCATTTCTCTTTTCTTTCAGGATTTAACTTTTTTTTAAAATTAGCTGTCGAATTTTCATAGTTCATTGTGCTAAAGGCAATCATCAATAAACTAATGCTATTTCTTCTGGCCATTACTGAGATCTATGATGATCATCATACACTTAACTATTACATGGAGTACATATGATAATGTAATGTGTTTCTGTAATATATTGTAGAAAAAGTAGGAAAAGGTGAGAGGCAAGAACAAGCTGATATTTGACCCTAAACAAGAATCTCATTGTGCTGAATATGATAGAACTAGTCAAGAGTACAAGGGAAATATATTATTTAAGACTAAAAGATGCTTTAAATGGAAATATACAGAATTCTGGATAGCAAACAGAAAAAAAAAATCGAGTTCCAAATGTAAGTTCCGCTCCTAAGAGCACACTTTTTAAAAAAAAATGTTTATTTGAATTTCCTGGGGTCAGGGAAGTCATTATCTTGTGAATGACATTCACATCTGATTGATTTTATCAGTTTGGGTCAGTAATGGACAACCCCCATGTTTGGAGGCATGTTAATTTCTACTGCACTATTTTAATTTTGTGTCAGAGGCAGGACCTCCTTTGATTCTTACAAGAGGCCATATGGTGTCTGATCCACTATGTTGTCAATCTGCTCATGCAAAAGATATAAACATGTCTGCAGTCTGATGTTCCATTTAACCTTTGCACTGATTGCTTTGCAAACAAAACAGTCAGCCTTTATTTCTCAGTCAGTTGCTATAGCTGTCTACAGACTCATTCACAGCACCAAAAGAATAGTAATTTTAGTACATTTGTTTGTTGCATTCAGTATGCAAACAATCCTGCTTCACTAAATAAAATAATTTAGTACAAGATTCTCCCATTTCAATGTCTGAATAAACCTTTACTTACAGTATCAAACTTTAACAGCCTGAGTACCCAGAAATACACTGTAAACAATCTGAAAATCTTGCTTTTGAATAAATATAAACACTACTCTCTCAATAGCCTGAATGTCAAAACAATGATTATTATTCAAAATTTGTTTTGAAAGCTCCTCATTTTCTCAAGAGAGAAATACTCGAAAGAGTTTATATTCAGAAACATCTTTTGGAATATTGTATGATATAAAGAACAAAAATTGTACTAACCAATAATTACTACTGATTTGGCAATTAGCAACTTAAATCACTAATTGCATTGGAACACAGTTCTGGTATACAAATATTAGTTGCAATACTGAATAGGCTGAAAGGGCCAATTCCCGATTTCTTTAATCAACATTTAGTCTGTTCATACCAGGCAAACACCCATTGAACTCAATGGGCATTAGCCTAACCCAAATCTGAGTAAAAACAGAATAAGGACTGGAGAACTGGGCTAATAAAGCAGAAACAAATGCTACCCACAAGCCTTAATGGGGGTGGGGGAGAATTGATGGGCCAGTGGCAAAGGGGGACAGCCCCAATAGTAGGGAGACACTCGCTGAAGGACACCAGGTAACTCTCCCCTTCCCCTTGGAATCTCTGACATCTATTGGCCAGCTGGGGCAAGAGGGTGTTGATTGGCCAGCATCCCCCAGTTCCAGGGATTTAACCTGGAGGAAGGGCCATGTGAAACCTCTTTCAGCTCCATTCCAGCAGCCCCACCTACCCACCCTGAACTAGGATGGGAATCCAGCCTGACAGATGATGTGGATCTAGCTGATCACCCGTTTGGGAGTCAGGAAGGAAAAAATGTTACCCATAGGGACAATTGGCAGAGGGCCAGGGAGTTTTTTCCATCTTCCTCACAGCACCTTCAAGCCACAGAGGGATACATAGGAATGTGCTCAATGCCTAACTGAGGTACCTGGTTGAGTTGTTAATTCATCACAACTTGCAGCCGGTTTCCAGTGCAGTTAAAAGGAAAAAATTAACCATTTCCAGAGGTAAAAGACTTGGAATTTTG
The DNA here is from genome assembly GCF_028017835.1 of Emys orbicularis. Taxonomy (NCBI): domain Eukaryota; kingdom Metazoa; phylum Chordata; order Testudines; family Emydidae; genus Emys; species Emys orbicularis. Next base: position 75,287,907 of record NC_088688.1, on the reverse strand, counting down.
CTGATGGGCCCCATCCTTCTGCACCATGTTCCCCTTGGGGAATTGTCGTGGTCAGAGTGAGCTGAATACTGGGGGATAAGCTCAGGAAAGCCTATTCTGACTTATGGTTTATGTGGCAGGAGCCCTGAAACCCTGCCACGCACTGGAACCAATTAAGTGCCTGGAATGGGTGATGAGCTCCCATGTGCTTAAGTTTAATAAAAGTTGCAGCCTCCCCCTTAAAACCATGCAGGCATTTGTATCCAGGTTTGACCTGATTAGTTCACCTTCATTCTGTCTAACGGCAACGACCAGTCTGATTCATTTTCCTTGAGGTTTAAAGCACAGAAAACTAGTTTTCCTTGCCGCACAAAAATATGAATCACACAGAAATGGGCTCCTGTCTACATTTACCACTCTGCAGTAACTCAGGTGTCTCCAGACACAGAAGACAACCTGCTGTCGGTCTATGAATAAGGCTGCTATTTTCCTACTTGCACTGCTGAGATATGATTTATTTCAGTGTGACCTTTGGAGACAGGCTTGACTCATAGCAGTGATCAGTTCAAGGTCATTTAAAAACATTGTTTTAAAATATTGTAAAATACACAGAAGGAATAAACTGATCTATTTAGCTATGAATTCCAACTCAGTTGAGCAATTCATGGCTCATAGAAAATCATATAGAATAAGAATCTTTCTATAGAATTTTTTAGCCAACCTAGAGAATTCTATAGCAGAAATATAAGCCTCTGCTAAATTCTATAGCCTGGCATAAAAATTATATGAAAAGGATAGTGGGAGTAGGTGCAGCTCACGACCTCACCCATAATTTTTTTCTACTTATCACAGCAATTGTCTTTTTCACCTACTCTCACTTGCTTTTTACCCTTCACATATGCTTACTCATCCTCTCTTCCCGTTTATCATACTCACACTTTTGCTATTCCTCTTATGCACTTTCTTTGCACCTATTGCACGTTCTCTCTCTCTCAAACACACACACACACACACACACACACACTTTCGTCTACACTCCCTTGACAGTCCTGCTTCCATGTCATTCTTCTCATCCTCAAAAGGTGCTGCCTCCCCCGCCCCCTCCTCCAATTCCCTTGATTAAAATTACCTTAACAGTTCTTGGATGCCACTGGGGGGAAAGGGAAGTAGGTATTAATACTTTCTCAGGCTTAGCAAGGGCTTTGGGAAAGTACTACCAGCGTGAACATTATATAAAATGGTGCTGTTCACAAAAGCAGTAGCAGCTGATACAGGGCCGGCTCCAGGCACCAGCTTACCAAGCAGGTGCTTGGGGCGGCCACTTCGGAGAGGGGCGGCACGTCCAGCTGTTCGGCGGCAATTCGGCGGACGGTCCCTCACTCCTGCTCGGAGCGAAGGACCTCCCGCCGAATTGCCGCCGCAGATCGCGATCGCGGCTTTTTTTGTTTGTTTGTTTGTTTGGATGCTTGGGGCGGCCAAAACTCTGGAGCCGGCCCTGAGCTGACACTACTCTTCTCCCTTCAAATCCTTCCTTAAGACTCACTTCTGCCTACAACAAATCTAGTATGAGAGGCAGTTATAACTAAGCTTATGCTTTAGTTATATGATGATATACTTTTAATTGATTTGGAAACCCTTGTGTTGTGTATGTACCTCGCTTCAGCCTGTTTGATCTTCTTATTGTTACCCTCATTCTCCTTTCCTCCATTCTTTCCCATTGTTTCTTACATTCACCTGTTGCACTTATCTTGAACTGAATTGTAAATACCTGGAGGGGAGCAATTGTGTCTATGTTTGTACAGCACTTTGTTTCAGAGGTCTAAACTTTAGTAAGTCTTTCAGGCACAAACATAATACAAATAATGAAGAAGAAGAAACATGACACCAAATTCTGGTTTTGTATTTCCATGAGATCGATTGTTAAACTGCATGACTATTCCATCTTTACAGCAATGTTATGATTCATCTGTCTGTTCTCTTTTGGTCTTTCTCAGATGACCTACCTTGGCCACTAGTGCATTCATATCACCTTCCCTGTGGTGAATCACCATTCAGGATTTGGTCTTTCGAATGACTCAGACTTAATCTTATAAGATGCTAAAACAACATACATTGTACACTTGAACTATATTATACTTAGAATTCTTCGAGTGGTACACAGAATATTTGTTTATATATTACACCTCTATCCCAATATAACGCTGTCCTCGGGACAAAAAATCTTAACCGAGTTATAGGTGAAACCGCGTTATATCGAACTTGCTTTGATCCGCTGGAGTGCGCAGCCCTGCCCCCCTGGAGCACTGCTTTACCGCGTTATATCCGAATTCGTGTTATATCAGGGTAGAGGGGTGTGTGTGTGTATATGTATATATATATACATATATATATATATATACACATATATGTATATGTATATACATATACACACACACACACACACCCCTCTACCCTGATATAACATGAATTCGGATATAACGAATTTATATGTATATATATATATATATATATACACATATAAAACATCTGTTCCTGCAGCAAAGGAATCAATCTGGCAAACCTGACATGTCAGAGAGTTGCCCTAACTTTATCACACACATTACCATGTGGCAATAGCCTAATTCATGTCTAAAATAATAATATGAATCTTGCCCATGCAGATATTTCAAGCATATCTGGCTATTTATAGGAATAAAATACAGTTGCTTTTTTAGGCAGAACTCCAAGAACAGAAGCAAGTATTAATGTTAAGAAAATATAGTTATGAAGCAAACCACATCCTAATGTTTATTCAGTTAAGAATTATCAGTCACAATATAACATCAGAGTAAGTTTCACTTCAGGACTACATAATTCACTGATTACATCCAGTATTGTGAGCATGTGTTTAACCGAGATAAAAGGTTCAATGTTTCTAAAGTATGTTTGCTTTGTTAAAGTCTGAAAATGTTAAATGAAGTGTCAAGTTCATACCACTAAGATATCAAAGAAGATTTTAGAGGAAAGTGAAAAGAAGTTGTGCTACCAATGCACTACTAATGAAAATTTTAAAAAATAGCATCTTGAAGTGCACCTATTATATTTCCACTATGTACTGTATAATGTTATGGTCATCTTTACTGGGTGTTCTATCATTATAAAAGAGATATTCAACTTTATCTCTTATTTACAATGCAAAAAACTCAGAAAAAAAAAACATTTTAGATTGGAGTAAATATTCTGAATATTTTGCTAACTATTCAGTAACAACAAATGTAGACTTGTAGACTTTTCAAAAATAGGAGCCTAACATGAGGCTACTAAATCATTAGTTATGCACTTACCAGTTTCACTGTCACAATGATTAGGGTTGGCTGATAAGAGATGACCCAGAAAGGTTGCCTATAAGGTAAAAGGAAAAGACCACACATTTATTACCAAAGAAAAATATAACAATAAAACAACAAAGAATTTTACATTTCTCCCAAACAGGCTTTTACAGTTCACCAAGGGCTTGAGGACACCCACAGCTTTTATATGCTCCTGCAATTGTGACACAGGCTTGCCCAAACCTCTCTCTGAGCTCCTGATAGTCATTTTTAATCTCCTGCTCAGCTTTTATAAGCAATAGGATCACAAGACCTCAGCTTGCTGGGAGCTGTTCCTTCTCCAACTGAGCCCATTTCAATTAGATTCTGCTGCACATAATTGCTGCTGTTGCCTCCCCACAGGAACTCCAACTGTTTTGGTAGGGAACAGGAGTGTAAAGGTGAATAAAAAAACATAACAAAGAAACAATATATTTAAAAAAACATTTTTTTCTGCTCTGGGAACAAAAATCAGGATGTGGCAGCAATTTAGAGAAGGAAAGAAAAGAAGTGACAGACTAGACAGTCACACACATTTATACCAGAAAAGATTCCCAGAGCAGACAGAACTACCATTAAAGGGAAAAATACCAACTCAGGGGTCTTAAAATTGGAGAGCAAGGAGCTCTTACCCTCAGACTACAGAGCTCTGCACTCTGGGTTCCCAAAAGAGAGAGACTGACAAGAATCCCCATTCCTGCTACGTAATACACTGAGAGCTCTTCCTCACTACACCTCATATAAATCCAAAATAACTCAACCTATTTGTCTAACTTGTTGCCTCTGCTACCTCCTGGTAATCTTCGACTCCTGAGACATTCCACTGACTGCCTGAAACCTAGCCATTCTGACATACTGGGCCAATGCCTTCAACTTTTGCTGTTGTAGTTACATTCCTTGCAGATGGAGTGAATGTATACAACTATAACCGATTGAATAAATACTTCTCTATGAAAATAGCACTATTGTAACCAGGGCCTCAACTATAGTAGATATCTGGGCACTAGCCATGTATATCTGGGTACCAGACAAAAACCACTGGATACAGGCTGGCTAACCTAGTGAGGAGGGCTTTAAACTAGGTTCACCGGGGGAAGGAGACCAAAGCCCTGAGGTAAGTGGGGAAATGGGATCCTGGGAGGAAGCACAAGCAGGAGAGCGCAAGAGGGGAGGACTCCTGTCTCATGCTGATAAAGAGGGACGATCGATGAGTTATCTTAAGTGCCTATACACAAATGCAAGAAGCCTGGGAAACAAGCAGGGAGAACTGGAAGTCCTGGCACAATCAGGGAACTATGATGCGATTGGAATAACAGAGACTTGGTGGGATAACTCACATGACTGGAGTACTGTCATGGATGGATATAAACTGTTCAGGAAGGACAGGCAGGGCAGAAAAGGTGGGGGAGTTGCGTTGTATGTAAGAGAGGAGTATGACTGCTCAGAGCTCCGATATGAAACTGCAGAAAAACCTGAGAGTCTCTGGATAAAGTTGAGAAGTGTGAGCAACAAGGGTGATGTCGTGGTTGGAGTCTGCTATAGACCACCAGACCAGGGGGATGAGGTGGATGAGGCTTTCTTCTGGCAACTAGCAGAAGTTGCTAGATCGCAGGCCCTGGTTCTCATGGGAGACTTTAATCACCCTGATATCTGCTGGGAGAGCAATACAGCGGTGCACAGACAATCCAGGAAGTTTTTGGAAAGTGTAGGGGACAATTTCCTGGTGCAAGTGCTGGAGGAACCAACTAGGGGCAGAGCTTTTCTTGACCTGCTGCTCACAAACAGGGAAGAATTAGTAGGGGAAGCAAAAGTGGATGGGAACCTGGGAGGCAGTGACCATGAGATGGTCGAGTTCAGGATCCTGACACAAGGAAGAAAGGAGAGCAGCAGAATACGGACCCTGGACTTCAGAAAAGCAGACTTTGACTCCCTCAGGGAACAGATGGGCAGGATCCCCTGGGAGAATAACATGAAGGGCAAAGGGGTCCAGGAGAGCTGGCTGTATTTTAAAGAATCCTTATTGCGGTTGCAGGAAAAAAACACCCCAATGTGTAGAAAGAATAGTAAATATGGCAGGCGACCAGCTTGGCTAAACAGTGAAATCCTTGCTGAACTTAAACGCAAAAAAGAAGCTTACAAGAAGTGGAAGATTGGACAAATGACCAGGGAGGAGTATAAAACTATTGCTCAGGCATGCAGGAATGAAATCAGGAAGGCCAAATCACACTTGGAGTTGCAGCTAGCAAGAGATGTTAAGAGTAACAAGAAAGGTTTCTTCAGGTATGTTAGCAACAAGAAGAAAGTCAAGGAAAGTGTGGGCCCCTTACTGAATGTGGGAGGCAACCTAGTGACCGAGGATGTGGAAAAAGCTAATGTACTCAATGCTTTTTTTGCCTCTGTCTTCACAAACAAGGTCAGCTCCCAGACTGCTGCACTGGGCAGCACAATATGGGGAGACGGTGACCAGCCCTATGTGGAGAAAGAAGTGGTTCGGGACTATTTAGAAAAACTGGATGTGCACAAGTCCATGGGGCCGGATGCGCTGCATCCGAGGGTGCTAAAGGAGTTGGCGGATGAGATTGCAGAGCCATTAGCCATTATTTTTGAAAACTCATGGCGATCGGGGGAGGTCCCGGATGACTGGAAAAAGGCTAATGTAGTGCCCATCTTTAAAAAAGGGAAGAAGGAGGATCCGGGGAACTACAGGTCAGTCAGCCTCACCTCAGTCCCTGGAAAAATCATGGAACAGGTCCTCAAGGAATCAATTATGAAACACTTAGAGGAGAGGAAAGTGATCAGGAACAGTCAGCATGGATTCACCAAAGGGAAGTCGTGCCTGACTAACCTAATTGCCTTCTATGATGAGATAACTGGCTCTGTGGATGAGGGGAAAGCAGTGGATGTGTTATTCCTTGACTTTAGCAAAGCTTTTGATACAGTCTCCCACAGTATTCTTGCCGCCAAGTTAAAGAAATATGGGCTGGATGAATGGACTGTAAGGTGGATAGAAAGCTGGCTAGATCGTCGGGCTCAACGGGTAGTGATCAATGGCTCCATGTCTAGTTGGCAGCCGGTTTCAAGCGGAGTGCCCCAAGGGTCGGTCCTGGGGCCGGTTTTGTTTAATATCTTTATTAATGATCTGGAGGATGGTGTGGACTGCACTCTCAGCAAGTTTGCAGATGACACTAAACTAGGAGGCGTGGTAGATACACTAGAGGGTAGGGATCGGATACAGAGGGACCTAGACAAATTAGAGGATTGGGCCAAAAAAAACCTGATGAGGTTCAACAAGGATAAGTGCAGAGTCCTGCACTTAGGACGGAAGAATCCCATGCACTGCTACAGACTAGGGACCGAATGGCTAGGTAGCAGTTCTGCAGAAAAGGACCTAGGGGTCACAGTGGACGAGAAGCTGGATATGAGTCAACAGTGTGCTCTTGTTGCCAAGAAGGCTAACGGCATTTTGGGCTGTATAAGTAGGGGCATTGCCAGCAGATCGAGGAACGTGATCGTTCCCCTTTATTCGACATTGGTGAGGCCTCATCTGGAATACTGTGTCCAATTTTGGGCCCCACACTACAAGAAGGATGTGGAAAAATTGGAAAGAGTCCAGCGGAGGGCAACAAAAATGATTAGGGGTCTGGAGCACATGACTTATGAGGAGAGGCTGAGGGAACTGGGATTGTTTAGTCTCCAGAAGAGAAGAATGAGGGGGGATTTGATAGCAGCCTTCAACTACCTGAAGGGAGGTTCCAAAGAGGATGGAGCTCGGCTGTTCTCAGTGGTGGCAGATGACAGAACAAGGAGCAATGGTCTCAAGTTGCAGTGGGGGAGGTCCAGGTTGGATATTAGGAAACACTATTTCACTAGGAGGGTGGTGAAGCACTGGAATGCGTTACCTAGGGAGGTGGTGGAGTCTCCTTCCTTGGAGGTTTTTAAGGCCCGGCTTGACAAAGCCCTGGCTGGGATGATTTAGTTGGGAATTGGTCCTGCTTTGAGCAGGGGGTTGGACTAGATGACCTCTTGAGGTCCCTTCCAACCCTGATATTCTATGATTCTATGATTCTATGATATAAAGCAGACGTAAAGGATGGCCTGATTTTAAGAGTCTGGGTGCTCAGCATTTTCTGAAAATCAGGCCCATTTAAGGTATCTCAAGTTGCTTACCAAAAATGGAGGCACCCATAATCACTAGTCACTTTTGATACCCTTGGCAACAGTTTTACCCTGCTGACTTAGTTCTTTTTAGCAGTAATCAAATGGTGTAGAAAGTTCAGCATGTTTCTCTCAGAGTTGCTTGTATCACAGAATCAGAAAAATTTAGGGCTGGAAGAGACCTCAAGAGGCAGGACCAACCAAACAGGTGTTTGTTTAACCAGTTCTTAAAAAACTCCAATGATGGGGACTCCATACTCTCCCTTGGTAGCCTATTTCAATACTTAACTATCCTTATAGTTAAAACATTTTTCCTAATATCTAATCTAAATCTCCCTTACTGCAGATTAAGTCCATTATTTCTTGTCTGACCTTTAATGGACATGGAGACCTATTGATCACCGTCTTCTTAATAACAGTCTTTAAGGTATTTGGAGACTGTTATCAGTCCCTCTCTCTGTCTTCTTTTTTCAAGACTAAACAGGCCCAGTTTTTTTAACCTTTCCTCATCGGTCAGGTTTTCTAGTCTTTTCTCATTTCTGTTGCTCTTCCCTGAACTCTATTCAATTTGTCCACATCTTTCTTAAAGTGTAGCACCCAAAACTGGACACAGTACTCTAGCTGACATACATACCCTCACTTTTCTTTCTCTAAGCATATCACTGGCACAAAAGACAATCTACCTATATCTTCAGTAATTTGTGTTAAGACTGGGCAATCAATTATAGCATACTGGATTCTGTGAATTAGAGAACACAAAGGGAAAAAAGGGGCATCATATAACATACTTTTTTCAAGGATAGCTAAGTTTTAATTCTTTTTTTAGAACAATACTTCACACTATATTAGCAAATGATCTGCAGGATGTTTCAAACAACATATAATGACATGAAACTACAGCTTTTTTCTTTTAAATCTTTACTGCCATGTAAAGAGAGGCCATTGGCTTCTATGTGCAAATTATGGAGTGTGTGGTTTAGCGAAGTACAAGTTAGCAAGGCTTTAATACATTTAATAGCTTTGAGATCAAGAGGTTAAGAATCTATCTTTGATTTTCATTATCCGATTACCACTAACAATTACATATCCTCATGTTAAGGCTTTGACACTATAATGTTAATACATGTTAATGCCTTGTACTTCATCTATGCATTCAACCTACTTGCTTTAATGAAATGTAGATGGAAGCACCATGCCTCTATGGTGATGTATAATTAAAAATAATAAGAAAAATGGATAACAGAGTACTGACATGTGCTAGATGAAGAATACAGCAGTGCAAGTCACATGCAAATGTACTGTACAATTCATTTAGGATTTCAAAAGTATTTGGAAAGAATTGTAAGTGTTCTATATACAGCTGATGTACATCAGTGTCTCTGCACAACAAGCTAGAGTATTAGCAAGTAATTAGTATTCAAATCCAAATCAGTAAACAATTTAAAAAATTTGATAGACCATGATTCTCAACCATGAGTATACATAATTTATTGTCAACCCACAATGTAATGTTTTACAACACCATGATATTTCAACATCAGACAGGCATATACAATCATCTTGAGATTGTTAGAGGCCATGTTCCAACACAGTAAGTCATTCAGTACGGAGTTACGTATCACACCTTTTTTTTCAAGAAGATGGAATGAAAAATGGAAAATTAAAACACACCTTGGGCATTATTGCTACAACATACATTTTCAAATGTATTTATGTCCATAATCACTATGCTATCTAGATAGATGTGATACAGAAAAATATTACTCATTCCTTAGTGTTAAAATGTAGAGTTTCACCTTTATACACTGGCAATGTAATAACACTATAAAGTTGGAGTTCCATTTACAATGGCATTTTAGGCAACCTCTTTTGAAAATACTTTCTGTGTATCTACATATATATTTACAGAGACAGAAGGACACACTCACACACACACACACACACACACACACACACACACACACACACACACATATACACTGAGGGACCCAGAAACTGCACTCATGGGTCCAGTATATGAAGCTATCTATCTTAATTACTTACATGGCCTCCACTTCTGTAGTATCTAAACACCCCACAATCTTTAATGCATTTATCCACACAATACCCCGTGATGTAGGGAAGTACTATTATCTCCATTTTACAGATGAGGAACTTAGACACAGAGGCCCAGATCCTCCAGAGTATTTAGGCACCTAGCACCCATTGAAATGTGAGTTAGGCACCTAAATATCTTTGAGGATCTGGGTCTAAGCAATTTGCCCAACATCACATAAATAATCCATGATGAAGCATAGGAGACTTGAGTTCAGTCCAAAGTCATGGGCTAGCACCCTAAGCTCTGGACCATCTGACCTCAACCTGAATAGAACAGAACAGAATTATTGTTAGTGATAATTAAACATATAGATATAAATAATACAAGGATTCCTATATAAGAACTGTAGGTGTCCTGACAACATAATACCCTCCACAGCATTCAAAACAAAAACAAGTAACTCAACATGGCCAATCAGCCACCAAAAAAAAAAAAGCTTCTTTCCATAGTCTCATCATTCCTCCATGGCAGAGATTCAGAGAAAAACGGGAAAGTTAAGGGCATTTCTGCATCCTGCCTCTGTTCTACCTTCTGTTTTTGTTGCAGGAAGGCCTTCCTCTCCTCTCAGGAAACATCAGCTTTCTTCAGAAGCTCAGCAGCAATCCTTACAACAGCAACAGTAGGTGGGCAGTACAAGGGTCAATGCCTCCCTATTTGAATATTGTGCCTTTGGGATATGTCAGGAAGAAACACCCCAGACTACCATGTATGCCTTAGAAACCTCAGACTACATCAGATAAAAGGTTTCCCAGGAGGATTGTGCTCCATGGGAAGTCAATATTGGGGCAATGCCAAAAAGCAGCAACTGTGGGGCCCACAGCCCATCACTAAAATGTGAGTGAGGAGACTAAACCAAAAACTTTGCCAAACAAAGTTTGGGTTCAATATGGTTATTTTTGTGCATGAATATTGAGACTCCTCTTTTAATAATGTGGTACCTACAGGCTACAATGGCTCACATTTCCAGCAGGTAATGTGGCATTTGTACAGTAGGCTGCAATAAATATAATATGCAACAAACTAATTTTTTCCCTACACTGTGTGTGTGTGTGTGTGTGTGTGTGTGTGCGCGCGCGTGCGTGCATGCATACACACATGTGCATGTGCACACGTCTGCTTTTAAAAAGAAATGCCAGATTCTTTTCTTAGGCCATATCTACACTACAAATTTATGTCAAAACAAGTTACATCATCATTAAGCCACTGCAATTAGTACATCATCCAGAGACATTATAAATTATTTTTATATATATAATATCCCCTTTGGGAGCATATAATGTGATATAAAGTAAAACATGCCATCAATTCTATGATTAATAAGGGATAATCAATGACCCACTTCCTGTGGGAATTATGGGTTTTTTAACTTTCTTCTGACTTTAGCATGATTCTAGAAGCCATGTCCTGGCTAGATAATTAATTGTCTATAGACAAATTAACTAATTAGATCTAAGGTAATGGTCATTCATTGTCCAGTGAGAAGATAATGACTAAGGGTATGTCTTTACCACACAGTTGACATTGGCTCTTACCTGGACTTTAGCCCAAATCCCCCTACCATCCACATAGAAAAATCTTTGACTGGGTTTGAAGGTGTTTTAAGTCCAGGCTAGCCTATCTGGCTGGGAGTGTAGTTAGAATCCAGGCTCCACATTCACTCAGGCTGAAACCCACCCATTTTGCAGTGAAGACACTGGCAAAAATTACTGAAGTGCAAAAAAACCCTTCCCATATTTCATCCTGAAGGATAGAAAAGTGCTTCTGCAATTGACACTGTGGACTGAAAAAGAATGTGGGATGTGCCCAATGACACACACAGGAAAGTGCAGACAGTGGGGACACAGTGACATAGTAAGACTTTGCACTGTGGCCATTCACACCTCATGCCTAGGCTAATCCAGGTGCTCAGATATGGTGCTGATCATCTAGGTTAACTGTGCAGTGAAGCTATACCCATGATTGTATTTTAGCTAAACTAGATTAAGTGGGCCCAGGAACCAACTCTCCAGAAATAGAAGTGACTGGATTTATCCTTATCTCTCTGTTTAAAAAGTTTCCTGAACAAGAAAACAATGGGAATATGAGCATGTGAGTTTTACTCATATAGCACTTCACATTTACCTAGCTATCCATCAAGTAAACCACTCATGCTTTTCTGTCCAAATATAGGAAATAAGAAAATCAGAGCTTCACACAAAACATTTCCAATAAACTAAACATCTCCCCTATCCTGGGCAGATGAAATGACAGTAAAATATGCCATTAACCCATTCATGCTGAGGCACCAGGAGCCACTGAGCAGAAAGTATGATTCTCTCTAAAAGGATTTGACCCTAGATTTGAACCTACCCAAGCTGGATTTTAATATACTATTATGTCAAAAATAATACACACAGGACAGATCTTTTTACATTTTCAAATTAAAGGAAATTGCCCCCTTATGAAAATATTTATGTAACTTATACTTCCAATTGTTATATTTGTAACTTACTTTTGCTTCCTCATAATTGCAGGTTATTGTAAGCATTAAGCTATTGTGGTTGTTTCAATATAAAAATGGAGATTCTAACAAAACAGTGAACCAAAAATGGTATATGCTATAGAATATGAATGTATAAAAAAAAACTGGGATGATTTGGGCACTGTCACATATTATGGAAAGTTATTTGCTGAATACTTTTGCAGACAGTTATTCAATCCTGCCAAACTGAGGAAGAAAGGGGTGAAAAAATAAATGATATGTAATCAAGACACTCTGAAGAAAGTCCTGCATTTTTGTTCAATTTACTATATGATCAAGAGCTATTTAAAACAACACATTAATTCATGGACACGACTACCTCATTAAAAGGCTTGTTGAACGTGATGTGTGCATTGAATTATAAATCTTAGTTTTTCATTCAAATATCATAATGACATGACTGTTACTTTCAGGAGAAAAAATTACCATTTTTCTTCTGGTCTTGGAAGAACAGCAAGGAGAATATTAAATCATGGATTCAGAAATGAAGTTAAATATATCAGCTAGTTACATGGTTTATAATAATGAGATATGTATATAAGGCAGAAAGCAATATCTAGAGTGTGTCCCTTGATTAAAACGCTTGGTTTATCTCCTGGATAACAGCCATCAGTATGGGATTTGCTTCTCCAGCTCTCATTACAGATTTTTCTTTCTGGTGAGAAATACCTCATTATTAATCACCCTAAAGATGTTTCCTCGAATTGTCCCATAATCATAATCTTGGTCCCATCCAGATGAGCTAAAATGCTACGGTGAGAATCATCTCTCTTTCCCATCACTCAAATCATGTTGCTCAGTTGCACCCAGTCTAACACCTTTCGCTCCCTGTCTAAAACTGCTCCTGCTTACATCTCTGCTCCCGTTTCTTCCTACTTCCCCTTTCCTCTTCATAAAAGCCTTCCTCATTTCCTTCTCCCAATCCCATCTTTTTGCATTCCCCTCCTCACCCCCCCATTGCACTTATTCTTGGGACCTTGTTGCTATTGGTATGCACCAAGGACGTGATCCAAAACCTTTGTAGTCAACGAAAAGACTCACATTGACTTCAACAGGCTTTGGACAAGGCTTCAAACAGCTGCTTTCTCCTCACCAAAATCTATTGAAAACACTCTTCTTCCAGGAAGCCTTTCATCAAGAGAATATCACAGAAATAAAAGGATACATGAAAGTGTATCTTGTAAAGTGTCAGGGACACAATCCATGATCAATAAATAAAAATCATAATACAATAATGTGCAAGATGGGGCCCTAGGAAACATTAACTGTACATGATTTTTCAAGAAATAATTATTTTAATTTTAGGTTAGATTTTTTTTTCTCACAGACTTTTGGCTTCAATTGCTAACAGTTACCTCACAATGGTGTATGGGATTCCTGTCCTTAAGATAAAAAAATAACTGTGTGATATCTCTTAGCAAATTTTGACTTTTTCATGGCAGCCTCTGTTTATTGTATGATATACAGTAATGCAGCCATAAACTTAAATTCTGACACTAAACCAGAGCCCTGGTCTCAGAGTAGTGCTGAGCCATGCCATTCTACTGGGACATGTCTCCTGGAACTCCCAAGCCACCACACCAACCTTGAAGAGAATGCAGCTGAGACATTCTACTGTAGCTGGCCAGTCAGAGAAGTTGAGGTCATTATTATTTTGATCATTTATACTATGGTAGCACTCAAAGGCTACCATATCAGAACTAGAGTCTTTTTGCGCTGCGCACTGTAAAAAGTGCTGCTGAAGTGCTGGTACTGGCCCTACCCCTTCCTGCCCCTTTCAGGATAACTAACAGCCTAGCCACAAGCAGTCCTTGTGCTCACGGGAGTGCAACAGTTGCTTTGACTTGTGTGTGTTCTGAGATTTCAACTCATAATAAAGATAGGCTAAAGATATAATTGTTTAAATAATCAAATGTAAATCCTTTGCTTCTATTCTAGATGACCAGTAGAAGTTTACTACTTTCTGTATTTATTGCTTATGAGAAAATGAGTCGTAGCTTATTCCTTAAAATACTGTTACTTGAAATGTTGCATCCTAATTGCAGTACTTAAAACAATCTCAACCAATTTGAGGCCTATAATTTTATCACTGACTTTCTAGCTCTTCTAAATTGAGAAGTATCAATTTGCAAAACTGCTGATGTTTTCCATATTACTCTGGTTGTTAAATGTTTTACATTGTGTAGTCCATTACAAATAATGTTAATGATGCAGGCAAATATATAATAAATTATTGTGATGCATGCTGTATTCCCTATTCAAAGTTTAACTGCTAAATAGGGCTAAGCAATTATTTTTTAAAAGGATTCATGAACAGTCATTCAAGCAAAAACTATGAATTGCATTGCTTGTGAAAGATGTTGGATTCTATGGAATCTGTGGTCTTTTAGCCATGTGACAACCATGGCACAGCCAATGGCTAACATACTTGCCCATCAAAGTGCATGAGCCCTTTTATCAAAGGATCAACTCTCCAGGTTCGGATTGGGGAGCAGTTCACTATCCACAGCCATTCAATTTTTGGCCTCTCTTGAGTTTGCCAACAAAGGCCCCAGTTAGCACAAGTTGTTTGATTTTTAAGACATGGGCACTTGCCCACAAGAAGCTAGATTGACACCAACAGCTCATTTCACATAAGCTATCCGACAACTATCAGATGGTGACGACTTCCAGACATTGGCAACCGCAGATTTATTTCAACTGGTGACCTAAAGATGAAAAGCTCTGTGTCAGTCCACTGAGAAATCCAGTTTTCCAAATGGATTTTTTTTAATGTGTGAAATATTATGGATCATATTGTTGCCCCTTTTCAACCCATGCTGCTAGTGAAAGTTCCAGCTCAAAATAGAAATTGATGGAGTCCAGTATTTTCTTTGATGCAGTCTTGTTTATTTACAAGGAATGTACAATGTCTTCCTTCTCTGAATTCAGGAGGAACCAAGAACAAAAGGAGCATTTTCTTAATGTGCAAAAAGCCTCTTTAGCCAACAGACCCAAAAGCACTCTCTCTAGCTTTTCCCATGGTCACATTGTGTTCACAGGCTACTGCTTGGCTTTCTTTTTATTTTGCCAGCTTCAGGGATGTCCCACAATCCTAGGAACTCTGGGGCATCTCTTTAACCATCTTGGCCAATGGGAGCCGCAGAGCTGGCGCTAGTGGCAGGCGCAAAACATGGAGACCCCCCTGGCCACCCTGACCCTAGAAGCCAGAGGGACTGCCAGGCACTTCCCGGGAGCCGCCCCAGGTAAGCGCCGTTAGGACCCCGCACCTCCTCCCCCTGCCTCAGCCCTCAGGTGAGGAGGCGAGCGGGGTGACCGGCCAGAGGCACACTGGTCCGCCTGGCCCTGTGCTGCCAGCGTGCCCCTTCCTGCTGGGGGCAGGCCCATGCTGTGCCACACAGCACCCCCCAGCCACACTATGCCCAGTGCCCACCTACACAAACCTTCCACCACAAATGCACAGTGCCCTGCACACCACCACCCCTGCCCAGCACCCCCCAACTCCCAACAACTGCCCAGCACCCCATACAGAACCCCCCCTCTCCCAACACACACATCTCCCCCTCCCCCACTATCCAGTGCCCTTCCCCACAGCCCCACCACCACAACTACACAGTGCCCCACACAGACCCCCACTGCCCAGCACCCCCCAAAAACAGTCCCCTCACCACCCAGCGCCCTGCATCCCCTCACAGTCCAGCACCCCACCACAGACCTCCCAGACACACTCTCCCTCATGCCCTGCCCCCTCCCCTGGCCTCACTCACCGGCCCTGCTAGGAGATGAGGTGAGTGTCAGCTGGGCTAGGTCCCGGGGTAGGGAATCACTCCATCCCCTTGGGAGCAGTGCGATCAGCCAGGCCAGGGCCTGCCCCTACCCCGGCCAAGCTCCCTCAAGACCCACTTGCCTGGAGGGACCCTCCCAAGTCCCCCCACCCCGACTCCCCTCCACACACTGGCCAAGACTGGCCCCACTTCTGCACCGGTCCTACACGGCTCGGCTCTGGGGAGAAAGGCGGTGCCCCACAGGAGGCAGGCACCAGAGACTGTCCGGAGCTGGAGCTACACTGGGGTCCGGCCAGGGCATGGGGCGGAGAGGAGCCAAACAAAACCACCACTCATTGCATGCCATGCAGGAGGCAGGCTGTTCTGTATGGATCCGTATTCACCACCTCTCTGGGGACACACCCACGCCTGATTGCCTCACACCACGCCTGATTGCCTCACACATACACACATGCCCTGACATGCTGGGATGGATGGACAGCTCCGGGAAGGAGCCCCAGCCCGCTCCACTGGCCTCACAATGACATCAGCCTATGTCTAAGGGAAGAAATAGGTTGGAGAGGAATAAAGCCGGGGGGTAGGGGGAGGAAGAGAGAAGAGAGCTCCAAGCGGGGACAGTGTGAAAAGCACAGACCCCCCTGAATGAGGTCAGGGATCCCCAGGGGCCCAGCAAGTGGGGAATGGAGTCCAGGAGTGGGGGAGTGCTAAGGGGAACCACTGGAGCCCATGAATGTAGGGTACTGGAGCCCGCAAAAATGGGGTGCCCACAGAGGGCACTGCACAGGGAGGATGGAGCCCATGGGCAGCGGGGTCCATGAGTCGCTGGCTATGTGAGGCAGCTGGGGGAGAGGGCAGCCCTCCCTACACACAGACTGCTGCTGGGTCCGAAGCTCCCAGGCTCATGCTGCTGCTGCCTTTTGCCGGCGGAGTCTCATTTGCTCTGGGAGGGGGACGCTGCCTGCTGTGTGCACATTTGAACCTCACCTCCTCCTCAGCGCGCGCACCCACACTGCCGCCAAGGGCCTCGTGCCAGCACCTGGGAGTGCGCACGCACCGGGAGTGTAGCTGAGTGTGCTCAGGCTGCTGCTGCTGCAGGGGCAGGAGTGGGGTCTGCACCGAGTGTCCCGGCCCCCTGTGCATCAAGTGGAGGGGGGGGAGGGGTTAGGAGGCAGAGAGGAGTTGGCAGGTGGGGCCAGAGCAGAGAGGAGCCAGCGGGCTTGGCGGGATCTGGGGGCGCAGCGCAAGCGGAGCAGGCCACGCTGGGGCCCCTTCTGAGTGTGGGCCCGGTGCCGCTGAGTAGCCATGGTAAACCCAGTACTGGAAAGAACTGTCCTTTTCTTGAGGCTGGGAACAAAAGTCACACTTCAATTCAGCTGTCACCTGCCAGCTCTTTGTGACCAGGCTTAGCGCTGCACCGGATCCAAACCCGCTCTTGGCAAATAAGCTTTGGGATCCGACCAATCCAAAGTGAACTGAAGTCGCCCATTTATTTTAAGGGGCGGGGGCAGCACCTCCAGAAAGCTCTGCCATCCGGAAGACTCACTCTGCAGCAACAACAGAGAGGAAAACCCACCCCAGCCAATTGAGGCCAGGCGGCTGATGACCCCTGGCCGAGCCCCAGAGCTGAAGTGTTCCAATGGCTCTGAGTGACAGCCCTGGAGCAGCCCCTCTGCGCTCGGGGTGCCCCTAAGAAGGGCTGGGCAGGGCAGCTCATAGGGAGAGCCAGGCAGGGAGCCAGGCAGGGAGCCCCGCAGCCAGCTCCGTGGATGCAGTGTAAGGGCTAGGACTGCCAGCTCTGAAATGAGCTCTGCACGTGCTGATTCCGCCCCAGGGCAGGCCGGGGCTGAGCACTGCTAAGTTGCTGCCCAGGTCACTTACCCACACTGGTGAGCAGGTGCTGCACCTAGTGGCATGCACCTGATTGATGTATGATCAGGATGCCATTTGTCCCGATATTCAGGTAAAATTTAAAACTTGGTAGTGAAATAGAAAATTAGTCGATTGGGGATGTCCTACTTGTTAAACCCGATTGTGCTCTATGTTATCTGCTGGCAATTTTGTTTTTTCAGGTTGTTTTCAGTTGTAACACAATTTACAGTAGGGATTACTGTTTACAGTTTACAGTTCTGAACCACTGTGCATACTGTGGCACAAACTACAGTGGGTGCGTAATAAAACGTAAGAAGCACAGAGATAGCTAGCAACTGAAAAAAACCCGCGCAATCTACCTAACAGTCTTCAGACGAAAACCCCACCTGAAATAGCAACGGCAAGTGAGGTGCCAACTACCAAAAAACAAAAAAGACAGTGCAGATACAGGACAGAATGGGAAAACACTTACATCTGGATTCGGAAATCCTACGAGTATGATTCAAAAGCCTTTTGTAAAGCATGCAGGAAGGAATTTAGCATTTGCCATGGTGGTGAGTCTGATGTTAAGCATCATGCTGATTCAAAAAAATTATGAACAAAAACACCAAAACTCACAAGAGTAATACCCTGGCCTCAAATTTTTTCAGCAGGCCAAATGAATCCTTCAATAACAAGGTTATCACTGCTGAGCTAACTCAAGTTTACCACACAGTAATCCATCAACACTCCTATTGCTCGTGTGACTGTGAACTTAAACTGGCGCCTATCTTGCATCCAGATTCAACGATTGCGAAACACGTCAGCTGTGGCCGAACTAAAACAGAGGCATTGATCAAAAATGTGCTGTCGCCACTCTCGACAGAATTTTCAAAAGACCTCAGCAAGCCAGATGGTTGCTATTTCTCAGTTGCCACAGATGCATCTAACAAGGGCAATGTGAAAACTTACCCCTTATCACTGAGATACTGGACACCCAAACATGGGATCCAAGATAAACTGTTAGACTTCTATGAGCAAAGCGAAGAGACTGCAGAGGCAATAAGCAACACATTACTTGAAAAACTTGCAACACACAAACTAGACCTGAACAAAGTGTCTTCCTATTGTGCTGATAATGCAAACATGAATTATGGAAAGCGACAATCAGTGTACCAGAATTTTAAAAAACAAAACGAAAATATCTTGCCTGCAAACTGCCCTGCCCGTGTTGTGCACAACACCGTGAAACATGCTAGCAATACCCTTCAAGTTGACACTGAGACTCCGGTGATTAAGACGTTCAATCAGTTCAACAGTTCTGCTAAGAGAGTAGTAGCACTGAAGGATATGTTTGACTTTGTGGATATGGAGTATGCCACTTTACTGCATCATGAGTCTTTTCCCAGCTGTAAACAGGCTTGTAAATGTGTGGCAGGCTGTTAAATACTATTTTGTTTCTCTGGGCAACGACGAGTGCCCAAAATCTCTATGGATGCTGTTCTCCAACATGAAAAACGATGAACAAGGTGAGGGGCCTAGCAAAGTTGAGGTTCATCTGTTTTTCCTCCAGAATGTCCTGAAAATCTTCAATAATACTGTGCTCTGTTTGGAAAATGAAAGTGAGACGGCATGTGACGTGCATGCCATAATGAATAATCTGAGAATTAAACTTTAGCAACGGAAGAATGACAAATTCTTCGGCTCCAAAGTTGAAAATCCATTAACTGAGATGCTACCTATCACTGCTGAATATCTAAGGAAAGACTTCATGAATTTTATAATGTGTCAGTCCTACATCTGGAGAAATGGTTTGATTTTTCAACAACTGGCTACTTGTTCAATACCCAGTGCTTGAACATCAAAGCTAATAGGGAATTTGAATACAGGGATCTGTCTGGGGCTGTGACAGCTGTAAACCTGCAGAAAACAATGGATCTTGATCAGCTCTATGATGCGTACTGTATCATCAAAGACATCAACTCCAAGTTGGAGCCTGGCAAATACTCAGCTAGGGAACTCTGGTCTCATGTGCTGAGAAACAAGGACGGTAGCACTGAATTCCTGAACATGACAAACCTGGTGTCAATACTTGCTCAGTATACCAGTAAGCAACGCATACACAGTGCATGTATTTTCAGTCATGAAAGGTGCATGGACTGATGTCTGAAATCGAAGCAGCATAGACTTGGTGCGGTATGAATTTCCAGATGAGTTGTCAAAATGAATTTCCAGATGAGTTGCAAGGACTTCTACAGCTTTGTGATTGCCCAGAAGCAAGTCATGACTATGGCAAAATCATCCAAGAAGTACTAGACTTCTGGCACATCTGAGAGGTATGCAAATTGTGAAGTTGATTTATTGGCTGAATAAAAAACCCTGCCCTTTATTCCTGTTGTTTGTCTAATGTACAAATAAATCTGTAGATTTAAATATGGATTTCAACTAAATCTACAATTTAGTCAGGGAGGGCATGGCAGTCACTGATTCTGGACCTCCCTGACATAGTTGGTTTCAGCTGTCAGCGGCTGAAGCTGGGGCTGAAGGCAGGACTGTGGGCCTCCCCTCCATGACTGGGGCTGGGGCTGGAGCCAGGGCTATAACCAGGACCCTTCGCTCCCCTGCCCTGCAACTGGGACTGCAACCGGGATCCTGTGCCCTGTCCCATGGCAGGAGCTGGATCTGGGATCATGCACCCCAGCCCCACGGCTTCAGCGGGGGCTGGAGTCGGGGCCCTGCATCCCGACCCGTGGCTTCTGTCGGGGGCTGGAGCTGGGGCCATGAGCCCTTGCCCCATGGCTTGTGGTAGGGGCTGCAGCAGGGGCCGAACGCCACCCTCGCAGCTTCCTAGGGCTGTGCGCCCCTCTACCACCCCATGTCAGGGCTGTGCACCTGTGGCTGCCCTCCCCCATGTGTCCTGATATTTTACTCTTGCGAACTGGTCACGCTAGTATTGGATGCTGCAGCCAAATGGGAGGAATGAGTCTTGGGGTACGCCAATACTTACCTCTGGGTTCGGCGGTAAGCAATCGATCTTCTGGGATCGATTTATCGCGTCTTGTCTAGACGCGATAAATCTATCCCGGAAGTGCTCACCGTCGACACCGGTACTCCTGCTCCGCGAGAGGAGTACGCAGAGTCGATGGGGGAGCCTGCCTGCCGCGTGTGGACCCGCGGTAAGTACCTTGTAGTTCGAACTAAGGTACTTCGACTTCAGCTACGTTATTCACGTAGCTGAAGTTGCGTATCTTAGTTCGAACTGGGGGGTTAGTGTGGAACAGCCCTTGGCCTCAGGGATTAGAGCCACAAAAAGATTTAGGTGCTTAACTGCCACTTTAAGCATCTAAATCCAAACTTTAGATTCCTAAACCCCCAGCTTATCTGCCACGTAACCCTGTAGACACCTAAAGTCCCTAGGCACCTAACTTTCCATTAGTAAAGTCTCCTTGGCATTTATGTTTCTGCTGGTCAGCATGCTCAAAGCCTCCTCAGTCCTGACTCCCAGAGCCTAGCTCATGCCTAAGCCCTAGCAGAAACTTCAAATTAGGCACTGGGCTAGACAAAGTGAGAATGACTCTACAGAGCTGTGCTAAGGGCACTTACCTGGGAGACCCAAGTTCCAGTCCCATGACTAAGTATTTTGTACAAAATGAAATAGTTTTAATAGGAGAAACAGACACACCAACCACAGAATACAGTCAGTCATTAGGACACTCAGCTGGGACTTAAGGAACCTGAATTCAAGTCCCTACTTCACATCTGGCTCAGTGGGGACCTGACCCTGACCTGACCTGACCTTGGCCTCCCACATCCTGGGTGAGAGCTCTAGCCACTGGGCAACATCATGAGGGCAAGTGGCAACACCACTGCCGTTCTTTTTTGCAAGAAAGGACAGACTGACCTCGCCTAGCCACCTACCTCCAGCAAAGGGTTCACGCCTCTGAATCCCAAGCAGAGGGAAGTGCCTCCTGTTAGGCACCTAGTTCTCTTTGAGGAGTAGAGCTTCAACCTATGCCCTTCTCCTTGGTATTTCCTGTTGGCTTGCTTAGGCAACTCCCCACTCAGCTTGCTGGATTTTGTGAATCCCATTTTTAGGGCAAGTCTACACTACAAAATTAAGTCGACGTACAGCCACGTCCACACTATGCTTCTTGTGTCAGTGGTCCTCACCGGGAGCCCTGGCACCGATTTAACTGCCAGTGTGGGGCATTGTGGGACAGTTTCTGAAAGGTAGCAATAGTCGATGCAAGCAATGCAGTGTCTACATTGACACTGCATTGACCTAACTACATTGACTTAAGCACTATGCCTCTGTGGAGGTGGAGTTATTAAGTCAGTGTACTGGGCAAGTTACATTGGTGGGAACTACGTTTTAGTGTAGACACTTACAGAGTTAGGTTGACTTAACTCTGTAGTGTAGACCAGTCCTCAGGCCCCTAACCATGTATTATACAGAGTCTGGGTACTTAACTAAGGGCTCTGGATTCCACTGGGTGGCAGGGCACCTAAAAGTTAGGTGTTGTAGCACTGAATCTAAGTCCCCTTTGTGGATCCACTCCCAGAAGATTTCTCACCTAGGCCCTGAATCAAAGAAAATAATTGAGCAACATGATAATGAATTCCTTCTAGAATGGGAGGCCTCTCTTCAACTTAACATAAGCGGGGGAGAAGAAGATCAGCAATACATGCTGTCTGTTATGCCAGAGACGGACACAGAAGAATCTTACTTTCTAGGAAAATGTGAATTGGTTCATTTCTGTTCCTCTAATTCAAGAAAAAATCTGATTCTAACTTAGTTTGTAATGAAGCATAAA
Organism: Emys orbicularis; assembly: GCF_028017835.1. NCBI lineage: Eukaryota > Metazoa > Chordata > Testudines > Emydidae > Emys > Emys orbicularis. The sequence goes on along the minus strand of NC_088688.1, from coordinate 75,265,360 downwards.
ATTAGATGAGGCTAAATATGTACATTGGCAATGTGTAGCTTTAAAATCCTTTTTTCTCTGATGCTTTATTCCGACTGCTAAATAAAAACACACGGTTTTAAGAAAGCTGTTGGTCACTCACACCAGTCAGAGGTTTCGAGAGGGAGCATCAGGAAAACGCTCAAACAAAATTAAGCCTGCACAGTAACAGGTAGTTGGTACAGATGGAGTAGTACACCTGGGTCCTGGTCTAAGAGTGGGAGAATTGCGAAATTCTCCCCTGATGGAGGGAAGATTTAGGCCCAAGATCTCAGGTGAATGCACTCAGAGATCAGAAAAGGACAGAGGTGCAGCCAGCCCTATAATCACTGTTCTATGGCTTCAAAGAAAACTGAAAGAGCATAGAAAAAGCTAATGGTAAATAGCAACATATTGAATTGTGAGGAGCTGTTTAAATGAGATATCCGCAGATCCCAGGTTAGGTCTACTTTTAATTAATATCTTCATTGACAGACTGGCTAGGGAGTGAACAGCTCATGAATGAAACATGCAGATTTCACTAAAGCTGGAGGAGCTGCAAATAGAAGTAAAGTCGAGAAATAATAAAAAAAGCTTGGTGACATGGGCAATGTAGTGTCACCAACAATCATTTCAATAAATATATATGCACATTCATAGCTAGAGGTAGCTAGGACATAGTTAAATTGTTTGATAGCTTTATTTAATAATTTGTTTAAATGAGAGAGGTGTGTAGTGCAGTCAACAATCCATTCTTTAGTCCATGACAGGATACAAGCAGTCCCTATATGGTGACATTGTGCATCACAGGCTGTGTTCACCAGCAGGTGAGGATGAGAAGCCAAGGAGCTGAAATGTCTCTCTGTGGCCAGTGTCCTAACTAAAGAATAAAGAGTTTATTGCAACTGAGTCCTGCTTCTTTTCTACTATGAGTAGAGCTGGTTGAAACATTTCTAATGAAAGTTTTCTATGGAAACTGCTGTGCCTAAGAAATTGAACCATAATAGCAGGAATGTATCAACTTCATGGAAATTTTTGCAGCAAATAAACATTTTATGTTTCAACTTTTATGTTACAATTATAAATTAATGCTATGTTACACTATAATATCATTATAAAAGTCAAAATGATAATGTCAAAGTGAAAGTTTTTTACCTGATCAAAATCAAATGTTTTGATAAGGTCAAAACAAAACATTTCTCAAAAAATTCTGAGATATTGACTTTTCATCCCAGTTTGTGAGGAAACTGAATTTTGAAATCTTGGTATTTTCTGTGGGACGGAAATTCCATTTTCCAAACATTTCTAACCCTTTTAAACACTAAAGGAAGAAAATAGTGAAACAAGATTCTTCCTGGATGGCAAATTACAGTAAAAATGGCCAGTGTAATTCAAGCTGCATCCACATAGGCATCTTGTCAGAGCAGGGATGTAATAGCCACTTTTCCGCACAGCCGTGGTACGGCCCTTATTTGAGCCCAGACATCCCTCATGGATGTTCATGTGAAAGTGAATGCCTTTCCACTCATTGCATACAGGAAACCAGAAGGTTTCTGAGCAAAATTTAGTACTGCCTGAGGTTGTACTGATTTTGTGTGGAGCTCTCAAATAACGTGGAACATCCTCCTCTGACTCCTTTTATTTGGGAGCAGCTGAGTGCAAGGGAATTAATGCCTCCCCTGGATTGACAGAAAGCCAGAGGTGTCTGTCATCAATGTAGAGGCACAGGGCCTCTGCCCAGACGGTCTGGTCTCCATTGGCTCCTGTGAGATCTGCAGCTTCTGGGCACTGAACCCCCTGCCCATTCCTCACGGGAAGAAACCCTGTCTCATAGAATGATCTATTGGAAACTCTGAAAGAAGGATCAAGCTGAGTTTCTGGTCCCCTGTACAGGTTTTTACAAAGGGGGACTATAGGGCAGGGAACAGTAAGGGGAAATTTTAAGTTTTTACATGAAGGTGTGGGCATGAAATGTTATGCCTGAAAGAAAGAGAATTTTGCCATTCTTGGATAATCCGGTCATTATCAACTTGTGTCAACAAGTTCTTTACTCCACACTATTTCATATTAGGGTTGTATATAATTTAAATGAAAAGCCCTGGGTGTTGGATGCAATGAAATTTTAATAGGGTTAATATGTGAAGGAACCATGATGAAATCATAGCTATCAGTTTATGTGAGAAATAAAACCCAAATATGAACAGGGCTGTAACCTTACTAAGCCAATAGCATTTTATGCATATGTATAAAATACATAACCATAAAATGTAAAAACCTTTTAAATTTGCACTTAGCGTGAAATATGGTATAAAAACTCTTAAGAAAGTAAGTCTTTTCAAGTGAATAGAAGTTACATTCCTGTCTGTTTTCTTCAAATTATGTCATAAAGATGTGAATTCAGTCTGTTTTTCAAGTCTGTCTATACTAAAACTGCTTCTGTAATATCAAAATTTGTTTAAAAAACACATTATTAAACAGTTATTTGTAAGTGGAGCCAAAAAAAGAAAATCTGTAGCCACTATAACTATATGATAGATCCAAGTGCAAATCCTCAGTCATATTAAATGCAGAATAAACCTGGAGACTATTGTCTCATTTGGAAAATAAAATAAATTCTTTTTGGTTTTAACCTTAAAATGTAGTATTCACAAGTTTATTAAACCTTTCCATATTGATCTCCTAAATACCAGTCATCAGTAAATGCAGCTAACTTTGGATCAGTAAAGTGCCAGTATATTTTAGTAGTGAAACAACATGATATTATTATCCTCATTTTCCACATGGGGATCTGAGACTCAGAGGGATTAAGGCCAAAATTTGCAAAAGGATCCACTAATTTTGATGGGTGCCCAATTTGAGATGGCTCGATTCTCCTTTTCAGAGGGGCTGAGCATCCCCAGCTCCCACTGAATTCACTTGTAGATGTAAGTGCTCAACTCTTCTGTAAATCAGCCCCTCAGTATTTCAAGTTGGGCACCCAGAAAATGAAGGATACACAATTAGTGGCCACCTGTGAAAATTCCCACTTAGAAGACCTGCCCACCATCACATATGAAGTCTGTTACAAGAGCCAAAAATAAGATTCAGTTCTCCACAGTCACACTCAACACCTTAACTACAAGACCACCCTTTCTTTCCAACTTCTACAAGAAATAAGGCTAGGATCTTAAAGGCCACAGCCTCATTCACTATACAACCCTAATTCATTCACTGAGCACCATCAAACTCCACACACACCAAATACAGGTTCCTGAACAGATAGAGTATGCAGAAAAGCAGAAGACTTCATGTATTCTAACTCCAGACCTCACTATGTAGATCTAATTTCACCTGTGTAGAGCTTAAATACTACATTAATGGTGAGGACACTATAGAAAATCATAAAAGGTAGATAGATATTATTACGGACGTTCACTGAAAAGTGGTGAAAACAGAAATCAAAACCACCTTGGATCTCATTGTTGTGCTCATTCCTTCAGACCACGGGGAAGCCTTTGACCCAACATAGAAGCTTTTTCAAAATTCACAAGAAAACTTTTTAGTAAAAGAAGCATTTTGATTTTTTCACAAGCTTCCAGAGAGTGGAAAATATTTCACCAAAAATCTAAGTGATGTTTGTCAAAATTGTTCCAGTTTCATGGAAGCTTCTAAAATTCTAATTCTGGCAAGCAACATATATACTGTTCCATTAAACATCACACCCAGTTCCAGCTGAAATGCTGTGTTCCATTCTAGACACTTCATTATCAGGAAGATGTAAACAACTGGAGAGAGATCAGAGAAGAATAATAAACATTATTAAGACGTTGGAGGGACTGGTTTATAATCAACAAATAAGATGTACACACAATAACTATCTACATACATTTGTATAAACACTGAGATTAAAAGGAACTATTTAAACAAGGTTAGGGAATACAACCGGAGCAACAGGATGAAAATAAGGTTAAATATCAGGAAATATTTCCTTCATTTAGCTCTTATTAGTGAAACTGTCTCCCAACAGAAGCGATGCAGGCCTTACCACCTGAGACTTTTAAAGCTAAGCCAGACAAAGCAGTGTGGAGAATATCTGATAAGAAACATACCTGCATTGGCAAGGAATGGATTTGATAATCTCACAGATAATCTATAACTTTGATTTCACCTCTAATTTCTGACTCTATAAAATGCCAAAATAATTAAATGTTAACAACTGACATGATAGCCTCCCATGGTTTGTTCTACTGGTTTATGTAGTACTTCATCACATGACAATACAGACCTCTGAGAATCTAAATTGCAGTCAGAGAGATAATACTGTGTAAATCATAAAAGTTTTGGAATTCTCTCCTTCTGTCTTCAAGAGCAAGCAAAGACAGGCAGGTCCAGAGTACACTCTCTCAGATAAGATTTGTCAGTTCCCAGTTTTTTCCCCACATAATTTGTTAAAATAAGTAACGAGATTCAGGACTAAAAACTCACAAAGCATTAGTAAAGATAACAAGCTGGCTATGTAAAATGGCCAGGGCTGCAATTTGGCAATAAAACTATAGTCTCCCAGCATCTATGCTCTCACTTCAAAAACTTTAGCATATTTCCGATTACAGAGCTGTTCATTTGTTAAATCTCTATATAAATCAGTCATCACTCAGTTATCACAAATGGGGTAGATGTGTAATTTTATGACATTCAAATCATTTTGCTTGAACTATCTAAACTTATCTTCTTTGAGGGCTTCTGTACATTCCCATTTGTGGAATACAGTACCTCTGGTGTGAAGCTGTGGAATTGCCTTCTAAAGCTGTGTCTGCTCGGGGGGAGGAGAGGATACTACACAAACATCCTCTCATTTTCATGTGAAGATGATGTTATTGCCACAATCCATATAAGGAAGTGCACCCACCCCCAACTGCACCCACCCCCTCTGTTCCTTCATCACTGCCACATAAAACAAATCAAATTCAGCCTCATCATGTACACCTCTACCCTGATATAACGCTGTCCTCGGGAGCCAAAAAATCTTACTGCGTTATAGGTGAAACCACGTTATATCGAACTGGCTTTGATCCACCGGAGCACGCAGCCCTGCCTCCCCGAAGCGCTGCTTTACCGCGTTATATCCGAATTCGTGTTATATCGGGTCGCGTTATATTGGGGTAGAGGTGTACTTAGAGCCTTCTCTGGCTTTTACACATCCAGATATTGTAAATGTAGAACCTCAGAGTTACGAACACCTCAGGAATAGAGGTTGTTCATAACTCTAAACAAAATGTTATGGTTGTTCTTTCAAAAGTTTACAACTGAACATTGATTTAATAAAGCTTTGAAACTTTACTATGCAGAAGAAAAATGCTGCTTTTAACCATCTTAATTTAAATGAAATAAGCATAGAAAGAGTTACCTTATCAAAGCTTTTTTTTAAACTTTCCCTTTTTTTAGTAGTTTACATTTAACACGATACTGTATTGTATTTGCCTTCTTTTTTAAAAAATCTTTGCTGGTGCCTGATTGTATACTTTCGGTTCCAAATGAAGTGTGTGGTCGACTGGTCAGTTTGTAACTCTGGTGTTCGTAACTCTGAGGTTCTTCTATAGTTGTTAGTGTTGGGTATAGGTAATAGCTCAAGTTAGCTCCTTCCATACCCTGGAGCCCCCAGGTACCCTGACTGGAACTATGTTGGGATCTGAGCCCTGTAAAGGATTCAAAAGGATGCAGCTACTGTTAGTCTTAATTCCATTCATTCTTCTACTTTGCTGGTATATTTCTGATGTCTTGACATCTTCATTTATCTGCCCACAGTATTTCCTCCAACTCTCTATTTGATTTCTTTATAATTCTTTATATATAATTCTGCTATTGCCTTACTTCTTTTATACTTCATTAGATCTTCACTATTCATTGTATGTTTTGCTTTTTTATATAGGCTTTGTTCCTTTCTTTAATTGCCATTTTGCACTTCTCGATCCATCATGGAAGTGAGTTTTTAGTTTCGGGGTATTTCAATAGCCTAGGAATGGCTACAGAAGCTGCTACTATTAATCCCTTTATTACATTATCATTAAAATTCTGTGTGTCATCACTCACATGATTATTCACAAATTCAGTACATTTACTTTTAAATAGCTCCCAGTTAGCTTTCTTAAAATTCCAGATGGGTAATTTTCCATTACCTTCAACCTTACCTTGCCCTTGAGAAGTATTAAGTACAGGGAAATGATCCCCTTCCTTCTTCCTTATATATTTCCCAGTTGCTTGTATTAATTCCCAGGTATAAGCAGGAAAAACTACCATCTGCTGCATTAAATCTAGTTGGTGTGGCATCATTTAAAACCACTAGATTTTTTCATCAATGAACTTTTCTAAGCATGCACCATTTTTATCAGTTGTCATACTTCCCCAAAATTTGTTATGACTATTTAGGTCACCGCATATAACATATAGTCTTTTAGCATTCTTCACTATTTCTCATAGCTCTGAACTTTCTAATTTCCCACATGGGTTATGGATATTATAAATCCTGAAAGAAATATTTCTCTTCTGCATTGGGATCTCAACAGCATTATATTCTAGGCTTATTTCTTCATTCTCTACTGCTATGTAGTTTAATCTTTCCCTTATGAAAGTACAAATGCCTCCTCTTCCTAGTTTTTTTGTCTTGCCTAAAGACAATATACCCTGGAATTTTTAAAGCAAGTTTTTTAACCAGCCATGTTTCCTGGATACACATGGTTTAGCTTTAATTTCCAGGATATTTTCTTTCAGTTCTTGACCATGTGGTAACAGATTATGAGCATTCCAACAGAAGATTGAGATCCCTATACTAGTCATATTTCACCATTAACTTCATTCAAAATTGCATGATTATGGTCCATTGACAAGTTGCTAATATCCAAATAGGAAGCTGCCCTTTTTTATAGTTTTCATTTTTTCTGATTTTTCCCAGTTTGTGATGTACAATTTATAACTTCTATCATAAATGCAATAACCCTTTATTTTTCCATCACCAGTATACAATTGCCTATTCCTTCTGCACTGTTTATCATATTCTTTATAGAATGAGGCTGTGTCTGCAGATCCCCTTTTCTTGTGCCAATTGTCTCTTCCTTCTCTACCTGATGCTTTGAAAGTCCCCTTACAGCAGGGTGGGGAACCTACCGCCCCATGGGCTGGAAGCACCTCCCACACCCTAACTCCCTCCCAGACCCCGCACCCCCACTCCAAACCCTTGCCCCAGCCCTGAGCCCCCTCCCTCACCCCAAACTCCTCATCTCCAACCCCACCCCAGAACCCGCACCCCCAGCTGGAACCCTAACCTCCTCCTGCACTCCAACCCTCTGCCCCAGCCCAGAGCCCCGCAGGGCTGTGTGTGGCCCACGACTGATTTTTTCTGTGGGTCAGTGGCCCCTGATAGAAAAGAGGTTCCCCATCCCTGCCTTACAGCTTCCGCAAAAGGTATGTTAACCGTTTTTGTCTTTTGTATCACTTAACTTGCCGTGCACACAATAAACGCTCTATATGCCTAAGTGTGATTACCACTGCAGTTACATTTGACGTCTGACCCTTCTATACAGTTTTCATAGGAATGCTCATCCCATTTACCACATCTTGTTTTCCTTTTACAAACAGCTCCTACATGCCCACACCATTGGCACTTACGGGAGGGGGACTATATGGCTTGGTTCTGAATATGTGAAACCCTAGTATTATTTTCTCTGGTAGAATCCCTCCCTTAAATATAATCAGTAGAACTATTGATGGTTTGCTGTCTCCTCCTCATTTTCTATTTAGTCACTTACTAACACTTTGTCTTCTCCTGTGCTTTTGGTTATCTCATCATTGGTCAGCTTTAGTGGAACTCCATATAATACCCCCTTTATTTCAGTCAAATACTTTGGTAGCTGGCAACTCATTTTAACTTTCCCTGGCATTTTATGTTTTAGCAGTTTATCAGCTTGCTCTTTGTTTTTACATTCAATTAAAAGCTTACCATCTCACAGCCTCCTAGCTCTTACAATACCCCTATACTTTTTAATCCAGTACGCTATTTTCATAGGGTTAATATCGCCTAATCTTATTTCTTTGACTAGGGAATCTTATGATTATAACCTTTTGGTTTATTTCCTTTCTCAGCTTTTCTTTTCTGCTGATATTGCCATCTGATTCTGCTTCTACTCTTTTCTTTTTTCCTACTTTGTATCCACTCTCTCACTCTCTGCAATTGCCAGAGTGACTTCATTTCAGGTCAGAGACTCTTCCATCTCCCACCAAACCAGTTCCTCCTGTTCTCAGCTTGCTGGCTTTATAGAAGCACAACCTATCACTACTCAGCTGAGCTTCATCATCTTCCAGCCTTTCAATCCCTGGCTCTTCCTAATTGACCTAATTTAACCTGCTCTGACTTGTGAGAGGAGGACACCCCATTACAGGGGGGCAAAATGATCAAAGTAACATGCTAGGACAACAATCACTGCTGCATCATTCTGAATGGATATGAGTGGGGCAAGACTGTATTTGTCAAGACCAGAGAAAAGGATGTTGCAGTAATGGAGACACAAGAAGATGAGAAACTGAATGAAAGTTTTAGCCATAAGGATGAATAGGGAAGGCAATATGTTAGCGAGAAAGAAACTGCAAAATTTAGACATAGCCTGGATCTGAGGACCTACAGAGAGTTCCAAGTCAAAGATGATGTCCAGGTTACAGGCCTGAGTGACAGGCAAATTCACACTGTAGCTGTACACCTGGCAGAGGAGGAGAATGTGGAGGCTATCTTCTGCAGTTTCATTACTGACGGAATCCCTCTCAGCTCGATACAGAGCTTTTAGGGTCCTTGGCACCACTCCAGCCCTGTTATATGGTGGAAAGGGCCCTGAGCAGGGGTGAGGATCTCATGCTTAAACTTGACCTCTGAAAGGTGAGGAGAATGAAAATGTGAAAAATGAAAGTGGAGGAAAATAAAACTGCAAATTCAAGGATGATTCTACAAACATAAATTACCTACTATAGATCCTTTAACAGGCTTACTAGGGCTACAAGCCTTCTTCTATCGGGGCTCTCATATCATCAAACAAACTGATTGAAGTTATGCTACTCCCTCCCATTCTCTCTTCTCTAAATATTTATTGTTTCCTACAATGAAGAAATTATCCCATGAAACAGACAACATCTTAAAGCGTAAAAAAAAAAGTCACTTCTATGCTATTAAAAAAAAATAGTACAAGATCAAAATCCGCCGTGTCACTGCAGTGTTTAGGTCCATTACTGTAGAACGCAGTGGGGGGGGGGGGTTTCTTTGCTATAAGAGTTGTAACTAATTATAATTACTGAGCAGTCTCATTAAGAGAATTGCAATGCCCTCTTGTAAAAGGAACATTAGCTAGTGATGTTTTTGGCTGCTGGAGTTCTGACTTCCTGGCAGAGTAAACAGATCTGTGTTAATTGTGCAGTGAAAGATAAAGGATGAGTACCCTAGGAATCTCCCAGTTATGATTAAAAATATGTTAGGTCTTTCCCCTCAAATGTCTCTTAAGGCCTCATTTGAAGTTGCCACAAACCAGCAGCTCCATGTGCAGCTGTATTGCTCCTGAAACTTATTTAATTGGAAATGAGCATGGCAGCCAAGGAAAAGAAGATCATCTCTCTATTTTACCCTTTTAAACCTTGCTTTGAACTTCTTTGAAAAATCTGGATGGGGAGGAAAATGTAATTATGAAGTCTCAGATGTGCACAGAAATTGCAGCATACATAACTTTTTTCAGTATTTCCTCATGGCCTTAACAACATAGAAGTCTAAATATAATAAAGAGCCATTTAGTATGCAAAGGTCATGTTGATATATTTTCACTTGTCTTGTTTTATTTGCATTTCAGTATGTTGTTGTTGAGATGACTGAATACTTTTCCTTTTAATATCTATTTCCTCTTTGTATCCATATTATATCCACAAATATTATTGCATTACACAATGAAGATTTCAATCAGCCAATTAAGACCTTAACCTTTTCCAACCTATTTTAGGCTCTGCAAGTTATTAATGAAAATTAAAAAATATATATGTAAAGGTCATTATACTTTAAAGTTAATAAAAAGAACTATCTTCTTATCAGTTTCAAAGGGACAGCAAAGCTCTGTTCTTGCTGAAATTATATAGCACACGGTGTTAATTTAATTCTGTGGTACATGCTTAGAAGGCCCTTACTAAACATTTTGGATGTAGTTTACAACTTAATCTTGGGACTGCTTTTCCGGTATACCTACAGCATGTGACAATACACATGTCACACATGGATGTGACTAGAGGCAGGAAACAAAGAATTAAAGTAAGAAGATTGTGTGTTGGTGTTTTTAATAAAATCGTTTTTAACTCATGTTTGTTCCTCTCGTATTGGAAATGAGGGAACTGATATGGGAAACATCTAATTTTTAACTGTTTCTTCCACCAAAAATTATTTATATAAGTAATAAATTGAAAAGGCATTCTTTGATAAAAACCAATATAAAGAACCAACAAGCCTAAATACACAGTACACCTTAATCAAAGAACCTGAGCAAAAGGCCACCCCATCAAATGAAAAAGATCATTTTTTGCATGAGCTGGTGACATTCCTCCCCATGGTGGCAATGGAAGAATTGAATTTTATATTGTTCAGGGACTTTAATATCCATGTGGATGATGAGTCCTCAGAATCATCTCAAGATTTTATGGTGACCACAAAACTATGGAACTATCCCACGTGGTTACTGGCTTAACTAACAATGGTCAAACTCTTGATGTCATATTTGGGGTGTGATTGGTGGTTAAACAGTTGGAAAATAAGCATAATTGATCAAACTACTAGCGCCTGTGTTTTAAGTCTGAGCCACATCTGTTTGATTCAGACCTCTCTCTAGGTCCTCACATTCAGGCTATAGCTAAATCTTGCTGATCCTTTCTTCATAACCTAAGATACAGCAATCCTTATCCATCCACACAACTAAAACTCTCATCCAAGGCTCTCTTCATCTCACATCTCAATTACTGCAATATCCTCCACACTGTCTGGGTGCCAGCACAGGGTGCGGTTGGAGAGGGAACGGGGGAGTCATTGACTGAACTGGAGAGACAGATTCCCTGCTCTTAGTTCCAGTACCCAGTGGCACTCTGGCCCAAAGCACCACTGCAGGCAAAATCAGGCATTGCAATGGTAGCCCTGGCCTGGAGCATGCTCAGTCACTCTGTAAGAACGATGCATGTGCAATCAAGTCACACATACGAGTGGTGAAGAGATGGAGCATGCTCAGTTACTTTGTGGGAATGGAGCATGCACAGTCCTGTTAGCATTAGCATGAATTTTGAATTAAATACTTGATTATAATATTCACAGTTCACATTAACTATTACATAAGTCAACCAATCAGAGAAGAGGAAATACTACGTAAGTTATTTAGGTGACACACCTACAGATTACAAATTGTGAACATTGGCAGTTCAGCCATCAGCTAATAATTCTTTCTCTGCAGATTGTTTACAAATAACTGTGCAAATCATATTTAATTACATTATTTGTGAAAGTTACTATCTGATCAGACAGAAAAAAGAAAAATATGAATTGCAAATTAATTTTCAGCTGAGCTAAATAGTTTCAAAAGAAAATTCTGTTTGCAAGTGCACTGTACAACTGATTAGAGATTGTTAATTTTAGTGCTGATAGGTTACCCAAATATTAAGTACTGCCACCTTAATGAGGGTTGCAGGTCATATCATTGCTTTAGTGTTAGAAAAGAGACAAAGCCCTCTTTACTGACTAACTGGGAAATCCATATGATGCCCTCGCTCAGCCATTTGTTCCAAAATTATAGTTTTTTCCCAATTTCCAAGTCTGGGTTACCCCAAACAGGGGCTTTTGCATGATGGTAAGGATGAAATTCTTGAAATGCTTGTGTGAATAATTTCAGCCTATGGCTGACACTTGAACAGTTCACTCTGAATATTCCTTCAAGTCAATATCCCAGCTGTGTGACTAGTCCCTCAAGTCAAATGGTATTATTTTTGTTCCAATTGTAGGACCTAATAAACTACTGCCACCTGAAACTAATTTTACTAAACTACAAAATTAATTTTGTTTCATAATGACTCAACTCTCAGCTATTAGCCTAAAATTCACAGTTTCCTAGCTATCACTGTTATCACCTCGAGACTGGAATACTATAATTTTCCCTACCTCTAGCTGAAGATTAAAGCCAACAAAAACTCCAGCTCTCATAACAGATGGCAGCCTAAATTGAGTAGGAAAAACTACTGCAATTTTATAACGCCAGTGCTCTGTGCCCTCCACTCCCTGTAGGGCTGGCTCCAGGCACCAGCTTACCAAGCAGGTGCTTGGGGCGGCCACTTCGGAGAGGGGCGGCACGTCCAGCTGTTCAGCGGCAATTCGGCGGACGGTCCCTCACTCCTGCTCGGAGCGAAGGCCCTCCCGCCGAATTGCCGCCACAGATCGCGATTGCAGCTTTTTTGTTTGTTTGGCTGCTTGGGGCAGCCAAAACCCTGAAGCCAGCCCTGACTCCCTGTTCATTTGTTTTATTAATAAACAATACTAATATCTAACTCTTGTATAGTGCTTTTCATCAGCAATGCTCAAAGAACTTTAGGGTCCAGTTCAAGGCACAGGTCTTAATAGTAAGGCAATGGCTAATTATCTATTAAAAATATATGCCTTATTTCTAATTTGAATTTTTCTGGCATCCACTTCCAGTCACTAGTTTTTGTTAAAAGCAACAGAGGGTCCTGTGGCACCTTTAAGACTAACAGAAGTATTGGGAGCATAAGCTTTCGTGGGTAAGAACCTCACTTCTTCAGATGCAAGCCTGAAGTTTTTGTTGTTTCTTTCTCAGATCAATTAGAGTCTTAAGTACCCAGTATTTTCTGCCAGTGAAGGTGCTTATACACTGACATCAAGTCACCTTTGCCTCTTCTTTTTTAATAAGCTAAACAGACTGAACTCTTTAGGCCTGTCACTTTAGGCATTTTCTCCAGTCCTTGAATCACTTTTTGTGGCTCTTTCCCCTCCAGTTTTTCAACATCCCTTTTAAATGTGGACACCAGAAATGTACTTGGTATTCCAGTACCCATCTTACCAACGCTGTATATAGAGGTCAAATCATCTCCCTATTCCTACTCCCCTGGTTATACATCCAAGGATCACATTAGCAAATAGCCCACTAATTAGGGCACTCACCTGGAATGTGGAGGATCTATTTTCAAATTCCTATGCCACCTAATTTGAAGCAGGGATTTGAATCCTGGTCTCACACATTTACATTGAGCTAACAAGTATTCTAGGGTAGGTGTCTGTCAATCTCTCTTGTTGAAGCTGTTCCACTTTGCATAAATAATTAAATATTCATTAGGCCTGAGAGAGAGAATGACTCTAGAGACCACTCATCAGCACAATCACCTAGGATGTGGGAGACTCAGGTACAAGTCCCTTCTCCAATGAATATTTGAATAGCTTTAACAGGCCAGACTACGAGACACATGGCCTGGAATACCCAATAGTCTGGTGGTCAGGGCACTCATCTGGGATGTGGGAGATCTAGTTTTAAATTCCTGCTCAAAATCAGGCAGAGATTTGAAAACAGATCTCCCACAACCCAATGAGTGCTCTACCCATTGAGCTATCAGGTATACGTGACGGACAGACAGACAGACAGACACACACTATTCACCCCGGCTGTTTTTTGTGCAGGTTGGGCATATGTTGAGCATGCCTAACAGATTGGACTTGCAGGCAAGTTACAGAGGGAAAAGCCTAGTTTGAGAAGCCCACCAGGGCTTAGGCATGAGTGAGGGCTCCAACCAGCTCGATAACAGTGGGGTGGCATCAAGACTTTGTGCATGCCCATGAGTTAGGCAGCTGTAGGGTTAGGTGGCAGCTAAACTGTGAGTTTGTGAATTTCAGTAGCACCCAAATGTTGGACTTAGATGCCTAAAGAGGCAATTGGGTGTCTATATACCTTTGAGACTCTATTCTTAATGGACTGGAAAAATATATCAGCCTCATGTAATACAAGTACGTCATCCTGCTTCTTTTCAAATACTCAACAGAAATATTTACTGAACACTAATGCCTATTCTGAATTATTATTAACAATGTTACCATCTCCGTGTAATAATGGGTCTATAAAAGGAATCGTAACACTGGGATTCTAGATTTATTGACTACGTGTTATGAGAGTTAATTATCACTGTTAAAAATCTGTAGTAGGTGCACCTATAAAGTCTATTCCCATTTTAGAGATATTACTGATTCCCTATATTTAAAATGGGAAATATGAGTAGAAGAAATACTATCTCTAAAATCAGAATGGATTTTTTTAGTGCACCCACTGTCCATATGGCAAGAGAATAGCCTGAATTGTTCTAAAATAACATTGTGCATTTCCCTTCTGCATGAAGCTAATAATATCACAAGAATCTAGCAACCCTTTTATTCCACTGGTTACTTAAAGCATACAACGGTATTGTTCTTTAATAAAAGACACATTTTTAGTTCTTCTAAAAATGCTAGAGGATATAAATTAGGCTTTGTATTATTTGTATGCTGAATACTCTGTCATGTTAATTAATCTGCTGAGTTTTCATTCTTAAATATTACAACATCAATAAACATTGTGTAGCTGCTGTTATTAAAGGAATTTTATATGTATCTTTTTCATTTTTTGGTTGGGAGTAGGCAGGGGTGAGGACTGAGCTTTAAAGCCTCTTATAGCTCTGCTAACATGAAATGACAGTCTTTCATAATCCTGCCTAAATGTAAATTCTTGAGTCTGTTAAAGACTAAAAGCTTCATCTGTATAAAAATTACAAAATACATCACACTTTAATTGGCAGAACAGCTATAATGTAAAGGAGATATGGCTTAATTGGAGCTCTCTCCCTAGGTAGACTGAGCTTGCCAATGAAGTTTCAATTATTTCTCTCTATTAATCCCACAATCACCCATTATTATCACTATATATTACATCAGAAAGTAGTCTCTGCTGTAAAGCATTTTGATTTTTAAAAAGGAAATACTACCACCTCACTGTCCTCTCCCATCCTTTTCCCCTTCTCCTCCAAAAAACTGGCAATCGGTTCATTGTAACAATTACTACTCTGTACGACCATAAATTCAATTGTAAATCATGAATTGGTAAATTGTGATATATGGGAAATGTATCCATTCATTAACCAATAAAAATAACAGGCCAGATTCTCAGTTGTTGTAAATCTGTGTACTTTCACTGACTGCAATAAAGCTATATTGATTTAAACCAGATGAGGTTCTGACCCATTACCTTTCCATTGGAACATTGGAACTCCCCTGACTGGAATGTAGACATGAAAGCAAGAGAGACATGATTAAAAAAGAAAAATCAATACAAGAAACATGGCAATAATAAGACCAATGATAAAGCAAAGTAATTCAACTGTAAAGTTTCTGATTGATGTCCATACCATTACTGTTCCATTGTTAGACTGTTGCCTAGCTACTACGCCTTTTAATCTGTAAAAACCTACACATGCTTAACTTGAAGCATTGACCACTTCCATTGAACACAAACGAGTTTAGAGTAGTCTCAGACTTAAAGTTAAACATGCCCTGCACAGGGTCAGGGTCAGAGATTCTTAGCAACTCAAAGAGGACTCATCTTCCCATATAAGTGCCTGGCATGCTTCTTTCAGAGTAGCAGCCGTGTTAGTCTGTATCCGCAAAAAGAACAGGAGTACTTGTGGCACCTTAGAGACTAACAAATTTATTAGAGCATAAGCTTTCGTGGGCTACAGCCCACTTCTTCGGATAAGAAGTGGGCTGTAGCCCACGAAAGCTTATGCTCTAATAAATTTGTTAGTCTCTAAGGTGCCACAAGTACTCCTGTTCTTTTTGGCATGCTTCTGGTGCCCTCTAAACAAATAATAATTATTATAGGCTCCTATCAACGTATTCATCTGGATGTGTGTTTGTTTTAACTAATTAGTAAAAAAAGAGTAAGTAAAACTAGGTTTCTAATTTGCACCAGTTTTTGGTTATCTATTTGCATATTTCTGATAATGATATAATTTAAAGAACACTATTGATTGGGGCATTCAAAATAGTAGTGGCTACCCGGGTTTTTCTATGGATGTTGTCACAGCCTAAGCTGGTTAGCATTTGATGTTTTTTCTCACATGTTTTTTTATTATTAATTATTTGGGTTACCAAGTAAAATGGAGCTGTATGTTTGGAGGTATGAAATTTGCCATTTGTTAAAATAAAAGAAATATTTGTAGAATCATAGAAAAGTAGGGCTGGAGGGGATCTCATTTCCACATTTCCCTAGTTTACTTTATGAGATTATGTTAAAAGTTTTACTACTACCTAGTCAATTATTCCCCATTTTTAGTTGTACATTTGATTTTTCCTTCCTATGTGAAGTACTCTGCACTTGTCTTTATTGAATTTCACCTTGTTGATTTCAAAACAACTCTCCAATTTGTCAAGGTCATTTTGAATTCTAATCATGTTCTCCAAAGGGCTTGCAACCCCTTCCAGGTTGGTGTCATCCGCAAATTTTCTAAGCATACTCTCCACTCCATTATCCAAGTCACTAATGAAAATATTGACTAGTACCTGACCCCCACCCCCTGTGGGATACCACTAGAGATGTCCCCCCAGAATGACAGCAAACCATTGATAACTACTCTTTGAGCATTGTTTTTCAACCAATTGTGCTCCCACATTACAGTAATTTCATTTAGACCACATTTCCCTAGCTTGCTTATGAGCAGGTCATGTGGGACTGTGTCAAAAGCCTACTATTCACTAGGCCAGTAATCCTGTCAGAGAAGGAAATTAGGTTGGTTTGCCATGATTTGTTCTTGACAAATCAATGCTGGCTATGCCTTATAGTTCAATTATCCTCTAGGTGCTTTCATACTGATTGTTTAATAATTTGTTCCAAATATTGAAGTTAGGCTGACTAGTCTATAATTCCCTGGGTCCTCTTTGTTCCCCTTTTCATAGATATGTACTACATTTGTCCTTCTCCAGTCCTCTGGGACCTCACTCCTCCTCCATGAGTTCTTGAAGTTAATTGCTGATGGTGCTTCTTCAGCTAGTTCCTTAAGTACTGTTGCTAAGTGTAACTCGTTTTGTGCCTTAACATTTCTGATTATGTCCCTGCATGCTTGTGCTATTGTTTTGTACTTCTCCTTAGCAATTTGTCCATCCTTTCACTTTTTATAGGATTCCTTTTTGATTTTATGAAGTAACATGATTTCTTGAAATATTTACAGTAAAATACAAAATACCAGAAACCTGTCTAATTGCCATGTTCATGGCAATGCAACATTTTAATATGAAAGTTTTCACACAATGAAAAGTTCATTGTGGGACTTTTTTCAACACCTGGAAGCCTCCTTTAATTTCAAGACATCTTTTTGTGATGCATTTTTGAGTGTCAAGTGGGTTAGGATTGCTAGATCACTTTCCTGATAGCTGTGCCAAGCCCATATGGCCAGGAGGATCAGCCTGTGAATATATTGGGAAACCACTTATGTGCAGATGATGGCAGGACTTGTCCATAATTCATAGTTCATAACAAAAGAAAAAAGCATCTTAGGGATTTAGCAAGAGGCCTCACCAGAAATCAATACCAACCAGGTAACCTGGTCTGTGAGGTGCAGTATCTAAGATAGGTCACTGGAACTTTTAAAGGTGGCTATTAAACATCATTAAAAAGAGTTTTTATATCCTTAATAACTCATCTCAGAGAATTCAAGGAGTCCCGAAAACCCTAATGTGTGTGTATGTAACTGGAGAAAACTGATTCGGAAAGAGGAGGTGGCTGGCCTAGCTCAATGGAGGTGTGTCTAGACATGAAAGCTGATCCAGCTGCAGGTACTTGATAAAACAATCTGTAGACAGAGTAAATACTTGCTATCCAGGAAGCAAGTGATGATGCCAGTCTAACCAAAGAGTGGACAGAGAGGGGATTCCTTGCAAAACATACAAGATATTCACCTTTCACAGTTTTCCTCTGTAAGCTGAGAAGGACTTCTCTAAGTTAGCATATAAGAAGTTTAACTCTAGATGTGTTAAGTAAACTTTTGTTTGGTTAGATTTCAATTTTTTGTTTTTAATAAAACTTTTTTTAGTTAAGGTTACTATCATATGGGTAATTTCATAAAGACATCCTCAAGAAGAAGCGAATCCCATAACCTCTGAGGATAAAGAGTTTTTAGAACCTACAAATACCTACTCAGCTTCAGACAAGGGGTAAGGCAAAAAAACTGTCCTCTCTCAGTGAGTTGTCATTAGGCTGCTGTCAGCAAACCCAAGAGGACAAGCCAAAAGGACAAGAAGGAAATGAGAGCTGCTAGTGGTGGTGGTTTACAGAATACTAGTAGCCATGGGCTGGCTTTGATGGTGGCCACAGCAGCATCTGTTCACATGCTACACTACGCATGTGTTGCTTTGAAAAAAATCACACCATGACAAAAGTACTTGGGAGAAATCATACAAGAGTGGCTGACCAACTCTTCTCTCCCTCTCAGGTTTGTCATCAGTCAGTCAAGATGTGAAGCCAATGGCAATTTTTGGCCACAGTGATGGATTTATACACGATCTCAACATAGTTGTGAGGGAGTTCCCCAGGTCAGCATGAACTTAAGGAGTGTGTTTACCAGAGATGTGCAGGAACTGGAATTTCCATTCTATGAAAAAATTTGCATCCCTGAATTTTCTTTCATTCCAAATCTGAATGAAGAAAGTCAGAAATCTGACATTTTCTGCAAAACATAAATTTTCAAAGAAATTCCAATTTGGGGGGGAACCAAAAAGGGATTTTTTTCAAAAATTATGGTCAGGGAGCCAGCCAAGTGGCTGGGCAGCTCAGAGAGCCCACCCACTCGCCAGAGGAGCTGCTAGGGAGCTGGAAATCCCAAGGAGCCAGCCAGGCATGCTGATAGGTCAGCTATCCCTCCTCCAGATTTCCATCAAATCAGCATTTTCCAATGGAAAGCTGTTCTGCTGGAAAATTTTCAGCCAGCTCTAATGTTTACCATTGCCCATAAGGAGGATATTTCAGCCACTCCTACCTGGCAACAGCATTGTCACAAGGACACCCAATGCAGAGTCATTTTCCCTCCTCCAGATAAAGCAGGTGATAAAGTGTATTCTTTGCTACACCAGCTAGAGTGGCTGTTTAAGCACACAGAGCAAAGGAACCTTGTGCACTACACCCACATAAAAATCTATGGCTGTTTGATGATTCCACAAAACTGTTTAAAACTGATGATGTTCTTATCAGCAAAGTGATGATGTTCACTTTGCTGTTGGAGAATAGACATCTCTCTGATCCATCAGGATGAGCTGGAAGTTGATGATATAATACCATCACTGATATGCAGCAGATGTTGCAGAGTAATCAACAAATAAAGAGCATGCTGTGATTTCCCCATATTTTTATCTGCCATATGCCTTAATCCATCTAAAAACACCCTGCTCACTCTCTTACCTACAGGACAGAAGGATCCGTAGTCAGTCCAAATATAGGTTGATTGACAAAGTGCCTGACTCAAGCTTTTTGATACTATAATGATGTCTCTATAAAAGTACCATATTAGAGATATTAGAGATAATTAATTACTGATTTGGATTCCCATGACAGCAGTATCTGAGTGCCTATGTTAGATACCAACCCAATCATGCTGCTTGTGCCAGTATTGTACATCTACTTATCCAGATTTATTTTCTTCATTTGCCTTCTAATTTTAACAGAAAATATTAATATAAGCTACATTTTGGTTTCAAAGAACCCAAAATTACCTTCTGCTTGGAAGTTGTACATTTATGCGATATCAAAAATAGTTCTTTATTTTTATTACAGTCATTTTAAAGATGCTGTTTTCATTTTTAAATACAAAGCTTGGCTGTATTAAACACTTATAAACATCCCATATGTCAAAATAAGTTCATTCAAAGAAGATAAATATTTAAAAAGCGATATCAGACCTTTCTGTGTTGCTGGATAACAAAGTCAAATAACCAAGTGTGTGTTACATTGCCTATGGATACTGAAAAATAAGATAATTAACAGATGAAAGTATGTTTTGCATAAGTGTGAGATATTAGTCCCATAGTAAACAAACACAATTCAACTTGTTGACGTAAAGAGGGCCCAGTCCTGTAGTCCTTACTCAGACAAAACTTCCATTGTAGTCAATTGGTATTTCGCATAAGCAGGCACTGAACAAAGACTGAAGAACTGTCCAGATCAATAGGAATTTTGTTAAAATATTTTTAGATATTTACACTTTATACCCATACATTTTGTTTTGATTTTAAGCATTTATAAATATTTTTCATGCATTATGTACAAGTTAAATTAACTAAATTAAAAATCTTTAAAAATCTATAGAGATTTGTTTGAAAAGATATGGAAAAGCCATAAGGTAAATATCAAAAAAACAGAATTAAAACTCCGAGCCTCTGATATTCCAATGTTTTATTAAGAACTGTCCATGAAAGAATGGGGTCATTATGCAGGTTATAAAATACAGTGAACTGCATGCTAAAGTAGTCTTTTACCAAAGTGAAATCCCCTTAAGCCATGTTAAGGAATGCATTTTGGTGACACTTGCAGTGCTACTGGGTCAAATCCTGAACTTGGTTCAGAGCTTTACCCCAGCTACATAGTCCAGATAGGCTATGCAAATGTGGAATCCTCCATGTAGTATTCTACATAGCCACCAAACCTCTTCCAGTTTCCACGCTGTGGAATTCAAGACTCTCCTCACTGAATGGAATATGTGATAATCTGGGTATTTATTCCAGTGTTTCTAGAAGGTCACAGTGAGAAGGATTGTGTCCTCCTCAGGTGAATCAAATTTAGAGAGAGGATTAATGTGTGAATGGTTTGAAGGCAGCTCCTAGTACATAGCTCAAAAATTAAGCTCTCAATTCAGGGAAGGAAGCAACCCATCTAGCAAAAATGCCCCAAATGATCAAAACAGGGATGCGTAAGACAGTCCCCACTTAGCCACCAAACCCCTTCTCCTATGCATCACATATAATATTTGTAAGTTACTCATTCTAGGACCCTGGATCCCATTCCTGCCTCACTTCTCATATAGTGTCACAAGATTACCACTGCTTTGAAGCTGCAATAATTTGTAAAATCCCTTTTCAAGGGGAAGAAGCATGGGGATTATTATCCTCTACATAAATAATAAATAAGCCTACCAAAATACACATGCAACTAGGTACATAATATGTTCTCAAACATGAATAAAGAATTTACATTCAATATCACATGTAAGCATTATATTTACCCCCAATAATGTTTTTTTCAATCTAGCATTTTTTTAAAAATGTATACCAAATCTATGTTTAAATGACATTAAAATTGCAAAGCAAACAAAATAATCCAGGATGTCTGTATATACCATTTAGAAGGTAAGTCAAGTAGGTCATAAACCTCATCTCCTGAAAGGCCTCCAAACACCTCCACCCTGCCTTTTGTTTCTTACCATTGCCATATCCACCTAAAATTCTAACAATATCTAACTTTTCCAAATACCTATTGGATTTGGGGGAGTATTTTTCACTTTTGTATATCCTATTATGTTGCAGAATGATTTAGTATGAGAAGCAAAGAGAGAGATAAGGTATTAAATAACAATCTCCTCCTTATCCTTGCTTAATCAGCTCATTTTAGCTCTACTTAATTGAGGGCAGAAAGGAAAACTGTAGGTTACTTAAATTGCCAATCTTCTGTTACTGTGGCCACAGTTTAGTATTATATTATTATTATTATTATGTAATAACAAAACCTGTTAGGAGAAAAGATGGAACTGATAGATGTAGGAAAAAACCCTACTATTTAGTCATCCACACATCATAGTATTCAATTGCAGAAAAATCCAACATGCACAATTGCCTCAATCTTTCTAGGCATTTTAAAGTTCAGACTCATTTCAAGGCAGAGTAAGTGGGCAGGCTGTGCTTCTTATACCAAATATCTCCATTGGAAAAAAAAAGATAGCGTGACCTCCGCACCTTGAGAAGCATGAAAAGGCCCAGGAAAAAAGGTTTGAGTGCAATGTAACCTTACGCAAGAACTCCCAGTTCACATTTTACCCAGTGTTTTCATACAACTTCTTCTAGTTAAAACTGGACTTCAACTTCAATTAATCTGGGGGCGGACTTTGAAAAGATTCAGGCAACTGAAGATGCAGATAGGCACCTAGACAGATTTTTAAAAGCACCTGCACACTTAAGTTCCATTTAAATCAACAGGCACTTTTGAAAAGCCCACTATGTGCCTATCTGCATCTGTAAGCACCTAAATACCTTTACAAATCTGGCCCCTAGTTCCTTAGTAAGAACCTGCAGTTCTTACTCAGAGAAGACAATGAAAGTAGCAGCATATGGGAAAGAGAAAATAGACTAGAAGTTAGGCAGAACAGAAACCCCATTAAGGTCAGTGTCTGACAACTATGAAAATATCTTTTATTGGACCAACTTCTGCTGGCGAGAGAGAAACTCTTGAGCTACACAGAGTTTAAGTTATCTGTTTGAACAGATAGTTAAAGCTCTGTGTAACTCAAAAGCTTGTCGCTCACCAACAGAAGTTGGTCCAAAAAAGATATTACCTCACCCACCTTGTCTCTCTCTAACAGCCTGGTACCAACATGGCTACAGCACCACTGCATACAACTATCAAAATGTCATCTTTGGAACTTGCTCTCATAAAGCTCCACCTTTCTGCTACTGTGCTTATCAGCTGAGACACAGTGGCTGCCATTACTCACCGATTCCACATAGTAGTTACCGAGATATAACAGTTAATTTTTTATTCCAAGTAATGATCAAACTACAATATCTCAGATGCTGTTTCTTTGATGGCAACCATTATACCTGGGTATATATTCGGCAGGATCCCCCAGTGCAGCATGGCTGCTTTGTGTCAAACTGCCAGTGGAATCGGAGTTGAAGGCACGCCCAGTCCCTGGAGGCATACCCCAGTACAACCATGATCTTGGGGCAGAGAAGAACCAACACAGTGGTTTCTGTGGACCCTACTGCAGTGCAGGGCGCATGGTCAGAAGCCTTACACTGTGTTGATTCCTATCTGTGGTTTTCAACCTATTGGGGCTGTTGGCCACCTATGTAATTTACATTCTGCCTTCATGTTGGTCTAATTGATGCCACCTACAGGCCAAGCACACAGCATGTCCAAGATCAGAGCGTGTAAAAGTGAGCTTTACACAACCTTTACAACCGCCATTCTTCACTTGTGAGCTCTATGCTTATAGCTGAAGATAAGTCTCTTTATATATAGGTGGGTAGGAAATTGAGAGAAGATAACTGTCGGGTGGAGGGATTGGACTGTGTTGTGTGAATGGGGATTACTAAGTGTGTGGAGGCTAAAAGGGGACAACCGAAGGTGTAAGGGAAAGTTACTGGGGGCTAATTTAGTGTGCCAGGTATAAACAAAGAGTAATTCAGTTGAAAAATCAATGGAGTTTTACCATTATAAAGTCAGTGAGAGATCAGAATCAGTCCCTTATTTTTAAAATTCTTTTGAGTCCAAAAACTAGGATTGCAAGTAATGTTGAACAATTTGGTTTAGCAATTTTTTGAATAATAGGAAAAATTCAGATTCACTTTTAGAGACTGATTTTTCAGGCTAGCTTCATTCAACAGCCATTTTGGTAACCACTACATTGTTGACACAAGTAACTGCAGGGGCAATTTTGTACCTGCAATTATATTTTTGTTCTAATTAATGTCACTGAAATATCCAATCTTCTAATATGCAGGAACAATCAGGTAGACAGACATGTTGGTGACATAAATTTGGCCTTGAGGGCATGCTGCAGAAAACATCAATTTAATAGGGCCTCAGGGGAATGCTAAAGGTATGGGGCTCTGGATAGAGTTGAAGGGGTTTTGCTGCTGTGTTTATTAGCTAGTATGCTATTTTTAAAAATTCTAATGGTACTGCTGGGTGATCTTTTTTAAAATTACAATCATAGGCCAAGATATTGCACCAAGTTAGACCCAGGTGTACAGACAGTCCTTCATGGAGTCCCATTGCTCCTGGATAATCCAAAGCATAATGCTTCACAGAATCCCGGCCATAGTATTTACAGATGATATTATATTCTATGACAACAGTGATTCAGACACTGTCACACAACAAGCTAGCAACAGTGACCAAGTAAACATTGTGACTGAGGGTTGCACACATAATGGGGGCAGCTGGCTGGCAGCTGCTACTGATATTTTAGCGCATACTGTCTGCCATTAGATGCCTGAAGCAAGCAAATAGGTTCCACAACCACCCAACCTGGTGATGAATTAACATGTAATTGGCCCTACCAAAAAATTAAGGAGCATTGTAGAATAACTAATAAATCTCTGTAGGCTACAGATTGCAATCCCTGCACATTAAATAATGTGCTAGTCTGCTGTAAAAGAGATGGAAAACACTATATAAGCTAGAGCAATTACAGCTTCAGATGTAGCTCTCTGCCTAATTCAGTGACTGCTGCATACTAAATGCTGACTGACACACAACTGAGTGCAAACTAACTACATTCATGAGGCAAGCATGGAAGACCAATAGAAATCACTGCTGAGTAGCACAGAAACCTGCACTGACAATGAGACTCAGTTGCATTGCACTAACTTGATTTTTTAAGTTGAAATACATATTGTGAAATATTAGTGCAGTAGTACTCTAAAAGAAATTGAGTGCTGACAACACAAAACATATTCCAACAACATTCAGCAGCAGTAATTGTAATGATAATAATCCCATTATTATTTTAAAAAATAAACATTCCACACAGCAACCTTAGACCCACTATCTCACAAAACAGAGTTCTTTGTCCCAGTATTCAGCACTACATACATCCCCTGTTCCCTGAAGTCCCAATCCCAGAGGTGGAGCCTGCACTATTAGGTGCCCTTTTAAATATGGATTACAGCATCGTCATGTGGATCCATGTGTCTAGTTAATACGCAAGGATGTCATGGGAGTAGTAATGCTCAGTCTGTTATATTGTAAAATGGTTGAATGTTAGGCTGTCCCATTTATAACAACAAGGCTACTCTCATAAAAAAAAAAACTGGCAAAATCGAAGTTGATAGATTCCCAGGGTTCACTGAATTCCCAACCAGTCCCTATTTCTGTGTTTTCTAAAAATGTTGACTATTGCATTTGTAACAAGACTCTGAAGCACAATATCATTACATGGGCAACTGTGGAGTGTGATAAAGTATAGCCCATGGCATTTTCTATTTACCAAGATTCTATTACAGCCAATGAATCTGACAGAAATCCACACACAAGTTATATATGCAGGAATATAAATACTGCAATGCTAACATTAGAGTACAGCCTGAATGGCTTCACGCAGTTCACATTTGCAGTGCTGGATCACAAAATGAGATACTGGGAATATGACAAGTACTTGTAGTCTGTGTTGGATGGTTTTGGATATCAACACTGCCTATTTAACCATGATTTCATGCCGCTTTGAGCGAAGTATCTGACAGCACCTATGCCATATTACAAGTATGAATACTGCTCATGTCAAGCACTGGTAATTTGTTTGCCTTTATAGGAGCATAGTTTAATTTTTCAATGACCATTCCTGCTACTTGTCCCCATTACCATGTTATTTATGTCTAAGGGCTTCTCTGGATAGGCCTAGTTGCCCCAGCTTTCAAATTTTGTTGACACGGGTATTGTAATATTAGTGGGAGTCACCAGATGGCACTACTACCCATAGGGTTATAATAGTTCTATTTACTTCAAGGTATAAAAAGTTAACTGGTGCAGAAATGCTACTTTTTAAGCTTCTTTTTACTTTATTTAAGTTGAAAATATCACTAGTTTATCACTAGAATATCACTGCTCTGCCTTAGTGTCTCTCTCTCTGACTGATTGATTTCTTAGGTACAGAGCCACTGCCTACACGCTACAACTACATGAACATACAAAACATTAGATGGTACTAAAACATTGCATGATCTCAGAAACCTTCTCATTGTAAAGGAGGAACTAAGAAAAAAATCATCAGAATTATGGGGTTTGCTGGAGTTCAGCTACCCAGAATGAATTGGGAAAGCATGATTTTTTAATGAACATTGGAAGAAACTCAAACAGCATGCAGGGGCCTCATTTTAAGGGTCCATTAAAATCGAAAAAGGAGAAAAAAATGCTGTTATTTGCTAAGATGGGTTAGGGAGAAAGGTAAAAACATTTATAGAATTTAAATGGACAGGTCAACTGAAGAGAAGAAATGGCACATTACAATAGGTCTGGTCTACACTTAAAATGCTGCAGCTGCACTGCTGTAGCACCTCGGTGTAGACACTACCTCGTCAAGGCAAGGGATTCTCCCATTGGCATAGGTAATCTACCTCTCCGAGAGATGACAGCTAGATTGACAGAATTCTTCTATAAACCTAGCAGGGACTTAGGTCTGAGGATGGAGTGGAAGTTAAGGATAATCTAGGCATGGCCCAATAGCTAAGACAAATACTTTGCCTCAGTCTTTAATGAGGCGCTTAGGGATAATGGCAGGATGACAAATGGGAATGAGGATATGGAGGTAGATATTACCACATCCGAGGTAGAAGCCAAACTCGAACAGCTTAATGGGACTAAATTGGGGGGCCCAGATAATCTTCATCCAAGAATATTAAAGGAACTGGCACATGAAATTGCAAGCCCATTAGCAAGAATTTTTAATGAATCTGTAAACTCAGGGGTCGTACCATATGACTGGAGAATTGCTAACATAGTTCCTATTTTTAAGAAAGGGAAAAAAAGGTGATCCGGGTAACTACAGGCCTGTTAGTTTGACATCTGTAGTATGCAAGGTCTTGGAAAAAAATTTGAAGGAGAAAGTAGTTAAGGACATTGAGGTCAATGGTAATTGGGACAAAATACAACATGGTTTTACAAAAGGTAGATCGTGCCAAACCAACCTGATCTCCTTCTTTGAGAAGGTAACAGATATTTTAGACAAAGTGGATCTAATTTACCTCGATTTCAGTAAGGCATTTGATATGGTTCCACATGGGGAATGATTAGCTAAATTGGAAAAGATGGGGATCAATATGAAAATTGAAAGGTGGATAAGGAACTGGTTAAAGGGGAGACTACAACGGGTCGTACTGAAAGGTGAACTGTCAGGCTGGAGGGAGGTTACTAGTGGAGTTCTTCAGGGATCGGTTTTGGGACCAATCTTATTTAATCTTTTTACTACTGACCTTGGCACAAAAAGTGGGAATGTGCTAATAAAGTTTGCGGATGACACAAAGCTAGGAGGTATTGCCAATACAGAGAAGGACCGTGATATCATACAGGAAGATCAGGATGACCTTGTAAACTGGAGTAATAGTAATAGGATGAAATTTAATAGTGAAAAGTGAAAGGTCATGTATTTAGGGATTAATAACAAGAATTTTTGTTATAAGCTGGGGACGCATCAGTTGGAAGTAACAGAGGAGGAGAAGGACTTCAGAGTATTGGTTGATCACAGGATGACTATGAGCCGCCAATGTGATATGGCCGTGAAAAAAGCTAATGCAGTCTTGAGATGCTTCAGGCAAGGTATTTCCAGTAGAGATAAGGAGGTGGTAGTACCGTTATACAAGGCACTGGTGAGATCTCATCTGGAATACGAAGTGCAGTACTGGTCTCCCATGTTTAAAAAGGATGAATTCAAACTGGAACATGTACAGAGAAGGGCTACTAGGATGATCCGAGGAATGGAAATCCTGTCTGATGAAAGGAGACTCAAAGAGCTCGGCTTGATTAGCCTAACCAAAAGAAGGCTGAGGGGAGATATGATTGGAATTTTCCTCCAGGGCAGATTGGCAGAGGCCTTGGGGGTTTTTCACCTTCCTCTGCAGCGTGGAGCACGGGTCACTTGCTGGAGGATTCTCTTTAAACCACGATTTGAGGACTTCAGTAGCTCAGACATAGGCTAGGGGTTTGATACGGGAGTGGGTGGGTGAGATTCTGTGGCCTGCGTTGTGCAGGTCAGACTAGACGATCATAATGGTCCCTTCTGACCTTAAAGTCTATGATTCTATGAACTACACTGCACAAGGGTGTGGCTTTTTCATACCCCTGATCAAAGTAGTTAAACCGATATCATTTTTTAGTGTAAACCAGGCCTAAGTCTGTTATAACAGTGTAAATTACAGCTTCACCTGACTCCAGCGGTCACTGTTACAACAATTTTTATACACGCGCACACGCACACACACATACACACACACACACACACACACACACCACTTTCAAGGCACTTTACAATTCTGTCCCTCCCTACTGATCATTTTTATCTCCCTGTAATATTGTATGTATTTGTTATGTTTATTGCCACCTAGCGGCCAATGTGAGAATACCTGCTTATTGTTAAAAGAATGAGGAGTACTTGTGGCACCTTAGAGACTAACACATTTATTTGGGCATAAGCTTTCGTGGGCTAAAACCCACTTCATGATGCATTTGATGAAGTGGGTTTTAGCCCACGAAAGCTTATGCCCAAATAAATGTGTTAGTCTCTAAGGTACCAAAAGTACTTCTCGTTGTTTTTGCTGATACAGAGTAACACAGCTACTACTCTGAAACCTGTTTATTGTTAGAATCCCTAAGACTGTGCTGAGTATGCTCCAGCAGAGGATGGGAAGGGTGTGGAAGTTTTTTCTAAGATGGCGGCTGATTAGTTGTCTATGCGAACATGTACCAGAATAAAAGATGTTTTTCAATTCTAATCTGTTTTGGGTCTCCATATTGGTGAGGAGGATAAACTGAAAAACAACCACTAGCGAGTTCTGCACACTGAAAAGAAAAATCGCTGCACATGGACAAATGAAAGTGTATGATGCAGAGCAGGAGGACTGGATTCAATACTCAGAGGGAGACTCTCAGTACTTCATTGCAATGATATAGAGGACAACAACAAGAACCATGCTATTTAATTGAGTGTTTGTGGAGAAAAAAAACCAATGATTTAATTATAAGTTTGGTGGTGCTGTATAAGTCCAGTGCCACATCCTTTGATAAGCTGGTTAAAGTTGTCACGCACCATCGTACCCCTCCATCATCTGAGATTGTGCAGCATTTTAAATTTAACAGTTCCTCCCGCCAACCTAGAATATCTGTGGCAGTTTATGTAGCAGAACTGTACCATTTGTCAGAGCACTGTGGTTCTGGAGATGCAGCATGGTGTTTAATGTAAGATTGAATTCTTTCATCACTGATTCCATAGACAAGTCTGAGACGTCTGTTGGCAGAGTCCTCCTTAGATTTTAAATAAATAAATAAATAAATAAATAAATAAAAAATAAGAAGAAAAAAGAAAAAAAAGCTCTGGAAACAGCACAAGGCATGGACGTAGCTGAACAGCATGTTTGGATGTACAGGGAAGCACTAAGCAGCATGTAGGTAGCTGAACAGTTGCAAGCATGATGCACAAATTGTCCAGCATTCCACACAAAGCACATAAATCTTTAAGTACCTCCTGAAGGGCACATAAAATTGCTTTAGAAGTGGGGAGAAACATGACGATATCTACTGCCCATACAAGGATACAGGGTGCTGGGTTTGCCGGAAGTGAAGTCATCTTGCAAAAGTGTGCCTTAAAAAACAGATACATGGCAAGGGGAAATGTGGATCACAAGAAAGAGGTTTATCATATTGCAGAGGAAGAAGAGGAGCCAGAAGCCGAGGATTCGGTGTATAATATGTTCAATATTATAAGCAAAAACCAAAAGGAGGAGCCACTGCAAGTGGATATTACAATTAATAAACAAAGAATAACCATGGAGACTGATATAGGAGCTTCTTTGTCTATAATCAGTGAGGTTACTTATCACCAGTTGTGGCAAAGGAGAATACACCACAGTTGGGAGCAGCAAATGTAGTGTTACATACATATACAGGAGAACGAGTTCCAGTGAGAGGCATTGTCAGTGTGGACCGGAACCAGAAGCTATGCTTATCTTTAGTAGTACTGAAGGGGGAAAGTCTGAGCTTCAAGAGATAAGACTGCTTAAAGTATCAAAACCTAACTGGGCAGACGTCAATCATTTCCATACACCAAGCATAGAAACACTTCTTGAAAGAGAGAGGGGGGGGAAAAAAAGCCAGCTGTTCAGGGAGGGTCTTGATACTTTGAAAGAGGTCAGTGCCAGAATTTACATGGCTTCAGATGCTAAACCATGTTTCTTTAAGCCAAAGCCAGTACCCTATGCCATGTGACATAAGGTAGACCAAGAACTCGATAGACTACAGGCAGGTGATATTATTGAGCCTATCCATAGTTTCAGACTGGGCTGATCCTATTTTCCCAGTGTTGAAATCAGACAGGAGTGAGGATACATGGGGACTACAAGGTCATGGTCAACCATGTGGCCATGTTAGATACATGCCCACTCCCTAAGAGAGACGACATGTACTCTACCATATTGGCAGGGGGAACTTTCACAAAAATCAATCAATTTAATTAAGGCATACTTCCAAATTGCTCTGGACAATAGATCTAAAATGTAATGATCAATAATCCCAAAGGGTTGTTTCATTATAACTGCCACCCATTCAGAGTGTCACCAGCTCCAGGTGTGGACAATTAATTCCAAGGTATACTACATGTCTGTGTATAATTTGATGATAACCTGATTACAAGGGAATCTGAGTCAGAAAGCTTGAAAAGCTTGGAGTGGGCACTACAAAAATGGGCTGATGCAGGCATGCATCTTATGAGTGGGCACTACAAAAATGGGCTGATGCAGGCATGCATCTTATGAGGGAGAAGTGTATTTTTCAGGCTGGTGACGTAATTTACTTGGAACATAAAACTGATGCAAATGGCTTACCTCCAGTAAAAGAGAAGGTATGGGTCATTACCGTGGCACCACCACCAGTCAGTGTCCAGACTGAATTCTTTCTGAGCCTGCCAAATTATTATGGTAATTTTACCACCCAACTTGGCATCCAATTGGCTCCATTACACAACTGTTACAGAAAGCATAAAATTCCACTGGTCAAAAAAAAAAAAACAACAAAAAACCACTTGTGCAGAAGCAAAGAAATTGCTAACCTTTTGGTTCATTATAATAGCCAGAAAGAACTAGTATTATTTTGTGATGATTCACCATATGGGATGGTAGTGGTACTAGCCCACCAAATACCAGATGGATTTGAGCATCCACCAGTTATGCATCAAATTCACTAGCTCCAGCAGAAAGAAATTCCCAACTATAAAGAGAAGGGCTAGCAGTGGTTTTTTTGGATATAGAAGTTCCACACTTACCTATATGGTAGGCATTTTGTTATACACTCAGATAATAAACCTCTGAAAGATCTGGTTGGTGAGAGCAAACCTGTGGCATCTGCCAGAATTCAGAGATGGTGTCTCACCTGATCAACTTATTACTATGCATTTGATTATAAACCTGGAAAAGCATTGGCTTATGCAGATGCTCTGAGTAGATTTCCTTTACCGGAGAGCATGTCCAAAGTACCTCAGCCTACAGAAATCCTCCTTGTTGAACTACTGTCCACTTTTCTAATCAATGCAGCACAGATAAAAAGAATGAGGAGTCTGGTGGCACCTTACAAAACATACAAAAGCCAGTAAGAGAACACTTCAATCCCCCTGGACATTCAATAACAGATTTAAAAGTAGCCATCCTTCAACAACAAAAACCTTCAAAAACAGACTTCAAAGAGAAACTGCAGAGCTACAATTCATTTGCAAACTTAACACCATTAATTTGGGCTTGAATAGGGACTGGCTGGCTCACTACAAAAGCAATTTCCCCTCTCTTGGTATTGACACCTCCTCATCAATTATTGGGGGTGGACCCCATCCACCCTGATTGAATTGGCCTTTTCCAACACTGGTTCTCCATCTGTAAAGTAACTCTCTTCTCTTCATGTGCCAGTATATTTATGCCAATATCTGTAATTTTCACTCCGTGCATCTGAAGAAGTGGGGTTTTTTACCCACAAAAGCTTATACCCAAATAAATCTGTTAGTCTTTAAGGTGCCACCGGACTCTTCGTTGTTTTTGTGGATATAGACTAACACGGCTACCCTTCAGATAAAAAAAAGAGACTCAGAGACCCGCACTGTTGTCTCAAGTACAGAGGATGGTTACAAGTGGTTGGACAGAGAGGGTAAGCACAGTACTCCAAATGGAGTCTTAGTGTCCAAGACGGGTGATTATTGTTAAGGTCCTGGATGATCATACTTCCAGTCAGTAGACCAGTGGAGCTAAACTGGTTATATGAAGCACATCCTGGCATTGTACGCATGAATGTGTTTGCACACAATTATACGTGGTGGCCAGGAATGGATCAGGAGATCAAGACTGTTGTGCAACAGTGTGTGGTTTGCCAATCCAGTCGCCATTCTCCACCAAAAGTTCCTTTGCACCCACTGGAGTGGCCTCAGCAACCATGGTGAGGCTTCATGTAGATTAGGTTGGCCCATGTATGGGGAAAATGTTTTTAATAACTGATGCTCATTCAAAAAATGGATTGAGGCACACATAATACCCTCCTCTATAGTGCAGGCTACAACTGATAAACTTCAACGTACATTTTTCACTTTTGGATTGCCTGAGACAGTAGTGAGGGACAATGGTACTCAGTTCACTGGTGCTGTATTTCAGGAATGAATGAAATAAAATAGCATAAAACACATTAGAACTGTGCACTTTGCCTCACTTCTTCAAATGGCCTAGCCGAGTAGGTGTTGCAAATCATAAGAAGTTGGCATATGGTAGCATAGAAGCCAAACTGGCCAGGCTTCTTTTCTAGTATAGCGTGACGCCACAAGCCACAACAGGAAAGTCATCTGCAGGAAAGTCATTAATGGGAAGGATACTAAGAACTCATCTGAACTCCCTACACCACGATGAAACTGTTAAGGTGAAGGAAAAGCAAGACAGCACAAGAGTCATATTATGTTGCTTAAACATCACCAAGACCATTAGGTGTAAGTAATGCAGTATAGGCTCTTAATTTTCACAATGGCTCTCACTGGTTATCAGGTCACCTCATAGCACAGACAAGACCACTTTCTTGGGTGACTGAGTTACCAGATGGGAGTCACATTCGTTGACATCACAATCAGGTTCGTTTGCGGTGTTACAAGGAGTTACTGTAGAGAATTCTTATTTGGATATTGAGATGCCAGGTGTTATGGAGTCATTAGACTACGCAATTACTACATCCAGAAATAGTGAGATGGCTGAGGACCCCATACCAACCACTACAACAGCCTTGGAAGTTAAGCCTGCAGGGATGGTAGTATTATTAGAAAGCCCTTCTGCACCAGCTACTGATCAAGGACCACAGGTGTCTCCACTGTGTTAGTCCAATAGATCTCCCAAACCTAGAGTCAGACTGGATTTGTGGTAGTAAAGCAATTATGATAGAGAAGGCAGAATAATCCCTTGTAATTGCCTGAGGATTAGGGTACTCTACCTCAGACTTTTAGTTAGAATGTTTTGTTTTGTTTTTTGTTATAAGTTTTGTTTTAAGTTTATTACTACTAATAATAATAATGTAAAGGGGAGGAGTGTAATGTTGTAGATATTTATGTTATGCTTATTGTCACATGGTAGCCAATATGAGAATACCTATTGACTGTTAGAAGCCCTATGACTGTACTGAGCATGCTCCAGCAGGTTCAGAGGGTTTGGGGGGCGGAGGGTTGCGAGGAAGTCTGTCCAAGAGGAAGGTTGATTAGTTGTCTATATGAACATGTATCAGAATAAAAGATCTCCTTTCTCAGTTCTAATCTGTTTTGGGTCTCCATATACTACACTCACTATTTAGTGTCAGAAAATAGATTTTCCTTCGGAAAAGATCAGAGTGTTCTGCTACAGTACATCCAGGAAAAGACCAGCAAGCTTCCTGGCTTTGGGATACTTGGAGTTTTCCACACACAATGCACCAAAACTGTCACTGGTGTGAACTTGTGCCACTCCATTGAACCACATCAATTTACACCAGCTGACAAACTCACCTTCTGTATTGCAGGCAATCAGTGCTGGCAGCATGAGGTCCCTTGATACTATCGCTGAGAGCAGCTATTGGTGGAGAACCATCATTACAGTCATTCCTCAGAGTTTTTGAGGACAAACATTCCTGAACCATCAATGCATGTGCAGTCAGCACACACACAAACAAAAAATAGCGCACCAGAGAAGTAAAGGCTCTCTGTCTTTGTGGTAAGTAGCATTTTAGTAGTACATTATTAATTCCATAAGTAAGTGGAAGTATGCAACACACAAACAGTATATCAGAGATGCCTAGCCTGCATATCTACTTTCAAGGTAGTAGCCTAGTGTATTAATTCCATCTGCAAAATTGTGGGATCATACATAGACCAAAGGCAATGAAGAGCTTAACTTACCTACCTTATGTATGGAGAATGAGACATAGGGACTCTGGATTCAAAGTTTTTCAAACTTTAGCACCTGCAAACCCATGAGAATGGGTTCTTCAAAAACCACCATACAAACACCCCTTTAAAGCCACTTCCAGCCAAAATTGGAAGGATTTGCACAGCTCTACCCTTGGGCACTCAAGGAAGTTCCAAGCATCATTATATTGCCCCATTTCCAGTTTCACTGCAAAGAGGAAACAATTAAGTCATAAATAATTTCATGTCACAGATGTGACCTGAATATGTTTTAAACTATGCTAAACTACATGAAAGAAAACATGCCCTTCAGTGCAAACAATTTAACCATAACAGGCTAGCCAGAAGTTGTGCACACTTAATGAGAAGTCAGTGACAAAGTATATCATTTATGCATTAAAGTAGTACACATTTTCCCACTTGCTTTCAAGGCTGCTGTCCCCAGATTGGCAAAAACAGTTGCATATCTTCCACACTAACTTCTGGTACTCTGCCTACTATTTTTATTTATTTAGTATGTACCTACGTGATAGTCTAAGTTCTGCTCTGCTCATGCTTCAGACATAAAAAAAATATTGCCAAAGACAGTGAAACATCAGTTTACCGATTAAATGCTACTTTGAAATAAATGGATATTTAACTATTTTATTTGGAAGCTGGAATTAATTGGAGTTTATAGCCCTGATACTCAGAGAGAGTTTGTCTTTCTCCCAGCAGAGTTGTTCTTAAACCACTTGTCTATAGTTTTTCCATATTATACTAGTAAAATATTTTACTGTGAATTGTTTCATCTCAGAACTATCAAAGGCTCCTAAAATTTTCTATTCCAGATGAAACTCGAAAGCAAGATCTACACTGCAGCTGGGGGTGGGGGGGGTGATTTTCAGCTCATGTAGATGTACCCACTCTAGCTTTAACATAGCTAGCGCACTAAAAATAGCAGTGAGGACAGTGCGGCATGGGCCGCAAAAGTGAGTACGTACCCTGGGGTGGGGAGTCAGGCAGGCTTGTACAGCCAGCACTGAAGCCCACACTGCTACATCCTCACTGTTCTTTTCAGCAAGCTAACTACATTAAAACTAGTGTATATGGGTGGTGGGTATCGTAGGCAGGAGTAGGCTGTGCCTTCCCAAACAGCCTAGTGTGGCCCTGCCCACACTCTTCCCCCAGGCCAGGCCCCGACCTGTGGTTCCCAGAGTGCTCTGCCTTGGCTGGCCGGCCTGCTACCCATAAGGAGTCAGGATGGCTGGTGCTGGGGCCACGCCACCTGAAGCCACGGGGTCAGAAGTGCTGTCGCCTGGTTCACCAGGGCCGGGGCCTCACGCCCTGGCCGCCTGGAGCTGGGGCCAGGGGCTGCGGTGGGGGTGCTCTGGGCTCCTGCGGGGGGAGGAGGGAAAGATGTGGGGGCAGATGGGGAGGGGCAGGGGCTAGCCTCCCTCAACGGCCGGGTCACCGACCACCCATGCTAGTGTAGGTAGCTACAAATCACACCTCCGGCTATGGTGCAGACACGCCTTAAGATCTGGCATAGAAGCTGCCAGCTTTGTATTTCAAACATCTTTTGTGTTGCCCAAGGGGTAAAGTTTTTTATTTCAGTTTTTGTACTAATCAACAGTGTACTGTATGAAGATGTTGTCATTGTACTGAAGAGTTCTACTAACATAATAAAATAAAAGGCAACCATTTATTCCTGAAAACTTCTCTGCAATTCCATCCACTCAAGCTGTCAATTAAAACTTTATTTTACTGTCAATCCAACACCAAATTCATAGCGGAAGAGTCTTCTGACTTCAGATTCATGGTATAACAAAATTTCTGAGTGACACCTTAACAAAGGAAACATTCTGGTACCCATCTATTGTCTTTTTAAAGACGACATTGTGCAAGGATGTTTAAAATTTTGCTTTTTAATATGGTGCCTAAAAATGCAGTTAACTATTGACTTTGGACTAGATGTCTGTCTGTAGCTGAGCTGCTGTTCAGTGTACAGTCTGGGTATGGAGAGAAAGGTGACTCTATGCCATGATTCAGCGCCCTGATACTTACCACAATTGGGGTGAAACCAGCCCTTAGTGTACCTTAGGCCAGTCTTCCCCTAAATTACACCATCTAGTGCAGCCTCCCTGGGAACTGCTCTGAGTAAATCATACTCTGGCTCTGGCTGCAGCTCTCCCAGGAACATCCCCATATGCCTGAGGTTAAAAAGGGAAATGGATGTTGTTACGGTGCTTTATGTCACTTGGGGAATTCTGCCTACATCAGGGGAATCCCCAGCTGCCCTGTTTGGGAATAAAGATCCATCCTTTGTGCTGCCAGTATGAGGCAAGCCAGGGACCAGGATTTGGCCCTTTTTATCATAGTCTTACCTGGTCTTTGCAAATATACAGCATCAAATAGATTATCCAAGTTATTTTATAGATCAGTCAAGTAGGATCTGATAAAATAAACCATAAAATACAGCTTCAGTTTGGAAATACCATGAAACACTTAAAACTGAATTTCTCCTTCCATATCTATCTCACTTAACTCCCTGCCCTTGCAGGGGCCTTGGGCTGTGATGCCCCTCTATTCCTCTTATTCTCTATCAGTGGCACCTAATAGTTTAATCTCCTGTGGGCTAATTTTGGTCATTGTGTATAGAGTATGGGTGCTGTCAGTGGCCTGTGCTATACAGGTGGTCAAACTATTTAATCTGGTGGTCCCTTCTGGCCTTAAACTCTATGACTATTACTTAGTAATTTTATTTAATGTATTTTACAATTTTGTGTATTTATTCACCAAACGTGTTAGACACATTTTAATTCTCTTTAAAGTAGCGTAAGAATTTGTATAGCCAAAGAGCCAACTCAACCTCAATTAGTTGCAATGAGAAGGTATCAATAACAATATTTGTGTATTTTTTAAAATGATATTGTCAACTGCGGTAATGGTAGATTAACTTTGTTCACTAAGGGCACAATCCTCACCACAGAAATCAATGGTGAAACTACTACTGAATGTAGTGGTGTAGGATCAGACCTCAATACTATTAGGCCTGGTCTACACTAGGCTTTTATGTCGAATTTAGCGCCGTTACATCGAATTAACCCTGCACCCGTCCACACCACGAAGCTATTTAGTTTGACATAGAGCTCTCTTTAATTCGACTTCTGTACTCCTCCCCAACGAGAGGAGTAGCGCTAAATTCGAAATGGCCATATCGAATTAGGCTAGGTGTGGATGGAAATCGACGGTAATAGCTCCGGGAGCTATCCCACACTGCACCACTCTGTTGACGCTCTGTACAGCAGTCCGAGCTCGGATGCTCTGATCAGCCACACAGGAAAAGCCCCGGGAAAATTTGAATTCCTTTTCCTGTCTGGGCAGTTTGAATCTCATTCCCTGTTTGGACAGCGTGGCGAGCTCAGCAGCACTGGCAACGATGCAGAGCTCTCCAGCAGAGATGGCCGTGCAATCTAATAGAAGGAGGGCCCCAGCATGGACTGATCGGGAAGTCTTGGATCTCATCGCTGTGTGGGGCGATGAGTCCGTGCTTTCAGAGCTGCGCTCCAAAAGACGGAATGCAAAGATCTACGAGAAGATCTCTAAAGCCATGGCAGAGAGAGGATACAGCCGGGATGCAACGCAGTGCCGCGTGAAAATCAAGGAGCTGAGACAAGGCTACCAAAAAACCAAAGAGGCAAACGGACGCTCCGGATCCCAGCCCCACACATCCCTTTTCTACGAGGCACTGCATTCCATCCTAGGTGCGTCCGCCACCACTACCCCACCACTGACCGTGGACTCTGAGGATGGGATATTGTCCGCGGCAGGTTCCTCGTCGGACATGTTAGTGGACGGGGAAGATGAAGAAGGAGATGAGGAGGACGAGGCAGTTGACAGCGCTGGCACCGCTGATTTCCCCGACAGCCAGGAGCTCTTCATCACCCTTACTGAGATCCCCTACCAACCGTCCCCATCCCTTACCCCGGAGACAGAATCAGGGGAAGGATCAAGCAGTAAGTGCTTCAAATATCTAAACATTTATTTTTACAAGAACTGAAATATTTATAATATTAACAATGGCTTTTTCCTAAAGTGCTTAAACATGTAAACAATTATCTGCAAAAAAAGTGGAATATTTACAATGGTAACAAAGGGTTTTTCATGATTTGTCTGCCTTAGGCTCTTCACAATTTAGTCCCAAGTATTTAAAAAAAATTTTACAATGTCCGGTAAGTCATGATTATGCTGCCCAAGACGCTCCACTCTTTAGTCCCAGTGCACCTACGCGAAAATCCGGTCAATATGGCCGGGGATAGAGGCGAAATCCTCATAGGAGAACTCCTCGTAGGTCTCATGAAGGTACATTTCCAGCCTGTTCATCAGGTTCCTGGGTAGGGCGATCTTATTGGGCCCTCCGTGGTAGGACACGTTACCGCGCCACGACACCAGCAGGTACTCTGGTATCATTGCCCTGCAGAGCATGGCGGCAAACGGCCCTGGTTTCTGAAGGCTTTCTCGAAGCATCCTTTCCCTCTGGGACTCCAAGATCCTCAGCAGGGTGATGTCGCTCATGACGCCCTGCTTTGAATTAGGGAGGGGAATGTTAGTATTGGGACTGCTTTACAGCCACGCGGTGGAGGGAGAGGGGCAGCATACAGGGATCTTTCCCTGGGACAGCCACGAGGGGGTGGGACAGGGGCATAGTTCATGCTGTCCTGATTGCTGGCAGCAGAGACTGGCATTGCTTTCAATATGAAAGGAGGCCAGTGCTACTAGTACAGTGTTAAGCAGCCAGAAGTCTACGGCTTACCATGATTGCACGCTACAGAAGTTCAGGTGTCCTGCCACGCTTCTCAGATAACTGCAAGACCACTGCAAGACCCCAGGCACTGAAGGCGAGGGCCGAAAATTCAACCTTGTCCTGAGTGCGCATGTGAGAGGTGCAGTGCATGGTCTTGTTCACAGAGAAAGACTAGGTTCTTTGTACACAACTTCATTTATCTGTCTCAGGAATTCACTCCATTTTTCCCATTCACACAGACACATCTGCGACTGTCTCCCAACCCAGCCTGTCAGCACACTCCCAGAGGCAGGCGCAGATTAGGAGGAGGAGGAAGAAGACGCGGGAGGACATGTTCTCAGAACTAATGAGCTGCTCCCGAGCCCAGGCAGCCCAGCAGACACAGTGGAGGGAGAACTTGTCACAAATGCACCGAGCAGTCATGGAACGGGAGGAGAGGTGGCGTCAGGAGGACCAGCAGGCTACTGAAAAGCTGCTTGGACTAATGAGGGAGCAAACGGACACGCTCCGGCGCCTTGTGGATGTTCTGCAAGACCGGAGGCAGGGGGACAGAGCCCCGCTGCAGTCTATCTCTAACCGCCCTCCCCCGCCACCAAGTCCCACACCCCCCTCACCCAAAGTACAAAGAAGGAGGGGCGGCAAGGGCCGTTAAAACTTTCAGTCAACCCCTGCAGACTGCTCTAGCACTAGAAGGCTCTCATTCCCCAAAATTTCAAAAGTCCTTTCCTACACACCTCACAGAAGCCCCCGTGCAAGTTTCAACCCCCACGTTTCCTGTGTGGTTCATAATAAAATATTCGTTTCTGTTAATTACTGTTTCCATGATTTTCTTTTGGAGGACAGTCTGTCTGAAGGAGGGGAAGGGGCTTGGTAATTGGACAGGACAGTCACCTTTACCAGGGTACAGAGGCGGGGTAAGGTCCAGCATCAGGACACATACCCAGTGCAGTGACTAGTGACCCTGGTCAATCTGGGAGGTGGTTTTCATGTTCGGGGGGGGGGGGTTGCTCTGTGACTTTGTGGCGGGGGAGGGCAGTTACAGATCAAATGCATCACAGAGCCGCGCAGCAGGGGAGCTGTAACCCTCCTCCCCCTGCCAGACAGTCACATAGCCGACACATACACGCTGTCCCGCCCAGGAGGGCTGGCAGGCTCTGTTGAAACAACCAGTCCACCACTGCGGAACCTGTCATTCCTGGAGTTTAGAAGCATCATTTGCATCACAACACTAAACCCGCACCCCGCCACAGTCTGCGTCCCAGGTTTAAAACATTCCCGCGAAAACAGTAATAAAGACAACGGTGTTCATTAACAAAACAGAACAGATTTTATTTTTTGGGAAGGGGGTGAAGGGGGTATGTAACTGGAGAGGATAGTCAACGGTAACTGGGTAAAGAAACGGTGGCAAGTTCAGCTTCTGTGTCCACAAACTTAAAATTCACTGGTGACCCTGCTCAGTCTGGAAACTGTCTTTCAAAGCCTCCCGGATGCACAGTGCGTCCCGCTGGGATCTTCTAATCTCCCGGCTGTCTGGCTGGGAGTAATCAGCAGCCAGGCGATTTGCCTCAACCTCCCACCCCGCCATAAAGGTCTCCCCCTTGCTCTCACAGAGATTGTGGAGCACACAGCAAGCTGCAATAACAATGGGGATATTGGTTTCGCTGAGATCACAGCGAGTCAGTAAGCTTCTCCATCTCCCCTTGAGACGGCCAAAAGCACACTCCACCACCATTCTGCACTTGCTCAGCCGGTAGTTGAACAGTTCTTTTTCTGTGTCCAGGGCGCCAGTATAGGGCTTCATGAGCCAGGGCATTAGCGGGTATGCTGGGTCCCCGAGGATCACTGTAGGCATCTCCACATCCCCAAGAGTGTGGTCCGGGAAGTAAATACCTTCCTGCAGCCGTCTAAACAGACCAGAGTTCCTGAACACGCGAGCGTCATGAACCTTGCCCGGCCATCCAACGTTGATGTTAGTAAAACGTCCCTTATGGTCCACCAGTGCTTGCAGCACCATCGAAAAGTAGCCCTTTCGGTTGATGTACTGGCTGGCCTGGTGGTCCGGTCCCAGGATAGGGATGTGAGTCCCATCTATAGCCCCACCGCAGTTTGGGAATCCCATCGCGGCGAAGCCATCTATGATGGCCTGCGCGTTTCCCAGGGTCATTACCTTTGACAGCAGTACCTTCACGATTGCCTTGGCTACTTGCATGACAACAATCCCCACGGTAGATTTGCCCACGCCAAAGTGGTTTGCGACTGACCGGTAGCTGTCCGGCGTTGCAAGCTTCCAGAGGGCTATGGCCATTCGCTTCTGGACAGTCAGGGCTGCTCGCATCCGGGTGTCATTGCGCTTCAGGGCAGGGGACAGCAACTCACAAAGTTCAAGGAAAGTCCCCTTCCGCATGCGAAAGTTTCGCAGCCACTGGGATTCATCCCAGACCTGAAGCACTATGCGGTCCCACCAGTCCGTGCTTGTTTCACGGGCCCAGAATCGCCGTTCCACAGTATCCACAAGACCCATTGCCACCGTGATGTCCTCGGCACTGGGTGTCGTGGTTTCAGACAGGCGTGTGCTACTCTCGGAGTTCAGGTCCTCACCCCGCTGCCGTAGCCTCCTCGCCTCATTTCTCTCTATCTGCCTCTGGGAAAGGTCGATGATGAGCTGCGATGCGTTGACAACGGCCACAACTGCAGCGATGGTCGCAGCGGGATCCATGCTCGCAGTGCTGTGGCGTCCGTGCTGTCACTGAACAGAAAAGTGCGCGAACTGATTTCCCGCCGGCGCTTTCAGGGAGGGAGGGAGGGCGGTAGTGACGGACGGATGAGGACAGTTACCCAGAAGCACCCTCGACAAATTTTTTTTACCCAGAAGGCAATGGCGGCTCGACCCAGAATTCCAATGGGCAGCGGGGACTGCGGGAACTGTGGGATAGCTGCCCACAGTGCACTGCTTCCAATGTCGACGCTTGCCCCGTTAGTGTGGACTGACAAAGTCGAATTACTGTCCTTAGTGTGGACACACACGTTCGACTTTGTAATATCGATTCCACATATTCGATTTAACTAAAATCGAACTACTCTCGTAGTGTAGACATACCCTTAGACTGGCAACGTTAATACTTAATACAAGCATAGTTCCTTAAGGGTATCATTTTTAAAGTGCTTAAGTGACTTAAGAGTAGGGTTGCTAGGTGTCCAGTTTTTGACCGGAACGTCCAGTTGAAAAGGGACCCCGGTGGCTCCGAACAACACCGCTGACCGGGCCGTTAAAAGTCCGGTCGGCGGGGCTGGTAGACTCCCTACCTGGCTCCGCATGACTCCCAGAAGCAGCAAGGCGTCCCTCTGACTCCGAGGTGCAGGGGGAGTCAGGGAGGCTCCACACACTGCCCCTGCTCCAGGCACCAGCTCTGCAGCTCCCATTGGCCGGGAACCACAGCCAATGGGAACTGTGGGAGTGGCGCCTGCACATGGAGGCAGCGCACACCACGCAGCCCCGCCTGGCTGCCGCTACACCTAGGAGCTGAGGAACATGTTGCCGCTTCCGGGGACCCCCCTGAAGGAAGCACCACCTGCAGCCCTCACCATAAGCTCCTGCCCCACCCCAGAGCCCCCTTCCGCACCCTGAAGCCCTCATTTCTGGGGGCCCCCGGAGTCCATACCCCCAGCCAGAGCCCTCACTCTCTCCAGTACCCCAACCCCCTTCCCCAGCCCGGTAAAAATGAGCGAGTGATGGAGGGAGGGGGGATTGAGTGAGTGAGGGGCGGGGCCTCAGAGAAGGGGGCAGGGGCAGGCCAAGGGTGTTCGGTTTTGTGCAATTAAAAAGATGGCAACGCTACTTAAGAGCCTAATTCCCACTGATTTTCAATGAGACTTCAGCTCCTAAAGGTCTAAATCATTTTTATAAAGGAATTTATGCTGCTAAGGCACTTCGTAGCTTTTGAAAATTTTCCAAAACTTTTGTTTTAAAATAAAGTTATGATTGTAAAGACAAATGAGTTGCTTCAAGTTTTTCTATATTTCTATATTACAATACTGTACTTATAAAACAAATATTTGGAAGCTAGAAAATTATAAGGTATGAGTAAAGTTTTCAAAAATACATGTTTGAAATTCTGGAAATATATAGATTATACACATAAAATAGACAATTTTCTGGGATTTGTGTATTTTTAGCAAATATATAAACTGAAAAGTACTTATTAGTTTTACATAGAATTTCATACTATCAAGAATTATCCCATTAAAGGTCAGTGCTGCCCTCAATTATGCACATACAAAGCTGTATTAAAAAACTATAAGCATATAGGAAGAATTTGGCTTTATGAGTGTAAATTGAGTATTTTCACTGAATCAAAGAAATGTAGGACTGGAAGGGACCTCAAGAGGTCATCTAGTCCAGTCCTCTGCACTCAAGGCAGGAGTAAGTAATAACTAGACCATTCCTGACAGGTGTTTCTCTAACCTGTTCTGAAAAACCTCCAGTGACAGAGATTCCACAACTTCCCTAGGCAATTTGTTCCAGTGCTTCACCACCCTGACAGTTAGGAAGCTTTTCCTAATGTCCAACCTAAACCACCCTTGCTGCAATTTTAGCCCTTGCTTCTTGTGCTATCCTTAGAGGATAACAAGAACAATTTTTCACCCCCCCTTCTTGTAACAACCATTTATGTACTTGAAAATTTATGTCCCCACTCAGTCATGTTTTTTAGACCTTTAATCATTTTCGCTGCTCTCCTCTGGGCTGTCTCCAAATTGTCCACATCTTTCCTAAACGTGGCACCCAGAACTGGCCACTATACTCCAGCTGAGGCCTTATGAGGACGGAATAGAGTGGAAGAATTACTTCTTGTGTCTTGCTTACAGCACTCCTCTTAATACATCCCAGAATGATGTTCGCTTTTTTTTTTTTTTTTTTTTTGCAACAGTTACATATTGATTCATATTTAGCTTGTGATCCACTATTACCCCCATATACCTTTCCAGAGAGTTTTTTTGAGTTTCAGACCATTGAAGATCTCCAGGTTAAGCTGGGCTGTCTCTTCCCATACTTCCTATCTTTCTTATGCTGTGGGATAGTTTGCTCTTGTGCCCTTAATGTCTTTTTGAAAAACTGCCAATTCTGTCAGTTTTTCCCCTTAGGTAAGATCCCATGGGAAGCAAG
Organism: Emys orbicularis; assembly: GCF_028017835.1. Lineage (NCBI taxonomy): Eukaryota > Metazoa > Chordata > Testudines > Emydidae > Emys > Emys orbicularis. The sequence continues at coordinate 75,220,961 of NC_088688.1, read as the reverse complement.
TCTACCTGAATTTGTTAAAGTCTGCCTTCTTGAAATCTCTTTTCTTTATTCTGCTGTTTGCCCTGCGACCATTCCTTAGACTCATGAATTCTACTATTGCATGATCACTTTCACCCAAGCTGCCTTCCACTTTCAAATTCTCAACCAGTTCCTCCCTATTTGTCAAAATCAGATCTAGAACAGCCTCTCCCCTGGCTATCTCCATCTTTTGAAATAGAAAATTGTCTACAATGCATTCCAAAAACTTGTTGGGAAAATAATACAGCAGGGCACAGATTATCCAACAGATGTCTGGGTAGTTGAAGTCCCCCATCACCACCAAGTCCTGTGCTTTGGATGATTTTGTTAATTGTTTAAAAAAAAAAGCCTCATCCATTTTTGTGTATAAATGGGTATTTGTATCAAGTTAAAACATGTTCACAAAATCATCTGATGAAAAAACTGATTTCTTGAACCAACCCAATGGGCAGAGGGAAATTCATTCAGAGATGACAGAGGTTGTTGAGAGAGGATGTTTTGGAGTGGGGAGGAGGCTGTTGGCTCTGCATTGCTTTGGTGAACACTCCTGTTGATCAGCAGAGAAAAACATTCCACGAAAGTGCCTGTATTTTGAACTAAAGAGTACAGATTAGAATTTACCACTCTTTACCCTTCCCATTCTAAGGGATTTTCTCCACAGGATAAATGTGACAATGAGACAGAAGAAACATTCTCTGTCAAAATAGCTAGGAACTCTCTACCCTGACAAAGTAATGAGACGTGTTTTATTCAATAAGTCACTAAAAATAGTTGCACAAGATGGTTTCCAAATGTTTACTCAACAGCAGAATGTATGACATAGAAGTAAACATCTATGAACAAAAGAAGCCTTTTCATCTTGGAAAAACAACTAAAATTAGAGGTAAAATGATGAACAAATCCACTCAGCTCAAGCTCAACCTCAGAAAAAAATATTTTAGATTGAGTTTTGGGAACATAAACCATTGGTGTATTCTGATGAGAAACGTAAATGACTTTAAAGGGATTTTTTTTTTTACAATGCATTAACATCTGGAACCCTGCTAATTGCAAACAGAATGTTACATAAAATCTGAAATCAAAGAGTCTTTCTCTGGCTCATATGTCTTTAGTAGAGAAAAATCATTTCCCCTGACACAAGTACATTGATGTAATTGATAAAATACCCACTTGGTATATTTTACTCTGTATGTAATTTTGGGTCTCATGTCATTTCATCTGTAACAAAATAATGAAAACTACATTCTAATTATTATTGTAACTGGGTGGCAGGTTCTGGGAAATTGTAGGATAACACAGAGCTCCTTTGTTGACTATCTAAGTTTGGATGCTAGAAACCTTACATAATGATGCAAATTTTGTCTGAGTCACACTGGCACATCTCATCAGCTCCAACCGAGAACTCAGAGGGTGTCTATCTGAGGCATTGGAAGCTACGGGATTGGATGGAAGAGGCTCCTCAGTGAAAACCCTTGGAATTCTAGAGCTCAGGGTTGAATGCTTTTGCTGGCATTTATGCTTTATTGTTATTTGAGTTACCAAGAAAACCAAATGGCAAGAAGGCAGCTAATTTGGACTATATGATGTGTGTGTATATTCTGTTCATATCAATGCCACCTGATCATATCAAATTCCAGAAAATTTTCCTGCACCAAGGTAGATCATGGTGCCTTCAAAAGTACAAGTAGTAGCTCCTGACTGCCTCCTCTCAGCCTCGGATCTTCCTGGATGCCATTTCTCACAAGTTAGAATCCTTTCTCCAGCTGCTGTGTCTGATTTGATCACCCCCAACTTTCAGCACTTGTCACCATTTTACTTCATGCACTGCCCATTAGATTTTTCAATGCTGTAATGGTGCCCATTAATAAAAGTGGTAATACAAAATAAAAAATAGGAACAGGTTCTCTGCAGATCATTACGAATATATAAGCCATACATAAATTATGTACTAAATATAAAAGAAATAAGCCTACTAATGATGAGTAACTAAATCAGGGGCAAAAAAGACAACAGACACAACCCAATACTCCTAAACTGTTTGGAAATTTCAACTTGTGCACATAGCTGGCCTATGTAACTGTAAAATCTCACTGTTCCCCTCATCCTCTTTCTCACCTCCTACCATTTGTCACACTTACTTTTCATGTCTCGTCTTAAATTAGACTGTAAGCAACTCACAATAGGGACTGCATCTCAAAGTGCTGAGTACCAAATACAATGGGTCCCCACTCAGGCACTTCCACAACATAAGGAACGACACATTCCATAGTCAGAACTCTTATCCAGGCCCTTGTCCTCTCTTGGTTTTGACGCCTAAACCTTGTCCTTTTCGAGACCAATTTAAAAGCTAGTGCACAACATTTTAATTCCTTACACTAGTTCCCCTCCCTATTCATCACACTAAACACGAGCTTCCACCTCTGAGTTGCAAGGGCCATCCAATCTATATCCTCTATTATCTTATGTCATTGTCTGCTGCTTTTGCTCCACCATTTCCAGTCTTTATTGACAATTAGTCTGTTTGTCTCACAAGTACCTCTGTGCTTTTTCACATCACACATTAGGTAGGATGCCTGCCATGATAAATATTTTAAAGCCACCCAGTTCTCAACCTTTTGTACTGGTGACCCCTTTCACATAGCAAGCCTCTGAGTTCTACCCCCCCCCAATAAATTAAAAATACTTTTTTATATATTTAACACCATTATAAATGCTGGAGGCAACGCGGGGTTTGGGGTGGAGGCTGACAGCTATTGACCCCCCATGTAATAACCTTGCAGCCCCCTGAGGGGTCCCGACCCCCAGTTTGAGAACCCCTGCACTACACGATTCTTTCAAACCCTCTTGAACACTCACTTCTATCATGATGCCTGTGAAATACTGCCAGATCATAATTGATGAGCAGGTGATGAGCTAAAACAATGGTTACCATTCAAAACATTTAAAAAAAAAACCCACCCCTCTGTTACAACAATTTATGCACATCACTGCTATATATAAAACCATATGTGTATTATTACTACCTCATTCTCCCTCTCCTTACTTCAATTGTTCCATCCACATGTGTTGCATCTTGTATTAAACTGAGTTTGTAAGCTGTCTTAGGGCAGAGATTGGTTTTAGAAAGAACCACATATGACAGAAGCTCATCATGTCATTTACTGAACCTCTGGACGGTACTTATATACTACAGTGATGGGTGCAGTACAGTACCCTGAATAGAGAAGAATACAATAGAATTTTACGACAGTGAAACACCCCCTAAAGACCATTTCTAATATATCCCATCTTAAGTAGTCACTTTAAAGTACAGTATCTATTGTACATTTTATTTGACTTTTAACTAAAGACCACATCTAGTAAGCAAGTTTTTTTGGTGCATTCCTGTAACACAAATTTCTCTGTATCATTCAAAAATATATTCCATTTTTATGTTCTCAAAAGGCCATGTTAACAGCAATGTAGTCATGGAAACACATTGTAATCCTTATTTAAAAAGAGACGAACCTACCACAATTCTTAATCGAGAGCCTAAATATCTATTGTAGAGGTGATTTATATAACCTCCCAAGGGCAACTGCAAATAACTCATACCTACCAAAACATGTCAACAAGACAGCCAACTAGAGATGAGTCAACTGTCTCCTGATCATATTTGCATTTTGTGACATTCCTGAATGACAACACACCAGCTGTCAAAAATGTAATGTATTTTGCACCTAACATATTTTCACTACAAAAAAACTTTGAAGCACTCGGTAGCTCAGCAACTGAAACAATGCTGCAGATTAGATCAAATGTGATAAATGTCTAGGAGTTTTACTTGACTAGTAAATGAGGCTAAACTGCATTGGTATCTAAATTGCTAACTGGTTGATTGCACAGTAATGCGTATAAGAAGCACACACTCTTCTGTGCATGAACATAAAATGAACCAACAAACAGAGGAAACTTCTGAAAACAAAGTTAAACCTGGCATAGCCCCATTGAAGTCAATGGAGTTGTGTCTATTTACACCAGCGCTTGATTTGGATCTGTATCTTTATATTAAGCTAATAGAGTATTAGAGAAATAGGAATTATAAGACAGTATTTATAGAAAATAAATGGCAATTTTTAAGACTTGGATAAACAGATTCATATGGCATAAAAAAAAAAAACCAACTCAAACTTTTACCTAAATCTTAAATAGAGCCTGAATTGGACCTTATTTTCCATTAAATAGTTGGATCGTATGCTTCCATTTTGCATCTAAGAAAGCTAGAAGAGCGGAGGAGACTATTCACATAAGAGAATTGTATATATTTATCAGACCAGTGTACTAACACTATTACTTTATGGATTGGAAGCAGCTGCATTGAATAAAATAAAAGGCTGGGGGCAGTAGAGGTGAGTGTTTCGAAAGATGGACAGTTTAAAGTGGAACGATTTTTAAGTCAAATGAAGAAGAAAGAAGGAGAGCAGGATGTGAAATCAGGGTACAGGACTGACTACAAGAAAAGATTATGAGCTGCAGAAGACAAATAGATGATAGGACGCCAAAGAAAATAATGCAAATACCATCTGGTCTGTAGCCTAACTTTGGTTGTGATTCATTGTCCGTAGAAACATGACCAGGCTGAGCTTAATGAAGGAACAAGCTATGGCCAGGAATGAATGGTAATGCTGTACTTGCTCCCAGTGTCTGCAGAGATGCTTTGGGATGAAAGAGATACGTTTTGGGCCAAATACCGCAAGCATTCCATTAATGGAAGTCCCACTGTAGGGACTGTGGGTCATGAGCACAGAGATTGCAGAATCCAGTCTTTCATTATTCACACCATGCATATTCAATACAATGCTTGACCTGGCTATAGTTTAAATATCCTCATCTCCAAACAAAAAGGTTAACAAGGCATAATTTTTTAAGAATGAGGGCAATTAACCACTGGAACAATTTACCAAGGGTCATGGTAGATTCTTGATCACCAGCAATTTTAAAAACAAGATTGGATGTTTGTCTAAAAGATATGCTCTAGGAGCTCACAGGGGTCCCTCCTGGTCTTGGAATCTAATAATCAACAACTGCAAACCCAGGGCTAGATTGTGGCAAACAGTCACAGCCTGTAATGAGGTGCAGCGTAGAGCTGCACTACTCAAGAACACGCATCAGGCAATATTCAGCCTCAGAGAATCATCCTGAAGCTCCCCATTGTAGAGGGTACAAACCATTGCACCCCTTTAAGGTGTTCACAACACCTCCCCTCTCCTTCCCTTACTGCTCCATTTGCTAGTCTGTAGGGGAGCAAAGACTCTGCTTACTCCCTCCCCAACAGTTCTAGGAGAGAGAGAAAATATTTGGCTGAGATTTTGTATCCCAAGTTGCTTTCTTTTTAAAAAAAATAAATATTCTTTGTTTTCACCATTAAATACCCCTGTAAATAAGTCATATTAGGATATAAAACCCTGTTTCCATGTAAACGCCTTTATTTCCCCATCCCCTTCTATTAAGAAAACAAGCATATCCCATAATTCATGTCTTCCTGATTGTTTGGAAGTCATGATACTACTTATACTTCATGTTGTGTTTTACTAGAACTAAATAGTGATTTAGTCTATTTTCTATTTCTTTTAATCTTTTTTTATACAGAACGTAACACACCAGCAGCACTCAATTAATTTTATTTAAAGTCTGATCATTCATTTCCTTCTTAAGTCACAGTAGTCTGCTGTGCTTTGTATTCTCCAGTAACATTACCAGCAACAGAATCAGATGGAGGAAAGTTCAAAATCTAACCTCCTTGTTCTTAAATTCTGCAGTGATTCCACACATTGAAATGATGTCTATCTAAAGTCTAGAACTGCATTCAGTTCATGAAAAGAATATCCATATTTGCAGTAACTCTAATCTGATCTGTTTTCAATTGTCCTTTTTCAATAGCATAGTTAAAGTTTCAAAGGTATTTAGGACTTTCTTTTGTCACATGAAGCCCTTGTTATTTAGAATATTGCCTGATCCTACTATATTTAAATATCTTAATTATTCTAATTGAAAATAAGGCTTCCCTTGATGCACACGTGGAATAACTCCTTGAAAACCAAAGTCTGCATTAGTAATCTCATTGAGAAAGAAGACTCTGTAAAGATTATGAATGATTTTGTATTTTTGAATGATAATGGCAATATAAAGTCCAAACACACGACCCTAAAATAGGTCTAGAAGACTCCTTTTTTTAATGGAATTGAAACAACACTATTTCCCAATCACATGTTTAGCCATTAATTCTCCATCCTAGTGCTGTCTGAGACTTTTAGAGTATATATGGTTAAAAACAGATTCTGACCAACTGATTTTAATTAACCACACCAAGTCTCTAGAATTGACTTTTTTTTTGGTGCTTTTGCTAATTACAGACTCAGGTCTTCTATAAATGTATATGTTTTGTTAATAAAATTAGAATTGAAAGATGAACAAAATTACTTAAATGGTCTCAGTAGTGTTTGCAAAGTTCAAATGAATGAACTTATCAAAAGGTAATAAATCAAATTCTTATCACCAGATGATAAATTCATTTTAACATTTTAATTCTATACTATTCTGGAGAAGTAATTTCTGTACCAATATGGATCCTCAATACAGTTCCTTATCAATTTGCCAATCCAGCTTTCTATGAATTAATTACCATACAATTCAAAGAATTCTAAAGTTAGAAATTTAAACAATTAGCATATCTAATTATGTGGGGGTTGTTCATTTGGTTGTTGGGTTTTTGTTTGTTTTTCTTATCGGAAATGATTTTCTGAAGCCATCTTACTTCTTTTATTCAGTTTTGATGGGTATTGCAGCAACAGGTTCCCATTCTGAAAAGCTGATGTGGATCAGTCAGAACACTAGCTACATTTCACGGAATGAGATCGCTGTTTGATTGCCCAGAGCCAAGGAGGGGCAAGGCTCAGGGCGCCTTGGCCAGGGGTTCCTACCTTGTGTCGGGCTCTAGCTGCTAGTCCTGGCTGGGCTTGGAAGGGATGGGACTTCCTCTTCTCCTGAATGGTGGGTCAGACCCACCTCCAGGAATCTCCCCCAGCCACAGGAAGCTCCGTGGGTGACTGGAGAGCGGTGTCTGCTGGCCGGGTGCCCAGATCTGAAGGCAGCGCCGCTGCCAGCAGTAGTGCAGAAGTAAGGGTGGTAATACACCATATCATGCCATCCTCTCTTCTGCACTGCCGCTGGCAGCCACACCGCCTTCAGAGCTGGGCTCCTAGCCAGCAGCCACGGAGCTTCCTGTGGCTGGAGGAGATTCCTGGAGGTGGGTCTGACCCACCATTCAGGAGAAGAGGAAGTCCCATCCCTTCCAAGCCCAGCCAGGACTAGCAGCTGGAGCCCGACACAAGGTAGGAACCCCTGGCCAAGGCGCCCTGAGCCTTGCCCCTCCTTGGCTCTGGGACCAGCACTTGGGAGTTAAAGAGGCTGGAGGGAGGGAGGGGTGACCACAGTGCCATGGGTAGTTCCCTATGTCGCCCACCCTCAGAGGCCAGCCCTCCTTCCTCCCCCACAAAAAAAAGTGATGACTTCCCCATACCACGCCACCCTCACTTCTGCGCTGCTGCTGGCAGTGGTGCTGCCTTCAGAGCTGGGTGCCTGGCTAGCAACCACGACTCTGGCTGCCCAGCTCTGAAGGCAGCACAGAAGTAAGGGTGGCAATCCCACGATCCACCTGCACAATAGCCAGATTTCACAGGGGAAACCAGATTTCATGGCCTGTGATTTTTTTTTTCATAGTAGTGAATTCGGTAAGGTCCTAATAATGAGGCATTTCCACTGGACAATACATCTTACTGAAAACTCATTGCACACAGCAATTTATCAGTTGGGTTAAAGGAAAAATTACTGTCCTAGAAATATAAATATTAATCCTATTATAATGCTAACAGTTGACACTGACAGACAAATTTCATAGAGGAAAACTAACAATATTTAGATGATAGAGAGATTTTTTTTTACCAGTCTCTTTGGCAAGCGTCTTGTTAAAGGAAGCATAGGTAATAGCATTAATGTATTACAGGATTTTCAATTGTGTGCGCACATGTGAATGTTGGGATGGGAGAGTTGTTCAGTCCCTGGTTTTGAAAACCGATTGGCCACTGGTGAATAGCCTAATAAATATCAGTAGCACTGGCCACATGTAGTCAAAATGTACTTATGGCAAAGACAATGAGTATTCACCATAATAAACTATTACCTGGTTTGATACTGTAAAGCTGGTATATCTGTTACCTCAAAGTACGATTTTAGATATCTTGTTCATCAAGAAATTCCTTGAGACTGATCAGCATGCAAATTCTTATTTTATAAATGGACTACCTCATTTGAGGACTGTTTAAATACAAATATGTGGGTCCTGCTTACTCCTGGATGAGACATCTTAGTACTCAACCGACTCTCTGACACAATGTATGCCATGCTATTTTGGATAATGATGCCACTATCACAACCACCTCCCTGTCCTTGGGGGATACAAAATTTTGATGATGTTTATATTACAGATTCAAGACTGTGAATGTAATATTTTCACACTAAGGGTGCTTCCCAGAAATAATCAATTCCAGTTTCTAATCAAATTGAATCACTATTTTATGACAAGGCAATTTATTACAAATGGAGTGTCATTTTTTTACACCCAAACTGAGGTTATTGTGTCAGGACCCCAACACAGGCAATCAGGACTGAGGGTCTGAGCAGGGGCAAACCTGAGGCTGGGAGTAGCAGGACTGCTTAGTCAGGGTCCAGGCCAGGGTCGATACCAAAGGTCAGAGTCAGGTTTCAGGGTCCAAGTTAGAAGGCAAAGTCCAAGTCAACTAAAGCTAAAAGCCAGGAGTTGAGGAGCAAGGAACAGTCATGGCAGACAAATGAATGCACACTGTTGCCTGAATGCTTCCTGGAACTCCCCTTAAGTTTATATAGGGCAGGAAGCCAATCAGCAGCCATGGAATTGCTTGAGGCAGGGCTTCCCATGGTCTGTGTCCACAGCCAGTCATGGGCACTTGTGCGCACACTGGTTAGAGCCACTGCTAGGGGACAGCATGGAGATGTCAGCTACCTTGCAGGCCCAGTTTCTAGACCTGTAGGGCTTTATATATTGTCATGACATAGAGCAGACTAATCAGTCCTGGGTGCAGAATACACAGTATGCTATCAGCGATATATCACTGACAGCATACTAGACACCTTACAGGCTAGTACATTGTGCCACCATTATGCACAACTTAGAAGTTACTGTAGGGGAAAACAGCAATTTTTTTTAGTAATGCATTTTACTAAGATAAGTTGAGTGCACACATACATGTGATGTAAATCTAAAAATGAAGTTTTGCCTCTTTGCTTTGCTTTCATGTTTGTATCTTACTGAGCAGTTTATAATCAAAGCCAAACAACATTCTGCCCAACCAGCACACCAAATGTCTGCAACAAGAAATCCCAACCTACAAAATTACTATTATGCTTTTATCATGTCAAAGACAACACATTGGTTCCAGCATGCTACCACCATATGGCCACATGGGTGGAAAATGAATGTGTATTAACACATCTAAATCCACCTGCAGGTCTGCTTGGTTCCTTGTTTGTCCGATGGAGAAAAATGAGATTCCTACAGTGGTGGCTGCACAAAGTGTTTGGGCTATCTCAGCTAAGAGGCACCAATTTCTCCTCACCACCATGCCAAAGCACTTATCTGGGGTAGCCCAGACTTGTAAATTGGAAAAAAAAAAACCTATAATTTAGGAGAACTGGCTGAGCAAACGCATCATATGGTTCTCCCATTTAATCAAGGATGAAGGCTTTTCTCTTTTCTAACACTTAAGCTACAAATATGATCTGTCCCCCTTAACAGAATGGCAGTACTTACAACTAAAACACTTGCTAATGTATCAATTCGGCTGGATGCCCTAGAACTGCCAGAGACCACAAAGCTACTGGAAACCTTGGAAATGATCCATAAACTCCCCAGGCCCACATCCACTCTGTATGCTTTACTGATGAAGAGGAATTCCATTGGTCTGGAGCTCTTTGTGAAGGCATGGAAAGGGAATTTTATCAGAGCCCTTAAAAAAGTCTCAGTGGCAGAGCATATTACAGAATGTTCAAAATGCTTCTGTGGATCTCAGGCTACACTTATGCAGCAAAAGATTCTATTCAAAATGTATTGGATGCCACAGAGATTGTGCAAGACGAGATTCTTTTCCTCGGATATTTGTTGGCGCTTCATTAAAGAAAAAATGGAATCCTGATGCATATGCTATGGGATTGTCCAACAGTCAGGCAGTTGTGGAAAGAGGTGGACACTAGAAAGGAAACAGTGCTTGGCTTCAGCAACCAAACCTCAGCTGAAAATTAATTCTTAGGTTATGTATCTACTCCATTAGGAACGTATGTTTAACAGCACCACAAAGACTTTGGTTCTTGAGGGCCACAATGATTACCAAGCACATGATTTTACAAAAATGGAGGAGTAGACTTATGCCCAGAATACAGCAGTGGTATTCAGACCTTTCAAAGGTAAAAATAGCTTATCAACATAGAGACATTTGGATGCCATTTGGATGCCATTTCTTCATAAATTTGGCTAAAGAATGATGAAATAACTCAAATCATGCTAGACTTCCATTCCACCTGACCTCTCTGCTCTTTCCCCTCCCTCTTTCTGCACCCTGCCGGCTCCCCCCTCCCCATCTTTTTTACTTTTTTGCCTATTTGTGGTTTTGTTTTGGGTTTTTTATGTAATTGCATAAATGTATTGGATATCCTCTGAAATGTGTGGTGTTTGGTAACATATGCAAGCTATAAATCATTCACCTTTTGTATTTATTATTGATTGTTTCTTTATCAAAATAAACAAATGATCAATTTCACAGGCTATGAATCTCAAAATGAGTTGCAATGCATTGCTGGTGAGATGGTAAGGAAGTTCATAGCTAAGGAAGTGCAGAGTGTTGGGTTTTACTGTTTGATTATTGACAGGCTGTCTTTAAACCAAGAGCAACTTTTTATTTTTCTTAGTTATACTGAAAGTTTAAATGTAAATGAGTGGTTAGATGTAAGGACTGCTCTGAGTTCTAATATATCAATGAAATTTAGAAATGCATTATGGCAAGAGTAGAACAACTTGGAATTGCTGATGTGCAAATAGTTGTCCAAACTTATGATTGTGCCACGTCCTACTAATGGGGTAAAAGGAAGACAAGAAACATCCTTGCAGCCATTTACAACATTTTATGGCGTATAAACTTATCTGGTCTTTTGAATACTTCCAAAATACAACTGTCACATGATTTTTCAGAATCCACCATAACACTTTACTGTTATTTCTTTATGTCTTCAAAGCATGCACTTTGCCACAGTATCCTGCTTTATCTTGAAGCAACGCTTTCTCTCTCTGATTCCCACTGGATATCTTTCCTCCTCAACTGAAGACCTGTACTGAAGACCTGAGCCTTACATCCATACTTGTCTTTCCTGCCACTTGAACTCTGCTCAATGCTTTTTCTTTAACCAGTTCCCACTCACTAGTCCTTTCTTATTTTCCCATTTAAATTAATGTGTGGCAGCTGATGATTCTTAATCAATGTCAAGTTCCTAATGTACCTAAATGACTTAAGAGCCTAAGACTCAGTAACAAAAGTGACTTCAGGCAGTAAGTATCCTAATATTCATACAAAGACAGTGGGAGTTAGAGTTCTAGGTCACTTTGACACTTTTGGAAAATTTATTCTCTGTGACATTTAAGCCAAGGTTTTCCAAAATTGGGTGCCTATATTTAGGCTCCTAAATCCTTTCAACAGCTAAAATTTTCAAAGACGCTGAGCACCCAACAGCTTCCATTGGTTTCTACCTTTGGGCACCCTTTTTTGAAAGTCTGAGCCTTATTATTGTATAGCCTGAGGTTTTAGATCATAAACTGTCATGCTGTTTCCAAACAGAATTTTAACAAGCTGAGACTAAAGTTTGAAATCTAATGACATATATAATACTGAGACATATTTTTATCATGCCAACCTTTCTTCTGCCAAAATGAAATTTTTACCAGCTGCCTAGGTTTAGAAAGTACACAAGCCCTTCACCAAAGCAGACATGACTTGCTGGCCTACAACTCAGTGTTTCCAGGCTGTGGGCATTACCCACAATTTAACCCATCTGTCACCTCCGAAAATAATAGGTATTTCACAGTCAAAACAGAGCTGAATATCAAAAAACAGCCTGGCTCCAGCCCACATGTTCCCCATGTGATCAATTTCACAAAGAGACCATAGCAATGGAAGCAGGCTGCATAATAGGAGTCACAGTAAACTTTTTCTTTGTTAAAGATGTCCATAAGATCCAATTACTGAAATCCAAACAACAAACATGGCTTTTGTCGCTGCAGTATCACACTTTCCTTCCATGATCACATAGGTGCTGGAACTAGAGGTTCTGGGGGTGTGGCAGCACCCCCTGGCTTGAAGTGGTTTCCGTCATATATAGCAGGGGGTGGCCAAACTGTGGCTCGTGAGTTACGTGCGGCTCTTTTACCATTAAAGTGTAACTCGCAGAGCCCCCCATTCTCCACCTACCAGACTGTTGACGTCACTAGGCATCACCCTAGGTAACTCGGGAGGGTAGACGACCACAAGTGTCAATGAAGCCTTCCTGCACTAGGCCTAAGTGAACCAAACTCTATCCTTCAAAAGCCAGGTGCAATTGGAATATGAAAGCAACCAGTTATCTGTGTGCAACCCCCTGCTCAAGCGGTAATAATGAGGCCTGCATGTTTCTGGCTGAAGGGAAAAAGGACAAGATAACGGTTTAAAGAAGTTACTAACAAGCTAGGCTTATAGCTGCCAAGAATGACTTAACTGCTTAAATGTAATCGTTATTTGCTTAGTAACTGTTACCAGGGAAGGGAGGGGTAGAGGGGGAGGAAGGGAGGGGAAGGGGGGGTGAGGCTTAACTGCAAAATGTATAAAAGAAGAAAAACTGTTTCTGTTAGTGTGCTTGATTTGAGACGTGCCTGTCTCCTAGCACCGCTTTGGGATCCCAAATAAACTTTGTTTGCTTCTCCCCCTGGTGTGTTTATTGGCGCGAAGCACACCGGGCAACGAACCCCGCTGTTGCTTTGTCTCGGGCCCTCTGTGCCGGCAACAGTCTTGGCGTCCCTGGGTGGGCTCGAGGCTGAAATTTAGCCTTGCCCGGACCCCTCTCGGAGGTCGACAGATTGCGGCGACGCGCTCGACGCCCAGCGCGCACCGGTGACTTCATGGGGGGCCTCGGCAGAGACGTGGTTTGGTCGACCCCAGAAGGCACAACGGTGCAACGCGCTCGAGCAGTGGAGAAGCAGCTGCGGGCGACGGTGGGGAACCGGTCCCGTGGATAAGGTAGGAACAGTCCAGTGGGGACTTTATCTGTCTTGACCTGGGGATGCCCAGTGTCTACCTGTTTTGACCTGGGGACGCCCAGTGTCTCCCTACGGGGCAGGGACAGAGTACTGCAGGCAGGGCAAGGTGTACACCCTTAGAATGCATTCTAGCAAATTGGAAAGTGTTTGGCGCAAATCCAATAACTACAAGTAAACTGAAACGTTTCTGTACAGTAGACTGGCCTCAATATCAGCTAGAGGACCAGGAAAGGTGGCCACTGGAAGGATCACTTAATTATAACACGATCCTTCAATTACTTCTGTTTTGTCAGCAAACGGGTAAATGGAATGAATATATGTATGTACAGTTGTTTATGTTGCTAAGAGATAAGTCAGATATTTTGCAAAAGTGTAATTTGACTCCGACAGGTTCGGTAGTAGCTACTGTTAGTCTCCAGAACCCCCCACAGCTGTAATGGCAGGTCCGGTGTCCCCTTCGGCTATCACACCCCCACCATATAAAGACAAGGTGTCTCAGGTCCCAGAGATTGCCCCCTCGGTGGAATTTTATCCGTTGATCACTGAGACCGTGGTGTCCAGACATGGCTCAGATAGGAATCAGGCCACTACTATGCAGGTTTACACCCATGTGCCTTTTAACCCGGTGGACCTAGCAGCCTTTAAAGCACAGGCAGGGGAATTCTCTACGAACCCAAGCAAGTTTATCTCGGTCTTTGAAGGGTGCCTGGCTAGCTGTAAGCCTGACTGGGATGACTGTAATGTCCTTATGCGGACCCTGCTGTCTGAGGTGGAACGTAATTAGGTTGTGTCTAAAGAAAAGGAGAAGAGGCAAGTGAAAATGATGGTTGCAGCAGTACAGGCCGGTGGCAGGGGAAAATTCCAGGAAGGTGGAAGGGGCCGGGGAATGAGAGGACGTGGGCGTGGGCGTCCTGGCTTACAGGAAAGGCGTCTGGGTCGCAACCAGTGTGCCATATGCCAAAAGGAGGGACATTGGAAAAATGAGTGCCCCGAAAGGGAAGGTACCCCTATGATGGCAGCGGAGGATCAAGAATAGGGGTGTCAGGGGAGACGGACTATCCTGCCCCCGGAACCCCAAGTAAAAATGCGGGTGGGAGATTCAGACATAGACTTTTTAATAGACTCTGGAGCTGCACGAACCGCTGTAAACCAACCCCTGCAGCTGCCTGTGTCAGAGTCCCTCACTGTGGTGGGTGCCACAGGGAAAGGAACCAAGTGCCCAGTGTATGCCCCAGCGGAATGTGCTTTGGGAAACAGAACTCTATTTCACAAACTGGTTTACCTCCCTGATTGTCCAACGCCTCTACTGGGACGGGACCTGCTTTGTCACTTAGGTGCCACCCTGCATTTCACCCAAGATGAAATAACCCTCACCTTACCCCCAGAGAATGCCTGGATAATGACCCTTGCAATTGAGCCCTCAGCCTTGCAAGCCCCAGAGTGGAGCCAGTGGGAGGACAAAAGGAGGGTTAAAAAGCAGCTTTGCTGGACAGTGTTGGCCCAGGGATTTAAAAATTCCCCCACCCTTTTCAGCCAGGCCCTGGCCAGAGACTTGGAGGAGTGGGACAATGTTAAAGTGGATGACTTGTTAATTGCCGCTGTGGGTCTCACCCCTTGCCTTAAAGCCACTGTGAGCCTCCTGAACTTTGTTGGACTCCTCAAAAGTGGGTGTGCTCGTCCTTGTTTGTTGCTCCAAAGCTCTGTATAGAAGTTATTTTACTGGAAGGGTTTATAATGGCAATGTGTATGTGTTCATTGTTGGGAAAAGGTGTATGAGTGAAGAGTGGAAGTTTCCTTTGTAAGTTAAAAGAAGCCAAGAAGGAGAGAAGGAAAAAGAACAGAACGAGTTAACTGAGGGAAAAAATATAGCTAGCAAGCTCAGTCCAAAGATAAGATGCTGGCACCATCCAAGGACATTGTTCACAGCTAAGACTTGGCTGACAACCAAGAAAAGGGGGGCCTGAATGTGCCCAAGCAACTATGAGATCTGCAAAACACTGCCAGGCATTAATGAAATGTGTAAGGTTTCTTTTCTCACAGATAAAAGAAGTGCTAACCAAAGACCCTAGCAGCCCTGCCATTCATTGAAATAAGGAGACTGAGTCTACGTAAAGTCCATCAACGAAAAACTGCTTTGGCTCCACACTGGAAAGGCCCTTTCCAAGTCCTGTTAACCACTAACACCGCTGTGAAGTGCCAAGGACTGCCTACCTGGACCCATGCTTCTCACTGTAAAAAGACAAGGTGAAGTGCTAGTAACCTCTCCCTTGTCCACTGACAGACCTACTGTGCCTTTGGATTTTTCTAAAAAGAAGCAAAACTATTACAGGGTGATGTGCTAGTAACCTCTCCCCTGTATGATGCTGAACCACACTGTTTCAGGAAAAGAGAAGAAGGAACACTTGCTTCATTGAAACCACAAAGTCCAGGAATTCCTGACTACAAAAGACATTAAGAACTGACCCTGGTGAAGAAACAAAGAATTATACGCTGGCAGGGAGGCTCTTACACCCCGGCCTCCCAGGTACAGGCTGAATGTCTAGTCTGCCAAAAGAACAACCCTCGACCAGAAGTGTCAGTGCCACCAGCCACTCTGGAACCTACCCCAGGCCCGGGGCTGGTTTGGCAAATAGACTTTACTGAGTTCCCCCGGACCCAAGGATTCAGATACCTTCTCGTCTTGGTGGATCGATTCAGCGGATGGCCTGAAGCCTTCCCATGCCGTAACAACACTGCCAAAACGGTGGCTCTTAAATTTGTCAAGGAGATCATTCCTCGCTTTGGACTCCCCCAGTGGATGGAATCTGACAACGGAACACACTTCACATCCCAAGTCGTTCAAAAGATATCGGATGCCCTGCAGATCCCCTGGAAACTCCACACTCCATGGCGACCGCAGGCCAGTGGGGTAGTGGAACGCACAAATCAGACACTTAAGCGGCACCTCTCAAAGGTCTGCCAAGAGGCTTCCCTTAAGTGGCCTGATGCCTTATCCCTTGTTTTGCACAGAATATGAGAAAACTCAGCCAAAAGCTTGTTGAGTATTCTCAAAGGAGGGAGTTGTTGACGTCACTAGGCATCACCCTAGTCAAGCGGTAATAATGAGGCCTGCATGTTTCTGGCTGAAGGGAAAAAGGACAAGATAACGGTTTAAAGAAGTTACTAACAAGCTAGGCTTATAGCTGCCAAGAATGACTTAACTGCTTAAATGTAATCGTTATTTGCTTAGTAACTGTTACCAGGGAAGGGAGGGGTAGAGGGGGAGAAAGGGAGGGGAAGGGGGGGGTGAGGCTTAACTGCAAAATGTATAAAAGAAGAAAAACTGTTTCTGTTAGTGTGCTTGATTTGAGACGTGCCTGTCTCCTAGCACCGCTTTGGGATCCCAAATAAACTTTGTTTGCTTCTCCCCCTGGTGTGTTTATTGGCACGAAGCACACCGGGCAACGAACCCCGCTGTTGCTTTGCCTCGGGCCCTCTGTGCCGGCAACAAGACTGAGGGGAGGGGGGAGCTCCGGACCTCTGCCATGCAGCAGGGTGTTGGAGGAGGGGCTTCTGCCCAGTGGCGAGGGATGTCTCGGGGCTTCAGCCCTCTGGGTCACACCTGGTGGGGCTTGGGGCTTCAGCAGGAGCGGGCTGAAGCCCTGAGCTCCGTCAGGCACCTCTTGTGGGTCTGAAGCCCCGAATCCCGGCAGACATGCCCCAGCTCTCGAACTGAAGATTGTTGTATGCGGTTTGGAGGGCCAGTAAGTTTGGCCACCCCTGATATATAGGCTTTACAGTTTGGTTTAATGGCTCTCAACACCCTCAGTATACAAATTGTTCCAGCACCATTGCATGATCGAACCAGAATTTGAGCAAGATACTCTTCCACTAGGTCATGAGCACAGATGAATATCTGCAACTCGTCACAGATCAGTATCCCTGCTGCCTCACCTATCTACAACAGGCAAAATTCAATTGAATGGGAGTATCTTTTATACTATAGGCTATAGCTACTATTATCTCCTCTGGTTCCCCACCTACTCCTCCTCGTCATTGGTTGCATTAAGTCTAAGGATCTGCTCCTGGCATTAGCCAAATTAGCATTTTATAAATACAGGATACAGACAGACAACAGGTAAGGAAGGATTCTGAGTGTTGGGTTCAGTTCTGACTCAGAGCAGGAACTTGAACCTGCGTATCCCACACCCCAGGTGAGTGCTACTACTCACTGCGCCATTAGCTATTCTAGAGTTTCTCTCCTTCCCCCCCCCCATTCCATCCTGCACCTGAGAAATCTTCCTCATGAAAAAATGTTTAGTCAAAAAATTCCCAACCAGCAATAATCATAATATCTTAGAGTTAATGAGAGACTTAATTGGTTAAGTGTTCTGAGATTATTGGATGAAGTTTTGGCATAAAGATAAAGAGAAAGTGTGCTATGAAAACTGAATGGAATATGTATGGCCATTAGGAATGTATGGCCAATAAGAGCAAATGCAAGTTAAAGTGCAGACCAAGAACTATGTGTTTAACTGGTATAGAGCTTGATTTATAGGTAGCACTGACTCTCTAGGAGATTTTTGATTTTTTAGGAAAAGCAAGTTCTATATTCTTAAGTTACTAGTGGAAAATGAAAACAAATGGAAAAGAGGCAAATGTGTATAAAACCTGGAAAAGGTTGAAAGACAGTTTCACAGATTCCAATACCAAAAGGGACTACTCTGATCATCTAATTTGACCTCCTGTATCAAAAAAGTGAGTTGAGACGTAGAGTGTACTGCTGTGGCTGTTAAAATAGTCAACAGGCACCATGTAGCACAGGTTTTAGTGTATACCATCACAGGTACATGTACAAAGAGAACTAAAACTTCCAAAAGTATTCCTCCCTAGTTCTAACTTACTCCACTTTTAATTATCTATACTTCCAAACTGTAAGAAAATGCACTGAATTAAAGGTATAAATTCATACTGACGGACTATGTCCCCAAAATATCATAGACAAGTTAGGTCACCAGTGTTCCGATTTACAATACTGAGTAAAGCACACTGATTCTGACAGCTGTCAGTCTATGAAAAAAGCACCTATATAAGGCCTGCAGTATATTTTAATCCTCAGCAGTAAGTGTACTATTTTGTGCTGATCAGGTAACTCTCTTAGTTGAGATAAGGAAATAGCTAATTAAGCTATGCTGCTGTCATATGAGTGGTTGAAGAAAGATGGGATTAGATCTTCAATAGCCACTAGTATATTTAATTGTATATACCTGGAATATGACATTTACTTAAGACTTCAGAAATAGAGGAGAGGAGAGTCTATAATTATTCAGACATATTTGCCCTGAGAGAGGGTAAAAATGTAAACAAGTTGATTTCTTTTTACTTTTCCATTCATACCAAGTTGACTGTCCCAAATTCACTGTGTTGAATTTGGTGACTACCATTGCTAAAACGGTCAAAACTGCTGTGGGATGTTAGTTGTTCCCCAGCCATTACAGTAATTGAGGAGACTGTAATTAGGCACTGCTTTACCAACGCAGTTGCCCTAAAAGGCTATGAAAGTTTTTTGGGAAAAACATGAATGAAAAATTTGACAATTACTTGTCATTTAAAAGAACCTCCAGAATTTTAAACAAGCTTCCAAAACTGTGTCCAAAAAATTTACATTCAGCCCATTGGGTAAAAATTTTTTCTACACGCATAAATTGTGTTCTGCAATTACCCAGTTTCTACAAATACTTGAGTTTTGTGCATGCAGATAAACATACAAGATGAATGGGTATAAATCTAAGGCACATTTTAAAATTTACCCTCTATGAATCTTGGGGTATGTCTTCACTGAGGAGTTAGTGCAGGTAATCAGCACCCAGGTCTGAGCACCCAGGTTAGCTGAGTACAGGTGTGAGCAGCCATACTGCAAAGCCCTATCCAAGTTACTCTGTCCTTGCTAGTGCAGCACTCACCAGTGTATGTTGCTAGGACTCTTGGGGGCATATCCAATGGTTCTTCATGCTGTAGTCAGCTGAGCTGCTCTATGATTCTTTCCTTGTGAATTCTGGGAGAACTTGGTTGCCCTTCTGGGAACACAAGAAGACGGGAGGGATTGTGGGAAGGTATTGGAGGACCATCAACACTTGTGTGATTTAGACTTGTCCTCACTACAAAGTAGAAGGGTTACCAGCCTGAGGGAAGGAGGAGCCTGGGCTCTAACCCACACACCCCAGCCAAACCAGCTACCCCAGGTTAAAAGCAACACTAATTTTGGGTGAGAAGTTTGTGTGTGTGGATGAGGGGAGTGCATAAGGGAGAATACCCAGGTAAGATAACTGGGCAGTGAAGACATACCCTTGGGGAAGAGACCTTAACCACATTTGCAGTCCTTAATGGGTCAAAAATTCCTTTTGAAGTCTGAAAACTCAGTTAAGTACCACTGAATTTGATCTATTGTCTATATTTGTTTGTAAAGCACAATACACACCTATGGCTATAGCTCTGGGCTGTATTTCACAAGCTTAGGAAATATTTTTCCTTTTTATTATATTTTATTGCTAGTGCCCTGAGTGTGTCAAAATCAATTATATATAATTCTACACACACTTTTGGAGAGAGTTCTCCACACTCACCGAAGTTAAGTTCAACTCAGCATTTTAGAAATGCATGCCTAGAGCCAAAACAATATTGAGAGATTATATGTTGAATGAGAATTACATCCAATTTACATAAATGCCAATGGTACACTGGGAGATAGTCACCAGAAAACCGTTATAAGAAAAATCAGTTCACATTTGTGCAAAACATTTTAAACCTTAACAATTCAACCAAATAAAAATAGATTTTCTCTGGACCACCAAAACACGCATCTGTGATCCAGGGACCAAATTTCAGGTTTTCACCCCAAACCACTGATATACTAGAACTCTTTAAAAATAGATTGCAAACTTTTTTTTTTTTTTTAAATGCCAAAGTGTATTTTTTCCACTCTCCAAAATAAAAAATGGCCAAATAGGTTTTGCTCATAGGACTGCTTTTCTAAACCTTTTATCATTTTAGTTGCTCTGTTCTGGACTCTCCAATTTGTCCACATCTCTCTTAAAGCATGGCACCAAGAACTGGATACAGTACTCCGGCTGAGGTCTCACCAATGCCAAGTAGAGGGGGATAATTACCTCCCATGTCTTATTCTCCTGGTAATATGTGCCAGAATGATGTTAGCCTTTTTCATAACTGTGTCACATTTTTTACTAATATTCAATTTGTGATCCATTACAACCCTCAAATCCTCTTCAGCAGTACTACTGCCTAGCCAATTATTCCCCATATTGTAGTTGTACATTTGATTTTTCCTCCTTCACATTTGTCTTTACTGAATTTCACCTTGTTGAATTTCAGATCTGTTCTCCAATCTGTCAAGGTGGTTTTGAATTTTAATCATGTCCTCCAAAGTGCTAGCAACATCTCCCAATATGGAATCAATATGGAATTTTGTAAGCACACTGTCCACTCCATTATCCAAATCATTAACGAAAGTATTGAATCGGATCAGGCCCAAAAAGACCCATGTGCATCTGATACATCCCCCCAGTTTGACAGTAAACCATTGATAACTACTCTGACTACAGTTTCTCAACCAGCTGTGTACCTACCTTATTGTAACTTCATTTAGAACACATTTCCCTAGTTTGTCTATAAGATTGTCAAGTGGGACTGTGTCAAAAACCTTACTAAAATCAAGATATATCACATCTATAGCTTCTCCCACACCAGTACACCAGTAACCCTGTCAAAGAAGGAAATTAGGTTAGTTTGGCATTATTTCTTCTTGACAAATCCATGTTGGCTATTACTTATAACCCTTCTATCCTCTAGGTGCTTACAAAATGATTTTTTAATAATTTCCCAGTACAGAAGTTAGGCTGACTGATCTCTAATTGGGTGGGTCCTCTTTGTTCCCCTTTTTCAAGATAGCTCCTATGTTTGCTCTTCTCCAGTCCTCTGGGACCTTACCCATCCACCATGAATTCTCAAAAATAATTGCTAATGTTTCCAAGGCTGCTTCAACTAATTCCTTAAGTGCCCTAGAATGAATTTCATCAGGCTCTGTCAACTTGAATTCATCCAATTTATCTACATATTCTTTAACCAGTTCTTTCACTATTCTTGCTTGTATTCCTTCCCCTTTGTTGTTCATATTAATTGTGTTAAGTATCTGATCAAAATTCATCTTTTTAGTAAAGACTGAAGCAAAATAGGCATTAAACACCTCAGCCTTCTTGATATTGTCAGTTATTAGCTCTCCTTCTGCTTTAAACAGTGGATCTACATTGTCCTTTATCTCCCTCCTAAGGCATTGATAGAACTTCTTCTTATTGCCTTTTGTGTGCTTTGATAGGTGTAAATCATTTTGTGCCTTACCCTTTCTGAGTTTGTCCCTACAAGATTGTGCTATTCTTTTGTATTCATCCTTAGCAATTTGTCCAGTTTTTCACTTTTTGTAGGATTCCTTTTTGATTTTCAGGTAATTAAAGAGCTCCTGCGGAGACATAATGGCCTCTTAATTATTCTTCCTATCTTTCCTTATCATCAAGATAGAGACAATATTTAAGGCATAACAGCAAACTGAGAAACTGCCATCTCCCCTGAATTCCTTTTTCACTTAGATTTTCTTCTCATGGGACCTTACATACCAATTCTCCGAGTTTGTTAAGGTCTACTTTTTTGAAGTCCATTATCCTTATTCTGCTGCTCTCACTCCTTTCTTTTCCTCACCCAAATTGCCTTCAACCTTCAAATTTGCAAACAATTCCTCCCTGTTAAGTCTAAAATAGCTGTCCCGCTGCTTACTTTCTCCTCCTTCTGAAACGCAAAGTTGTCCCCAGTACAGCCTAAGACTTTATTGTAGATTTAGTGATTTGCTGTATTACTTTTCCAACAGATGTCTGTGTACTTAAAAGTTCCCCATTACAACCAAACTTGTGTTTTGGATATTTCTGTTATTTATCCTAGAAATGCCTCATCCACTTCCTTCTCCTGATTTGGCAGTTGATAGTAGATCCTGGTCATGGAATCAACCCTGTTTTTTCCTCTTTTGTCTTCACTCAAAGACTCCAACTAGTTTGCCTCTCACCTCCTTCTGGACCTCAGAACAAGTTATATATAATTGATATATAATACAACACTTCCTCCATGTTCTTCCTGAACAAGCTATACACCTCTATACCATTATTCCAGTCATGATATTTAGCAAGTCTCCGTGATGACAATTAAATCATAATTTAGTCTGTAAAATTTAGGAAAGTTGGAAATTTTAGGCTGTTCACAGGAAGAGTGCTTGTGGTGGAACCAGAATAAAGATTTTCTATATTTATGCTTAAAAGTCAATGTTCTTTTTTAATATTCATTAACCTTATTACAGACATCCAGGTAATGTTCATTATGTGATGGCTGTCAAGCATAATGAGTTTTGGGTGTATATCCAAAACCATAATTAAATATTTCTGAAGACTAACATAACACAAGGGAAAAGACTGAATAAGGCACCAGATCTTTATCCTAGGGAAATCGAAGTCTGACTTATGTGACAATCATCTTAATTTCAATTGAATCTATTCAGTGGATAAATTGCCAAATATTGTAGCTGTAGAGAGCAAAAGGCCAAAGCCTTAAATCTGAAGTGATTCCTTTTGGCTACAAATGCAAGAAATATGTCCTACACCAAGGGGAGGATTATTTTCCCTGGCTCAGTGAAAAAATCCAACTAATTTCTGAGGCATTAATTGTATATAGCAGCATCATAAATGAAATGCTGTAGAGTATTCTTCTATTCTGAAAGCTGATGCTAAACATTCAATCTGGGGTTCCTTATTGACAGTTTTATTCATTTTTATTTCCATAGCAAATTTGCTCAAGTTCACAAGTAAAAAGGTGTGTTTCAAACTTGCATCCCTAAAAACTCAACCTGGGCTGCAACAGCCAAGCTGATTTCTTTCCACCTCAGATATCACCACCCAGTAATGCAGCCTAAACTAGGCCAATCAGCATTACCTGGGTAACCCGAGCGTGTGCTCACTATGCCTTCAATGACATATGTGCAGCCTTGCTGTCTTCAATGAGTTTGCACATGTAATGTTGTTGTAGCCGGATTGGTTCCAGGATATTAGAGAGACAAGGTGGGTGAGGTAACATCTGTTATTGAATCAACTTCTGTTGGAGAGAGAGACAAGATTTTGAGCTTACCCGGAGCTCTTCTTCAGGTCTGGGTGTTGTACTCACCTACCCTGTCCTTCTAATGGGCTTGCACAGGCATAATTAATTGGAACCAATAAACACCACTAAGCTGTTGATGATACCCAAGATGGAGAATGAGCTAGATTCTAGTCTCTCAACTGGGTTGGCTCCTCTTTGCTAACCAGAATAAAAAGCAGTAAATCTTGTTTTTATAACTGTCACCAGATATGTTTCTGAATACACAAAAGGAATAGCTCTGTTGCATAAGGTGTCTTCTTATATCATCACTTTTCTGAGTAGAACCATATTTTAAGATTACGGTACAACTTTAGGGGTTCTTATTAAATGAAGTGCAATGAAGCTGATTAACCTGATTACCAATTCAAAGTGGAGAAACAAGGACTCAAATATTTAGATAGTTATTCAAACCAATCCTTTTAGTGTTTATAATAATAAACGGCCTCTTGCATCTTTGCTTATTACACAACAATAAAAATAGGAGGAAACTACACAGGCACAGTTGGATTCAAATGACTGTATTTACTAACTATATACAAACATGCAAGGCTGTAGCACCACTACATACCAAGTCTGGCCTCGGTTTTTCTTCCCTCAGGTTGGATCACCTGACCTTCCAACCTAATGTGATTGCTGCGGTGGCTTGCTGCAGTCATTTGGCCCTCCAGCTAAGTCACTAGAGAAAAATGCACCCATTTTGCAATATCTGGGTCCAAAAAACACAGAGTCTTCACCCCAGTCTCAAGCTGAGCCCAGCCTCTCTTTCCTGTGGGTCTGTCTTCTCTTGTCGGACCCTACTGGGCTCCTTTGAGTCTCTTTCTCTGCTCTCTATTGAGAAGCAATTTCCAGAACTTCCTATCTGGAGTCCACCTCCACAAGCTTCTGTCATATCTCCATCCCAAAATACTCATGGCTGTTCTGACTCATTTCTAAAACACAGAACATGGTGAGCACCACTAGAAAGCTAACAAGCTATTTAAAGGCAAAAACTACTGGGAATAATTAGCATTACTCAGCTTTTGTCTGTCTTCTTCGGTAGAGTTCAAACATCTTAGATACAGTATAAACTCTGTCAGTGCAAAGCAGACAATCTTGGTTTAAATAGCCACCTGAGGACGCCCACTCTGGGAGGTGGGGGTGAAGCCATAGTTGGAGTAAGGCCTCCATAGCAGCTCCTACATCATCAGTCCTTCCATCTCACTTTGTGTGGGACAAGGCTAGGCAAAAGGTTGTGGGTGGGTGGAGTAAACCTGTGTTTCAGTAATTCCCATCTGCTGGAACAGTCCTTGAGGGCTACTGGAAACTGGCTGACTATTCCAGGGACCAGACAAGTGGAGAGCAGACCCCAGGATTCAAGAGCTACAAATGTGGCCAGCTTAATACCACTTTGGTACTCCTTATCCTCAGCTGTGCTGAGCTTTGCTCATGCACAACTGAGGATCTACCTAGCATTCTCGGTTTAGCAGATTGGCAGAAATAAGTTAATACATGATGATGAACTTTTCCCAGGCTATCTTTCACCAACACGATAGAGATGGAAGAAAAGCAGCTGTACGTATGATGTAACCTCATCATTATCTTTTTTTATACACGGGAGGGGGGGAAATCAAATGAGCATTTGGAACTGTCAAAATGACTGTAGCTGGGAGAGTGACAGCCATCTGATTCACTGACAAAGTCCATCCATTATTGTAAATTCAGTCAAAGGAGGTTTTATAATTAACTACATCTCAGACTCATGTGGAGTCCTTTCAAAGTGCTCACATATCTGACAACTACCATTGCTAAGTGATAGGAACATGCTGTTACTAGTGGATGGTGATAAGATGAAAAACATCTTTTAAAATGACTTTAAATTATTACTAAACTTGGCACCTAGCAGTGTTGCTGTCATTAATGGTCTTTTAAGTGCTTTCATTACCAGCCTCCCTTTGGAGGGTTTTGTGAAGCTGGTGATGATTTTCAGAGAGGGCCACCTCCAGGAAGTCCAACCATGGGGTGGCAGTACAAAGTAGGCACACTTCCTTCTGCCACCGTGCTCACACATGGCCAGAAGTGGGTGTTGCTGGCCAGGAATATGGAATAGCTAAAGCAACTAGAGGATATACTGTTTTAGTGCATAGAGCCTGAAGCTCCCCGCAGAACTTAAAGCTATCCCAGCAAGTGGAATCATTTATTGCCCTTCCTTGGGGTGGGGGGCATGACTCCCCTGAGGAAAAGGGGCTTGACTGCCATTTGAAAGTGCTATTTTCACCTCCATTGTTCTCTAAATAACACCTAAAGTTTTTTAACTGACACCAAGAGGACAAGGTATTTAGTTAAGAAAAATGCTTTTCATGACACATGTTTATGACCGATGACACATGTTGGGCAATTGGAAAAATTCTAGTATTGGTGCTTTGAAAATTATTATATATTATAAACAAACAAGAGTGTATCATAATTTCTGCAAATCTCTAAGGGACGAGAGCTCCTCCAGAAACCACAAAGTGCAAGTATGTCACTGTAGTCACACACCTTGAGGATATTTCTCTGTTATAAAATAGCTATTTTAATGTTTTAGTAAATGAATTCCTTTTGGTTGTATGGTCTCAATTCATTTTACAGTTCAGACTCTTCATTAGACAAATAAATTGCTTCCTTAATCTAGGCCATTTTATAAACCCGGCTAGAATCAACACTATATCTCATCATATATCATATATACGTGTACATTAAATAGTCTGTCTATTCCTAATTAGATCTATAATGTGAAAGTGAGGGGAAAGAGTTGAATTGTTCACAATTTACGGTCTATAAACTATAGTAATTTAACTGTCAGGCCTTCGTGTGGGGAAGGCCATTCTATTAAAAATGAAACATCCTCCATTCTTTTCCTTATCTGTGAATGCCATCAAAGACTCTAAATAACCACTGATACTGCAATTCATTATCTATGCATGAAGGAAAGTAGGCTCAAACCATCTGAACTCATTCCACCTATAACCTTAATTTTTTCCAACAGGTTAGAGTAGTCTTCATTATGCAAAAAGATTCAATTTGCAAACTAGGCTTTACTGTTAAAACCTAATAAGAACATATTTTTCCTTTATATATTCCAGAGGTTCCATATCACAAATAAATAGAAACTGTGCGTTTGCTTGGCATTGATTTAGTCTAGCCTCTGCAAGAATTTTCATAAGCCAGGATGCTCCTTAATTTATTCCAATAAATGTCTCTACAAGCTTCAAATTCACTCAATTATTTGCATGTTTTACCTCCACCTATTAGAATTCCTGCCAAATTCCAAATTAATTCAATTCACCAGTTTTATGCTCCACAGTTGAACAATAGCAGAATATTGTCTAAATGCTAATCTGATGTTTGTTCAGACACTTCATATAGCCTCCATCTCCCAAGAGTTTGACATTTTAATAAATCCTTTAAAAAAAGAATGCTTCCGTGTTGATATCTTTGCCATGTTTTACCATTTGCCTATGAAAATAAATTAAGAAACTTTTTCTGCCTCTAGCTCTTTTTTCATCAGGTGTTTAAAAAAAAGAGTTAGGTGAACAGCTTTCATTCTGGGGGAATAAATAGTTTCATTGTGTGGAAAAAACTACAAAAGTCAAGAATAAGAATATCCCATGACAATATAAGAAGATTCTCAAGGTACTATGGCAACATCTATTCAGGAGATGTTTATTTCCCTATTATTTGAGCAATTGCTCAGAGCAGCAAGGTAAAATGCCCACTACTATGTGTTACAGTATTTTGCAATGAAACAAATTACGCACACTGCAAATTTGAGTCCCATTTGTTTAGAATCTGACCTTCAAATACAAACCGTTTCATCAAAATTAAACCAAAGTAAGTGCATCATTATTCCCCATTATCAAAATAGTGAAACCATTTTGGAAGTTCGGCCATAACATACAAATGAGAAAGTGTTTCCATCTTCCTGTGGTTTTATACAAACATAAATGTCAATGCCCATCTAAACAAAATAATTCAGATAAAAGAAAACAAGCGTCATTGCAAAATGTCAATGCAAACCTTCTGGTTAAACATGTTGGGGAAAACCATTTTTCAGACCAACAAAATGGAGAGTAAGGCACTTATGGATGGAAAGAGATAAAAGTGGTTAAGAGGGTGAGAGACTTAGGAACAGAAACAAAGAAAGAAAAGGTAAATAAAACCTATTCTGTGACATACAGCAGTGGCCTTGGCATTAGACTTTGAAAATATCAACTATGACTAAGCAACAACATAAATGTTTTTTTTTTTTAATAGTGAGCACTATTAAGAATGATAGACCTCAGAGCTCCAATGGGAAATTTTCCACCCCAGAAATGACACATCATAGTATATAATTATTAATTAAAAGAACCGGTAGAAGTATTCAGTATTTTTCTTGTGAAGGACACAGGTCATCTATTTTTCATGATAGCTCTGTGTTACACACTGGGGAAAAATCAAGTACAAACAATTAAAGGAGGCACTACTAGCAGAAGGTTTGAAATACAGATGAGAATTTCCTTTCATGATAATCTTATCAAAGGACAAATCTTTACCCTTAAAATTCTCCAAGAAAGGCAGAAAACCCAATGAAATCTGAATATGGATTTTGAAGATATAGAGAAATGGTACAGCTATCACAAACCACAAAATACATTCCACTTGAGGACAACATCAAAGTGATTTATTAAGCGCCCCCCCAGCAGAAACATATGAAAGAGGCAGCAGACACAAGCATTGGGATCATTTCGGATTACTCAGGATAAAGTATGCAGTCTTGAATTTAGAGGCCTTAATCCTGAAATGACCTCCAAGTGGATGAACCAGTTGCACCTCTGTTCAGTTCCACTTGAAGTCAATGGGGCCCCCAAAGTGCACAAGGGTTTTGCCAACACCGAGTTACAGGAGCAGGATTTCGATCACTATCCAGAGACTCAGTACTGTTAAGGTATTATCTTCTGTCTATTGATTTGTGTACATTAGCTCAATATAGTCATAGTTGAAGGACCTCTAAGGATGCATGTTTATTGTTAATACCATGAAGTTATAATATATAATACACACCATTTATAAAAGCAATAATATAAAAAAGGTTTTGTTTCAATTGTTCATTGCCTCATAACATGCCTTTATAATAATTTTTTTCCAGTTGGGAAGGAATAGATAATTGCTTGTCAAATTATTGTAACTGATAAAATAGAAGGGAAAAGGTCTTGAAACCTTTTTTGTGTGTGAGAATTTGAGAGTAGTCAAGATGCAAATTGTAACTATGCTAGTGTGAGCATGGAAGAACCCAACATATCCATCCCTCTCTTCTCTTCATCTGTGTTAAAATGTTGTACATAGGTGTCTTCCCAGCACTGGCTATCAGATAAGCAGGTCCTTAAAAGAGAACACATGCAAAGAAATTAAGGTTACTGAACAGGATAGATCCAGTGGGTCAGCTTCATTTTCTGAAGGGTTCTCAATTTCTCTCTCTTTTGGTCCTGTCCTAAGGGACTTCAAAGTCTCTAAGATTTTTGCCTATGATAGCTAGGATCCATAGCTTGCTTCTGCAGCTCATCAGGACTTAGGATCACCATTGTACACTTCTGATCCACTTTGATGATGGCTATCTTATAGTTATACTCTCTGGGGCTGGGGCTACAGTTATCACAAATTACAAAAGAAATTCATGTCAAGAAGTCTGGATGGGTCACAAAAGATTCCAGCTCTGAATATTTCTGCTGTCTTCCAAGAATGTACTATTTCTCCTCCTCTGATGTAATAAACTTTAAGTTTTATTCTTTGCAAATGTATCCTCTTTGGGATTTTTTTGAGTCTCTTGTTCATTTTCTTGCATGTTCAAGGCTTCAATTTTAATATATGATGCAAAGTCTGCAGCCTCATGCAATACTTCTCATCTCTAGATCTGAAGACTATTGCTATTTATCGAAATCTCATTTATAGTCTGGGGTCTGGTAGTACCCATACCGGCATCTACCCCAAAGTAAAGAAACAATTTAGTTTCACATATCTGTTTATGAGACAGACAATATTTTATTAAGTTTGGATCAGAACAACAGGCATGGGGTGGATCTATCTAGTTTTAAACTCATTTTCCTAATTTTAATCACGCATGATTAATTTGGCTTCATCATATGTTATCTGAACCTGCAGGGGGAATTTTTTTTTTTTTTTGCTTTGTTTCCATTTCAGTATAGAATATAGTGTGCCAGAAGATGGGAAATGATTTGTTATTAAGCTAGGAAAAATTCACAAAAATAATCACACAAGACATCAGTATCAGAAATTACATCTAACAAGAAACATGGATTTTATGATTCAAACATGATTCTAACATCTGAGCTCTTTAGCTCACTTTGTGTATTTTTGTAGGTATCTACTTTCTTTATACAATGTGTTTTTCACTGGGGTTATCGATACTAGGCTGTCTAAAAATTTCTCTTCATAGCCAAAGCCTCTCCTTGGACAAAAGAAAAATAAGTGATCAGCTTCTTTCCTATTATATATGGAGGGAAATTGCAAAGAAACAGCAAAATAACTAGCTCTGCAAAAAGCAACAGAGGGTCCTGTGGCACCTTTAAGACTAACAGAAGTATTGGGAGCATAAGCTTTCATGGGTAAGAACCTCACTTCTTCAGATGCAAGTAATGGAAATCTCCAGAGGCAGGTATAAATCAGTATGGAGATAACGAGGTTAGTTCAATCAGGGAGGGTGAGGTGCTCTGCTAGCAGTAGAGGTGTGAACACCAAGGGAGGAGAAACTGCTTCTGTAGTTGGAATAATAATAACCTTTGAAATAATTGTGCGTGAGGATAAAGTCACTGAGCTCAGCAATAAGTTGTGCTGTGTCATCATCAGGGATACTGTTCCTGACAGCTTGTATCCCACACGATCCATCGTCTACAGCCAAGCACTGAGGTACAACCGCATCTGCTCCAACCCCTCAGACAGAGACCAACACCTACAAGATCTTCACCAAGCATTCTCAAAACTACGATACCCACACAAAGAAATAAAGGAACAAATCAACAGAGCCAGACGTGTACCCAGAAGCCTCCTGCTACAAGACAGGCCCAAAAAAGAAACCAACAGAACTCCACTGGCCATCACCTACAGCCCTCAGCTTAAACCTCTCCAACGCATCATCAGTGATCTACAACCCATCCTGGACAATGATCCCTCACTTTCACAGACCTTGGGAGGCAGGCCAGTCCTCGCCCACAGACAACCCGCCAACCTTAAGCATATTCTCACCAGCAACCATGCACCGCACCATAACAACTCTAACTCAGGAACCAACCCATGCAACAAACCTCGATGCCAACTCTGCCCACATATCTACACCAGCAGCACTATCACAGGACCTAACCAGATCAGCTACAACATCACCGGCTCATTCACCTGCACGTCCACCAATGTTATATATGCCATCATGTGCCAGCAATGCCCCTCTGCTATGTACATTGGCCAAACTGGACAGTCACTACGCAAGAGGATAAATGGACACAAGTCAGATATCAGGAATGGCAATATACAAAAACCTGTAGGAGAACACTTCAACCTCCCTGGCCACGCAATAGCAGATGTTAAGGTAGCCATCTTACAGCAAAAAAACTTCAGGACCAGACTCCAAAGAGAAACTGCTGAGCTCCAGTTCATTTGCAAATTTGACACCATCAGATCAGGATTAAACAAAGACTGTGAATGGCTATCCAACTACAGAAGCAGTTTCTCCTCCCTTGGTGTTCACACCTCTACTGCTAGCAGAGCACCTCACCCTCCCTGATTGAACTAACCTCGTTATCTCCATACTGATTTATACCTGCCTCTGGAGATTTCCATTACTTGCATCTGAAGAAGTGAGGTTCTTACCCATGAAAGCTTATGCTCCCAATACTTCTGTTAGTCTTAAAGGTGCCACAGGACCCTCTGTTGCTTTTTACAGATTCAGACTAACACGGCTACCCCTCTGATACTTAGCTCTGCAAAGACACAACAAAGTCAAGAAGAGCCATATACCCATCCTTTATCATATAGCACAAAAGGGTAAATTTTCCTCAGCTCTTGGCTTGAAAGAAAGGTAATGAGCATGCCAATTATTTCCTCAGGTTATACAGACCAATATGAAGATGTATTGCTGTTTTCAGACATGATAAAGATGAGCTGAACTGCCCAGAACTTTCATGCTCAAGCTG
Organism: Emys orbicularis; assembly: GCF_028017835.1. NCBI lineage: Eukaryota > Metazoa > Chordata > Testudines > Emydidae > Emys > Emys orbicularis. Next base: position 75,189,119 of record NC_088688.1, on the reverse strand, counting down.
CCTTCTTAAGTCCACTTTCTTTGCTGCCAGAAGAATCCAATTTGAGTGAAGAAATGCTGTATAATCACAGGTGAGAAATTTCAGTCCATTTCCCAGAGAATAGATATCAAGTTTTGATACCAGTTTAGAGATTGTACAGTAAACAACTTACATATCAATTGTATAGCATATTAAGTAAATTTGCAATGATAAGAAACCTTTCAATTGCATGGTAGTCATATATTTGCACTTTGAAGGAGCACTTGAGGTTATTTCAGATTAGAGCAAATGGGCTACATTGCAAGACATTATTAAGAAATTAATTTTTCAGATTTATATAAAGCTGTTTATAGGTGAGTTGGCATGAACTAAACTAGCTCTCTGTGTATGGATATGACTATTCATATTTTTTTTCTAGGCCAGTTTTCATATTCAGATATACAGCAATTTAAAAATGTTTCCAATAAATGCTTATTTACATATTGAGAATGCTATTTAATTTGGAAACAGCTTTGTGGGGGATTTTTTAATGTTATTTAATTGACTGGACTTTTCTATGGATTTTAAAATTAGATTTAGCAAACAGTGACTCAGAGGTTCAAGGTTCCAGTCTTGTAGTGCTTCTGAAATCAACAATTCAAACTTTTGGTTGCTTGTAATACTGTATTAAACCATTTCATGAATTCTAATCATTAAGCTGAAGGCCCAGTAGCCACCAGTGGTAAATTTTAAATGGACTTTCACAATGTAGATTAGTTCACGCAATGTAAACGCCAGACCGTAACATTTTGTCCGAAAGCAACTGTAATCCTCAATACAAAGTTCTGGGATTTGGTGCCAAGAAACATCAAAATAACCATTTTTTCAGAATTAATGAGAGTTGGAAATTGGGCACTGATAAACTGACTTGAGAAAGACAAACTGCTGCATTGATTTGAACGTGATCTGTGTAGTGAGGCTTCTTCTACTCTAAGTAAACTTTCAAAAGACACACTGATGGGAGGATACCTAGGATGCTTAAGAGCCAGTGAGTGAGTAGAAGCCAAGTAGTTTGTTCCCAGTAAACCCAAGGATTACATTTGTGATTTATTTGGGTTTCAATAAACTATAAAATTGCGATGGCTTCCTTATATCTTGGGGGGGAGGAAATCTACAGATAAACCAGTGGCAGAAACAGCTGAAGCAAGAAAGGTAAAACAGTTCTTTCTCCAATCCTTAGATCTTTTGGTGATTTTCTGGCAATATCAATTTCTCATGCCCACTCTGATGGAGATTTTTCCATTGCATCAATAGCAAGAATAAAAGGTCTTGACTCTTGAATTATGGATCCAAAATAGTGGCCACGGTGTATTTGGCATCCTGATGAGATCCCAGATGGATTTGCATGTAAGCCCTTGAATCAGTGGATTTTATTACTCAAAATAAAATGAATTAACTCCTCTGTATAGTTACTTTAAAACATGCAGGTAGCTGAAAAGATTGAGACTATGAGAAGAGTATTTGTCTTTTGCCAGTCATCCATACAAAATATAGAAGTAACAGGTTTGCCTCAAATGCTTATCTGAAGTGTATCCAAAGATCACGGCTAGAATCTGGACCGAAAATCTTGATAGGATATGCTTTTCACTAAATTTCTGGTATGGGTCGTGCCTGTTTTTGGCTAGGCTGGAAACTTGAATTATTTTTTCTTCTTGATGTCAATTTTAGTCCATTTGTTGCTTTCTCTTATATCTTTTCCTTTCTGTGTAGGTTTCTCTTTCTAGTGACTTCCTTGTCTCCTTTTACTTGTTTTCACCATCTCTCTTCTTCCCTCTTCCCTTTCAGATTATGTGACTCTTCTCCCATCATCATTTTGCTTCAGTCTCTAGCTGTTCTGCTCTTGCTCATTGTTCCTTCTGTTCGCTTTTTCATTGGCAGGCAGCTTAGAGGACAGCACTGCAGGTATTTCCCCCCATGATGTTTCATCCAGAATGTCACCATAAAAAATGTTTTCTATTATTTTTCACCAGTAGGAGAAGATCACCACCAAATACTGGTACTGCATCCAGTCTATTTTCAACAGACTGCAGACTTAGTGGAGTGGGAGACAGTTCTGATTTTAATCAACATTGTTCACTCACTCTAGTCCTGGCTGTACTGACAATGAACAAAGTATTACAACAGGCTCAACAACAGACTTTCTGCTCAGCATATTCATATCTTTGGATCAGGAACCATTCTTGTGTTTCAGAGATATCCTCGGATCACAGTTTTATCTGTGTAGTTTGGATGCCAAAAATAGAGCTGGTTGAATTAGTCACTATAAATATTTTATCCAGTGAATGTTGCCTTCTGTTCGTTCACAAAAGGCTCATAAACAGCTCATATTTGTATGACTTTGATCATTATTCACAAATCTTCAACCAGTAGACCATGTGAACAAATTTAGTCTATGGTTTGTCTGTGAACCTGTCACACTATGAGTATTCTTTATTCATTGTTAGCTAGTCACATCAGTCACTTAAGTCAAATCATATTATTTCTGTTCCTTGGTAGAATGACTTAAGTTGATAAACAGGCAGAATCCCCTTTTCTGTTCACATATGATCCAAAAACATTTGTAATTGTTCAGCAAATTTATTGTGCAAATAATAAAATGGAGGTTTTCAATATGGCCATGAAAGTACTTCCTCAGTAAACAGGCTCATGAACATTTATTCACAAATCTTATGTTTACAGGAACATTCTTTCCAGTAAAAAGCTTACATACTTGAACAAGAATGTAAAAAGGCTTCTAAATCAATTAAAATCATCTTCTTTTAATCATATGAATATTTTTTCCTGTATTCACCCTATTCCACAAAAACATGACACAAGCCTTTTCCGATAATACCATGTTCCCCGTTGTGGGGATACCCACAGACTGCTGGCATTAGGCAGCATCTCATGAAGATCATGCGGGTCAACTCATGCAGATAACTTTTCACACAGAAAAAATAAAGATGTGGCTGCAAGCACAATTATAAATGAACTCAACTTTTATATCCAAAATGGCACTCCTTTTAGGATGAAATTTATAGTACCTAGGACTCCTGGTTTATTTTTATATATAAATCTATTATTATAGAATCATAGAATATTAGGGTTGGAAGAGACCTCAGGAGGTCATCTAGTCCAATCCCCTGCTCAAAGCAGGACCAACACCAACTAAATCATCCCATCCAGGGCTTTGTCATGCTGGGCCTTAAAAACCACCACCTCCCTAGGTAGCCCATTCCAGTGCTTCACCACCCTCCTAGTGAAATAGTGTTTCCTAATATCCAACATAGACCTCCTCCACTGCAACTTGAGACCACTGCTTCTTGTTCTGTCATCTGCCACCACTGAGAACAGCCTAGCTCCATCCTCCTTGGAACCCCCCTTCAGGTAGTTGAAGGCTCAAATCCCCCCTCACTCTTCTCTCCTGCAGACTAAATAACCCCAGTTCACCTCAGCTTCTCCTCGTAAGTCATGTGCCCCAGCCCCCTAATCAGTTTCGTTGCCCTCCGCTGGACTCTCTCTAATTTGTCCACATCCCTTCTGTAGTGGGGGGACCAAAACTGGACACAATACTCCAGGTGTGGCCTCACCAGTGCCGAATAGAGGGGAATAATCACTTCCCTCGATCTGCTGGCAATGCTCCTACTAATACAGCCCAATATGCTGTTGGCCTTCTTGGCAACAAGGGCACACTGTTGACTCATATCCAGCTTCTTGTCCACTGTAATCCCCAGGTCCTTTTCTGCAGAACTGCTGCTTAGCCAGTCAGTCCCCAGCCTGTAGTAGTGCATGAGATTCTTCCTTCCTAAGTGCAGGACTCTGCACTTGTACTTGTTGAACCTCATCAGATTTCTTTTGGCCCAATCCTCCAATTTGTCTAGGTCACTCTATTGTACACACCAATCATCTATTCTAACTTGTTTATGCTCTTCCTCTCTCTAGTGAACAACTATTTTTATTTTATTAACAAGAAGTGTTGGGTAATAAGATTGACTCAGCTTTGTTGCTTTGTGCCATCGCCTACATTAACCCTACACTTGAAATGCCCTCCCCAAATTGCTCCTACTTGCTCTTGCTTCAAACCTCTCAAGAACTACTTCTTCCTCGACACTTACAAATAGGATAGCTTGAGGATCAGCCAGATATAATGGAGGTGTTTTTATTCATTATTTTAAAGGCAGCGTATTTAAAATGTGTAGAGACAAATCTTCAGCTAACGTAAATCACCACAGCTCCATGGAGTGAAGAGAGCTGTGCCAATTGATACCAGCTGAGGATCTGATCCTTATATTAAATGACATTTTATAATTTACTTTACAATTCTCCACCACTTTCAAAAGGAACGTTTTATCTTTTAATTTAAAAATAGATAGGATAAAAATATAACTGTGTATGTAATTATTGTCTGTGTAAATGTATATTCATTTTTCAGCTGCTACATTCTTTCATTCATTGATATTTTGTGGTAATGAATTCCAAAAGGTAATTACACAATACGTTAAATGTATTTCCATTTATCAGTTTTGCTTTTCAGTTTCATTGAAAGTGCTTTACATGCCAGTATATGAAATAAATACATCAGATCATGTAATGTATTTATGGACATGTAGGAGAGTTTTGCTTCTCTTAAAAGAAAATCTAGGATTCGAGCAGCAAGAACATCCCATACAATTTCAGTTAAAAAGTGCAAAAAATCATGGTACCATAAATGAGTCAAATATCATCAGCAATGCAATATTCTGAATATGTAATTGGTTTCAGTCAGCTAAATCTGTTTTTGTGGTTACCTTTTTTCTGACTCAGAATAAAACTGAGGGATAGCACACCACACACACACCCCTCATTTGACATTATGAAATGAAGAAACTCTTCATACATCATTGTCACTGGCACCTGTAAATGTACACTCACACAATCAATTGTTTAGTAAACAGCATGAAACAAACTATAACCCTTTAGCTGCCCTATGGATATGCAATATACTGTAAAAAATCTGCAGTCATCTAGGACTTCAGAGTTTTCACTGCAATGCACCTACCTCATAGCTATTTAGAACCTTGTGATAATATTGAGGATTGAACTTAGAGCCTCCTACTACAAAACACAGACTCCGACCACTTGTAAGATTGGCTTGAAACCTTCCTACCTAAGAAACTGCCTCTCTTCCCTGTCATACTACCCTGGTTGTAATCAGCAGCTATAGTCTCCCAGCTAAATTATCCTCTATCTAACAGAGGAGGGGTTGGTGGTAGAGCATTCTTTGCAAGGGGGCTCTAGAACAAGCTCTCCCATTGGCCACATAGGTCAGTTGTCCTTCTGGGAACACTGCAAGGCATATTTATTTGCATGGGCTTCTGTGGAGGGTTGGCAGGGTTTCACGGGGGGAGGAGGGGATGTAGACCCGGACAGAAAATACATTTTTGTGTTTTGTTGGGGTGAGAGTCTATCTAAATTCCTTTATTCTGTGCAGTTAGCAGTATAATGATAATTTAAGTTACCCCAACAAGAAAATAACATTAATTTTAAAAATGGATATTTTTAAATCTTTTGGGAGTAAAGATTTTAAAACACTAAGTAATAAAGAATCACATAATAGATAAAAACACCAAGTTATATTGACTCATTTCAGTTCTTAGATAATGAGAATGAAGGATAGGATGACATTTTAGATTTTTATCAGTAATTTTGTTTGGGTTCAAAAGACAGTGCCTTGTGCCTTGTAGCATCCTTGTTAGGTTCAGAGAAATTAATACACCGCTACCTCGATATAACGCCACCCGATATAACACGAATTCGGATATAACGCGGTAAAGCAGTGCTCCGGGGGGGCGGGGCTGTGCACTCCGGTGGATCAAAGCAAGTTCAATATAACGCGGTTTCACCTATAACGCGGTAAGATTTTTTGGCTCCCGAGGACAGCGTTATATCGAGGTAGAGGTGTAAACGGTGACCAGATAACAAAAATATGTAATTTTTTAGTTTTTTCCCCTCAAGATTTGCAGGTTTCTCTTGACAAGAATGCCCAATATTTTCTTGATTTATCAGTCCAAATGATGGGTATACATTGATTTTGCCACCTTGCAGCTATAATAATAAAAAGTAATAAAACAACAATAATGTAAGGCCATTAACAGAGTGGATAATACACACTGCATCCACTGTACCTTAAAAAGGACTTAATTAAGGTTAGTGATTTTCACTCATAATACCATTAAGGTTACCATAGCAGTACATTTTTGTAAATTAGAATTCGTTTTGGCTAATGGCTACTATATGTTAATCCTAATTCAGTACAGAACAGTTTATAATTGAGTGCATTTTGTACAGACATCACAAAATAACCCACAATTACCCAATTTTTCAGAAAGCATTTACAGGACACATTTATAGAATATGGTCAGTTAAATAAGCTTCTGTCAGGAGAAAAAGCGGATTAGTATTATACTTTCCATAAAGTCTTCCTGAGTGAGGTGAAAAAATATTTTTAATGTGTATTTTTAGGATAGCGCTTCAATTGCTCAATAAACACATTTAAAAATAGCTACAATATTGGGTCTCCTCCTCAGAGCCTTGATTTCCCATAAACAGCATGTGCTACAGTTACTACTGAATTTGTGCAGAATCATCATATGACAAAATCTGGGGAACAGTTTTGCCCAAACTGGCCTAAATTCACCTAGTAGTACATTACTGTGGCTTCTGCCTATGCCAAGCATACTTTTGACCTTCGATCCCTCCTTCTATAAAGCTTTTATACATGCTCTGCCTCTCCACCTATCCAAAACATCCATCCTAATCCATCACATTTCACTGTTGGGCTAGCAACTAGGCTTCTGGCCTTCCTGATTAACTGGATACTTTGCTGCTTGGCTGTCTGCTCTGGGATTTGGGGGAAAGGAGAGGAGAGCCATAGAGCCACTCTCCCCAAGAATTTTGCCCTTTTAAAGTTTTACATTTCCCTAATCCATTGTTTTCATAATTTCTGTATAAACACCAATGCCTACTTTACTCTGTAGTCCTGAAATTTACTGACTATGGTGAGCAATCACCTCACCTTCAACAAAGAGTATCTTTAGCATCAGATAAAAGCTTCTTCTCACCATCTCTTGTTAAGGCCATTCTCTGGAACAGAGTGAAGGTCAAGCCACATAAAACAAACACCAGCTGAGTACTTACCCTGCTTCCTTGGTGTTCACAAGTAATGGTGTGAAGAATAACAGAAATGAGTGCCAAAGCAGAAAGGGAGCGCCTCCCGAGAATAGAATTTAAGGCTGCACAGACTGGCCTGAGTTAACCCAGCAAGCTTTCACAAATTCACACACACAAACACATAAATCCAAAGTATGAAATTATCCCATTGAATAAACCAATACTATGCAACCAGAGCTAAGTGCAGTTCAAACAAATACAATACTTTGTATGTCAGAATGAATGACAAATAGTACATGGTGGTACATAATAGACTGTGTTCATTAGTATTATATTTTTAAGAGAGCTCAAAACCAGTAGGCCTCTGAATTTCTTAGTAAAAATCTAAATGAAATCATAAAAAGGTTCTTAGAATATTTTATTTGACAAATAAATGTTTTATCTCATCAAATATAATGAATTGACACAAATTGAATTTTTTTAAAGTTTGAGTTTCAGTTTAGAAGATCGAACCCATCCATTTAGACATGTAGGACAAGCCAAGTGTTCAACATTCATTCAAGATTTATGTCACTTTTCCTTAACTGGACAATATTCAGCACAGAACAGTATGTCAGCAGCCTCTGCACTGTCCAGCTGTACTTTGTTTAGAATCTACTGCATGACTGTTTGCACCAACCTCTTCCAGCCCTCCTCTGTTAGCCTGACTCCCTCAGCACCCTGTCCTTCCTCCATCCTCTCCTTATTTCCCCTTCCCTTCTTAAACCCTCTCAGTTTCCTCCTTCCTTCTCACCTACATCCTTTCCTCAATTAACTCGTACTCTCCTGACAAGCCTCCTCATCCATCTCATCCCCCATAAAACAGTTTTTTGAAAAGGGAACTAACAAAATGCAAGGCAATCTTCACCCGGACCACTGTCTCTCCCTATGCCTGTACAGCACCTAACACATTTTAGGGGATACTGCATTAATAATAGTTCCTGATAAAGCAAACCGAGCTCAGAAAACAATATAAAAAATCTGCAAAACATTAAATCGAAATTAGGCAGAGGTTTCTAACCGTCAGAGGAGTGAAGTTCTGGAACAGCCTTCCAAGAGGAGCAGCAGGGCAAAAAACATAACTGGCTTCAAGATTGAGCTTGATAAGTTGATGGAGGGGATAGTAGGATGGGACTGCCTACAGTGGCATGTGGCCCACTGGCGACTGCCAGTAGCAAAAATCCCCAACGGCTGGAGATGGGACTCTATATGGGGAGGGCTCTGAGTTGTTATAGAGAATTCTTTCCCAAGTATCTGCCTGGTGGGTCTTGCCTACATGCTCAGGGTCTAACTGATTGCCATATTTGGGGTCAGGAAGGAATTTTCCCCCAGGACAGATTGGCAGAGACTCTGGGGTTTTTTCACCTTCCTCTGCAGCATGGGGCATGGGTCACTTTCAGGTTTAAAATAGTGTAAATGTGTATTCTCTGTAACTTGAAGTCTTTAAACCATGATTTGAGGACTTCAGTAACTCAGTCAGAGTGGGTGAGAGAGGTTCTGTGGCCTGTAATGTGCAGGAGGTCAGACTAGATGATCACAATGGTCCCTTCTGACCTAAAAGTCTATAACTCAGAGAAAAGCAATTCTGTAATACCAGATCCACAACACAGTGAAGATCTGAAGTAGGGCCCCATGCCTGCAGACTCTAATGCACATGTTTAACTTCAAGCGAGTAGTTTCACTGAAATCAATAGAACTACTCGTACTTTAAGTTAAGCATGTGTAAGTATTTGCAAGATTGATGACTAAAGCTATTTTCAGACCATTTCTAAAGTTAAAGAATCTGATGAGAAAATACCCGTATATTTAAGGAGTTTTCATATGACCTTCTCCCAAGAATATTTATGTGCAGAAAACACATGCACAAACCCTTTTATAGCACTGACTAGCCAGTACATTAAATAAGTAACATGTACAGAATTTCTTGGGATAGAGTCTGACCAGCCATGTATGGCTGTGCTTCTCAACCAGGGGTACATGTACCATTGGGGTATGCAGGTCTTCCAGGGGGTACATCAACTCTCCTAGATATTTGCCTAGTTTTACAACTGGCTACATGGAAAGCACAAGCAAAGTCAGTACACACTAAAATTTCATACAATAACTTGTTTATGCTGCTCTATAGACTATACCCTGAAATGTAAGTTCAATATTTACATTCCAATTGATTTATTTTATAATTATATGGTAAAAATGAGAACATAAACAATTTTTCAGTAATAATGTGCTGTGACACTTTTGTATTTTTATATCTGATTTTGTAAGCAAGTAGTTTTTAAGTGAGGTGAAGCTTGGGGTACGAGGACAAAATCAGACTCTGGAGAGGTTGAGAACCACTGCTATCCAGTACTCCCAATTTTATGCCTCTTAGAGAGAGGCTGTTCAGCATTCTGTTGGGAAACATCGTCCTTACTCCCTCCTTGGGTCCTTGCAGATGCTAGGTGCCTGAAATGGTGACTATGGGCAGTGTGACGGTGGGTCATGTTTCCATACTCAGGGGCGGCTCCAGGCACCAGCGCAGCAAGCGCATGCCTGGGGCGGCAAGCCGCAGGGGGTGGCATGCTGGTCACCATGAGGGCAGCAGTCAGGCAGCCTTCGGCGGCATGGCTGTGGGAGGTCCACCGGTCCCGCAGCTTCGGCGGCAATTCGGCGGTGGGTATGCCGAAGGCGCAGGACCGGCAGATCACCTGTAGAAACGCTGCCGAATCCGCATGCCGCCAAAGGCTGCCTGACTGTCATGCTTGGGGCAGCAAAAAACATAGAGCCGCCCCTGTCCATACTACACTCCATACTGATAGAACTCACTGCAAATTTTTCAACAAAACGTTTTTCAGTCACAAAATGCCAATTCATTGAAACAAACGTTTTGCAGAAATGTATCCATTCCAACAAAGCTTTTATCAGAAGCATTTCTCAGGTCCAGGATGGAATTTCTGGGTGAGGTTGGCACACAGAGAGAGAAAAAAGAAAGACCCACTAGCACATGGAAATAACCCAGCACATGAGTTTTTTAGGGGGGGGGGGGGGTTGGGCTGGGAGGAGAGAAATGCTGTAAGATTCATGGACCCCTAAAGTAGATTAGATTAGATCTGGTCAAGTCAGCCAGAATTCTTCCTGGAAATCTAAGTGCTACACGTCCTCAACTATCGGTGCTCCTGATGGCAGATTGGGCAGACTCTAGTCCTTTGTAAATAGAGAAAAATACTAAGAGGGGGTAAAAACATATACCAGTGCACTTTGAATTCATAAAAAATTAGTGGGTTTTTAAACCCATGAAAGCTTATGCCCAGATAAATCTGTTAGTCTTTAAGTTAAATTATAACTCCCATAGCAATGTTCTCTCTATGGAAATATTCAACAGATCTATGTAATAAGCCTCATACACCAGGTACAGTATCTTTATTGCACTTGCTATGGAAACTTAGAGTACTTAGTTTTCTTTTTAATATGGTTGCATTCATATTAGAGGCGTGGGGTATACTACTGACCTTTTTATTCAGGGAAGAAAATCAGTTGTAAAAAGCTAAAGGGCTCACTCCTGCAAACATTTACTCATGCAAATAAATCAACAAGAATTGTTCTTCAAGGAGGTTATTTGCATGAGTAAGATTACTTGCTTACTTATAATGCTTGCAAGATTAGGCAGAAAATCAGCAGTGAAATAGAAAAGACCATTCAAGTCGGCCAAGAAACTGATTTTTTAAAGACAATACAAAAGGTGACAAAGATAAGCTCGATACCAATTTAACAAATAGTCACCGCTGACGGACACTTCAACCTCACTGTAGCTAATCTTAGCAAGAAATTCCGCTTGCAGTAAATCTTGATGTTCCTATTGTGAGCCAATAAATGCAAATAAGAATACTTGGATGCAGACCAAGTTTTATTTATAATGTATTCAGGCCAAGGCAAAAACAAAAAGATGCTACGAACTGCTTTTAGGATCAGAGAGGTAATTGTTCCTGAAGGTATACCAGTCTGCCATTGATCAAAACCGAAAAACAGACTAATAAGCTTGAGTAGTAAAGAAACATTTGGTTACAGTTGGATATTTTCCTCCACTTTCATCTATAAAAAAAACACAGATGAGGAAAATCAAAATCCCCTGAGATGAGACATAGATGACATTTATAGTGTACACACACTGTGGTATTTGTTAAGGTTTTACACTGTTATGAATCTTAAAGTCTGAAAAGGTAGGTTTTTACTGAATGTCTGATTAACAAGATGAGAGAGGACCACATTCTGAAATCCTTTGAACACGCTTAAAATATCACGGGTCCCAAATTATGCGAAGGAAAACTGAATCCTGTTAGGTTCAAGTTCAGAGCTGTGCCCATTTTCTTCATCATAGCAGTCTGAAAGTTCAGATGATGAGAAGCTCTTCTCACCATGTGAATAGACTGTGAAATGTGGATATTGGAAGGGAGCCAGTACATGGGCAAACTGGTGAGTAGAAAAACACTGCAGGGATCCTCTTCAACTTTTAGTCATTTTATTGTTCTTTAATGTGGCTTTGGGTAGCTTGCTTGATGGGGGAGAAGCAGCAGAAAGGTCAGGCTTTTTTCTACAACATTGGCATTCCAACAAGCATACACACTGTAGTCAGACACTTAACTCGTTTTTTTCTTTGTGGTTGTAGAGCTATTTCATGTAGTATAGCGTAGATAAGCATTTTCAAACGGCTTAAAGCAAGCTTTCAGTTGATATACTATTGTTAAATTGAGCTAAATGAGATCAAATTTATCTGGTATTGGGAATGTATAACAACCTGTGTAAAACAGGTAGGAAGGCAAAGCTACATCATGTAGAAATATATGAACTACTGCACCTCATTTCTGCTTTGTTTCAATTCATGCTCCATTACTTGCAATACTGAAGGGAACATATTACAATGTGATTACTGTAACTGGCAGTGATGGAACACTGCATGAAATGTCAGATGAGAGAGAGAAACTATATACACTGCAGCTGAAAATCTCCAGGCCATACACTAGGAGAAAGGCTAAGGGAATAATCTCATTGGCTAGCTAAATGCCATCACATTCTCCCTTCGTGTTCCCCCACAATCTCCTATCCCACACCTACTCAATTTCCCTCTTTTGCCCCTCAGGGTTTCTTACCATTTATTTTGTCTTTTTTAGCCCCATTTCACTGCTTCTGTAGTCTCGGTCTGTCTTTTTCGATACAGATGCCTGCATACCTCTCAATCTTCCTTCCTGTTTGGTTTTATTTAAGCAAAGTATTTCAAAGCACAATAGCAAGTGTGCTATAAATTTTGTAAGAGATAGTTGTAACGTGCAACCCTATTATAGCTTTCTGCTATTAAATCTTCAATGGGAGTGTAGAGAGATTGTGATTGTCAAGGTTCCTTGGTGACTTTATAATCATTGTGTATGCATTATACCAACTAAACTACACCTACTGGCGCTTTATAGCTCAAAACTGATCACCAAAAGATGACAACAAAAGACATTTTTCAATCTTACAACATTCACATGCTAACAGCTCAGTCATTCTGCTCTTTATACAAATGTGGCTTGAACATTTGAAACACGGCACTGTTACTTATGGGAAATGCTACAACAGAGATGTCTTGTGGTTGTAATTAGCATATGCTACTTTGGGGCCTAATTCAGACCTATCTTACTCAAATTTTAGTGTTAGTTATAACATTGATTTATGCCAGCCTCAATGAAATCATAATGAGGCCCCGATACTTTTGAAGAAACAATGCCTTTCTCAAATACTCTATAGTAAGAGATGATGAAAGAGAAGCTCAGATGGTTTGAGATGTCACCAGATATTTTTATATTCTTTCACAGTTTCCATATTTGTTTCATGTAGGAAAGAATTAAAATTAAAAAAAAACTAAAGCAGAAAATGGAGGGACATTGTGCAGTATAGGAGTGTTAGGGCAGTGGTATTCTTATCTGTTTCAGTTGTTTTAATTTTATTAAATCAATGTCCTGTTACTGAAGTTCATTGTTCATGGAGAAGAAAATACCACAAGATGCCTAAAATTAAATCTAAAACTTCTGTTTCTATTTTAATTAAACTGAAATCTATACTGAAATCTAATTCTTCTAAACATATTTTAAGGGCAGTTACTTCTGCATAGTCCTACGTTTTAGCGCCATCCTCCACTCACCCACATGAATGAGACTTCTTCTGAACCCAAAACATCCTAAAGAAATACCCCCTTTTTCTAAGAGGTTCAACAGAGGTTTATCATGTAAAAATTGATAGTTCACCGATTTCATTAACCACATTGGATACAGAAGTAGACAAAACTGGCAAGACTGAATAAGCTAAAAATGAAAGTAACCTTTATAGACAAGCAGCTATGGTAGGGGTGGGCACACTACAGCCCAGGGGCCGCATCCAGCCCTCCAGACGTTTTAATCCAGCCCTTGAGCTACCCGTAGGGAGAAGGGTCCAGGGCTTGCCCCACTCCGCACGGCTCCTGGAAGCAGTGGCATGTCCCCCCTTTGTCTCCTAGGCGTAGGGGCAGCCGGGGACTCCGCACACTGCCCCTGCCTCAAGCGCTGCCCCTGCAGCTCCCATTGGCCAGGAACCGCAGCCTCCGCACAGGAGCCAGAGGGGGGACATGCCACTGTTTCTGGGAGCTGCTTGAGGTAAGTGCCACCCAGAGCCTGCACTCCTGACCCCCTCCCGTGCCCCAACCTCCTGCCACAGCTCTGATCCCTCTCCTGCCCTCCAAACCCCTCAGTCCCAGCCTGGAGCACCCTCCTGTACCCCCAACCCCTCATCCCTAGCCCCACCCCAGAGCGAGCACCCCCAGCTGGAGCCCTCACCCCCTCCTACACCCCAACTCCCAATTTTGTGAGCATTCATGGCCCGCCATACAATTTCCATACCCAGATGTGGCCCTCAGGCCACAAAGTTTGCCCACCTCTGAGCTATGGGGTTTTGGGGAAGCCAGATGAACACATTTAATTCAAAGATAGCTCACTGTTTTAACCAAAAGAGAATTATCATCTTAAATCTGCAAGACTGTTGTACTGCGCTTTCACCAGAGAACTAGAAAATAGAACGTTGTGATCTTTAGCAGGCAGAGGTTAATAGACAAATAAAATAATAATTTGTTAAACAGTTACGAGCATCATCATCACATATATAAGACATTCCATCTGAAGATTTCAAAATGTTTGAAATAAACAGGCCAAATTGTGAACCCCTTACTCAGACTGGGTAGATGGAATTGTATGTATAATTGCCCACCAAAGTGAAAGGTTTGCAATCTGACCCTACCTGTTTAAACCTCCCAGCACGCCTATGAAACTGGGATGGTTAGTATAGTTCCTACTTTAGGGCAGGAGGAACTGAGGCATAGAGAGGTTATGTGCTTTGCCTAAGGTCACACAGTGTCAGAGGCATGACTACCACCCATGTGTCCTGACTCCCTGTGTAGACAGTTGCTGACATTGCATTACATGAGTCAATTTTTTTTTTAAACCACCTTTATTTATGGGGATCAAAAGTAAAATCAGATCCATACTGAACACTATTATAATTTACCCAATAATAGAAAGGATGATCTCCAAAACACTAGAAAAAGAATCTGTGAACACTGAATGAAAGAGGTCTTGACTATGCTTTATAAAATGCGTGAAGCCAAGTATGAAAACTCTATCTATCATTCCCTGACAAGAGTGACCTGATCTTAGCAAAGTGCAGCGTCTCATGCCATTGACACATGTGTTATTGGATAGTGGTACTAAAGGACTATACTGTATCCTGGAGGTTTACCAAGGTTACAGCAACAATGGTGGATAAGAATTACCATTTGCTGACTTGGAGGATACCAAAGGGCTATTTTGCTAGCCCTGTGGGCAGTTGAAGATCTATGAAAAAGGCCAGGCACACATTAGGAAGTTTGCTGCTTCCACTGCCATTCTTCCCACCTTCACTGCCAGGATTTGTAACATTATTTCCTTTCTTGTGAAGTCCACAAATTCCAGGCCTAATGTAGTTTTCCACAGCAGGGGAAGACTGTGAAGCAGGGGAAATACAGGGGTGCCTAAGCTAATCCTTTTTTGCCTCCATGAAATTTCACCACAGCTATTTATATTTTGAAAAAGGAAACAATAGATTAGATCAGCTTTAGCCAGGACACACACTGGTTTTTCATATCAGTGATGCAGTTTGATAGCTGTTCGACTACACGAGAAGAAATGGAGTCAGAACACACACATTGATCTTTTTAAAAATAAATCTTATGAAGTAGCCTTTAAAGGGGCTTTAAAGAAGAGAATACTTTGTGAAGACAAGACAATCATCTTGTTACCACTACTTCAAGCCCTAAAATATGATAACGAGGCAGAATAAAAATGATAAAAAGCTGTGAGCACTAGCATCTAAGACATAATTGGTAAGAAAATAGAAAACAAAATTAAACACTGTACTTGGAACATGAACAGTTTGTGGAGTTATTTTCCTCCTTCCCTATGACAATTATTTTCAGACAAAACAGAGGCTCCACATTAATCATAAAGCAAAGAGAACACTAGTCAGGAAAACTAATTCTGGAATGGGATGGGTGCAGAATGGCTTACTCTACAAATTAGAGGAGTCAAAAGGAGCTGAAGAGCACTCAACTTGCACTACACATAATATGGACAGCTGTGAAGGATAGGAGAGTCCAAAAGTTATGCCAGGAGCGCTGACATTCCAGTGCAAGCATGACAGAAGATAAAGAGTTATTACTGGCATCAGTCCAATTAAAAGCAGCATTTGAACTAAATGGAGTACGTGTTGTGACATTGCACTCTATATCATTTTATGAAAATATGCTAATATAACTGGAATATGCTTCATGCAAAAGGTCTCTTGTAATCTACTGAGTGTGATCATCCTATTTGTATAAATGTACCACTCTTGTATCTGAACCTAGAAATATGAAATATAACTCTGAGGGCCTATTGTAATTATGCAAAGTGTGGGCCATTAATGGTGGTTTGGAATCTTGATGACTCCAATTAACCAGGACAATTGACTGCAGACGGCTCTGTTTACTTGTAAGTCTTCCTGTATACATGTGTGCTGGCAAGTGGGTAATGAAGTCTTACAGTGACATGTGATCATGTCACCTGAACTGGAATCCATCTTTAACCTAGTGCTTTTCCATTGAGAAGTGAGGGGTGGGAACCCAGAGGGACAAAGGATTCCTGCATTATGCAAAAGATATATAAATGGGTGGAACAGAAAAGAGGGGAGAGCCATCATGAGGAATCCCTTAGCTATTGCCTAAGCTGGAACAAGGGCTGTACCAGGGGAAAGGATTGTGCCCAGACTAGGAAGGCATCCAGTCCATGAAAGAAACATATTGAAACATCTTTCCGGGTGAGATATTATCTGTACTCAGTTGTATTACTGTATTAGGCTTAGATTTGCATGTTTTATTTTATTTTGCTTGGTAATTCACTTTGTTCTGTCTGTTACTACTTGGAATCACTTAAATCCTACTTTCTGTATTTAATAAAATCACTTTTTACTTATTAATTAACCCAGAGTAGGCATTAATACCTGGGGGGGAGGGCAAACAGCTGTGCATCTCTCTCTATCAGTGTTATAGAGGGTGAACAATTTATGAGTTTACCCTGTATAAGCATTATACAGGATAAAACGGATTTATTTGGGTTTAGACCCCACTGGGAGTTGGGCATCTGAGTGTTAAAGATAAGAACACTTCTGTAAGCTGCTTTCAGTTAAGTCTTCAGCTTTGGGGCAAGTAATTTGGGTCTGTGTTGAAGCGGCCGGGCGTGTCTGGCTCAGCAAGACAGGGTGCTGGGGTCCCAAGCTGGCAGGGAAAGCAGGGGCAGAAGTAGTCTTGGCACATCAGGTGGCAGCTCCCAAGGGGGTTTCTGTGATTCAACCCGTCACAAGTGTAATGGCCATATTGTTAGGTGCAAAAACTATACAGGTCTTCATGCAAATTCCAAAAGCTTAAACCTTAAAATAACATACTATATTTGGGTTGTCAAGGAATCAACGTATAGTAACTGATAACTCAGACACGTTAAGACAATATAAATCAATGAGATAGGGTGGTCTCTGGCTTCACAGTATGCAGGAATGCTAGATCAGGTTTCCAGAAAGAAGGGTTGCAGTGTCCAAAAAAGAAATCATACTCAAATGGATTTTCCTCAGGGAAGATAATCTAGGAGTGGAAACAATTTGGTTACAATTCCAAATCAACAAACTCATTTCTATTCATGTAGAAGCATAACTAGTAGAATAGTATTTTGAAGCATTCCCCTGGTCAGGAATCACATAGAATGCTTCCATAATAGCTGACCATTACCCACATGTCGTATCTATTCTGCTACACAGATCAAAACAACTGACATTCATAGTAATGTTCACATTATGTTCTAGCCCAGGGGTCGGCAACGTTCAGCATGCGGCTCGCCAGAGTAAGGACCCTGGCGGGCCGGGCAAGGACCCTGGCGGGCCGGGCCAGTTTTATTTACCTGCTGACGCGGCAGGTTCGGCCGATCGCGGTCCCCACTGGCCGCGGTTCGCCGTCCCGGGCCAGTGGGGGCGGTGAGAAGCCGCGGCCAGCACATTGCTCGCCCGCGCCGCTTCTCGCCGCCCCCATTGGCCCGGGACGGCGAACCGCGGCCAGTGGGGGCCGCGATCGGCTGAACCTGCCGCGTCAGCAGGTAAATAAAACTGGCCCGGCCCGCCAGGGTGCTTACCCTGGCGAGCCGCGTGCCGAACATTGCCGACCCCTGTTCTAGCCATCTCAGCCCATTTAACTCTTTCAAGGTGGCAGGGAGGTCCACACTCACTGTGCTGGAGTACTACAAGAACTGGACTATACAGGATTCAGATGGAAGCCAGCTCAAACTTAGGCAGTTGTTGCAGCAAGATGCACTGAATTCACAGTTTACTGTACTACAGACAGAAAAGTCCCTCTTTTCCACACCTTGGGAGCAACTAAAAAGATCAGCAGGAAGAACAAAGGAGGGGTAGCTATGAGCCCTCATGTCAGCCCTGTAGCTCTATAAAAAGGAACATGGGTTTGTACAGTCTTGAAAACCCCTGGTCTGACCTATACTAAAGAAATACTGCTCTAATATTTAATGATGGTTAAAATAGACTTAGTATTGGGAACATTCCCTGATTTGTAGGAGCATCCACCATTCTTTCTCCTCACCTTCCTTAACTATAACTGATAAAACATTTAAAAGGTATTCACCAAACAGCCTGTACAACTTTAAAACGATATGTTTGCAAAATACAGCCAGAGAAGTTGTACAATGCACCAACAGGAAAAGTATGATGGCTCACTCCCCTCACCAGTAACTACACTTGAAAAGAATGGCAGCTCGTGTGAGCAGGGCCAGCTCCAGGCACCAGCAAACCAAGCACATGCTTGGGGTGGCACATTTTCAGGGGCGGCATTCCAGCCAGCCTGTTGGGGTTTTTTTTGTGCTTGGGACGACAAAAGCCTAGAGCCGGCCCTGGCAGCAGCAGCGCGTCCTGCCCTGGGGCCGCTGCGGTTCGCATCGGGGAGCAGCGCCCGCACCTTATGGCCGGGCAGGCTCCGAGCGCGGGACACTCAGGCTGGGGACTGCTCTACGGGGCGCACGGAGCCGCCTGCAGGTGCCGCAGGGCGGCCGCCCCCCAGCGCCACAGCCGGGGCTGGGCGAAGCGGCCCGAGCCACCCAGGGACTGCGGCAGGGCGGCCAGGAGCAGCAGCAGCAGCGGGGCCATAGAAGGCGGGGCACTGCCATGCGGGGCCCGCATCCCGCTCTCCAGGGCTCTGCTCCCTCTGGGGCTGCCCAGCTCCGGCTCCTCAGCCCTCTGCCGGGCGGTCCCCCGGCTCTGCCCTCCCGGGTCCCGGCCGGTCCTGGAGGCGGGAGCCCCGGCTAGAGGAACCCTGAGCTGAGGCACGGCCCAGGAGCCCCACTGCTTACCCCTACCCTGCCAGGGTTGGGGCAGCAGGGGGTGGGGGCAACCTTAACTAACATTAACTGAAGGGTTTTTTGTTTTTGGGGGTAACTTCCTTAATAGTTTTAATAGAAAGGAAATTTTTTACATATTTGCTCTTTAAATAATAAAACACATACTATTGTTGTCTTCAATGTATATTTTATTGCCCTTGTTGTCTTTGTGAAGCTCCATACGTCTCCACTCAGTGCCATGTTGACCAATATACTGAAAGTAATTAAACTGTTTTCAACCAAAACATGATTTTTCTAATGCAGCTTCAGTTTTATTGTAACTTCTAAATAACTGCGGTTTTTTTTATTGCGTACCCAAAAACTGAGTAAGGACTTGGATCTTCAGTCTCGCACTTTTTCAAAAAGGTAAATACTCAGAAAGCCATAACCCACATAAGATGCAAATAAACAATATACATGAAAAACTGGAATTTTATGTCTTATTTTATGTAACCTTTTTTGAAAAACACAACAAACAATTACCCTTTGAAAAGAACCCGTGTAACTTACCCCAATACAAACTCATAGAAGCTCATCCAGCCCCAGTTTGCTTTCACTACAGAGCCGCCTGTGACTCTAATGCAGGGGTCGGCAACGTTCGGCACGCGGCTCGCCAGGGTAAGCACCCTGGCGGGCCGGGCCAGTTTTATTTACCTGCTGACGCGGCAGGTTCGGCCGATCGCGGCCCCCGCTGGCCAATGGAGGCGGCGAGAAGCGGCGCGGGCGAGCAATGTGCTGGCCGCGGCTTCTCGCCGCCCCCATTGGCCCGGGACGGCGAACCGCGGCCAGCGGGGGCCGCGATCGGCCGAACCTGCCGCGTCAGCAGGTAAATAAAACTGGCCCGGCCCGCCAGGGTGCTTACCCTGGCGAGCCGCGTGCCGAACGTTGCCGACCCCTGCTCTAATGTTATGGTGGTCTGGGGCAAATCAATTATCAAAGGCAGCTGTTGCCATGCAAACCAGAGCAGTAGTGTTTCTCCCCACATATGCAAATAAACTGAAGGGCAGAAGTAATAAGTGGCTGATTATTCCTGATGTCACAATGTTACTGCTCCGGCAACAGCAGGGGGCAGCCAATGTGTACGGAGGGGGGAGAAATCAGTGTCCTGGTTTCCAAAATTTCCTACATAACCGAAAACATACAAACACAAAATACATGTTGGAGATGATTCCACACACACATTAATTAGTGGCTGAAATTTGGTTCAAATTCTCTACAGCAAGTTTACAAAGAAGGGTTCTGAGAAAAAAAAGGTGAGACACTCAGATACAGACCCTGTAAAACAGAACATTCTGATGCAATGTTAACTATGGGCTCACTACTGCAAGACCATAATAATATCAACTTTATTACTCACCTTTTTTAGACAATTATTAATTCTGACTACAGCAGACACAAATACAGAAGTATTTTATTGGTGAAGTGTTTGAGAGTGAAATAAGGACATGCTTTCATGAACCTTTTTTCCTGTCCCCAGGCACCCAGTCCTGCCACACTTTCTCATGTAAGTAATCTCATTGAAGTCAGTGGGAAGATTTAGGTGAGTAATGACTTCCTGAATGAGGTTGCAGTACTGTCCCATGTTTGGTCAACCTGTAGGTACCTAAGGTACATAGTTACGTTACTATTTTGGATTATTATTTTAAACAAGAGGTCTTAGCTGTTCTGTTTGATGAACTAAATTTACTCGGTCACAATTCAGTACAAAAATACATAAATAATGTTCTTGGTTTGAATTAGTTAATTATGGTTTCATTTTCTGTGTGCCTATGGTAGATTCTGCTTATTAGCAACCCCTCTGTTGCCAGTAAAAAGTTGCCATTATCCAGCAGTTACTAATAAGCAGAAGGCAGGTTTGCAGCACTGCAGCCAGATACTGGGGCTTTCTACACGGAGCTGGAGTACTGGGAACCAAGGGAACTGAACAGGACCTCTCCCTGGGAGATGGAAGGGTCCCAGAGCTCAGGCTGCAGCTCAAGTCAAAACATCTACACTGCAATTAAACAGCTCTGCAGCTCAAGCCTGAATCAACTGGCACAGGCCAGCCATGAGTGTCTAATTGCACTGTAGATATACCATGACAGGCTCAGCTGCACTGCCCTGAAACTGCCTGATTAATTACTGCACCTGATTGGCGGCAGGACCAGCAACCTGATTTATAAGCCCAGCAGCAACAACAGAGCAGGGGTGGACTTGGGGTGGCTGAGGCTGGCAGTTAGGGGCTGCGCAAGGCAAGGCAGAATTTTCTGATCACAAATGAAGTCATTCTGGAAACTGAAGAGTCTATTAGAGAGAATCTATGGATACAAATGGATGGGGAGTAGAATCAAATGATGATGATATCAGCAAAAAAACAAAGCTGAGGAAGGAAATAAACCAAAAGGTTATAATTGTAAGATTCCTAACCAAAGAAATAAGATCAGGTGATATTAGTCCTGGGGAAGTAGTTGACTGCATTGATAAATGTATAGGGGATATTGTAAGAGTTAGGCGGTGGTCTTTTAGTTGAACATGAAAACAAAGAGCAGGCTGATAAACTGCCAAAACCTAAAATGCTAGGGAAAGTTAAAATACTTTGCTGCTTCCAAATTATTTGACCGAAATAAAGGGGCAATATATGAAGTGCCATTAGAGCTGACCAATGATGAGACAACAGAGCATATCAGAAGATGGAAGTACCAAAGAAATATGAGGATTGTTGGGAATTCAATAGGCAAACTGTAGCACATGATGTTAGAACTCCATGTACCGTTCATGTTAAATTGTGGGTGCAGGAGTTGAAAGACAAGGAAAAGATGAATGAAGTCAAAACGTTTAGTCATAGGAAAATTAGTTATGGATGGAAAGTCACATGTCCAAATGTGGATTTAGATTTATTTTATAAACTTAAGGGTAAAAGAGACAGTGTGTATGAAAAATGAAGTGTACCAGCATATAGATGAAAAATGGAGTTGGTTTTGTTAAATATATACCAATGGGTCCAAATAAGAAAAAACAGAAAGAGGAGGGACAGCATACTGTATACCAAAATTGGGAATTAGTACATCTAAAATAATATCTGATTATTTAGCTGTCATGACAGCCGAACTAGTAGCAATAACACTAGCATTAAATTGGATCTGGGATGTGTGCCCAGCAGCAGTCATTTTTATCAGATTCTATCTCAGGCCTTATGGTGATAAAAAAGAGTGTCTCAGAATACAGAAGTAATTTAATCAATGAAATTATATGTCTAATAACAGCTAGCAGATGGGGATACATGTAATATTAGCTTGGATCCCAGTGCATATTGGGATAACAGGGAATGGAAAGGTGGACAAAGCAGCTAAAAACACTGAGAAATGGAAGGTTGATAAAGAAATACCCTTGAATAAACAGGAATTCAAAAGTCTATTATAGAAAAAATTAAAAGAAGAATGGCAAAAAAATGGATTAATGAAAAAAGAAGAGAGATTTTTTGAACTGTGCTCTAGCATTGAGAATAATTATGTATCAGAGGGGTAGCCGTGTTAGTCTGGATCTGTAAAAAGCAACAGAGAGTCCTGTGGCACCTTTAAGACTAACAAATGTATTGGAGCATAAGCTTTCGTGGGTGAATACCCACTTCGTCAGACGCGGGTTACATGCGTCTGACGAAGTGGGCATTCACCCACGAAAGCTTATGCTCCAATACATCTGAGAATAATTATATACATCAAGGCCTGAAGAGGACTAATGTGCTTTTCTTTAGAGTACTAACTGGCCATTGTGGCTTAAACAAAAATCTTTTTTGACTAAATAGACACAAAGATGGACTATGTATTCTCTGTAAGGTGGAAGAAACAACTGATCACCTTTTATGAGTATTTGAGGGCTTTGAAAAAAGGGAAAAACTTTTTGAGGAATTAAAACATCTTAAGGTTTTTTTTTTTAAAAAGTTACATGATGTTATTTAGTAAAAATCCTGGGGAAATGGAATATTCTTAAAAAGGCATTGTTATGTTACCTGAAAGACACAGGGCAGAGCTATGTACTGAGGAATTCTAGTTGATAGCGGCTGTAGTTTATTCAGTCAAGTCTGCTTTGCCATAAAAAGAGACAAAATAAGGGAGAGAAAACCAAGATCATAGGCTGCTCACTGCACATGCTTGTGGAGTCTGTCTTTCTGTGCTCCCCTCACTCCTAGCCCTGCTGCAGCCTAAACCCTGCCTTGCACCCGGCCTTATTCCTGCCTTGCTTGACTCCAGGTAACCCAGTTCTGACCCTCAGCTCTGATCTCTGGCTTTGGCTTCACCCTTGGCTCTGGCATTTGGACTCCTGCTCCGACCACTAGGCCAGCCTCCTGCTCTGACTAGCCAGCCTGCCTACGGCCCCCTGATGGCTTCAGGCTATTAACTGGAAGTTGTCAATATCCAGGTTGCTATTAAGCAGAATCTACTGTAATTCAGTTTTGACTTCAATTCACATCTTGGCTCCTGGTAAGACCCAATGACATTTCAGGTAGGCCCAAAATAAACAAACAATACGTTAACCATATGATCATTTTGTGTACAGTCACTTGTCTCCTTTCAGAATACTGTAGTTTCAGAACTATTCTGTGTCTGTTGTATCAGGATAATGCCACTCAACAGTAGGACCCAGTCATCAAACCTCTACAGAATGGTTTATGTACAAAATAGGCAATTAAAGGAAAGCAGCATCAGAACTACAAATATGCATGTGAAGATGATTCAGAATATCCTCAGTTAAAATGCAAAAAATATAGGACTTATTAATTAATGAAAGCTGTATCACATGTTATGAAAATGTTCAATAGCCAAGAAATTCTAGGGAAGGAGCGGATAATTGCATGTTCCATTTCTCCTCCATAAGATATGAATTCATGGTGAATGCTATCATTTAAGAGAGCAATTATTTCCAGCTATAGAACTTTTTGAATGAGTCTAGTGAGATGCCAGCATCAATGAAAATGTAATGGCTTTCCACCTGCAGCAGCTGTGCAGCTGAAGAGCCTCAGACAGCTGTAAATATAATAGTTGATCCAGTCAGTGTCCATTTGCAGAATGGCTTCCATCATGCTGATTAAAGCCATAAGGGTGTTTATAGAAAAGTGTTTAGTTTTGTGCAAGAAACTGGTATTAACTATATAAATGTATTGGGAATGTTTGCTCTTCTAACTGTTGTAAATGATGGAAAAGAAAAGCAACTACTCATAATCATGTCTGATATCCCATGCTCTACACACATCCACTGGGAGTGATAGCTTTCCAAAATGACACAGCAACTCTCTTTAACTGCTAGCTGGAGATGTTGAACAAGAGGTGGCATGGAACCAAACTAATTTAACCACCACCACTATGCTCTGAATAAAATGAACCCACTGGCTGTCCAGGATATATTTTGATTTTTCTCTGCTAATAGCTTCCAGTACATGTACTCTTTTATGCCATGAGAAATTGATTCTTGTACTTTGTACATACACGATTGACTGAGGTATTATTCTAAAATCACAAAATAAGAATATATGGCTGGGGGGACCCAGAAATAGTATCCTGTGGTGTGAGAGGCTGAATGTTAAAGAATCCCAATGGAGTACCAAAAAAAGTCAAGAGCTGTGGCTTTTTTTTTTTTTTTTTTGTAATTACCTGAGTTAGTTTTGAACAGCTCGCTTAATTCAGCATGGTTCTAGTTTAGATGCATCCTAAATACCACACTAAATTCCACTGCAGATATTTTTAAATACTTTCCATTTCTAATAACACCTGTCCTTTTGTTTTTTAAACAATTGCCATTGCCTCTGCACTGCTTCCCAAGATTTTAACATTCCTAAATATTTTTGACAGAGTTGCAGATTATGTGAGATAAGTGGCCAGTCTCATTCTGTGCAATGTCTTCATCCTTTGACATGCACTTTGTAATCATAAGAATGTATTTCATTATATTATCATTAGGGCTGTCAAGCGATTAAAAAAATTAATCACGATTAATTGCATTGTTAAATATTTAAATATTTTTTGATGTTTTCTAAATTTTCAAATATATTGATTTCAGTTACAACACAGAATACGTGTACCGTGCTCACTTTATATTTATATTTGATTACAAATATTTGCACTGTAAAAACAAAAAAGAAATAGTACTTTTCAATTCACCTAATACAAGTACTGTAGTGCAATCTCTTTATCGTGAGAGTTGAACTTACAAATGTAGAATTATGTACAAAAAAACTGCATTCAAAAATAAAAAAAATGTAAAATTTTAGAGCCTGCAAGTCCACTCAGTCTTACTTCTTGTTCAGCCAATAGCTCAGACAAACAAGTTTGTTTACATTTGCAGGAGATAAAGGACAGTACGTTCTTCGAGATGTGTTGCTCAGGTGTATTCCACAGTAGGTGTGCGTGCTCGCCACGTGCACCTGTGCCGGAAGTTTTTCCCTTAGCAGTACCCGTAGTGGGAGAGCCCCGCTGCAACCCCTGGAGTGGTGCCTGTATATCACGCCATAAAGGGAGCTGCGTGCTCCCCCCACCCTCAGTTCCTTCTTGCCAGACAACTCCGACAGAGGGGAAGGAGG
Organism: Emys orbicularis; assembly: GCF_028017835.1. Taxonomy (NCBI): domain Eukaryota; kingdom Metazoa; phylum Chordata; order Testudines; family Emydidae; genus Emys; species Emys orbicularis. Next base: position 75,163,409 of record NC_088688.1, on the reverse strand, counting down.
GCGGGATGTGGAATACACCTGAGCAACACATCTCGAAGAATGTAACTGTCCTTTCTTCTTCGAGTGATTGCTCATGTGTATTCCACAGTAGGTGACTCCAAGCTATACGTGATGGAGGTGGGAAGGAGTTTAAGGGTTACCCGGGCGGAGTACCACCCTATCAAACCCGGCATCATCCCGCATTTGGGAGACGATCACATAATGCGAAGAGAAGTTGTGGACCAAGGACCAAGTAGCAGCCCTGCATGTGTCCTGAATAGGGACATGAGCCACGTAGGCAGCCGAGGAGGCCTGAGCTCTAGTGGAATGAGCCTTCACTATAGGAGGTGGGGGAACCCCTGCCAGGTCGTAACACATGCATATGCACGAGGTGATCCAGCGGGAAATCCGCTGGGTGGAAACCGGTCGCCCCCTCATGCACTCGGCCGCCGCAACAAACAGCTGGGGGGACTTTCTAAATGGCCTGGTTCTGTCTAGGTAAAAAGCCAGCGCTCTACACACATCTAACATGTGCAGGCACCGTTCCTCATTGGAGGAATGGGGCTTAGGACAGAAGACCGGGAGGAAAATGTCCTGTTCTATGTGAAAAGCCGAGACCACCTTTGGCAGGAAAGCCGGATGTGGGCAGAGCTGGACCTTATCTCTATGGAAGACCGTGTATGGGGGCTCAGAGGTTAGGGCCCTGAGCTCCGAGACCCGGCAGGCTGAAGTGATAGCCACCAGGAACGCCACTTTCCAAGACAAATGGGACCAAGAACACGTAGCCAAGGGCTCAAAGAGAGGCCCTGTGAGGCGGGAGAGCACCAGGTTCAGGTCCCAGAGCGGAACTGGGGGTCTAGCGTACGGGAAGGCCCGATCCAGACCTTTTAGGAACCGGGACATCATGCGGTGTGAAAACACCGAGTGGCCCTGCACCAGGGGGTGGAAGGCCGAGATGGCTGCCAAGTGCACCCTGACCGAGGAGGGCGCCAACCCTTGAGTTCTAAGGGAGAGGAGGTAATCAAGGATGAGCTAGAGAGGTGCTGAGGAGGGGGAAGCACCCTTCTCCCTCGCCCACCTGGAGAACCGATACCATTTTGCTAAGTAGGTTCTACGTGTGGATGGTTTCCTGCTCTCGAGCAGGACCCGTCTAACTTCCTCGGAACGCCTCCCTTCCTCCTCATTCAACCATGGAGCAGCCACGCTGTCAAGTGGAGGGCGGCCAAGTTGGGATGGAGGAGACGACCTCCCTCCTGGGAGAGGAGGTCCGGTCGAAGCGGCAGCCTGTGCGGGGGGCCCACAGAAAGCTGTAGGAGGGTCCCGTACCAATGCTGACGGGCCCAATCTGGGGCTATGAGGATAATCCATGCCCCGTCTGCCTTTACCTTCTGTAGGACCCTGCCTATCAGGGGAAAGGGTGGGAAGGCGTACAGCAGGGGGCCTGAACATGTTAACAGAAATGCATCCGAAATCACCCCCTCGCCCTCTCCCGCCCTGGAGCAGAATCGCAGGCATAGGCGATTCTGGGCAGTGGCAAACAGATCTACCTGGGGAGTGCCCCAGTGTAGGAAGAGCTGCCTGGCCACCTCCCTGTGTAGAGACCACTCGTGTTGTTGGGAGAAAAAACTGCTCAGGTGATCTGCGAGCGTATTGCGCTTGCCGGGCAGGTGAAAAGCCCTTAGGTGGATGTCGTGGGCTATACAGAACTCCCACAGGAGCTGGGCTTCCTGGCACAAAGCCGCTGAACGTGTACCCCCTTGTCTGTTGATATAGTACATCGTGGTCATGTTGTCCGTGAGGACTCTGACCACCTCCCCTCCCAGGTGCTGGCGGAAGGCCACGCACGCCAGGCATACCACCCTGAGTTCCCTGACGTTTATGTTTAGGGACAATTCCGATGGCGACCATCTGCCCTGTGTTCGGAAGTTTCCCACATGGGCTCGCCATCCCAGGTCTGAAGCGTCCGATACCAGATCTAGTGAGGGAGGGGGCTCCTGGAAGGGGATGCCCTGGAGCATGTTGCTCAGGAGAGACCACCATTGTAGGTCCGCAACTATATGGGGAGGCAGCGTGATCACCTTGCCCAGGCCATCCCTGGCCTGGGAGTACTGGGAGGCCAGCCAAAGCTGGAGGGGCCTCATCCTGAGCCTGGCACGTCACACCACGAAGGTGCAGGCTGCCATATGGCCTAAGATTTGAAGGCACATTCCTGCCGTCGTCACAGGGAAGGTCGTGACTGAGGCTATGAGACTTCTGAGCATCTCGAACCTGTCTCGGGGAGGGAGGCCGTGGCCCGCAGAGAGTCTAACAGTGCCCCCATGAAGTGTATGCACTGAACCGGGACTAACTTGGACTTATCCTCGTTTACCACCAGGCCTAGACTCGAGCAGGTGTCTAGCATGAACTCCACCTGCGCCTGCACCTTGGACCGGGACTTGCCCTTGAGCAGCCAGTCGTCCAGGTAGGGGAAGATCTGCAGCCCGTTCCTCCTGAGGTGGGCTGCGACCACCACCATACATTTGGTGAAAACCCTGGGGGCCGTAGAAAGACCAAAGGGGAGGACCGCGAACTGGTAGTGATCTGTCCCCACCAGGAAGCGAAGGAAGCGCCTGTGGCCCTCGAAAATATGGATGTGGAAATACGCATCCTGGAGGTCCAGGGCTGCGAACCAATCTCCCGGGTCCAGGGACGGGACAATAGAGGCCAGGGACACCATACGGAATTTGCAGCGAACCAAAAACTGGTTGAGATTCCGCAGGTTGAGGATGGGCCTGAGCCTGCCTTTTGCCTTCGGGATCAGGAAATACCGGGAGTAAAACCCCTTGCCCCGAAACTCCTGAGGTACCCTCTCCACCGCGCCCAGGGTGAGGAGGCGCGACACCTTCTGACTTAACAGAAGGGCGTGCTCCGGGTCCCCCGGGGAATCCCAGAACGGAGGATGGTTCGGTGGGGTGGAAACGAACTGCAGTCTGTACCCCTCGGAGATGGTACTGAGGACCCACCGGTCCGACGTTATACGGGACCAATGTACCCTGAAGGCAGATAAACGGTTGCCAAAAACCAACTTTATTAACTGGGGGGGAGTTCCCTGGCAACAGGCCCGGTGGCCCCCCGCAAACAGTCAAAACCACCTCTTGCCCTGCCTCTTGCCCTTCGAGGGTCCGGGATGTAGGGCCGACCAAGACTGACGCTGAGACCTGCGCCTCTGGTCCCTAGGCCTCTTGGGCGGGGGCTCGTATCTGCCCCGTGCAGGGGTAGCCAAGGGCTGCGGTCTGGGCTTGTCCTTGGCTGGCGGGACATACAGACCGAGCGTCTGCAGGGTGGTGAAGGAGTCCTTCATCCCGTGCAGACGGGTGTCAGTCTGGTCCGCAAACAATGCTTTGCCATCAAATGGCAGGTCCTGCATCAGAGCCTGGGACCCTACTGGACAGCCCCGAGAGGGAAAGCCAAGACGCCCATCTCATGGAGATCGCTGTGGCCATCGAACGAGCTGCCGTGTCAGCTGCATCCAAGGCAGCCTGGAGAGCTGCTTTTGCTACAGCTGCACCCTCATTGAACAGCGTCCTGAACTCTTTCTTGTCCTGCTCTTGAAGGGAGGGTTCAAATTTTTGGCAAAGATCCCCACAAGTTAAAGTCAAATCGACTCAGGAGGGCTTGGTGGTTTGCCACCCTGAGTTGGAAACTGGCTGAGGAATAAACCTTTTTTCCAAACGTGTCCAGTTTGCTGGCCTCCTTATCCTTAGGGGTTGGTGCGGGCTGACTGTGCCGCTCACGGTGGTTGACTGACTCCACCGCTCACGGTGGTTGACTGACTCCACCACCAATGAGTTCGGGATGGAGTGAGTATAGAGATACTCGTGCCTTTCTGTTGACATGAAGTATTTACGTTCCGCCTTCTTGGAGCTAAGTGGAAGCGAGGCCGGGGTTTGCCATAGGCCCGTGGAGATGTTGGCCACCCCCTGGTGAAGCGGCAGTGCCACATGGCCCAGTGCCGTGGAGGAGAGGACATTGAATAGATTGTCCGATGGCTCCACCATCTCCTCCGCCTGCAGCTGTAGATTGGCGGCTACATGCTGGAGGAGCTCCTGGTGCGCCTTGAAATCCTCCTGAGAAGGAGGGGGCGGTGCCGCTATGGACTCATTCAGTGCCGGCAGGGTGACCGGGATGGTCCTCGGGGCATTGGGCGGTGCCAGTAAGCCACACTCCTCGTCAGGGTCCGGGTGCGGTGTCGGTGGTGCGGCACCCGAGGACTGACCTCGGTGCCGAGGTGGGGACGCAGAGTGGGCTTGGGATGCCCCAGCCACGCCTCTGCGGTGCGGGCGCCTAGGGCCACGGTGCCCACTGGCACCACTGTCCTTGCCAGGGCGCCCCTTGCCACTGCGCCGTCTGGGGTCCCACCAAGGTTATCTGTTCCTGGGGAACGGTGCAGCCCGGGGAAGGGCGGCTGGGAGCCGAGGCAGAGGTGGCCGAGGATCGCACGGTGCCGTAGGAGTGGCTCGACCGGTGCCGTCCACGTCGGGTCCTGCCCCGGGATTTCGACCTCGACAACGAGTAAGAGTAGACGTCGGAGGCAGTACCCCTGGAGTCCCTTCGGTGATTCCGGGCGCGACGCCGCGGTGACAGTGAGTGCCGGAATTCACTCTGAACATGGCGATCGTCGCGATATGACCGGCGGTGCCGGCGGCGTCGAGACCCGCTATCACTCGACGCAGAGCGTCGACGCTTTCCGTGCCAGCGCCTGCTGCCCCTTCGGGTTGAGGACGACTCAGGCGACTCGCTCCCAGGCGACCCCAACAACGGAGTGGAGGTCTGTCGGGGGCTACGGGAGGGCCCGGCAGATCGAGTGGAGGTCTCCACGACTGACGTGGCCGGTGAGGGCTGGGAGCCCAACAGAGGCTTCCCTCGGGACCTGGGCCTCATCTCGGACGGCCTGCTCGGTACCGGCATGACGAGGACGTCGCGCGCCGCCTGGGCTGCCTCCGGCATGGAGGGAACCCGTATCGGCGGGGAGGCACGTGCGGACGGGGCCGGACTACTCCGCTCCGCACGAGTTGGAGGTCTGGGTCCCAAAGGGGATCGTGGGCTGGCCAACTCAGGTCCGCCCTCACCCCTGTCCTTCTCACGGCGTCGCTGGGACTTGCCCTGCTTCTTGGCCGGGGAGCGGTGCCGACTGGTGGATGGGGCTTTGCTCTGCACCGAGGACGCAGTGCCCGGGGCCAGGTCGGGTCGGCGCACCGGTGCCGGGGACAATGCCGATTCCATAAGTAGGGCCCGGAGTCAGATCTCACGTTCGCGTTTAGTCCAGGGTTTAAACAATTTGCAAATTTTACACCGCTCACTTATGTGAGCCTCGCCCAGACACTCGGAGTGTGGATCGCTTCTGGGCATGGAATTGTGACAGGAGTCGCACGACTTGAAGCCTGGGGCACAGGGCATACCCCAAGCCAGGCTACCAACTAGAGAAACTATCCACTGACGAACAAGTACCACTAAGGCTAGAATCGCTGCAGCCAAGGCTGGAGCACAAAGTTCCGACTATCTTCACTGGTGGCAAGAAGGAACTGAGGGTGGGGGGAGCACGCAGCCCCCTTTTTGGCGCGATATACAGGCGCCACTCCGGGGGTCGCAGCGGGGCTCCCCCACTACGGGGACTGCTAAGGGAAAAACTTCCGGCACCGGTGCATGTGGCGAGCACGCACACCTACTGTGGAATACACATGAGCAATCACTCGAAGAAGAATGCTGCCCACTTCTTATTTACAATGTCACCTGAAAGTGAGAACAGGCGTTCTCATGGCACTGTTGTAGCCGGCATTGCAAGATGCGCTAAAGATTCATATGTCCCTTCATGCTTCAACCACCATTCCAGGGGACGTGTCCCCATGCTGATGACGGGGGTCTGCTCGATAACAATCCAAAGCAGTGCGGACCGATGCATGTTCATTTTCATCATCTGAGTCAGATGCCAGCAGCAGAAGGTTGATTTTCTTTTTTGGTGGTTTGGGTTCTGTATCACAGCGTTGTTCTTTTAAGACTTCTGAAAGCATGCTCCACACCTCGTCCCTCTCAGATTTTGGAAGGCACTTCAGATTCTTAAACCTTGGGTCGAGTGCTGTAGCTCTCTTTAGAAATCTCACATTGGTACCTTCTTTGTGTTTTGTCAAATCTGCAGTGAAAATGTTCTTAAAATGAACAACATGCTGGGTCATCATCATCCAAGACTGCTATAACATGAAATATATAACAGAATGCAGATAAAACAGAGCAGGGGACATACAATTCTCCCCCAAGGAGTTCAGTCACAAATTTAATTAACGCTAATTAATTAATCATTAATGATGTTTTAACGAACATCATCAGCATGGAAGCACGTCTTCTGGAATGGTGGCCAAAGCATGAAGGGGCATACAAATGTTTAGCATGTCTGGCATGTAAATACCTTGCAGTGCCGGCTACAAAAGTGCCAGGCAAGTGCCTGTTCTCACTTTCAGGTGACATTGTAAATAAGAAGCGGGCAGCATTATCTCCTGTAAATGTAAACAAACTTGTTTGTCTTAGCGATTGGCTGAACAAGAAGTAGGACCGAGTGGACTTGTAGGCTCTGAAGTTTTACATTGTCTTGTTTTTGAGTGCAGGTATTAAACAAAAAAAATCTACATTTGTAAGTTGTACTTTTACAACAGAGATTGCACTACAGTACTTGTATGAGGTGAACTGAAAAATACTATTTCTTGTATCATTTTTACAGTGCAAATATTTGTAATAAAAAATACACTTTGATTTCAATTACAACACAGAATACAATATATATGAACATGAAGAAAAGCATCCAAAATATTTAATAAATTTAAATTGGTATTCTATTGTTTAACAGTGCGATTAAAACTGCAATTAATCGTGATTAATCAACAGCCCTAATTATCATTTAACATTTATGTTGTGATAGAACCTAAATTGTTCCAGTACCCCTTGACTTCTCCATAGTTAGGCATGCATTGGTGGATCACCAGGAATGTTTCACTGAAATTAACATTGGCTGGTCAGAGGTACATGATGGTCACCTCTTAGGAATATTGGACTTGTCCAAAAGCGACACAATGGAACATTTTTCCTAGTCTGGCACATTCACATTGATGGCATTGAAATGCCAATAAAGATTCTGGGGGTGTCAGCCTTCCCTTTGTTTTCCTGGTTCATGAAGCTGTACAGTAGACACCAGCAAGGAAAGATTTTACTACAGCCTGAGTAGGCGCAGGATGACTGCTGTGTGCATTTGGTAGATTGAAAGGATGCTGGCAATGCTTCAGAACTAGGCTGGATCTCAGCAAGGTAAATATTCTTGTTGCTACTGTGTTTTCATAATATTTGTGAGGCAAAGGAGAAAATGTTCCTGGCAGAGTGAAGAGGTGAAGTGGTCAGACTGTCTGCTGCTTTCGAACAGCCAGACACAAAGGCAATTACAGGAGCCCATCAAGGAGCTAAGAAAGGCTTAAAAGGACTACTTTAACACTGTGCCATAATAGTGCAGTATCTTGCTTTTGTGTACTTCTTTGGGAACTTGACTTGAATATGGATTTTAGCTCCTTTTATGAATTTGGTGGGAGGAGTGATGATTTGGGCTGCTACATTTCTGTTTTGTTAGACCCAGTAAATAGATCTTGATTTTTTTGGAAACATAATTTTATTGAGTGGTAATGAAAAACAAACTAATGAACCACAAACAGACTCATCAGCATTTATTAAACCTTACCTACAATTATTTAACACACACACAAAAAAGCAAAGAGCAATGTACTTGCTGATTGATCCTGCAGAAATCACAGGTCAGTGAATGCTTAGTGTGACAGACCCAGACCAGTGGGGTACAGGAGTCTGGTAGAGGGCAAATATACTGGTCACTGGATGAGTAGTTTTCTGTTCCCTGAGTGACCAGAGCAGGGGCTGCACTAGAGTAATCAGGAACCTGCTAGAACCAGTTAAGGCAGGCAGGCTAATTAGGACACCTGGAGCCAATTAAGAAGAAGCTGCTAGAATCAATTAAGGCAGGCTAATCAGGGCACCTGGGCTTTAAAAAGGAGCTCACTTCAGTTTGTGGTGCGAGTGTGAGGAGCTGGGAGCAAGAGGCGCAAGGAGTTGAGAGTGAGGGCAGGTCTTCACTACGGGGGGGGGTCGATTTAAGATATGCAAATTCAGCTACGCGAATAGCGTAGCTGAATTCGACGTATCGGAGCCGACTTACCCCCCTGTGAGGACGGCGGCAAAATCGACCTCCGCGGCTCCCAGTCGACGGCGCTTACTCCCACCTCCGCTGGTGGAGTAAGAGCGTCGATTCGGGGATCGATTGTCGCGTCCCGATGAGACGCGATAATTCGATCCCCGGGAGATCGATTTCTACCCGCCGATTCAGGCGGGTAGTGTAGACCTAGCCTGAGAGTGAGAGGGAGAGGGTGTGCTGCTCGAGGACTGAGGAGCACAAGCGTTATCAGACACCAGGAGGAAGGTCCTGTGGTGAGAATAAGGAAGGTGTTTGGAGGAGGCCATGGGGAAGTAGCCCAGGGAGTTGTAGCTGTCATGCAGCTGTTACAGGAGGCACTATAGACAGCTGCAGTCCACAGGGCCCTGGGCTGGAACCCGGAGTAGAGGGTGGGCCCGGGTTCCCCCCAAACCTCCCAATTGACCTGGACTGTGGGTTCTTCCAGAGGGGAAGGTCTCTGGGCTGTTCCCCAACACACATGGTGAATCTCTGAGGCAAGAAAATCCGCCAATAAGCGCAGGACCCACCAAGATAGAGGAGGAACTTTGCCACATTAGTCATAGCAGTTCTCCTTGTTTTTCACTGGCATAGGGTGGTAAGGATAAGACCGAAGACTATACTTACCCCTTGAGGGGGAAAGGAGTGCTGTACGTTCCTGTGAACACTGGATGGTCGATGAAGCGCAATGGCTGCTGGGAGGAGGTTTGGGGCGCTTTGCTCCATAATACTATGCAAAATCTGTTTGTATTGCTTGAAGAGCTGCATAATGTCGTCGTGCACATCTCAGTGCACTTGAGTCCTTCTGCCTTTCCACCAGCATGTGATCCTTCCAATCCTGGTCACTCAACCTTGTCTCCAGCATGAGGTCCTTCCATGCTGGCCTATTCTCCAAGTCAGCAGTCTCTGAGGACTGGAGAAGCTCTAAAAACATGTCTTTCTTCTCCTGATCAAGGTCAGTCTTTCAGCAGGTGTTGAGGGGGCACCTCTCTAGGATCCCTCAGCTAAGGACACTGATAAACAAAAGGACAGAGATATTGGAAAGGAAAAGGAAAATATAAGTCTCAAAACTCTCTAAATTTTTTCTCATAAAGATCTTTCTAAAAATATGCATAGAGTCAGACTTACTTTGGGACAGCTTGCTTTGGGACCACTCTACAGCTCCAGATATGGTGAACAGCATGGGGGTGCTGCTGAAATTGTTTAGTTATGGGGTAGGGTTGCCAACTTTCAACCCTGGGTTTGTCAACTCGCACAAAACCGAACACCCTTGCCCTGCCCCCTGCCCCTTCACTGAGGCCTCTCCCCCCCTGCTCACTCCATCCCCCCTCCCTCTGTCGCTCACTCTCCCCCTTCTCACCCACTGGGCTGGTTCAGGGGGCTGGAGTGTGGGAGGGCAGGAGGGCTTTGGGTAGTGGGGCGGGCTCCAGGGTGGGGGCAGAAATTAGGAGTTCAGGGTGCTGGAGGGGGCTCTGGGCTGGGGCAGGGAGTTGGGGTGTGGACTCTGATGTGGGGCCAGGGATGAGGAATTTGGGGTGCAGGAGGGAGCTCCGGGATAGGGCTGAGGGGTTTGGAGTGTGGGAAGGGGCTCTGGGCTGGGGCAGGGGCATGGGGGAGTGTGATGGCTCTGTCTGGGGGTGCAGACTCTGGGGTGGGGCTGAGGATGAGGGGTTTGGGGTACAAGAGGGTGCTCTGGATGGGACTGAGGGGTTCGGAGGGCAGGAGGGGTATCGGGGCCGGGGCAGGGGGTTGGAGCACCGGGGGAGTGAGGGCTCTGGCTGGGGGTACAGGATTTGGGGTGCAGGAGGGTGCTCTGGGCTGGGATCGAGGGGTTTGGAGGGCAGGACGGGGATCAGGGCTGGGGCAGGAGGTTGGGGCCCAGGAGGGGGTCAGGAGTGCAGGCTTCATGTGGCGCTTACCTCAAGCAGCTCCCAGAAGCAGCGGCATGTCCCCACTCTGGCTCCTATGCGGAGGCGTGGCCAGACGGCTCTGCACGCTGCCCCATCCGCAGGCACTGACCCCGCAGCTCCCATTGGCCGCGGTTCCAGGCCAATGGAAGCTGTGGGGGCGACGCTTGGGGCAGGGGCAGTGTGTGGAGCCCCCTGACTTCTCCTATGTGTAGGAGCAGGAGGGGGGACATGCCGGCTGCTTCCCAGGAGCCGCGCAGCATGGAGGCTAGCAGGGAGCCTGCCAGCCCCGCTGCGCAGCGCCGCCAACTGGACAGTCAACAGCCAGGTCAGTGGTGCTGACTGGAGTCGCCGGGATCCCTTTTTGACCGGGTGTTCCGGTTGAAAACCGGACACCGGTCACCCTACATGGGGGGCTGGTGGGTGTGCCGGTGAGTAAGGACAATGCAGTAAATATTGCTAGAATTGTTACAGGCGGTGGTGATCATGGCTGATAATGGCTCTTGAGGGTGACAAAGGCCCAGAGAGAACAGTTGCTCCAGGCAGCTTGAGGTCTCTCTGATGCATATGATGCCAGGCTGTTCAGAGTGATGGTGCCAGCGGAGCTCATCGCAGAGTGATGTATCATGGGGGAAGAAACTGGCCATGCTTCCTAGAAATGTCTGGGAAAGGATCAAAAAATATCTACTAGAAAATGTTATGAAGATCATTCCAGAGGACAAAAAGGGACAACCATAAAAAAATTCACAAATGAAGAAGGTTTGTCACTGCTGCCTAGCACAAGTCCAGAAAAATGAACCTGCTGAGCTAATGTCACCGCCTCTACCTCAACTATACATGCAAAGTAATTAGTATGATTTGTTTTGGACAACTGGACTTGACGATCAAAGCACTGTGTCTTGCAATGTTAACATTATATGTTTACTTTACAAGTTTAATCTTAAAAATCAGAAACTTTGATTAGCCAGTCCCTGGATTGCTTGCAAGGAATATCTTAAATTTCTTGTGTACTTTATTTTTATACTCTGGTATCGGTGTCAATACAGTATATTTCTGTTTCTTTGAAATGAACTGAATCGCTAGTACGTTAGTGTTGTGTGATACCAGGAATTCTATCTGGATGCCAAAATATGTTGGCTGCTAAATGAACTCAATATTTTGTTTATTGGCAGTTCATAGTTTTAAAATAAACTGGCTACTTTGAAAGTCAATTCCTTTGTTCTCTGATCACATGTGAATGGTCACCATTTGGAAAGGGGCAGGGAGAGGGACAGAGAGGGAGAAGGTTTTAAGCACTGCAAAGATAAACAAATCATGCAGCCAAAAATAATGCAGTAATATGCCTACCTGAGCTTCCTTCCCCTTCCTCAGTGGGAGTGTTGCCAACCCTCCAGGATTGGGCTGGAGTCTCCAGGAATTAAAGATTAATCTTGTGATGAAATCTCCAGGAATACATTGAACCAAAATTGGCAACCCTACTCAATTAGCTTGTCTCTAGGCTCATCTGGGTCTTGGTTAGGTATATCCAGTATTGAAGAGCTCCTGGCTCTCCATGGTCTATATCCCCCTCCCTACTAAGCTCATTGTTGCTGCAGCATGCGAGTTTCTTTCCATCCATCCTGTGGGTCTGGATGGGGGACACCACCTCAAATGTGACAGTGGGCACATCGCAAGTATGGTATGGAACTCACCATAGAAACAGCAGGTCTGTGGGGTGGTCAGATTTTCTGTCAGTGTCCCTCACCTTCTGTAATGACTACTGCAGCTCCTCCCCCTTCGCCCAGTATTGCTTCTAGTCCCTGTCATAGCCCAGCTCTTACACCTTCCTCTGCAATGTCTATACAGACACTTTTGTTACTGTGGTTGTCTCACAGGCGGGCTTGCACTGCCCTTCTCCCCCACATGCCAAAAAGTCCAGGACTTTTCTTCCTGGTCCAGACAAGCGCACAAGGTTTAACTGCAGCTTTATCTTTGCGTTGAGCCATGCCTCTCAGCTCACAGTGTAGGTTAATAGGTGTGCTCGCAAATTCAGGCTCCCAGGAAAAAGGGCATTTTCAAAACATTGGGGATTTTACAGCGGGGCAAGCTTCCAGTCATGGTTATCCTTGTAATGGAGTTTAAAATTGTGACCTGAGTGGACGCTGTTGTCGGCACAGGGTATTGTGGGACTGTTGCTGTAGGAGTGTTTTTACCAGCACAGATAATGCAGCACCTACACTTGCATTTTGCTAGCAGAAATATGTTGGCCGAGGACTTACATAGTTCAGGGAGGTGGTTTTATTTTGGTGATAGACATTCTGGATTTTACCTGCTGGAATCAAATTTGGATGTGAACACATGCAAATCTGTGCCACTAAGAGGCAAATTTTGCTGGCAAAACCTGGTCACATAAACCAGGCCTAAGACATTTCTCAAGACCTGCAGCAAGGTCTGAAGAAATAAGCACAGGCTTGGAAAGAAGGAAGTCCTGAGTTCTACTTCAAGCCCTGCAACTGTCTCTGGGTGACCTTGAGCAAAGCCACTTTACTACTTTGCCCCAGTTTACTCTTCTGCTACCTCACAAGGATTGTATGGTTTAATTAGCTAATATTTGTACATAACTTAAACTATAAAATGCTTAGTATTATTACTGCTGCTACATGACATGCTATAATTATTTCCACCTCATGAGAAGATAATTACTTGTTTTAGTACAAAGCAAATTGGCACATACACACAATGCACTCATATTCTGGGACGATCCTATTACGTAGCTCCAATCTACAAGTAGACTGACTTTGTGTGCATAAAATTTGTACTGCCAACGCTTAAACCGAGATAAGAGACTACAGGATTGCCACCATATTCTTTAGTGACGTGGACTAATCTGAATAATATTCAATAGGCATAATTAATAAAATGACCAATGCTGGACTAGGTGTTATGCTTGACCTGCATACTCTAAATGATTTAAGTTATAGTTACGTGTTCCAGAGTATTATGCCAGAGCTAATTGTTTTTTCCCCCTCCACCGCTTAATCATATTTCACTGTTATAACTCCATGAGACTCAGATCAGTGGCAGTGATGGTGGAATGCTTTTCTACCACTGATTTTTAACAACTGCTATTTTCATCTCTATTTCATCACTATTCAAATCTATTAATTTTAAGAAGGGGCCATTGTGATCATCTAAGTTGACCTCTTGTGTAACAAAGGCTGGAGACATTATGTCATTCCAGCCAGTGAATGAGTCAGCAGAAAACAAGTCCGTCAGCAAAGGTTTCTTCCTCAACTGTTCATATTTCATAGGAAAATAAAGGCCGTTACTGTGAAAGGGGTCCAATCCAGGCCCAAGGCCTTTGTGGGTGGATTCTAATTTCCTTAAGTCATTTTCACCCTTCTACTTCCTAAATAGCCACCTGTGCACTGGGAGCTAACCCTTTGTTTACAAGGGACCAGATCATAGCCCTTTACTATGTCACAGACAGGTTTACTTAGTCCTGCCTCAGTGCGGGGAGCTGGACTTGGTGACTTCTTGAAGTCCCCTTCAGCCCTACATTGCTATGATTCCGTTATTTTTCACACAAATAAATGACATAACTATGGTACGTTAATACTGTAGGGGTGAAGTTGTGATTTCTGTGCTGAAACAGAAGCAGAGAAATATTGGCTACTTCACAACACTTACAGAGGTGGCAGGGCCGGCTCCAGCATTTCTGCCGCCCCAAGCGCCAAAAAAAAAAAGCCACGATCGGCGGCGGCAATTGGAAAAAAAAAAAAAAAAGCCGCGATCGGCGGCGGCAGTTCAGTGGCAGGTCCTTCGCTCCTAGAGGGAGTGAGGGACCTGCCGGCCCCGAATTGCCGCAGGTGCCACCCCTCTCCCTTGGCCGCCCCAAGCACCTGCTTGTTAAGCTGGTGCCTGGAGCCAGCCCTGAGAGGTGGGTTTACACACCTCTGAATGGTCAGACTCCACAAATAAAGCTTGCAAATCTTGTCATCTCTGCACTGGTATGCACAGAAGAATGTCTATATGGTTTACAGAGTCATTTTGTAAGTTTGGTAGACAATGCCTGTAGACTAAGATTCATAGCATTCAGCACATAAAAAAACAATATCTATAAATATAAAATTACAGGATATTAACATGGAATTTAGAAGCTCTAAAGCAGTTAACACAAAGCTTACGAAGGTCCAGCAAATATCAAGTGGTTATAAAATTCATAGGGAATTTACTAAGAATTATTGCAAAAAAAGGTTAAACAAGGCAGATGCACGAACTTTCATTTGGAATCAGTGTGTGAAACAAGTCTGAAGTATTTATCCCAAGTCATATTTGAGATAGGTGTGAGCAAAAACCTTTCCAACTATGGAGCTGCTCCATAACAGCATGGTAACATTGAGAGAGATATTAAGAAGTAGAGACAGGGAAGAAAAGTTATATCTTCAGATTAGATTTAAGCACATTGTTGATGCAGTGGAGAGATATAGGAAGGCTGTTCTGTCAGGCACTACAGAGGAAAAGAGGTGGTTACAAAAATGTTAAGACTTGGAGAAGGGACAGAGAAGAGGACAATATCTGTGATGGAGGATCATAGAGAGACAAAGTCCATGAGGTAGACTGGGCCAAGTTTTAAAACAAAGGCAGTTTTGCAGTGGATCCTAAAATAAATGGCATAAATGAAAGCACAAAGCAAATATCAGGGATAGAATGTTCTAACAGGCCTCTCACCTCACCAAATGCCATTGGAAATCAGCCTTTATTACGAAGCAGTCTCCATCAGATGAGGCCATCATGGTTCAGGGCTTCCTCTCATTTTGCAGAGAGAATTACACATTAAAAGGTGAAGTGAATGGATGCGTGTAAAATACTGTGTTTTTTCTTATCTGAATTTAATTACACTATCCATAGACCCTTGGGTCCAGAGAATTTAATAAAACTGAAGGAGGAAGGAAAGCTTGCTGAGCAGAGAGGCTTACATTGCCCTGTTTGGCACACTGATGGCCAAGAACTTCATTTTGTCTCACTTCTGATTTCCACTGGGATTAAAAACACTAATCTGGTTTTAAAATATTATCCTGTGACTAAGAAGATGAATGCACTTTTGCTGTTTTTGATTTTCTCTTTTATATAAAAGGAATGTAAATATATTAATAAAGTGCTAACAGAGTAGTTGACAATCCAAACCTATATGCAAATCAGATTCATAACCAAGATTAACATGACAAAGAAAGATGCGGCCCTAGTGGTTTCTAAAATATTCACTTGAAATGAGGCAGGGACATGAAAAATAACTGCCTTGCCTTCTGAAATGATTCAGCTTCTTTCAGGATTTCAATCCATTGCTTTATTAGAAAAAAAAATCCCGCGGTTGAGTATGAAATGGCTGCCACACAAACGTTTCAAAGCTATAGGCTGAAATAAAAAGAATATATCAAACTGTAAAAAATCTGTACCTATCTGATAAATTTACTGTTACTATTATGCATGAAAATGCTTTTTACCTACCTTCAAAAGACAGATGGCAAAACTTAACTGTTGGTTTGTTTTATCCCCCAATTCTGCTATATGGTTAGCTATGGAAATTGTAGTCTTCTTAGTAACAGTGATTATAGCAAAAGAGAAGTAGATAACTGTACAATATTTTTAACTACTTTTGACTGTTTCGATTTGCTCAGTTTCCTCCGTTAATTAAATGCGTGTAACAGTAGCTGCAGTAACCAGTGACTATTAACTCTTGTCACATGATAGGTCAAGATTATAAAACACAGATACCCTCTGTGTCATATGACTGTGCCAGAAAATAAAGATCATTCTTGCCACGGTTCATGTGCATCATACCCTTATTAAAGTATGTTTTAAGTATATGATCCCTATGCTTTTTTCATCTTTTTCATTTAAATGTAAATTTTGGCTACCAAAATCAGATGTAACCCATGTGAGATTAAAGATGCTTGTTCCAGACTTTTGGAGACAGTGCACTTTCAATGACTTTAAAAGCAGTTGTGTATTTCTTGGATTTTGCTCCTTATCATGATTAGAGGGAAAAAATGCATCAAGGAGATAGGTCGTTATTTAAAAGGTTGCATCCAGCTTCACAGCTGATCCAAGATTGACTAATACAGACTTTGAGCTGAAAATACTCCAGCACATCAAAATGGTGCATCATTAGCTCCTGCTAGCCAAAGAAAGAAATGTTTTTAAAGGGCAATGTTAAATGCTCACATCACTCCTTCAGAGGTTACTGGCCTAGCGCCTTTGAAACAAGTAAAGAATGGGAATACAATATTTGCAGTGTTCAATTTAGGAGTGGTGTAATAAGTGCTTATGCGATACATCCTTTTTTCACTGCTCCTGCTTGAAAAATAAAGAAAAAAGGGAGATAAAGCTCAAACGTACTCTGGAGATTAGAGGTTGATGGGAGATAGTCCGACATACCTATAATTAGATATTTCTTATACCTTAATATCAAGGAGTTTTGTTCAAAACAAGGACAGAGGATCGAATATTTGGGCAAAACTCTCCCAACACAAGCTTTTCATTCCGTTGAGGAACATGGTTTATTCATACCTTAGAGCAGCTTTTTCCTCACTTCCACTCATAGTGCAACAACTTACTGCTATCTCTACAGGATGGTTATTTTCCAAAAGACTTTCCCTTTTGGAGAGAAAAAAACCTATGCTGAATGATATTGACTAAGTGAGAAAGGATGCCTTGAATGGAGGGAATGAAAACTCTGCTCTAAGGTAAGTTTTACCTACAAGTTCTCCCTTTACTTATATGTTTAAAAGAAAAGGGAGGAGAGGGGGAGCATCTACACATTGACACCGAAGTATCCAGGCTACAAAAAAGGAGAAACGATAGCACTTCAGTATTTTTTTTTTCAAATCTTATACTTAGGAATTTCTTGTCAAAAGGACTCACCTATAGATCAGTTGAATTCAATGGGAGCTGTGGGTGCCCAACACTTTAATATGTAAGAGATCGTATGGGACTTTACTTCTAAGTGAGGCAAATGAATGCTAAGAATTGTCTACAGTATAAGGTATCCTGTAATGCATTTTTGCAACTTGGTCTACCATATAATGTTTTTGCTAATTGTTTACACTGATATGATCAAACCTCTTATGATGTTAAACGATAGTGAAATTAATATTGGGCTCTTTAAAGCCACCAACAAAATAGAAATTATTTTTATTTTCTAAATAAATACTAGATTATAAGTAGGCAATTTAGCACCCAATATTTAGACAAAATTCATAGGTAAATAGTAATATGAAAAAAAAATGTCAATGAGATTTCACTAGGGTTGCCAGGCATCTGGTTTTTGACCGGAATGCCTGGTCAAAAAGGGACCTTGGCAGCTCTGGTTGGCACTGCCAACCAGACCATTAAAAGTACAGTCAGCAGCTCAGCAGCTGCTCTGGCCCGGAGCCTTCTCCCACACCCCAAATGCCTCCTTTCTGGCCCCACCCCAGAGCCCACACCCCCGTCCGGAGCCCTAACCCCCTGCCCCAGCCCAGTGAAAGTGAGTGAGTGGAGGAGACTGAACAACAGAGGGAGCGGGGATGGAGCGAGCGGGGGTGGGGCCTCATAGAAGGGGCAGGGCAGGGCAGGGGCGGGGCCTCAGGGAAAGGGGGGGGTGTCTGGTTTTGTGCCATTAGAAAGTTGGCAACCCTAAATTTCCCATGTCTATTTCTGAATGCTCTTTGCCACTGTTAATTCTTTTCTGAAACATAAGGCTGTTTTTTAAAAGATGTGTGCATACAGAAGGGCTGTTCTCAGCATGCTGGAAAAATGGTTACAATATTTGAGAGAGCTTCATTGTAGAATAAATTCATGGAGGTTAAATCCATTAATGGCTATTAGCCAGGATGGGTAAGGAATGGTGTCCCTAGCCTCTGTTTGTCAGAGGGTGGAGATGGATGGCAGGAGAGAGATCACTTGATCATTACCTGTTAGGTTCACTCCCTCTGGGGCACCTGGCATTGGTCACTGTCGGTAGACAGGATACTGGGTTGGATGGACCTTTGGTCTGACCCAGTATGGCCATTCTTATGTTCCTATGTTCTTATGTAGTAACAATTAAGCCCAGATGACTGAAGGGACCTTGCCTTGCAACACAATTTTCCCTTTTTTCTTAAAAGCAGCTTCCAGATGCAGTGATAGGCCCAAACGAAAACTTCAGTTCAATACATTCTTCATCTTTGGAGATGTTCAAAAACAGGAACCTGAAGCTGGATCCAAATTTGCAAGTTGCACCCATCTTTACAATGGAATAGGCCAGCCCAAATCCCCAGAGCCACCCACCATCGAACTTTCAAAAGGTAGGAATGCACATTGAGTTCTGATTTTTGCATGGTCAGTTTCTTACTCTCCAAAGGGGAAGGATGTCCAATGGTTACGGCACTAGTCTAGGACTTGGGAGACCTAGTCCAATTCCCTTCTCCACCAGACTTCACATGTGACCTTGGACAAGTCACATAGTCTCTCTGTGCCTCAGTTCTCCATCTGTAAAATGGGAATAATAATCCTCTATCTCACACAGATGGTGTGATGATAAATATATTAAAGATTGCAAAGTGTTCAGATATTATGATAATGGGAACCACATAAAAGTTAGCTTTCTATCTACGTTAAGACTCGTTCAAAGAATGAAGCAGCTGTAAAGTAGCAGCATTTTCAAATTACAAAGAAGAAACGCCCACAATTGGTGAGTGTTATTGTGAGAAATTATCATCACCTGTTGGTGAAATCATAGAACTAAAAATGACTTGCTAATTTAAACAGTACCAAACGAGAGCATGATGGAAGTGACTAAATAATGTTCTATTGTTAATCATTCCAAGCTAAGGTGTGTGTACTTGTGAATTTTTGGTTAAATTTTCTTATTTTTTGCTGAGTTTTTTTAAATAAAAAAACATAGTATATAAAATACTGGAAAAAGCTACATTTTCATATATGGACCAGGTTATGCTCCAGGAGACAGCGATTCTGCTATGGTATTAATCTTAACCTTCTGAAGTGATCATGGTGAATCACTCTATGGTTCTGCTTGATTATTTCACTATTTGATTCTGTCTGAATTTTTAATTCAATAAAAACTTTGAAGAAGCTCATTATCAGGGCTCCATGAAATGACTGGTGAGGATTACTTCAGTTATTTTGTAACAGTACTGGAGATCAGGGAAAGTAATTGCATTCATAACAGAATAACCAGACAGAGAAAAAACAAGATTTGATGAACAGAGGTCACACCTTTAAAAATGTTTCGTTTCCCTTGTAGCTAAATAATATTGCTAAAGCATTCGATCTTAGTGATTTGTACTGCTGCCTATGCCTACAGTATCTGAGTATTTTCCATATTAATTAGATTGGCAGTCTAGTAGGTTTCTAGGAGCTTCAGAAGTCTGTGGGTCCTATCTCATTTTGGATTATAAATGCTGTTTGTGATAAGGTTTTTTTGGGAAATAAGGGGAATAGTTAGTGAGAATGTAAGTCTGGCTATGGTGGAAAGTTTTTATTAACAGTGTGATGAATTGGGGCTCTGTCTGTACACCTTTTGAACTGTGGTAGACATTCTGAAGTTGTATATAAAAAACTGCTGTATCATGAATGCCTAAGTGTATGTGGCTCCACCATTGCTGACAGGTCCTGTAGCAAGGACACACCAGAGAGAGACAATGGGGAATATTTAAGGTTAACAACGATACTTTAACCACAATAAAG